>NC_138030.1:13325949-13925949 GCF_964106645.2 Podarcis pityusensis
TAAGAACGGTTTTCGGTTTAAGAACAGACTTTTGGAACGGATTAAGTTCATAAACCGAGGTACCTCTGTACATAAATAAATTAACTAACTCTTTTGGTACATCATTATCTATAATTCCTAAAAATAAAAGCTTTGAGTTTCTTGGGAATCATCAACTTGAACATCTTTTTAATCTCATCATATGTCATTTCCCAATAGTCCTTAGCTTTTTTACAAGTCCACCACATATGGAAAAACGTTCCTTCCGTCATTTTGCACTTCCAACACAGACTTAGTTTTGTACATTTTGGCTAACTTATTTGGTGTTAAATACCATCTTATAAATCATCTTCATATAGTTTTCTCTTAAAGTGTAACAAGCTGTACATTTTAGATTACTCCTCCACAACTTCTCCCATGAAGACAGTTATGTATTATGTCCCTCATTTCTTGTCTGATTCTCCTACTTTTTCTGTCATGTTGAACACCCTGCTTTAATGAAAGTGTGAGCTAATATTAAGATTTTTGCATGCATTTTTACCTAATATACATATTTTTGCAAGCAATTATCTCTAATATAATGGACTATTTTTATTAATATATTTATTTTTATGTACACTTTCCCTGATATATGTACTTTTATACACATCATTTGCCTAGAGAACTGCACTGCAAAAGTCAGAGAAGTGCAGATTTCAATGCATAGCTGCATTTCATTTTGGGTGGGTTTGTGTGTGTGTGTGTGTGTGTGTGTGTGTGTGTTTAAATGCAGATTAGATGCTTGCATAAGTAGACAACTTGACCTGTGCTCCACATTACATTGTTTGTATGCCAAATTCCCCATTGATGATCATCAGTGAACTTCAACCACGGACAATGACACAAAGATCTGAAATTGAAGCTACAATTTGCTTCTTTCCCAGCAGTTATTGACCATGTTTTGTCATCCCTACAAAATCGAAGGGTCGTCCCTGGCCTCCACATTGAATAGCATAATTAGAACAATAAGTAAACTGCATGAACCACTCACATCCTGGCCACCTGGAGAATATGTTATGTGTTTTCCTCTTATCTAGACCCACCTGAGGATGAAATATGCGAACTGCCTGAGAAGGAAGCAGGAATAACCTGGGATGCGATATGTTTCACTTTCCTGCTAATCCAGCGTAGAATTTTTACTAGCTACTACTACCTCTATGTTGTTGCAGATCTTAAGGCTGCCAAGACCTTGGCCTTCAGGTATGTGGCAAAGATGTATGAAGTCCGAACAAGATTGTACGTTGTTATTGAGATAGGAGATGGAATCAATGCTACAGACTGAAGACCAATTAGTACAACCAAGTTGGTAGGATGAATAAGCCATCTGGGTGGAACTGGGTTGTTGAAGAGTCAGTTGACCTAGATTGCTCCTTTGCTGTGAGATGTAAGCCTTTCTTATTAGTTACTGGAATAGTGTGATTTGTGGCCTCCTTGTGCCTAGATCCTATGCCACTTAAACAACATGACTTTGGTAGGAAGCAATCAGACATGTTAGGCAACTGATGGGGTTGCATCTCTCTCAACCATATTGGTTGTCAAAACCGCACGATTCCTTTCTTACATGGGTTTCTGGAGCAGTGTGGGTTCCTACCACTGAAGAATACCTCCCATGCTAGGAAAGTAAGATTAGATTTCATCCTTCAGAAATAAGAAGCATGAAGTTGGCTTTTGTTACCAGTTTGCATCCAAATGTGACTTATAAGGTAGATAAGTTGGTTTTGAAATTGTCTCATACATGCAGAGGAGCCCAGCTGTTTGAGGTAAAGCTTAAAAAGGTGGTGGAACTCAGGATGGAAGAAGAGAGAAAATCAATGCAAACCATGAAGAAGCAGTAAGTCTTTCAACCTCAACATTTATTTACAGAATTGTATAACAATTAATAATAATAATAATAATTTTTTTAAAATCTATATCCCGCTCTCCCCAGCCGAAGCCGGGCTCAGGGCGGCTAGCAACAATAAAATAATACAACATTCTGAAATCATTTCATTATAAAATTAATTCAAAATCAAATTAATGGCAACCATTGGGCTAGAGTTCTGTGAAGATTGCCAAAGGAGGGAGTCAGACTGTGCCTTGGCCAAAGGCCTGGTGGAACAGCTCTGTCTTGCAGGCCCTGCGGAAAGATGTCAAGTCCTGCAGGGCCCTAGTCTCTTGTGACAGAGCGTTCCACCAGGTTTGAGCCGCAGCCGAAAAAGCCCTGGCTCTAGTTGAGGCCAACCTAACCTCTCTGTGGCCTGGGACCTTCAAGATGTTTTTGTTTGAAGACCGTAAGTTCCTCTGTGGGGCATACCGGGAGAGGCGGTCCCATAGGTACGAGGGTCCTAGGACTCAGAAGTGGTTGGGAAGGCAACTGCAACACATTTCTGTTTCTTTTCTGAACCTCTAAAATACAGTCTGAGTATTCAAATGAGCTAGTGAGACAGATAGTTGAACAGTACTTAAAAAGCACAGCGTCTTGGACAGATACTGAAATTGACTTGCAGCGTGGTCTGTGTACAGTATGAACTTAGATGCTCAGGGCATCTCTGGGAAGGTACACATTTATCAATTATATGAATTCCTTGCAGTTATGGATATATGGGCCCTGCTTCTGGTCTCTGTGGGTCATAATGCTGGTCACAAGAGTTGTTGTTGTTTTTTATAAAAAACCCTCCACCTGTGTTGCTCCATTATCTCTGTGAAAGAGATGAAGGGCACTTAAAGGTGCTGGATGGGAGCTGGTGATCTCTTCTCTAATAAATGCCACGCCCCCAAGTAATAGGCAAGTCTTGATCTTATTACATAGTAAGCCCCATTCAGGGTGTAGCATGTGAGAATGTCCGCTTGCTGCTGTGTTCAGAAGCAAGCTCTGTGAATGAATTGCAGAGGACTAAAAGCAAAGGCAGTGTTTGTTTTTCTGTGGGGGAATCTATAGGCTGGAGCTGATCAAACCAAAGAGAAATCACACCACCTTGGAGAAACGGGGGCCAGAAGCTGTGCAAGAGTCTGAAAAAGCAGAGGATTCAGGTGGAAAACATTTGTTTTGTTTTTAAATGGCATGTATCTTGCAATGTAACTTATTAGAAAATGATAAATGGCTGCTTTTCTCATTACTTTCCTCATTGCAGAAAGTCCATTTTTGGGGGGGAGACGGGCAGGGTTCAGGTCATGGTACAAGAGCTCCAATTCCACTTTAATTGCACGACCTAAATTTGCTGGTATGTGTGATTGAGCCACACCCCAAAACAGTGGCAGTCCAGAAGCAACAAAAGTTTGCATAATGTGTTGTTTGTTGGCTACCCTTAGGAAGAGGCAATGAGCTATGGAAGGAGGTCAATGAAGGGAATTTTATGGAGCCCCTTCTGCCTTCTGCAGTTGCCCACACACTTTGAAGTCTGTCTTTGTAATCAAGTGGCTTAGAAACTATACAGAAAGGAGGATTTCCATTCTTGAGTTTGATCTCTTCTCAGAAACGCTGGAGGCAGACCTCTTATGTTGCCTTCTCTTCATGAATCATGTGTGGGGTTGCAGGGCATGCTTTAACTGCCTGTCCATGGGAACATTTTATTGAGTAGTTTTTTTTCTGGTCTCTTTTGCAGAGGATGATGCTAACAAGAAGGAGAATGAAGGCAAGAAGACATGGTGGCAACCATGGGTCACTCACACTTCAAGTAAATCTCCTGTGGCTGCCTTAGTGTGACCCCTTGTCCCCTTGCAGCTAAAGTTTTCTATTCAAAAACCACTGTTCGACCAATATTTTACCCCAGGGTTGGAGAACCTGTGGGCCTTCGAATGTCATTGGACTACAACTCCATTCATCCCTGATCATTGGTCATGCTGGCTGGGAATGATGGGAGGTGGAGTCCAACAACACTCCATAACTTCCCCATCCCCATCCAGGCTATACGTTGCTTCGTTGACTTCGTTGTTTGGATTGCAAAATCCAAACAATTAATTGGTTAGATCAATTCATCAAACAACGTTGGCTTGATCAAGAAGATAATGCTGATTAGCTGAGCAGCAGATTTATTTATTTATGTAAGTAGCATGCAAAACCCACAGGGTTCCCCCAGTAGCTAACATTCAAAGACATACTGCCTTTGAACCTGAAGATTCCATTTAGCTCTCTTGGTTAAAAATGGCCAATAGACCTTTCTTCTATTAATGGGTCTACTCCCCTTTTAGAAACAGTGACCAGCATTACATCTTGTTGCAGTCAGTTCCATATGTAGGCTATTGCACCCCAGAGATTGACATGCAGCTACAGATTAAATAAAATTAAAATCAACATGTTGGCATGCATTGACATTTCCTCATTATTCTTAAGCCCCAAAGGTCAGTACCAGCAGGGGAGGTCTTAGAACTATTCTGAAAGGTCCTCTGACCTGCACAGTGGTGGTTCTGCAGTGCAATAGTTACCCATTAACATCTTTGAACTCACACTCAGATGGCTGAGGTGTGGACTTCTGTCATCTTCTTGGCGCAGCAGGCTGGGTGGAAGAGGAAGTTCTAATATGTTTTAGTGGCTGCAAAGAAAAGAAAAACCACTTTGAAACTTTTAAAAGCACTCAAGCAGTGTACAAATTTTATGGAATAAGTATGAAACCAGGGGTGGGTAGGTTTGAAACCAGGGGGGTGAATTGATGTGTGGTGGCAAGTATGAAATGGATGTGTGGTGGCTTAGAGTTCCACAAGACTTTTCAAGTTCTCAGTTGTGTCTGCTTCCTACCTTAAATTTCAGTGGTTCGAAGTGGGAGCTATTACCTCTTTGAGACAGATAGCGAGGAAGAAGAGGAACAGGGGCCCACTGAAAAGAGTGAGAAGGAATATCTGAAGAAGAAAACAGCATTCCAGGTGTGTGGCAATTCTTCCAGAAGAGCAAAAAGAGCTGGGTTGAGGGCGGGGAGACAGAACTTCGGGAATAAGGGCAAAGGGAATCATGCTGCCAATGGGAAGTGTGGACTGTGAGGATGAAATTCATTCATAAAAAGCAAAGGTAGTCCCACTTATCCAAAACAAACCCACCCACTCAAATCCAAAGCTGGGTGCAACACAAAATATTGGCAAGCTTTTGAGTGGCCCAGAACTCTTCATTAGTCAGGATGTTACACAAAACAGAGGGTGGGTGGGAGAAATAAATGCAAAAAGTGTTGAATATTGTAGCCGTCCTACATCTGCAATCCCTTCCCTATGGCAAAGACGCATAATTAAGATTAGGACTTCATTGCAGCTAGCATTTTATTATATGCACTTAGTCCCAGACAGAAACTCTTTGCATCTCTGCTCTGCTCAGCAAAGCATGGTCAACATAGGAGAGACTGGGACAGGGCAAACAGGAACCGAGCAGGAAGAGCAAAGATTTGTCTGTTCTGCATTTTGGATCTTTGAAGGGGATGCAGGGAAGGTGCCATAGACCATCATGGCCACTGCAGGTGCTCCTGTCCTAGATTTCTACCTCAAAGTTAAATCCAGGCAGAAATTATGTAGTTTGATGGACTCTCCCCTTGCCTCACTCCCACCCTAAAGAACTGTTGAATAACAAGCTTCACTTTTTCGCAGCTTGCCTATGAAGCCTGGATGACCAGTTCAAAGTCAGCTCTAAAGATGAGGGAGCTGGATGAAATCAGGGACCAAGGGAAGGAGGAGCAACAGCAGTGCCAATTGGCAGGTAGTGGAAATGATACTTGTAAACCACTTTAGAAGCCACCTTGGCAATTCAGCAGTATACAAATAAATATGTGTTATAATAATGACAGGCAGATACCCTAAACATGAGGTACAGTCTCGCCTGGGCTTTACTACTTCAGACTGGAGGTGTGTGTGTGTCACATTTTTTTATGTTTCCACACTTTAAAAAAATTCCTGCACGTGGAAAGCTAGATTCCTCTTCCCCTTGCATCTTTCTCAGTAAATTTCCAGTGGCAAAAACTGGAATTTCTGTGTCACACACCACGGAAGGCGTAGGGTTGGGTTCACAATTCTGGGATGCTCTTCCAATGTGTTGTTCTGCTGTGCTTCAGCCAACGTGAAAATGGAATCCTGGGAAGGAAATCTGGAGAAGTCAGCCCCAGAAGAGGACTTGGATGAGCCAGGTGATTAATTCCTCTGCATATTTACCTAGGAAATATTTGGCGTGCTATTACTGAGGAAGGAAAGGAAGGGGCAGAGCCTCAATATGGCACTGGCAAATTAATCTTAATCAAATGGTGGCGGTTCTTGTAAAATGCCCAGTGTTTTTCCGTTGATGACAACTTTTGTCGGGGACTGTAGCTCAGAGCATCTGTTTATGCACATGTGTATAAGTGTTGATAATTATCAGGATTCCTGCAAACGTGGAGGGGAAATGTAACTCTTTCCTCACCTGTGGCCCGAGGAAAATCCTTTCTCTTTATAATACAATAAAATAGCAATGCGTGCAGACCTTCAAAAACTAAGATTCACTGGACATGCAGCTGATTCCCTTGGAAAACAAGGCATATCTCTGTTTGTAGTGTTTTTATTTATATTGACTTGTTATAATTTCCATTATTTCTGAAGTCTGGCATGTATTGCTAATGTCTCTGCCAGCCCCTTTGCCTTTATATTTCTTACCTGTTTTCTGTGATGATTTTGTTCTAAGCTTCCTCTTGCATTTTACTTTAAATAAAAACAAAACATCAGTAAATACTGGTTGGGTAAAAAGGAAGAAAACATAATATTGCAAAGTCCTGTCTAAGCAATACTGTTTTCAGAAGACATCTGAAAGAAGGCAGAGATGGGATGAGACTCAGATAGTAATCACTGGTGTGAGGGAATAGAATTGTTAGAAAGTTGTCCCCATTTTCATCTGTGAAATGAGGAAGAGTAGAGATTTCTCCAAGTAAAAAAATAAAACAAAGCATTTGCACTGCCAAACAAGCCATCTCCAATCTTGGGAGAACTTCAGATGCTGCAGTTGATGCAGAAAATGGGGGTGAAGTTTCAGGCGTACAAAAGATATTTTGGGTTGCGTCAAGGCTCTTGGAGATTCTTACATGTGCTTTCTCTTCTCAGCAGAAAACATCCTTCAAAGAGCAACCAACATTGTTAAGTTCACTTGGGTTTTTATCCAAGCGTTGCTGGATGACACCACAGAGGCACTGAATTCGCTTTGTAAAGATAACCTGGATGTAGCAAATGTGCTGAGGATAGAAAAATGCATGATTTGGCGGGAGATTCAGAAGGTAAGCTCTCCAGACCTTGACACTGTTTCCCGATTTAGAAAAGCAAGGAGGAGCAGATCAAGTCGGAAGAGTTCAGCATACAGATTCTGAATGGCATCCTTAAGTCTAACCCACTGAATTGTCATGTGACAAAGACACATGAGAGCAGAAGCAGCAAAGCAGGCTTGGAAGTGCTGGGACTGCACAGTCATTTGGGCCTACTAAAGTTATTCAGGCCTAACTGCTAACTGACATGTGACTTAGCAGCCAGTTTCACTTTCTGCGCTTTGTAAGATGTCAGTCAGTCTGCTTCAGTTGTGAACAGAGTCAGTATGTAATCTCAGTCAAACTGTTTGGAACCATGTTGTTTATGAAGAAGTTTATTTTAACTCAGTAAAGCTTTTATTCTTTAAAACTCTGCGTTATTAATTTACGCTGCGCGTCATGAATTAGTTTCTCAGCTTCCAGGGTCTGGCTGGAATGTCCTCTGAAGAACTGAAATCTCCAAAGCAAACAATTCAGAATATAGTAACAGCTTTTATAGAGTGTTGTATCCAATCAGGGGTGCAAATCAAGGGTACCTGCAGGGGCCCAGGTAAGCCCTTCTCCACATCATCGATCACATAACACTACTCTCTCTCTCTCTCTCACACACACACACCCACGCACACCATTTGAATGGTAATGCTCATCAACTTTGCAGGCCCCCGGCCCTCTCAAATCTTTTATTGGGGGGACTGAAGCCCCCTTGGCCCCTAGGAGTTGGCTCTTATGTCTCCAACTCTTCACATGCTGAATCCTGCTCATGCAACAGGACCTCCTCTTCCTCTGGAGCAGATTTTGTGTGTGTGCACGGGGAGAGGTAAATTCCACTGTGCAAGCAGAAGCGTACTGTGTTAGCGGAACAGCAGCGTTGGCTACAACCCTAAGTCATTCTAAAACCCAAGGTCTTTATGCAAAACCTGAATTGCTGTTTGCTCTGAATGGGCTCTAAAGAGCAGTTTTCCCCAGGTGAAAGCAGCAGGGCAAGAGGAAGAATGGGTAAGCCCTAAGTAACTAACTAACTAGTTTTTCTTTTAAGGGAAATGCGGCCTCAGCGGACATTGTCCTTCAGTATTATAACCTGGAGAAAACCCAACCAGATTATGGAAAAAGTGAAGCTGAAACAACAGAGATGAATGAGAGCAAGAACAGGTCACCCCAATGCCCGCTTGGAGAGTATGTGGACCCATCCCTTGTGCAGCTCCGCAGGTGAATAGTAACTTGTTGCCGACAGTTGGAAATGCCCAACAAATTCCCTTGCTGTGACTTTTCCTTTATTCATTTCTCTTTATTCAGCAAGAGCGTAGAGAGAAGTCTTTAGTTGTGAACTCTGTGACCTGGAACTCTGTGAGGGGGATGTTGTTGTTTAGTCGTTTAGCCGTGTCCGACTCTTTGTGACCCCATGGACCAGAGCACGCCAGGCACTCCTGTCTTCCACTGCCTCCCGCAGTTTGGTCAAACTCATGCTGGTAGCTTCGAGAACACTGTCCAACCATCTCGTCCTCTGTCATCCCCGTCTCCTTGTGCCCTCCATCTTTCCCAGCATCAGGGTCTTTTCCAGGGAGTCTTCTCTTCTCATGAGGTGGCCAAAGTATTGGAGCCTCAGCTTCAGGATCTGTCCTTCCAGTGAGCGCTCAGGGCTGATTTCCTTCAGAATGGGTAGGTTTGATCTTCTTGCAGTCCATGGGACTCTCAAGAGTCTCCTCCAGCACCATAATTCAAAAGCATCAATTTTTCAGCGATCAGCCTTCTTTATGGTCCAGCTCTCACTTCCATACATCACTACTGGGAAAACCATAGCTTTAGGGTCTCCTAACAACACTCAGCACCCTCGACAAACTAGAGTTTCCAGGAGGGAAGCCATTGCTGTTTAAAGTGGTGTAAGAGTGCTTTAAATGTCTAGTGCAGGTGGGACCTTACTGACTTGGATGTTGATGTTTTCTGCCTTTGGGGAGCAGGAGATCCAGCGATGCTTCCAGGGGTGTGACTGGAAATGAGAAGGTGGAAGAAGGGAGCCACAATGGGCTCCGCCCCCAAGGGCTCACTTCAGCAACTTCCTGTACAGAATTTGCCAGCTGGGGCTCCTCTTCATCAGTAATGGAAGGATCTACACATTCCCTATTTCTGAGAAGTGAAGAATCAGGTGCACCGCCATTGAGCAATGTTCCTGCTGCAATGACAGCCAGTGAATGGCTCCTGAACAGGCAAGAATCTTATTGCAATTAAGCATCAACTAATTGAGTATACTACTGGAAGGATGGGGAACTTGTGGCTATCCAGATTTTGCTGGATTTGCAACTAGGGACAGCGGAGAAATTTCAGCTCAGTTCGTGTTTTAAAAGGGAAACCTGCCTAATTTGCACTTCCTGAAATATTTCACGAACCGAAATGCAGCTGCAACTCACATCGGTTGTGCAAAGCAGTTCTCCAGCCAAGTAAAAAACCAAATGTGCGTGCTAGGGGAAAGCATGAATAAAAATGCACGTGTGAGTGAAAATAACATGCAAAAATACTTCATATTAGGGGACGTTGCTTCCAAAAATGTGGATTGGGCAAAACCCGTTCCCAAGATCATAAGTGATTTGCTTTATCTAATGCATGCTCTTTGTTAATGTGGGATTTGAGCTTTTAAATATTTTGTGCCATGTAATAGCTACAATAAATTAACATAATATGACAAATGAACAGGTATGTATTTACCTTCACAAATAATATCCATCTTCTCCAACCTGGCGCCTTTGATATCATAGAATCATAGAATTGTAGAGTTGGAAGGGACCCCGAGGGTCATCCAGTCCAACCCCCTTCTATGCAGGAATCTTAGCTAAAGCATCCATGGCAGATGGCCACCCAACCTCTGCTTAAAAACCACCACTGAAAGAGAGTCTACCACCTTCCAAAGGAGTCCTTTCCACTGTTGAGCAGCTTTTACCGTCAGAAAGTTATTCCTGATGTGCATTCAGAAGCTCCTTTCTTGTAACTGGCCTCAGTCCAGTATATCTGAAGGAGCGTCTCCACCCCCATCGTTCTGCCTGGACACTGAGGTCCAGCGCTGAGGGCCTTCTGGCTGTTCCCTCACTGCGAGAAGCCAAATTACAAGGAACCAGGCAGAGGGCCTTCTTGGTAGTGGCACCCGCCCTGTGGAATGCCCTCCCACCAGATGTCAGAGAGAACAACAACTACCAACCTTTCAGAAGACATCTGAAGACAGCGCTGTTTAGGGAAGCTTTTAATGTTTGATGTATTACTGTATTTTAATATTTGGTTAGAAGCTGCCCAGAGTGGCTGGGGAGGCCCAGCCAGATGGGCGGGATATAAATAAATTATTATTATTATTATTATTATTATTATTATTATTATTATTATTTGAATCCATCAGTTTGGGTCCTACCATCTGCAGCAGGAGAAAACAAGCTTGCTCCATCCTCCATATGATTCCCCTTTAGATATTTGAAGATGGCTATCAGATATTTTGGAAAAATAAAAAAATCCTTCCAGTAGTATTTTGGAGAACAACTCCTATGAGCCCCAGCCAGGACAGCTGAGAGGAGCTGCACTCCAAACCCCCAGGTTGGGGAAATCTGTTTTATATTCTGCCCCAGTCTAATCTAACTGCGCTACTAATTCTAAAATGTACAAGCCTGTGGACATGCCTTTTTCAACAAATGGAAATAATCTACATTTCATTTTTTTTTGTTTTGTTTATGTCATGCAGGGTATTTCATGACAATGAGCTGGAGCAGTCAGATAAGTTCTACCAGAGCCTTCCCAGGCCCCTGAAGCTGGGAGTTGCTTTGTACAATGCTATGGTGTCTAAGTCAGAAATGCTGTGTTATTTTGTGATCATTCTAAACCACATGGTCTCCGCATCCATCCTTACTTTGGTTCTACCTATCCTGATATTTCTGTGGGCCATGCTGTCTATTCCAAGGCCTACAAAATTCTTCTGGATGACAGCCATCATTTACACTGAGGTAAGTGTTCAGTAGATCCTGCTTATATGGCTGAGTGATTTTCTCATCTGTGTGTTGTTCTGCTCGTCTTCCTAGAAGTTTTAGCCTCTGACTTGGGAGCCCTATTGCAGATATTAATATTGTGCAGCTTGAAGTCATAGGGTGAATAAAAACCGGGTCATCTTAGAATAAAAATTGTCCAGACTAAAATATGTTTCCAAAGCTTTACTAACATAACTTTATTCCAACAGGGCATAAAACAATAATGATACATCCAGATAGTTGCATAAAATCATGTGCTTCTCCATGCACAGGTCCAGCTTCTTAAAAATATCAGATTCCTCCAAACAGACCTGAAATCAAGTGTCTTTCTCTCTAGACATAGACTCCATTAGCCTGCATTCCAGCCTGAGGCTGTTTTCTCCAGGAGAGACTCATCTGCACACCTTTCTTCTCTGGTGACTGAGAACAAAGGACCACTCCTTCATAATGGAGATTTGCAACTGAATAACCGTACCATGTGATCTAAGGTTAAACACTACATAAGAGAGTTGCAGATATACATCCTAAGTTAATTATCAACCCATTAGGCACTCAGAGAGCTCTTCTTAGCTTCAATGGAATTTCAATGGAACAGAGTCATTTTCCATTTCAGTGTACAATTAAACAATTATACTTAACAATCTCTTCCTCCATTGAAGAGCTACTTGTTGCAACTAGGAACAAAGGATATTATAGGATAGCGGGAGGAACCTTTTTGAGCCTCAGGCTCATCTTCCTTTGGTGTCCACTTTCCAAGAGATTCATGTCAGCAGTGGTTGGGACAAAAAATGGGGGCTAGGCTATGCTTCTGGGGGTCAATTGTGGTTCTCTAAGCATCTCTCTCTGGCCCTCTGTACTAAGATAATATTTACATTTGTTGCTCTACCCACTAGCCCCTACCATCACTGATATGTTGTCCAGAAGCAAATGCAGCCTTTGTGGTGTCAGAGGTTCCCCATTCCTGATATATAGGAGAGGATGGCAACCTGGCAACCCACTCTGCCATATAAGGGAGGATGGGAAACCTTATTCCAACCCTCTTCCTCAATCTAGGCACCTTGATGCTTGGGCTTTTGCATCCCTGCTAAAGGCATTGGGAAATAAATTTGTTTAAGGGCATCCAGCATGCTCTGTGTCAAACAGATGGAGCAGAAACATATATCACAGTTGAATCCAGGAAGAAGAAGAAGAAGAAGAAGAAGAAGAAGAAGAAGAAGAAGAAGAAGAGTTTGGATTTGATCTCCCACTTTATCACTAACCTAGGGAGTCTCAAAGCAGCTAACAATCTCCTTTTCCCTTCCTTCCCCACAACAAACACTCTGTGAGATGAGTGAGGCTGAGAGATTTCAGAGAGTGTGACTAGCAGCTGCATGTGGAGGAGTGGGGACACGAACCTGGTTCACCAGATTACGAGTCCACTCCTCTTAACCACTACACCACACTGACAAGGGCACATGTTGAACGTGTTATCTGGGCCTCATACAATTTCCACGGAACTTTTCTGAAAATGAAATTGTCAAATAAATGGGATAAATACAGGGGGTTGATTTCTCATAATAAAATTGGGTTGTGTTCCCATATTCCCAGCCCTTTGCCTTTGGAATCCTGCATCTTTGAGGACTGTGCACTTTCCTTCCCTTGCCAGGTAACAGTTGTGGTCAAATACTTTTCTCAGTTTGGATTCTTTCCTTGGACCACCAAGGCCTATTGTGGGGTCTACGCAGAAGAGCCGCTTGCTTTGCCCAATATTGCTGGGATCGAGAAGAAGGATGGCTACGTGCACTTTGATCTGGTTCAATTGCTGGCCTTGTTCTTCCACAGGTATATCCTGAAGGTAACGCCATCCATTCTTTTATGGAGCTATTTTAGAGCACGGACTCATTAACATTTATTCAAGGGAGGATTCATCATAAGTAGGGATGGGCAAAATTCATCAGTTTTTATTTCTCTCGGCTTCTCATTTTCCAGTCTTAAATTCAGTCATTCACGTTTCTATATTATTAAAGTCGTACCTTGTTTGTCAAACGACTTGGTACTTGGATGTTTTAGCTCCCGAACATCGCAAACCCAGAAGTGAGTGTTCCAGTTTGCGAACGTTCTTTGGAACCCAAACGTCTGACGGGGCTTTCATAGCTTCCGACTGGCTGCAGGAACTTCTTGCAGCCAATCGGAAGCCATGGCTTGGTTTCCGAACGTTTTGGAAGTCGAACAGACTTCCAGAATGGATTTAGTTCGACTTCCAAGGTACCACTGTATTATTATCTTGCCACTTATGTTTATTTCCATTGAAAGGTTGGATTCTGATGGCAGCATGGGTAGGCAAGGGGGCTATCCAAACCCAAGGTCCATTTGGATGAGTGGATCTCGTGGCTCATCAGAGATATGCCAGTGTAACTCCCTCATCCCGGCTCAGCTGGCCGAATCAATATTGGCAGATCTTACTGTTAGGATTCATTCCCTGTGTTGCAGTCATGGGATTGTTTTTATCACATGACGGTGTATGTTTTCATTCCACATTGTGGGAAGTGACGGAGACAGGATATTTTATTACTGTGTTTCCGTGATGTAGGATTTTTGTCCTTTGTCCTTTCTCTTTGCTGTCTGATGCTGAAGAGGAAGGAGCTGAGTTACGATGCTCCAAGTGTGTATATGTAAATAAACATAGTTTAGCCAAATTGCTGCGCTACTGAGTCTGAATGCTGACTGCCTATACTCTGCTGATCCTGAAATGTGCTGATACATCTTGGTATCAGTCGCTATGATATTCGGGCTGGAAAAGATTTTGAATCTCCCGAAAGAACTACCAGGAGGGAGAGAACATGCCAGTCGGGCATATGTCTCTACCAGACTCCTACTCATGTGTAGGACCTCCTAACACTTACGCCAGCATGAGCCCTGAAATATTGGTGTTCTTGGGGATCCTCCCTGCTAACCTAAGAGGGTTGTTGTTGTTGTGGGGATGAACCTTGAGGAGGAAAGGTAGGATACAAAAGTAATAATAAACACTGAGACACTTCCTGAGAGGACTCTGTCGATAAGTTGAGGGGCCTCAGGCCTCAGTCTCAAGCAACTCTCTGCTAATCTCTCTGTCATCATCTCTTGCTTCCTCAAGCAGTTCGTGGTCCCTGTGTTTCACTGATGTGTTTCACCTTACTGCATTCTACAGTGCTATGGACTTTGGGATTCCAAAGGTGTCAGTACACCAGATGCTGAAGAAAAGAACCTGGCAGGGAGACAAAAGAAGAAAAGGCACAGGGGCCATCTGAAGGAACGTCCATCTGGATCAGGAGGAAACTATTCTTCTAGATACCCAAGTCCCTCCAGGGCCGCCGCCAGGAGTGTTAATGAAGGTAGTTGTGTTCTGTGTTATATAAATCAAGCACTGCTTCAGTTGTTTCTTTTGGTTTCCCCTATTTCTTATCAGTAAAAAAATTCGGTGAGCAAAATTTTATTCCAAAAGTGTGGCCAAGAGGAAAAAGTTTGGAAAAAAATACTGAGCTAATGGACTCTAGATGAGGCAACTTCCTATGTTCTTGGGATCTTTAAATGAATTGTTTGTGTCTGTTGTGTTCCTTCTCCACCTCCTCTTCCTTTCATGGCTGATTGGCCATCCACCCTTTTCTTCCCTGTTTCTCTGAACTTCTTTTAGACATACGAAACAGAAAAATTGACCTCCCTGCGTTCATTAAACTGTTGTGGTGCCAGCATTTGGGGGGGGGGGACCTCTGGGGCAGAAATTGGCAGAAGAGCTTCCATTTTAATATTATGCAGAGGTCACTGGAAGCGATGCTTGGAGGACTGGCGGCACGTATAACGTCACTGAGTTGGTGGCGGATCAAGTGTTTTGTGTTTTGCGGACGGACCCCACATGAGTTGGTGAGAGCCTAAAATGAGGTATTGCTCTCGTGAAACGAATGCTTCCCAGATAGAGAGCTGTGATTAACTTTCTTTTTTGGCAGACAAAACTCTGGAGGAAGCCAAGAAGAAATGGAGCCTTTTCAGGAAAAAACCCACTGGCGGGAAGAGACTTACTAAAGCAGCAATGAAACGGCAGATGATGAAGGCAAAGAAGCTGCTGATTAAAATGTAAATTGGAATTTTATTTTTATTTTTAAAAAAGCTATTTAAAAAGTGAGATGTTGCAACATGAATGAACAGAGCTGGGGGCAAGATGGTGGGTGGGTGGGAATACGGGTGTCATCAATGGACCTTCCACTCCCTGTAATAGACTGTGCTGCTGACATCTGTGTGTTAATGGTGGCTGGTGCCCTTTGGGATGGGTAGAGCCAGGAGGCCAACAGTAGGTGGCGCCAGAGCCAATGTGAGGCAAAGCTACGCAGTGGCTGGAACTGTCAATTGTGGTTCTCTCAGTTTCTCATTTTCCTAGTCATGAATTCAGTTGTCCACATTTCTGCAGCAATCTGCAACATTTAGCTTTTTTAAAAAAGAAATCTTTGTGAAAATTCATCAGCGTTTTAGTGGAAATTTCCCATTTAATATTTTTGTATTCAGTGTTGACATATGAAGACATTTTCCCAGGCAGTGTTCCCTAATATAATGCATTTTGAGTGTGTGGTATTCATGAGTATATGCATTTTTATTTATATATTTCCCCTTGTATATGTGCACTTCGGTTGGAGAACTACATTGCAAAATTTGGAGTAGTGTGACTTTCAAAGGACAGCCACGCTTTGGTTCACATATTGGTTGAGGAAGTGTAATGGGGCTTCCACCTCCCACCCGGTGCCTGCAAAATTGGCTCAGGGGGTGGGAGAGCCCCCAGATCAAGGAATGAAGGGAAGAGTGGAGGGGGGATTGTTCTATCTGCAAAGCTGCAATGTCCGCACAGATGAATGATTGGAACAGCACAATGTTAAATTCCACATAGTTGGTTATATTTAAAAGGCTATCTTTCGGTGCTCTGTGAATGTTGTTGTTGTTTAGTTGTTTAGTCGTGTCCGACTCTTCGTGACCCCATGGACCAGAGCACGCCAGGCACTCCTGTCTTCCACTGCCTCCCGCAGTTTGGTCAAACTCATGTTTGTAGCTTCGAGAACACTGTCCAACCATCTCGTCCTCTGTCGTCCCCTTCTCCTTGTGCCCTCCATCTTTCCCAACATCAGGGTCTTTTCCAGGGAGTCTTCTCTTCTCATGTGGTGCCCAAAGTATTGGAGCCTCAGCTTCAGGATCTGTCCTTCCAGTGAACACTCAGGGCTGATTTCCTTAAGAATGGATAGGTTTGATCTTCTTGCAGTCCAAGGGACTCTCAAGAGTTTCTGTGAATATGAGTATTTAAAGACGAAGCAGGTCCAAAAAGTTTGTGAAAGTGCTTGACATGCTTTCTCTTGGGAATATTTGTGACTAAAGGATTCTCCTTTCAGCCCTAGAGCTTTATGGGTGTGTGACACTGCGGTCACAGCAACAATGCTGTACTTTTAAAGCCCGCTTGTACTTCAAGAGTCACGACTTCACCTCAATGCAGTTTGTTAAGGCTGCTGTTAGGACTCCCTTAACAAGATGCATTTCTGAAGATTTTTGCCTGGTGCGGGGAGCCCTTAAAGTGGTAGAAGAGAGATTTTAAAAGTATGGTATGGATGTGACCAGGTTCTTAGGAGCTACGGTGGATGATTCACGAATACAGCCGAACTCTTTGTTGCTAGACATGCGGCATACATTCCACTGAGCTTTCAGAAAGTAAGCGACCCTTTTGAAAAACATGACTCTCCTTTTCAACTGGACTGACCTAGATAAATTTTCACTTGCAGCGCTCTTCAGATATACCGACCCATAAGGCAATTCTTCTACGACATTATTCATCCAGAATGCAGCCTAATCTGTGACGTTTATGCTCTCATGTTCCTGGTTGATGTCATTAATTTTATTATTGTCATCTTCGGCTACTGGGCTTTCGGTGTAAGTATCAGCTCGGCTTGCTAATTACTAAAGCAACAGGTGCCTTGAATGTTTGCCAATTGGCTTGAAACCACTCCTCCTCTGACAACATGAGGAACATAATTGATATTTTGGAGAAACTAGAAGTGAATATAAACACTAAAGCAGTCTTGATATTTGTGGACGCGGAGAAAGCCTTTGACAATATTTCTTGGAGTTTTATGAAGAAGAACCTACAGGGTATGGGGGTAGGCCAAGGCTTTGAAAACGGTATAAGTGCAATCTATTCAGAACAAAAAGCTAAATTAATTGTAAATAATGTGGTGACGGAAGAATTTAAGATTGAAAAAGGGACACGACAAGGTTGCCCAATTTCCCCACTGCTTTTTATTTCGGTCCTGGAGGTTTTGCTGAACATGATTAGAAGGGATCAGTTGGTTAAAGGTATACAGGTTGGAGCCAAACAGTACAAATTGAGAGCATTTGCAGATGACTTAGTATTGACGTTACAGGAGCCAGAATCTAGCACCAAAAGGGTTTTAGAATTGATTCAAGAATTTGGTCAAGTCGCAGGATTTAAATTGAATAAGGTAAAAACTAAGGTTTTAGAGAAAAATCTAACACCAATAGAGAGAGAGAGGTTTCAGAATGAGACAGGTTTAACAGTGGTTAAGAAAGTTAAATATTTGGGGATCAACTTGACAGCAAAAAATGGGAACTTATTTAAAGATAGCTATGAAAAATGCTGGGCTGAAGTGAAAAAAGATTTAGAAATTTGGTCAAATTTGAAGCTTTCACTGCTGGGTCGTATTGCTGCCGTAAAAATGAATGTATTGCCTAGAATGTTGTTTTTGTTTCAAACATTGCAAATTGTGGACATAATGGACTGTTTCAAGAGGTGGCAGAGAGATATTTCTAGATTTGTCTGGCAGGGCAAGAAGCCCAGAATAAAATTTAAAATACTAACAGATGCAAAGGATAGAGGTGGATTTGCCCTGCCAGACCTTAAACTTTACTATGAATCAGCAGCTTTCTGCTGGTTGAAAGAATGGCTGCTTCTTGAAAACACTGACATTTTGGACTTAGAAGGTTTTAACAATGTATTTGGATGGCATGCATATCTGTGGTATGACAAAGTCAAAGCACATAAAGCATTTAAAAACCATATTGTCAGGAAAGCACTGTTTAATGTTTGGATAAGATACAAGGATTTACTGGAAAACAAAACTCCAAGGTGGCTGTCACCAATGGAAGCGAAAGCCTTGAAAAAGCTCAATATGGAGGTCAAATGGCCGAAATATTGGGAAATTTTGGAACAAGATGGAGACAGATTGAAATTGCAGAGTTTTGAAAAACTAAAAAACAAAGTGCGAGACTGGCTTCATTATTATCAGATAATGGAGGCATACAATTTGGATAAGAAAATTGGCTTCCAGGTGGAAAAATCAAAATTAGAAACAGAATTGTTAGAACCCAAAACTAAAACGTTGTCAAAGATGTATAACTTGCTGTTGAAATGGAATACTCAGGATGAAACGGTGAAATCTGCTATGATTAAATGGGCACAAGACGTTGGACATAATATTATGTTTGCTGACTGGGAACAGTTGTGGACCACAGGTATGAAATTTACGGCATGTAATGCCTTAAGAGAAAATATTATGAAAATGATATACAGGTGGTACATAACCCCAGTCAAGCTTGCAAAAATCTACCATTTGCCTGATAATAAATGTTGGAAATGTAAAGAAACTGAAGGTACATTTTTTCACCTTTGGTGGACGTGCCCAAAGATTAAGGCTTTCTGGGAGATGATATATAATGAACTAAAAAAGGTATTTAAATATACCTTCTTGAAGAAACCAGAGGCCTTTCTCCTGGGCATAGTCGACCAATCGGTGTTAAAAAAGGACAGAACTTTCTTTATGTATGCTACAACAGCAGCAAGAATACTCATTGCAAAGTATTGGAAGACACAAGATCTACCCACACTGGAGGAATGGCAGATGAAAATGATGGACTACATGGAATTGGCGGAAATGACTGGCAGAATCCGTGACCAGGGAGAAGAGTCAGTGGAAGAAGATTGGAAGAAATTCAAAGACTATTTACAGAAATAGTGCAAAATTAATGAATGTTAGAATGATGTTGGATTGAAGTTAAGTGGTTTCGATGCCTGATGTGTAGGAGTTATTTGTTGTATTTATTTATTTAATAAAATTTACACACCACTTGATTGTAAAAAACAACAACAACAACTAAACAAACCTCAAAGCAGTTTACCAAAAGATAAAGCCATAAAATCAAGAAAGATTTGCAGCAATGGTTTAAAACATACAGAAAGTCAAAATTCACATCATTTTTTTTTCTAGGTAGGGTTGTCTAAACAAGAATGTTTTTAGGTAAATGTAAAGGGACCCCTGACCATTAGGTCCAGTCGTGGCCAACTCTGGGGTTGCGGCGCTCATCTCGCTTTATTGGCCGAGGGAGCTGGCATACTGCTTCCGGGTCATGTGGCCAACATGACTAAACCGCTTCTGGCGAACCAGAGCAGCACACGGAAACGCCGTTTACCTTCCCGCCGGAGCAGTACCTATTTATCTACTTGCACTTTGACATGCTTTCGAACTGCTAGGTTGGCAGGAGCAGGGACCGAACAACGGGAGCTCACCCCGTCGCGGGGATTCGAACCGCCAACCTTCTGATCGGCAAGTCCTAGGCTCTGTGGTTTAACCCACAGTGCCACCCGCGTCCCTAGAATGTTTTTAGCAGGTGCTAAATACAGTGAAGGTGCCTTCTCAATATCAATAGGCAGGAAGTTCCAAAGTTTCTTTAGGTGCCACACTAAAGTCCTGTGATGGTTCGTACTCAAAAGCACTTTGTTATTGCTTTGCATGTTCCAGAACCAAGGAGGTATTTGACACCAGACTCTTAAGGAGGCTTGAATCTGTTCTGCTAATCTGTTTGGAAGCGTGGAAGCTAGAGTGGAAAATGATGCCAATATATTTCACATCTGCCAAGCAATGTGCCCCTTTGGTTTCAGATAGTACATGGGTAGAAGAGTCTAAAAAGCCTGGGACACAAATTTTCATGGCCCTCTAGTGGCTATGGGAACTCAGAAGTGATGTATTTAGTGAAAACTCTGGAAATACAGTCATACCTTGGAAGTCAAACAGCTTAGTTCCCAAACGTTTTGGCTCCTGAACTTCGCAAACCCAGAAGTGACTGTTCCGGTTTGCAAACTATTTTTGAAAGCCAAATGTCCAACGGGGCTTCCGCGGCTTCCGATTGGCTGCAGGAGCTTCCTGCAGCCAATCAGAAGCCGTGCTTTGGTTTTCTAATGTTTTAGAAATCGAACGGACTTCCAGAACGGATTCTGTTCAGCTTCCAAGGTACAACTGTACTTGATTCTGACCAAACTAAGCCTCCTGATGTATATTCTTCCATTGACTTTGTGCTTATGCCTTGCTTCTGTTTTAGTTATGTCCTGTAAGCATTGGACAAGAAAATAGAGGATTTTTAAAAATTTTGCAGCTTTGCTGTAGTAGCAAAGTAGTTTATAAATTCAATAAAAAGGCTGCTTAATGAATAATAATAGCTTTGTAGTATTGATCTGCCCATAGACTCTGCCTGGAAGCCTAGGCTTGCTCCTTTTCTTCACACCCGCATGTTATCAACGAATGCTTCTAATTTGTTTCAGAAACACTCGGCTGCCGCTGACATCACAGAGTCCCTTTCAGAAGACCAGGTGCCTGAAGCTTTCCTGGTGATGCTGTTGGTGCAGTTTGGGACGATGATAGTTGACCGTGCCATCTACCTGAGAAAGAGCATGTTTGGGAAATGTGTTTTTCAGGTGTTACTTGTCTTTGGCATCCATTTTTGGATGTTCTTCATCTTGCCTGGAGTAACGGAAAGGTATGACAACGAAAGATGCCAGAGAATTCCAACAAAAACAGAAACTAGAGTGAAAATTGCTGATAATAGAATCACAGAGTTGTAGAGTTGGAACGGGCCCGGAGGGTCATGCAAGAATCTCAACTAAAGCATCCATGTTTGCTTATTTGTCCCATGTCCAGATCAGAAATCAACCCAGCAAATGAGATCAGTATTCACTGCTATTGCTGCTTTCATTTCACAAATGATATGTAGATAATTTCATCTCCACCCCCTATTTGCATTGCATTTCCTTTGAATTGCAATGAATGTGTTGCTGCTTAGTCCTTCCCCTTCACACATAGACACACACACAGCCGATGTTTACTACTTTTTCAAGATGTCTCTGCATGCTCAGCCTAGACTGCAATTGGGAATGCTGGAGAGTTCTGCTGGAAAGAGAAATGAGATCAGGGATGGAAATCGTGTGATGAAATATAAGTGGTATTGGCCATTGTTCTGTTTTTATAGGCTGTGAACGTTACAAAAATTACCGCATTATTTTCTGCATTGTTTTTGAGGTTTCCTTTACATTGAAATGCATTGAAAACAAGTATGCAATCAATTACATTTTGGCCATAGCGGATAGCAAGATGCATAAGGTAGGTTTCAGCGGAAGCCGAACTGTAGCAGAACGGAAGCAGCGCTGACTGCGGCAAGCACAGCATGGGGTGGAAATCTCTTCCTCCTTACATCCCTAGCTGCTGCGTTTGGCTGCGGAGTTCAAGGAGGGCCATGCTCTAAGACATCTTTCTTCTAACTAGTCATAGCTGTTAAAGATGGAGATTGGAACATCTCTCTTGTTTACTTGCAGGAGGTTTAACAGGAATCCGGTGGCTCAGCTGTGGTATTTGGTCAAGTGTGTCTATTTTGGTTTGTCGGCTTATCAGATCAAATGCGGTTACCCCGAACGGGTCTTGGGCAATGTTCTGACTAAGAGCTACAATTGCATAAACCTCTTCTTATTCCAAGGGTAAGCAGCACTTTTATAAAGGAGGGCAGAGAAACCTAATAATATCCCCATGAAACGCGAGCCATTATGTTAACAAGCCAATCACAAAAGCAAGAAAGAACGGCTGACGAGGGGGAAAGGGGGTGGGTGGGTGGGTGGAAATCTCCAGGTGCTTGAAGGAAGATTTATTGCAGGCCTGTGCTGGAACAAATAATTCCTCAGGGGTTCTATAAATATAGAAATAACATACATAGGAAACGGAATAGTAAGGTAAAAGAGGTCCTTACAGTCTCACACTGAGTTACTGTGAAACAAAATTATCAATTTACTATTTTGTGTAAGAAATTTTATTTTTATTATTATATTAGTTGCTTTTTTGCCACAGCCCCTCAAATAAACACAAACATACAATAAACTACCATTTATAAAAATCGAAAAAGCAATTCTTTTTTTAGAAAAAAAACTAGATTGAAACATCTCACCCACGTAAAAAGGCCATAGCCTGAAGAAGTAGGAATGTTTTTATCTGGTGCCTAAAGTTATGTAATGGTAAAAATTAGAAAAAAACTTTCACTGTAATAATTGTTACAAGCTTTTTTAGAGTAATGTAGCCTGCTTAGAGGGCAGGAAGGTAGGAGGCAGATGCTGGCTTGAGATACCTCCTGAAGTTGTGTGTTCCAGCAGCTGCTTGGCTGTAAACATTATTGGGTGGCCTTAGGCAAGTTGGGATTCCTCCATTCCTGCATAGAAGAGGCTGGAATGAAAAGTGTGAAGCAGTTTGCACATTAGAAAGGAGGGGAGCAGGTTGTGTATCAGACACACACACACAATATCTGCCAAGTGTTTCCATGTGCAGCGTTTGCCTGGTGCCTCTAATCTTGGAGGTGGCATATAGCCATGCTTACTAGTCTCTACCGATATCCTTGCCCTCCACAAGTTGGTCCAAACGCCTTTTAGAGCCCCTCTCTCAATTTGGCCACCACTAAGCTACAGCAGATGCACAATGGTCTTAATCGCCCCATTGACTAGGACACAGTTGGGCTTTTATGCAATGCCAAAGGGTTTCCCTGATTTCTGAAGTGGGTATAATATGTAGGGGAAAGCGTCGTGCTCCTTCCTGGATAGTTTGTCAACTTTGGGTCCCCACCCTGCACTCGGATCTCACCTGTGGCTCCTAGAAGCTGTCGGTGTACCGTAGCGGCCACACCCCGGGAAACGGCTTCGACTGGTTGGCTAAACCAGGTGAGGGTAGCGGATGAGTCACAAACCCTCAGTGAGTTAGGGTAGGGACAAAGACAAAGCTCTAGTGGATTAAGTGGACAAGAAGAAGAGTGGGTCCAACGGTCAAGGAGGTGGTTTCTGCTTGTGCTGTGGAGGGAAGAGAGGGGCAGATGGGGCTCATCAACCTGGGAAGGTAGCCCTCCTGGAGAAGGAAAACTCTGGTCCTTAACCTCTGCTACCTTCTGAGATACTTTCAGGAGAAGAAAAGGCTGTGAAGTAAACCCTGCAGAAATCCAGAGTGGAGTCCCTAAGACAGTTGGATGGTTCCTTGTACACCACTTTCTGGCAACTCCTGCAGCCAAGCTGGTTTCAGTCCCAGAGAGGTGACTTCAGTGCTGCTAAGACGGCAAAAGCAATGCAGGAGGCAGCAGTTATGAGTTACTGGTCTCTGCAGCCACAGCAGGTGCTGTGATTCTCCAGCGGTTTGACTTCACATTCCATTGTCTCTCGAGAAAGACGGATGCCAACAAAAGGGCACCAGAGTTTGAGAATTTGTATCACTCTTACAATACTGGGAAAGCCTTTTTTTTTTGGACAGGCTTTGACTATTTTGGGTTCTTACTGCCCCATTAACTAGCCACCGTTTTCCTCCTCTGTGCAGCTTTCGCCTGATACCGTTTTTGACAGAACTGAGGGCTGCCATGGATTGGGTTTGGACCGACACCACACTCAGCCTCTCCAGCTGGATCTGTGTGGAGGATATCTATGCTAACATTTTCATCCTGAAATGTTGGAGAGAATCTGAGAAAGTGAGTCCTGTTGCTTAAGGGTTACCATTAGCCCCGCCAATCAAGATGACTCCGGGTGGTCCATCAGGAGCAATGACTGGGGCGAATCTCTCCTGTCTGGCTGCACAAGTCAACAAGTTTAAGTGTGCCTAACTCTGTGGTGGAATGTGGCCTACACTTCTCTGCTCATATTTTGTAAATGCATGTGGCCCACAATAACTCCCTCTCACAAAAACACATGTAAAAGGACATTGAATGTGAACCAGCCCAAGCCAAAGAGAAATGCTTTTGCCTGGCACCTAAAGATATGAGGCAAGGTGAGCTGACCGCCTCAGGCGGCAGGATTCAAAGGGTCAGCACATCCCAGTGTAGATGATTATTTCCTCTTTGTTCCTGGTGTAGATTATCACTCCCTCCCTCCCTCTTCCCTGGTGGGGAGGGAGGTGTTAGGAGCCAGTGTGGTGTAGTGGTTAAGAGCGGTAGACTCGTAATCTGGTGAACCGGGTTCGCGTCTCTGCTCCTCCACATGCAGCTGCTGGGTGACCTTGGGCCAGTCACACTTCTCTGAAGTCTCTCAGCCCCACTTACCTCACAGAGTGTTTGTTGTGGGGGAGGAAAGGAAAGGAGAATGTTAGCCGCTTTGAGACTCCTTCGGGTAGTGATAAAGCGGGATATCAAATCTAAACTCTTCTTCTTCTTATTTTGTGGTTTGCCTCAAGCGCCAAAAGGCTGGCTCTGAGTGGAATATATGTAGGATAGTCAAATATATGCAAATTAAGCAAATGCGTGGAATTCTGTTTTTCAGAATGCTGAGTTTGTCCTACCTTGATGATTTGTTCCCATTCTCCATTTTGCAGAAATACCCCCAACCTCCTGGGCAGAAGAAGAAATTGCTTGTGAAATACGGGATGGGGGGCTTCATTGTCTTTGTGCTCATCTGCATTGTGTGGTTCCCACTGCTTCTTATGTCACTGGTGAAATCAGTGGCGGGAGTAACTAACCAGCCTTTGGGTGTCTCTGTCAAAATTACCATCAGCGGTTATGAGGTAGGTCTGCAGGAGGTGGAGGGTCAATTTATAATTAAGACTGGGGATAAGTATTTTCGATGAGTACTGGAACATTTCCACCATCCAAAGCTGTTGCTTTAACATGACAAAAAAATAGAGTGGAGTTATAGCTCAATGATCCTTAACGTCTCCAGTTAAAGGGTTGTGTCTAACAGTGCCATTCTGCTTGTAGGGACGCAGGTGGCTCTGTGGTCTAAACCACTGAGCCTTTTGAGCTTGCTGATCGGAAGGTCAGCGGTTCGAATCCCCATGGCGGGGTGAGCTCCCGTTGCTCGGTCCCTGCTCCTGCCAACCTAGCAGTTCAAAAGCACACCAGTGCAAATAGATAAATAGGTACTGCTCCGGCGGGAAGGTAAATGGCATTTCCGTGCACTAAGGGTTCCCTTGGGTGTCCCGTTGCACCAGAAGCGGTTTAGTCATGCTGGCCACATGGCCTGGAAAGCTGTCTGTGGACAAACACCAGCTCCCTCGGCCTAAAAGCGAGATGAGCGCCACAACCCCATAATCGTTTTTGACTGGACTTAACCGTCCAAGGGGTCCTTTACCTTTTGCCTTTTAGTTCATAGCAAGTGTCAATGCCAACCAACCTGGTTCTTCCCTAATCTGGAGCTGCCAAGCGCCCTCTTCTCCTTCAGATTCCTGTAGGAAATGCCCACTTTATTTCCCATTGGAACTCCTATTCTTTCAGAGTCGCATGCTATTATCCTCTGGGCTCAGCTATGGATCTGTGTTGCTGTGTGATGCTTGGAAGTGATTGTTCTGTTGATGCTGCTGTGAACCGTGCTGCTACAGAGTTTGAATTATGGGTGCTGAAATGCAACTAATCCAGAGCTGTAGAGCTTGTGGGTTGGTTAGCATCAGCCTGTGACTAGTGGGTAAAACTGACCTTTGGGTCTGAACCAGCTAAGGTGTGATGAGGTACGTCTGTATAGTGGAGCTGAGGTTTGTAACACAGGATTTCATCCTCTTTCTCCTAGTCTTTGTTTACCATGAGTGCTCAGCAGCAGAATCTGGTCCCTTTCACTCATGCGGCGTATAATGAACTCACCACTCAATATGCCCTCCATCCTGTAAGTATATTTTATTGTGCACAAGGAAACCTCCTGCAGAAAAAATTGCCATCCTTTTCTCTTTCTCTCCAACAATAGCTGGTGAGACCCAATTTGAATTAAAACTGGATTTGAATGGTATCTTTACTGGATTGCCAAAAGCAGGTTAGATAGGAATTTAGCTCAAGGCGAAGAAGTTTCTCTGTCTTGCTTGGAACAACAGCAAACAAACCAAAAACATTTGTGTTTTCTCCAGTCTGCCATGCAATTTATAGTCAACTATAGCCCAGAGGACGTCATCGTTGCTAAAATAAAAGGCAATGCCAGCTTGCTGTGGAGCATCAGCCCTGCAAGTCGGAAAGCTATGATTGCAGAACTCTCCAATTCCTCCGCAATCTACATCAACTTCCACTGGACTCTTCTCAGGTTTTTATCTTTTTAATATTAAGTGTATTCTGTGTATGTGTATACAACCACCCCTCTTGCAGGTTTCCCACTGGTATTTGGTTGGGTGCAGTGAGAACAGAATGTTGGGTTAGATCCAGCAGGCTTTTCTTGTGTCCTTACTCACTGGTGTGGAGTAGCAGCACCTCTCTTTTTTTGCTGCCCATGGCTGTCACGTTGTTGTTGTTGTTGTTACTAAGGAACTAACTGAAACCTGCTCTGATTAGTGACCTCACACCCAACCCTCCAAGTCCCACCCTTTGCACTGCATCCTTTTTGCGACACTTTGTCAAGTAGATTTTCCAGAGGAAGCCATCGCTTGGCAAACCCGTTTTGTTGTCCGTTTCATACGAGGCACATAGCGCAAGAGGAGAATCTCTCTCTTCCATAACGCCTGCTCTGAAGAACATCTAAAGCTTCCCTTAACCTTCCCTTCATATCCTTATCGAATCAGGAATGCCTCTCTCGTGAAGAATATTGAAGCATCCGGCCTACACACGATGCGCTATGAAGACAAGGGGATTCGGGAGCAAATCGTCGAAATGCTACGTGGGACCAGAACGGAAGGCGTGTTAGTGTTACGTATTTCTCCTGATTCTTTTGGTGGCCATTAGCGCTTCCCCTGCTACTGTATGTGTCCCTCAGCATGTGGTATTCGGTGGAATATGGCTCCTGTATGTGGGGTCTCCACTTGGCTACCATACCATACCATTAGACCTTCCTCCTCCATGGATTTGTATAATATCTTGGAAGCTGTGTGGGGTACATGTGAAAAATGAACATGTGTTGATCTGGAAAGGAGCAAGACCTTTAGCATTCACCAAGGTTTTGCTTTGCTTTTGTTCTGCTCCCCCCCACCCCCATTTTAGTCTGCTTCCTGGTGTCCTACCAAGGTATCTGAGAGCAGCTGGCGGAGCAGAAGCTAAAATGGCCCATCGGCTGCAAGTGGGTAAGTGGACAAAAGTGGAGGAAAATCCTGCCTGCTTGAAGATGAGAGGAGGCCAGAGTTGCAGAGTTTTGCTATAGGAAGGCAAAGCCAAAAGATGCATGTGGTATCGTATGAGCAAAAAGCTACTGTCTAATTGTTCCAGACATCTGGAAATGTGCTGTCTTTCGGTCAAACTAGCAAAAGGAGCACACGGGTGTTGTTTCCTCCTCCACACCCACATCCCAAATTCTTTTCACCCAGCTGCCACTATCATGGCAAAAGCTCCAAACAGTCACCCATACCGCCTTCGTTTCTCACGAGTGCCTCTGAACCCATGCAGGGCCCAGAAGCGCTTTGGGGAATTAAAAATGGCAGGTGGGGCTGCTCTAATTGAAGCAAAGGGTTTTTTTAAAAAACAACAACAACAAAAAACCAAAGGTCTCAGAGACTACTGGCTAATGAGGCACGGCTGTTTTGGGGCTCAGGGGTTGTGGGCTTCCCTGTCTGGATATGAACTTCAGATGTGCAGTGGGTTCTGCACTCCTGATCCAAGTGCCTCTTTTGTTTTCAAAATTACCGTATTTTGCGCACCATAGGACGCACCGGACAATAGGATGCACCTTGTTTTAGAGGGGGGAGAACAAGAAAAAAAAATTCTCCCCCTCTCTGCCCAGCGCCCCTTCAACGAAGCAGCAGGAGGCGCTGCGCAGAGAGAGGGAGAATTTTCCCCCTCTTGTTTTCCCGCTCTAAAACAAGGTGTCGTTTAAGGTGCATTCAGGCGGCTACCTTGGAAGCCTGGAGAGCGAGAGGGGTCGGTGCACACCGACCCCTCTCGCTCTCCAGGCTTCAGGTTCCTTTCGACCTGCTCTTTGGGGCTGGCGGGGGGAAGCCCACCACCAGCCCCAAAGAGCAGGTCAGGGAGCAGCGGAAAGGCGCAGCGGAGAGGCTGCTGCCATAGTCGCACGTCACTTCTCCAGCCGGGAGAGGGTCGCGGGGGGCTGCTTTAGCCCCGTGCGCGCTCTCCCGGCTGGAGAGGTGATGCGCGGCTGTAGAGGCTCCTGCCATAGCCGAGCGTCACCTCTCCAGCCGGGAGAGGGTCATGGGGCTATGGCGTCTTCGCTCCATAGGACGCACACACATTTCCCCTTCATTTTTGAAGGGGAAAAAGTGCGTGCTATAGAGCGAAAAATACAGTAGATGCCCATATAGCTGTTCTCTGTTTAGACCAAGGGTACCCGACGCCCCTCATCCTTGACCATTGGCCATTCTGGCTGGGGCTGATGGGAGCTGCAGAGCATCGTGTTGACTACTCCTGGTTTAGACCCATGGAGCTTCTGCTTTCATTGCTGATTCTTCACAATGTCTTGATGAAGACTCAGGGAACACACTCCTCTAAAGCCAATGAACTACTCTTTTGCCACTTCCACCTCAGTTTTGTGTGGCCAAAGTGGGGTTCCAGTTCTCCCTGGGGATTTTGAGTATGGCATTAGAAAGTGGAAGTGTTGGCAAGGACACTTGTTACATGTTAGGGTAGCAGGAAGTTACTCTACTCCTCGCTCCTGTTAGCCTGGAAGAGCCCCAGCTCAGTGGTAGAGCATCTGTTCTGAATGCAGAAGAGACCCTCAGTTCAGGCTCAGGCACCTCCAGGTAGGTTTGCGTATTTCCCATCAAAAACCCTGGAGAGCCACTGCCAATCATAGGCAATACTGAACCGGGTGGACAAACGGTTTGACTTGGTGTGGGGGCATCTTCCTGTGTTGCAGCTGTGCAAAGTGCCCACAGCTATGTGTGTTGTCCTGTGGGTTGGGAGAAAGGCAGGGTACCCACAGTCAGCTCACCCCCACCCCATAATTCTCATTTCCACAGCTCATTCCAATGCACCAAAGGATGTAGACAAGATGGCCTTCTTCAGAAATATCACCATCAAACTGCAGCAGCTGCCTGCCAAGGAGTCCTTAAGCCATGTTCCCGAATGGTGGGTCGTGAAAGAGCAGAGGCCCGGCTGTTTGGGTAATGGATGCAGTAAGAATATGGAACTCTTCATCTTCAACGACAAGGTCAGCCCTCCTAGCCTGGGATTTCTGGCAGCTCATGGGTAAGGAAGTCAAACGGGAACCTGTTATTTCTGGGGCAGCAATTGAGATTTGGATTAAGGTGGCGGCTTGGGGAGACCTGAGAGAAATCTTTCCCCGCTGTGCTGCCTTGAAAAATACAGAACAGGCAGCCAATCGCTGGCAGGAATTCAATATTGCACTGTTGAATGTTGTCAGTGCAAACATCTCAGCTTGCCACATAGAAGAGACTTCCCCCTTCCTTCCACCCTTGCCAGTGTGCTGTTCTGGGGGTTTTTTCTGAACCCCCAGAATAAATTTCTGGGGTACACAAGGCAAGAAGAGGGGAAGAAAAGCTCATTACGCAAGTGGAAGTCCTTGCGCAGGGCTTCGGCTGATAGGACTACTTGTGTCTATTTTGCCCATGGCACATGAGACTCTTAAATCTCAGGGCCATGGGTTTGAGCCCTACATTGGGCTAAGCACTGCAAGGGGTTGGACTAGATGACCCCTGAGGCCCCTTCCAATTCTCTGAGTCTATGAAAACTCAAAGAACACCCTGAACATCATCACCATCTCTCTCTCTCCCCACTACAGCATTGTAGGCCTCTACATGTCTTTTGTTCTGGTCATCGGAAAGTTCATCAGAGAGCTTTTCAACGGCATCTCGCGCTCCATCATGTTCGAAGAGCTGCCAAACGTGGACCGCATCCTGAAACTCTGCACGGATATCTTCCTGGCCAGGGAGGCCGGGGAGCTGGAGTTGGAGGAGCAGCTGTTTGCCAAGCTCATCTTCCTCTACAGATCTCCTGAAACAATGATTAAATGGACCAGGGAACCTAGGGAAGACTAAAGCCGGTGTGTGTGTGTGTGTGTGTGTGTGTGTGTGTGTGTGTGGAGTCACAACAGTGCATTGTTTCAGAAGGGAAATGTTGGGTGGAGCGCAACTGCAAAGGAACATGGCAGAAAATACTGAATTAAGGTGTAGAGAGGACTGATTTGTTAGCTCCTCAATCTGATGCAAGGCAGAAGTGTAAGCTTTATATGTACGCTGTTTACTACCCTATGTATAAGAGCAGGGATTATGTTGCACATAGCACAGAACTCTAAAGCCACAGGGTTTTTTTTGGGGGGGGGGGAGGGTGGAGATTAGAAATCATAACAATACTTTCAGCAATTTGCTTCCTTTCTCCACTCTGCAAATGTACCCTCATAAAATAAAAGTGCTGCATGCTGGGCATTCCTCTTCCTGTGAGATGACCAGATGGTTATGTGCATGTATGACAAGTTGGCTGTGGCAAGGTGCAGGGAATGGGATATGCTGCTCAGGCCCTGAAAATGAAGAATACATGAACCGCCCATGCTGCATCGAGCCACGGTTGTTGCCTAGTCCTGTGCCCAGCAAGATGCCCCACGGTAGCTCCAGAGCGCGAGCTGTCTCCCATGGCCTGCCCTCAACACCTGGCCATAAGAGCGCCATTGCCCAATTCCACGTAGCTGCCATGACTCATAGCCAGTTTTGGATTTGATATCCCGCTTTATCACTGGGACGCGGGTGGCGCTGTGGGTTAAACCACAGAGCCTAGGATTTGCCGATCAGAAGGTCGGCGGTTCGAATCCCCATGACGGGGTGAGCTCCCGTTGTTCAGTCCCTGCTCCTGCCAACCTAGCAGTTCGAAAGCACGTCAAACTGCAAGTAGATAAATAGGTACCGCTCCGGCGGGAAGGTAAACGGCGTTTCCGTGCGCTGCTCTGGTTCGCCAGAAGCAGCTTAGTCATGCTGGCCACATGACCTGGAAGCTGTACTCCGGCTCCCTCGGCCAATAAAGCGAGATGAACGCCCCAACCCCAGAGTCGGCCACGACTGGACCTAATGGTCGGGGGTCCCTTTTCCTTTACCACTACCCGAAGGAGGCTCAAAGTGGCTAACATTCTCCTTTCCCTTCCTCCCCCACAACAAACCCTCTGTGAGGTGAGTGGGGCTGAGAGACTTCAGAGAAGTGTGACTGGCCCAAGGTCACCCAGCAGCTGCATGTGGAGGAGCGGAGATGCAAACCCGGTTCCCCAGATTACGAGTCTATCGCTCCTAACCACACCACCCACTGGCATATCCTTTGTCCTGCATATCCTTCTTGCACTCTTTGTGTCACCTACATGCATTTGCAGAAAGAAACGGCGCAGATACCTCGATTCAATAAGCTTACACTCGTGTTGAGAGTAGGAAGGGTTTTATTCTAAGGGTTAATCTCCCATTAACACTTTTATTCTAAACGTCGATGAACTTTGTCAGCAGAAGGGTGTTAAGAACCGTCGTGCAGAAATGCACCGGCCACTTACAGGGTCGGATCCGTAATGATCAGCGAAAGATGTAACATGCATGAATGGTAGCTTAGGAATATTATTATTGAAAAGCTGCCTTAGAAAACAGGCCTCCCTTATGCTGCTGCTAAGTGAATAATGCAGAGCCTCAAAGTGGCTTCATCCCAGCGGTTGCAACCCTGCAAACTGAAGTGGAGCCTGTTGTGCTGTTGGGCATGGCAGCTGCAGTTCCTTCCGGCGCAGCAGTCCTGACCTGGGGGCAAGCAGGATTTCAGGTATGCCTCCCGGCAGGTGAAAAAAAAAACCAGAGAAAGAGGCCAAGAGGCACAGCAGCTGCCTCACCCCCTGCAGCGTCAGGAGATTTAAAGGGATGCACCTGGTGTTTGACTCCCAAGGTGGTAACCCCTATATTCCTCCAAACCCCACGACACTATTGAATTCTGTAAAGCAGAGGGGTTGAGAAATGAAACCTGCAGAACTAACTCGGAAGGCTCTATTGGCATCAAGAGGTGAAGCTGTTGCAGGAATAGGCTCAGATACTTTTTGAAAGGGACATGGGGGAATAGACATCCCTGGCCCCTTCTCCAGAAAGACTGGAAGCAGCAAAGTCACCAGGTTTGGTAGGAAAACCCCAAGCGCATTAAAAAAACTAAAAACACCCAACCCAACAGAATACAGCCTTTTGCCAGAGTGAGATGGGAGAATCAAATGTGAGCAACTTGTTTTCGTTTTCTCGGTCATTTCCGACACGTGGGTGCTTTCGTGGTTTGGGAAACCCTTCAGTGCAAAGTGAGGTAATTCCTGTGTGCCCTCTCTCCAAAGGGGGAGGAGAGCGGGCATTAAACCAAGCGGCGCCTCTTGGAATCTCTCTCCATATCTTCCAAGGGGGAGTCCCCATTGCAGCCCAGCGGAGAAACCATGTTCAGGAGAGGGTCTTCGGAGGCACGGCCAAACAGGGAGAGCAACAAAGCGACGCCGTAGCCTGTGGCTCGTTCACCCTAGGAGCAAAAGCAGAGAGAGGCGAGTCTCAGCACTGAATGCGGGAGAAACACTGAAGGCAAATGCTTGGAATGCTGCCTATGAGGGCTTGTGTGTTGTTTAGGTGAAATAAAAATAATAATAAGCTGAATGGAAAGAGGCACACAAATTAAGTCACGCTGCAGCATCCTAAGGCTATAATCCTATACAGTGGTACCTCTGGATACAAACGGGATCCGTTCCGGAGCCCCGTTCGCATCTAGAAGCAAACGTAACTAGCGATGGCACATCTGCGCACGCACGTGTCGCTTTTCGCCGCTTCTGCGCATGACATCATTTTGAGCATCTGCGCATGCGCAAGCGGCAAAACCCGGAAGTAACGCGCTCCATTACTTCCGGGTTGCCGCGGAGCGCAACTCAAAGGCGCTCAACCCAAAATGCATTCAACCCGCAGTATGACTGTACCTAATTAACTAGGAGTAAGACCCACTGAACTCAATAGGACATACTGTGTATTTATAATTTGCTAGAAGTTGCCCAGAGTGGCTGGGGCAACCCAGTCAGATGGGAACAACAACAACGTATATACAGGGATCCTCTATCAAACAAGTTGCGTTTTAATGCATCTATTGCCAGTGCTTTTACTAGTATATTCTGCTATTTACATAAAGCTAAGAAATGAAGAGGGGAAAAACCCAACACACCATGGGCAGTAATCCAACAAAGTGCTGCGAGCACAAGGACTTTTGGGTGCACAATGGAATTCCCCCTCCTCCTCCCCCCACGTGTCCCCCAAACTGTTCTAGGTCCCCCCCCCCAACCTCCAGAGCAGATGTGGAGAAGGGGATGTGCAGCGAAAGGAGAAGGGACGTTCTGTTTTGCAACAACACTTTACGGTGGTGGAAGTACTTCACTGGATACTGCTTTGTAGTTACATTGCCTGGATTCCACAACCTGTTTAAATCACACAAAACCTGCATGTATCTGCTGCTTTTGTTTCACTGATTTTGATGCTCCCAGGAAAGAGCAAGGATCTCCCGGGTGTCCAGTGGCCTCTCTTGATCTCTAGAATTTGTACTAATGCTGCGATTTGGTGTATTACACTTAGGGAAGTTAAGTCCCATTGAACTCAGTGGGACTTCTGACAAAATATTTGCAAGACTTGACTTTCAAACCTTTCCTTTGACTTCTGAGGTTTCACCAGGCAGTACCTACCCATTTTCAACCTCCTCTATAAAGGCTAGCCATTTGCTTTGAAAAAGATATAAGATTTTCAAAACATTGTTTTTTATTTTATTTTCTATTTTTTTGCTTGTGCATAACCAGAGGACTGGCTTATTATTGCACTGCAGAAGACAAGTTCCCACTCCACAAAGACTCAAAACTTTCATTTTACTTATTTAAAACATTTCTGAATCACTGGCAATGTTGGCTCCATCTAATTTTGTGTGGCTGCGGTGAGGATATACCGGCCTTTGACTTAAGAGAATGGAATCAATCATACACAACTCACCGCATGGACCGGGGCAGCAATGTCTATGTGGACCCAGACACCAGGCCAGTCAAACCCAATGTGTGAAGCAATGAAGAGTCCAGCACAAGAGCTTGGGGAGTTATCTCGGTCCTGGAGAAAAGAGCAGAAAAGAGGCTGGATTTAGTAAGAAGCATTTTCAGAAACCTCAGTCTACAGATAATGATGCTAAATTGCATTTCTAGAGAAGGTAGGCAGAAGCAAAGCAGCTCTACACAGCAGCACTTTTGATCTGATGGTGATAATAATAATAATAATAATAATAATAATAATAATACCCCACCCATCTGCCTGGGTTTCCCCAGCCACTCTGGGCGGCTACCAACAGAACACTAAAAACAGAATAAAACTTCAAACATTCAAAACTTCCCTAAACAGTGCAGAAAGTGCCTCACAGGCATTGTACTCAGCATAGGCATAAAATAGTAACTGATAACAGTATATCTGATAAACCTACTGCCACAGAGTTCTTCATGTCAGCCACAGCAGAGGTAAATTCACTAAAATGGAGCTCAGGGCAATAGACAAGAGGGTGAACCAGATCTCCGCAGTTTCTGCCCGCCTTGACACAGGCTCTTTCCCACTCTTCGTTGTTGGTGAGGACAGCAGCGTGGTATTTCCCCGTGGCAATTCCCTGAAAGGCGACAAGAAGGAAAACGTGAAACCCAAGAAGAGGCAGGCCATTTCTGCCTATATTCTGAAGTGCTTCGGAAGTGCTACACAGTAGATGGGACTCATGGATTGCTTCTGCGATGCAATCTCCTGATGCCATGGGGCTGGCTGGAGGAATGCCAGGAAGTATCTGCAAGGGTTGTGGTTGTGAGAAGACGACGAGTGGTCAGAGGGAGAAGACTGGGAAGAGGAAGCATGGGAAGCTGAAGAAGGAGCAGGGTTTACTGAGCAGGGAAAGTCTGTGGCAGAGAGGTGGAAAGCAGGAGAAGAGGAGGCCAAGAGACAGAGACGAGTCAGGCTGGTGAAAAAACCAAGCTGTCTCCTCATCCTGCTGCGACAAGCTCCCCTCTGATCTGGTCTCCCAGTACCAGAAGAGGTATGAAGAGGGAGGTGCAAAGGCCAGGCGGCGGAGTCTCAGGTTGTTTGGGAAGGACCCAAGGGAGGAGACTTAGGCAGCTGTGGGAAGACAGGGACCTTTGGTCCCCACAACTGCCTCAAAAGGGCAAGACCTACTGAGAAAAGAGCTGTTGTGCTCCTTAGGCTTGGCACTCCTGAGCAGACCTTGTTTCTTCTAATAAAGAGTTGGCTTCACTTATTCCATGGGATTTATTGCTGACACCTGCTCCTGTCGCCCACATGACAAAGACTGGTGTCCTACAAGCCATTTCCTCCTCTGCTTGATAGCAGATGCTTTGGGCGGCAGGGAAGGGAAAAAAGAAATGGGGGGGGGGGGAGAAGGACCACACCAGTAGCAGCTTGTGCCCACTGGGACTGTAGGGAAGAAGGCAGAGAAGCTCACAGTAGGTGGAGTCAGAGCCAAACAAATCTAATTTTGCCCCATTGTCCTCCCTGCTGGGTTCTACGAGGGCAACACTGCGACTGAGGAGGAAGCTGACAGGCAAGTTATACCTCCTGGACTGCTTGCAAGCAAGAAAGCAGGCAGGTAGCGGTTGCCTAAGGGCCAGGAGATGTTGGTGGGGCAGTGCCACTTTTGCACTGATGGACCAGCCTTCCCCAGACAGCCCTCTTAACTTTCTTGTAGCATTCCCTATTCACTCAACTGCCTTCCCTTCCTCCCCTGCTGCTGCTCCTCAGCCAACAAGAAGGACAGCTGAGTTATCCCAAGCCAAGAAGAAGCGGAAGGAGGGAAGCCAAGCCAAGGGGAAGCGGAAGGAGACAACAGAAAGGCACGCACGCTGCAGAGAGTTTCCTCCACATGCACCTGCAGCGGTTTCCCTGAAGGTTCTGCACCTGAGAGGGCTGTGAAGACATGTCACTGTCTCCTTCTGTAACTGCTATCTAAAGCAGTGGTTTTCAAGCTCTTTCTCCAGGGAACTCTGGGGTCACTCTGAAGCTTACCAGACTCTGGTAAGAAGGCACCCAGCATGCCGCCCTGGGGAGAATTGTTCCAAAGTGGGGAGCTATCACAGAGAAAGCCTGTTTTGTTTTCACTCAAAGTACCTGAGCGCCAGTGAGAGTAGCCATATCCAAAATAATGTCGGCACAAAGGTCTTTGCAAGCGTAGGCAACTCCATCAGCGAGTACCAGCCTGCCCTCGGCATCGGTGTTGTTGATTTCCACAGTTCTGGAGAAAGAGTGGGGTAATAATAATAATAATAATAATAATAATAACAATAATAATGTGGCAGTGTTTAAGGGTTATCTATTCATTTAATCTAGTTAGGTAATTGCTATGCGCCTTAATGTAGAAAAGCTAAAACAGCAAGCTAAAACAACAATAACAAATGTTACAAAAAATACACAAGAAAAACATTAATTCAAGTTTACCAATTAAAATACAGTCATACCTTGGGGGTCAAACGGAATCCGTTCCGGAAGTCCGTTTGACTTCCAAAACATTAAAAAAAACCCAAAGTGCGGCTTCCGATTGGCTGCAGGAAGCTCCTGCAGCCAATCAGAAACTGCAGAAGCCCTGTCGGATGTTCGGCTTCCAAAAGAACGTTCAAAAACCGGAACACTCACTTCTGGGTTTCGATCGTTCGGGAGCCAATTTGTTCGGGAGCCAAGGCGTTCGAGATCCAAGGTATGACTGTATACTGATGGAAATGCCTTCTGCCACACTTCCTCACTCTCATCTATGGCCCAAATGAACTCGCAGATCAGTCCCAATCATAGGGACCAGAAACCTTCCCACAAATGAAAGCGGAGATTCTGAGAAGCTGATTCATGAGTCCCAATATTGCAACCTGTGCTTTTTCTGTACCGTCTGCAATTGTGGCCTATACACCTATCCCTGTTCATGCTTAGCAATCTCCCTGAGCCAATGAAATCCTCCAAGGACCAGGTGTGCTGCCCCAGCTGTGCGTTTTTTAAAGTTAGGAGCAGGTGGAGAATTCCCAAAGTAAGCACTAGGCAGCAGCCAGGTAGGGTAAGAGCGGAGGGAATAAATAAATCTTACTTTCCGGAGTAAAGAACATGGATATCATCCGGCCTTGTTGCATTTGGTCCGACAGAATTCTCAGCCAAGCAAAAAACAGCATGAAGATTGTCTTTAAAGCCCTATTGCAGTAAGGACAAAAGAAGAGCTGTGAAATGAGGAGAGAGCCTAACCTGCAAAACAAATTAAAGCTAACAGGAGAGAAACCATACCACACATTTTTATTTATTGTGAACAAAGTCTCTGATACAGCTCCACGCAAGAAAAATGCCTTTTAAAGCAGCAGCCTTGGGAAATGTTAATTTAGCATTTGAGAGCCTCCCACCAGATTTCTTGGCTGCCCGGCTGCCCCATTAAATGACTGCAGTGAGATGCTTTCAGAGCCCTGGATACTATCGCCGGGTAGAGAAGTCTGCCTGCAAGATTCATAGCACTATAGCGAGAGTGGAATTCCTTTGGCCTTTCTCGTTTTTAAAGAACACCCATCGGTTTGTCACAGTATTGCAAGGCGTGGCGTTTTTATTGTCTCCCCTCCCACCTTCCATGCATATAACTGTGCAATGCCCACAATAGACTGCATTTTGTACAGGGGCCTAGCCTGGCTTTAGGCATGCCTGGTATTTGTTTCTGAGTCGGGGTGAGGAATCTAGGAATGCCAAACCTGGAGAGGGGAGCAACACCCCACCATCAATTTGTAGTGCCATAACGCAAGGGCGAGCCACCATTCATGGGGAATAAGGGGAAACTTCTAAAAGTCAGATAGTTGTTTATTTCTTTGACATCTGGTAGGAGGGTGTTCCACAGGGCTGGCACGATTATAGAGAAGAGTTCCTCGTAACCTGACTTCTTGCAGTGCCAGAAGACCGTTGGAGCTGGATCTCAGGGTCCAGGCTGAGCAATGGGGGTGGAGACGCTCCTTCAGGGCCGAGGCAGTTTAGAGTTTTAAAGGTGGATTTAACAACCAAGTTCCCCATCCCTGGTGCAGACAACACTGAACTAAATGGATATACAGGGCCAAAGGTCAGCTGTGGAATCAGGCTGAGGCCAAGAAAAATTGAGGCCAAGAACAATTGAGGCCAAGAACAATTCAGCAAGGATCACAGCAATGAAAACTCCTGTCCTGAGGGGGGTTTGTTTGCTGGACGAACTTCAAGGAATAGTCTCCCATTCTAGCGGGCATCACATTCTTGAATCCTCTGAAATAAGGAACGGCCGTGATGTTACATCACTGGTAGGCCACTGAACCACCAAGGCTCTACTGCATGGCTAAAACAGGCATTACAGCCTTTGATAAAAACTGCTCAGTTTCACTCACTTGTTTTACGGTGGCTTTGAAGGCACCCAAAATAGCAGCAGCTCCACCACAATCTCGCTTCATCCCAGGCATTGTTGTCTAGACAAATGTAAACGCAAAGAAATTCATTTATGCAGAAAGCTTTGGTGCTGAAAGAGCCATGCTGAGGTGATTACAGCGCAACACTGCAGTGTAGACCTCACTGAGTAAACTCCATTGAGTTCGACAGAACTCCCTCTCTGGTAAGTGTGTACTGACTGGATTGCAGGCTTTATCTGTTAAGTCTTTAAATACACACACAACCCTCCAAGTGAATTTTTGCCATAAACTGTATTCATCCTTTGCTTACTCATGCCTCTCCTTCCCCATCTAAATTTAGAATGAGTGTAAGCTCTGTGGGGCAGAGACCTGCTTCTTCTTGGCTTACTCTACTCTGTGTAGGAGTTATTATGTGCCCTGATGGCATTATACAGATAACAAACACTGCCTCACCTTTAAGCTCCACTCAGCCATTCAGGGAGTGCCCAACTAGTGAAGGGGCTTCTCAGAATGCACTAGGCCGGCCCAACCTTTATTAGTTATTTCGCAAATTCATAAACGGCTGCACAGCCTGAGGCTATCAAAGTGGTGCACAAGATAAAAAATGCAATTGCCAAAGGCCCATCCAGTCCAACGGTGTTATGTACTGAAGTTCTCACCCTGGGCCAGCAGGGGGATACTGTAGGTAGTTATGCAAATAAGGGATCGAAAGTGACATTCAGTGATTGGATAGTTTTAGAAAATTGTTACAGTTACGTTGTACTGGAGCTCTATATAAGCAGGCTGACTGAACCCTTCAGTTCAGTTCTGTTCTGTCCTGTGAATAAACAAGAGCTGTTTGAAGAATCACTGTGTCGTCTTATATGTTCACCCACAACTTAACACGCACCCTGTTCTCGCTGTGGTCAAGCAGGCGCCCCAAAGGGGAAGCACACAAGCAGAACCCAAGTGCAACGACAACTCTCCCCACTTGTGATTCTCAGCAACCTGTATGCAGAGGTGCCATGGGGCCGGATCTGACCCAATCGCCTTCTAAATCTGGCCCGCAGACAGTCCAGGAATCAGTGCGCTTTTACATGAATAAAATGCATCTCTGGGTTATTTGTGGGGCATAGGATTTTGTTCATTCCCTCCCCCAAAATAGTCTGGCTCCCCACAAGGTCTGAGGGACAGTGGAACGGCCCCCTGCTGAAAAAGTTTGCTGACCCCTTGATAGGGCCTCGGACACTGGACGGAGAACATAGCCATTGTGGCCTGCAGCATCAGTCTGAAGGAGCCCTACCTGAACATGGGTGAATGCACAGGTAGAGGGACTCTGCAAGTGTGAAGGCCCCCTTTGGATTGATGGAGATCACACATGCGTCTAGTCTGGACTTGTGGCTAGGCAGGCACCTTCACACATACCGAACACACAAGCGGGGTATCAGTACACACTGAATTTTGATGTGTGCGAGTGAGTGTGTGCAGCTGCTGCTGTGTCTCCAGACACGCTCACCTTTCCTTTGATGCTGAGTCCTCCAGTGTCGTAAACAATGCCCTTCCCAACCCAGGCGATGGTTTGTGTGGCACCTTCCGGGGTGTGGCTCAGCATAGCTAGAGCTGGTGGGTGCACGGCTGCTTTGCCAACGCCATAAATACCTGGGGACAGAGGTAGAGACAGAGGAGAGCTGGGGAAATGATCTGAATTACCCATGAGTAATGTCTTAACCACATACAAGATTTTATCATATGGGGGAGTGGAAAATCGCTTCGGTTTGACTGACCTCCAAATCCTTTCTCCTTCAATTCTGCATTTCGAATAATGGTTGGAACAATCCCCAGGTCCTTTCCGACTTTTCTGATTTCCTTCAAGGAAGGAAGACACCAGAGTCACATCGCAACACCTTTAAACACTGTGCTTCTTAAACTCAAAAGTCAGAATCCAAGGCCCAAATCCAAGGGACCAGGATGCAACAACCACTCGCCTGGACCCTGCAATGACCTCCCAGGACACCAAAACCATTGTCAGTGGCTCTCCTCCCGGTTGCCTCACCTTCTGAGGCAAGGAGACCAGTGACTGGGGAAAGGGCCTTATTGGTGGTGGGTCCCCATTTATAAAAACCTTGTCTGTGCTGTGCTTCACCTAGCACAAACTTCCATGTCTTTTTGCTGCCAAATGAAGACCTTTTCTAAAAAATAATCTTTCTAGCCTTCGAAACCTTCCAAGCTGCTGTTGATTTGCTTGCAAATTTACTGGTAAGAATTGTCCCCCTCACCAGCTCTAAGGTTGGGGGGGGGGAGGGGGAGGGAGCGGAGCATCAGATGTGCGAGTGAGGCAAAATTCACCTGCCCTGTGAAAAATTAATCCAGTCTTTACAGGGCGTCTTTCCATCCCCACCAAAACTTGCAAACATCGATGGGTTATATCAGCACAGCAATAAAAAGCGTTCCTGGACATTTTGAACGTCGCTGTCCTCAGGTAGTCAGGAATGAGGGAAGGCCCTTTGTTGTTTCTACGTGAAATCTGTCTGAAGATGCCCTTCGAAAGAGGGACTGTGTGGGACCAATTTCGGGGGTGGGGGTGCTGTAACCCTTGCACATTCTTTCCTGGATGTCACCCACCCAAGCCTACGAGCAAAACCTAGATCATTTAGTCCTACTGATTTATGGGCCTCATTAAAGCCACCTGGTTCAAAATGGCAAACCATTCGTCATCAAATGCCAAGCGACAAGTCAGCCACCTCCCTGAGCATCGTGGACAAAATACAGCTTCGCTACAGTGAAATCCTGGACATAAGCTTCCCAAATTCAAGCTAAGCCTGTTAAAAGGTTATCACCAACCTCCAGGAAGCTGTCTGTGTTCATTTCATTGCATGGGGTGTCTACGATCCGAGCTGCCAGCCTTATACCTTCTGCAGCACTTTCCAGACACTAGAATTCATACAAGAAAGAAAAGGGGAGCATGTCAAGAGTGTCTATGCATCAGCTTTGCTTTTCATCTGCATCTGCACTGCTCAGAAACTTTCCAGGTGTCAGGAAAATTCAACAAGTGTCATGGAAGTCTGTAGTGTAGACCAGAGACTACTTATGAGGGATTGAGCTTAGCAAATCTAATCACTCACTTCTACACAGGAGAAAGTAGCACCACAAATTCCTATTCATTTTTATCACTGTATTACTGTAAGCAAACCTAGGAGCTTGTAGCTTTCTTTCTTTTGAAGTACATAAAATTTCACCTACATTTCAATTTTAACACACTTTCGTGTCTGCAAATTGCCTGTTGTGTTCTATGAAATCCAGCTAAAGTAAAACCAGCCATGCAACTGGGGGGAAATAAGCCTTTAACATTAACCCAAAGTATGCGGCACTCACATCGCCATATTATTTTTGTGTCAAAAAGTATAATTTAACTTAAAAACCATTGTAAACCGTAAAAACTGTTAGTAGGATTGGAATAACACTTGTAGTTTAATGGTGAATTTTGGATGTAACAGAGATGTAAAAGATCTGGATCATTATAAAAGATGCAGGAGGAAATGATTAACAATAGGACCCACAAAGGGGAGGAGGGAAGTCCAGGAGAGTCAATGGAATCTTGTCGTTACATTGTATGTTGGATATGGGATTGTAAAACTGTAAACTGAAAAACCAAATAAATATTTTTTTAATTTTAATTTTTTTAACCGGCAGCTTACTTTAAGCGTCTCCACCTCCACAGGGCCATTGTTCTGCCCAACCAGGAAAAATTCCACTATCACACTTTTCTTCTCTGTGCGTCTAGAGGCACTGGATCGCTGTGTGAACAGCGGAAAAGCTCTTGCTATAGCACAGGCTGAGGCAAAGACCTCCGAGCGCTCACAGACCATCTGAAAGGGAAACAGAAAATAAAATGTGTGCCAGACACCTGAGAAGGGGCTGAGGGCTGAAAGAATATATCAGGCACAGGCAAACTCGGCCCTCCAGATGTTTTTGGGACTACAATTCCCATCATCCCTGACCACTGGTCCTGTTAGCTAGGGATCATGGGAGTTGTAGTCCCTAAACATCTGGAGGGCCGAGTTTGGGGGTGACTGGAATATATGGAGCTCAGCACAGATATAGGGAGCTCAGATATCTGTCCACACTTCTGAGGGGGAGGCAGCTTCCCTGATAACCTGATGTCAAGCCTCCTAACAGCAGAGGTCTCCAAACGTCTCCTCAGAAGGAAGCCATATTGAGTTATGCTGGGCTTGCTTCCAATTAAGCGGGTGTGACATAGCACGGGAACCTGTGAAACTCCAGGTGTTGTGAAGCTACAATCCCCTGACCATTGCCTTTGCTGAGGCTGATGGGAGTTGGAAGTCCAATGATACTTAAAAGGCTAAAGGTTTCTTCTCCCTAGAATATAGGACTGTGGTCTAAGAGTACTAAAAATGACCTGTACGGAGATGCTGGCTTGGAGCTCAAGACCTCTTGCCTCCTTTTTAAGAAATTAAACACTGGTGGGAGACTTGAAACTCAGAAGTTGGCAATAATTTTATTGATTGGTTTGTTTTATTTTCATTTCATAGAACTTACACACCACTTGATTCCAAAAAAAGATCCCTCAAAGAGATTTAGGGGGGGGGAAGTACAACAATAAATTTATAAATACAGACAGCAACCATTTTAGGCACGTGTGCAACCAAACAGGCACGCATTGCACCGAACCCAGAAAAGACCCCAAAATGTCACAAAAAACCTCAGGAGAAGGGGCGGAATGGGGGGTTCATAGGGTTTCCTAATAGCGTTTCAAATATATGCGATTTCACTTAAACACACGGTGCCTTGGAATGTAACCCCTGCGTAAATTACGAGTTGCCTGTATGAAAAACTGAATCATTTAAGACCAATGTATACCCAAAGGCATCAACTGCCTCCACAAGAAATGAATCACAAATCTGCAAGTGCAGATCAAGGTGTTTCGAGGTGTTCTTCCAGGAGCAAAAGTGACATTTAAATCAGCCCCTTTGCATTTGAAGCGCTTGCAGATATTTTTAAGCCACTTCCCTCCAGCTGCTCACTTTCACTTACAAGGATGCATCTGTTGGTCCCTCCCGGGAGACAGTTCCGAACGAGGCGCGTGAGAAACTGGGCAGCCGACGGGCTGTTGTGTCTGCTGACCCGGGAAGGTAAAGCGGCTATAGTAACATAGTTCAGGTAGAGAGGGCAGCTGTCGGTCGGGTTTGGGTTCAGGGTGCTTAGCGCAGCTTGCCATAACTGAGAAAAAGGAAACAATGGGAAAGATTGGAGACCCTTCTTCAGAAAGAAGATGCACCACCCGTTAATAGTTTTTCCCCAATTGTACCCCTTTAGCCTGGCAAACGACTTACCACGGTGGTGAGGGATATGTAGCAGCAATGCTGCAGTGATGCAAAACCCCCAGACCACATGGTGATCACAGCATGACCCGATTCACATCCAACCTTAAGTCCAAACCATGGCTTAGCGCAAACCTGTTTTCTCCTGGAGAGACTGACCACTTCACTCCTTGGTCCTTCTGCTGCTGAACTGCTAAGGCATGGTTTGGTTTAGTGCGTCGTCCAAACTGTTGCTTAGCGCACAACGGCAACAGGAGGTGCAAAGAGTCTGCACACTCACACATGTGCACTAAACCATGGTCTGGCTTAGTGATACCTGCGAACTGACAATGGCTTAAGAGCATCTCCACCAAGACATCAAGAAGGAAAGAGAGCTTGCGGTATTTCAGATTTTTCCCACGCTTCTTTCAAAATGGCAAAACAAATAATATTCATTAATAAGGGCCTCGTATGGCTGAACCCTGTTAAAGAAACTCAGTAAAACAAGTCTGGGCAGACCTGCATTAGGAACCCTGGGGGGAGGGTTGTAGGTAATGGTGGTGTACACCTACTAGCCTAGATGGGCCAAAAATTCTCACTCAGGGTGCTTCCAGACTGGTGTTTATTGTGGAATGAGTGCCCCCCCCCATGCATGCATATTTTTCACAGTGCCCACACTATGTCATTGGCATCAAAACATCAGTCTACATATTCCCTGTTTAATCTGGGTTTACCCTCTCCAGGAAAAAATCCAAACACAACAACCACCCCAAACCAACAACGTGTTGACAACGACCCATTTACAATATCAAACTCCCATCTGAAAGCACCTTCAATAGGACTGTTTTATTGTAACTGCCTGGCAACTTTTGCTGGTCTCCTCAAAACAGATCTTCAGTTATGAACAGATTGCAATTGCTTTGGGGTAGTTGCTGCAGTGTGGAGACAAGTAAAACGTGCCTTTCTCCAAATAGATAGGCTGGCTCAAATCTTCATAGGTTTCTTGTTTCTTCTGTCACGATTTGGACTGTAATCTCCATTTTGGGACAGAGTCCAAGGCAACAACATCCCACCTAATTTCTGTTCTTAAAAAAGAACACACACCCCTTTGCCACCCCATCTGCTGCTTTGTTTAACATCTTGGCCAATGAAGAGTTCTGGATAACTTGAAAACTGACTCAGTATTTTGTGGCAATTTGGCTGATCCTGAGAAAGGTATTGCCCATCTGTGGATTTCAACCCATAATCTCTCATTACATGGAGAGGACAACAGATTCATTAATCAGCAGCAACAATCTTTCAGCTTGGTCACCCACTCTTTCAAAGGAACAAACTGCACAAGGTAACAAATTCAATCACTAAATGGCCCCGGTTTGTGCCAAAACCATTTTCATTCCAATATCTTAAACTGGGCTGAAAAGGCAATAGATTTTTTATTATTATTATAAAAGTGTTGCAGAAGCCCCAGACTGTTGTTTGGGCTTCTTGGTCTAAAGTACAAGGCTGAGTCCAGATAAAAGATCCAAGATATGGCTATCAGCAGACATTCCCTCCTCTCCACTGTCTACATTTTGGAAGCAAACAAGACGAGGAATAGGCTTCTGTGGATTTAAATGGCTGAGGGCACTAGAAACGGGAATGGCTTTGGTTTGCACCAAAATGGAAAGTTCAGCAGCTCAATTTTTCAGTATTAGCCATCGTTAGACTTTAATTCCATCATTTACACAAGGGAGATAGAAGTAAGGCAGGCGTACCTAATAAAATGGGAAAGAGTTGCTACCCACATTCCATGGAGATGCCGTGTTCAGATGTACCCCCCCCTCCAAAATGCATTCAAAGAATATGTGAGGTGAGGTCCTATCTTCTGCACATTTGGCACACTGGGATAGCTCAGTCAGTAATTGCAAGGTTGTGGGTTCGAGTCCCACGTTGGGCAAGAGATTCCTGCATTGCAGAGCGTTGGCCGAGATGACCCTTGTGGTCCCAACTCTACAACACTATGATTCTGTGATAGGCACGCGCCAATCAAGGTGTGTAGAGCTCAACAACACAAGGGGGATTTGAGCTCTATGCCCATTCATTGGTACATGCGGAAGGAAGGGCCTTAGCTCTGTGTTAGAGCAACTGCTTTGAGTGCAGAAAGCTCCAGGCCCAATTTCAGACATCTCCAAGTAGTTATGGGGAAGATAAGGTACCCCTGCCCGTATGGGCCAGTCGTGTCCGACTCTAGGGTTGTGCGCCCATCTCACTTAAGAGGCCGGGGGCCAGCGCTGTCCGGAGACACTTCCGGGTCACGTGGCCAGCGCGACGAAGCTGCTCTGGCGAGCCAGCACCAGCGCAGCACACGGAAACGCCGTTTACCTTCCCGCTATAAAGCGGTACCTATTTATCTACTTGCACTTAGGGGTGCTTTCGAACTGCTAGGTGGGCAGGAGCTGGGACCGAACGACGGGAGCTCACCCCGCCGCGGGGATTCGAACCGCCGACCATGCGATCGGCAAGCCCTAGGCGCTGAGGTTTTACCCACAGCGCCACCCACGTCCCTATGGGGAAGATGCCCTGCCTTAAATCAGTGTTTGAGATTAGCCAGGCACCAGGCACATTTTCCACCTGGCTATCAGCTATTTGCAGCCAAGTGAGGATGACTGGGAACCAGGATAGCGCCTGACATCTTCACCATCTGGAAGGGCAAGCCTAAGGATCATTGGATCTTGACTGTTTTCACACACTAATTCCACATCCTGTAGAATTCTATCAGTTATACTTTATCTGCACAATCAGAATGAATTTCACAAACCAAAATACCGTATTTTTTGCACCATAACACTCACTTTTTTCCTCCTAGAAAGTAAGGGGAAATGTCTGTGCATGTTATGGAGCGAATGCCTACGGGTGACGGGGGGGGGGAATCTGCTGCAGTTGTGAGCAGAGGATCCATGGTTCCCCTTCCCTCCTCCGTGGCTCGCTTTGAAACAGCAAAGCGGAAGAAGAGCCGCTGAGTGGGGAGGAGAGAGGGGCAGAGAGCCTGCTTCTTTAAAGGAGCAAAGCGGGAGAGGAGAGGAACCTTCTCCCCTTATACCCCTCTTCTGCATTATTAGCAGCATCCTTCTCCACCCACCCCACGCATGCTCCTTGTCCCTTGAGTGCTTTTCCTTTCCTCCCCACTTAAAACGTGGTTACAAAGCACGGATCCACATGGATCCTCAGGATTTTTGCACTGGGTCACCCCAAATTCACCATCAGATCACATAGCATGTCCATGGCTACATCTTGCACCAAAAAAATCACGCACCCACTGTTGCTTGGGGCCGCAGTGGTGCAAAAACGTGGTTACAAAGCATGGATCCACATGGATCCTCAGGATTTTTGCATTGGGCTACTCTAAACTCACTGTCAGATCACATGTCTGTGGCCACAGCATGAACCACAAAAATCAAAAATCCACTGTTTCGTTTGGAATTTTTTTTCTTGTTTTCCTCCTCTAAAAACTACGTGCGTGTTATGGTCGGGTGCGTGTTATAGAGCGAAAAATACGGTACTTTTTTCTGTGCGGCCTGAGCAGGAGCAGTGAACAAAATTGTAGTTAATTGTTGTAGCTTCTCTTCACTAACCCCACCCCAGTGCCCTGCTCACAGTTGTGAAGAATACTCTTTATGTTATGAATGGTCCGTGTCACCATTAAGGAAGAGAGGTCGGAATAGGCCAATATTTATGTGGACTGTCCCTGGGTCAAGTGACTTTTCTTCTTTAAGTTCTCAAAGTTCTTAACCTAGGTTAAGGTAGTCACCTGAACTAGCCCGATGTTTAACTGAGAATCAATCAATCAGTCCATCACTTGAAAAATATAACTTTTGTGATATCTTGTCCCCATAATGGCAACTAGACAGTTTTGGCGACTGTAACTTTGGTTTAAGGAGCCATTTGGTGCCTAGCTTATAAATCCGAGTTTCTAACATTGCCTGGATAGCTGCTGCAGAAGTCAGTGTAAATAATACTGAGCTAGGCCGAAGCCTCTTCCCAGATATGCCAGATACACCAATGTGTGGTGTATTGGGGGGGGGGGGGGAGGAATGTGGCCAAAAGGTGTACCAGCCACAGGGTAAAAAAAAGGGCAAGCAAGACAAATTAAGATGCTTTATCTGCCCTTATAGCTTTAAATTTCCTGATGCAGCAGGAAGCAGATCTGAATCCGCAAAAGTTTGTGTCATAATAAGGGAATGCGGAGACTGCTGCTGTTCCAGCTGTTGTTGCTGTATGTCTCCCATTATCCCTCACTGTTAGCCATGCTGGCTGGGATTACTGGGAGAAAGCCCAACAACAGCTGGGGGGGGGGGAACGGGACACTTTAAGCACTTACTGTTTCCCATCTTTGCTAAACATGTCAAAGAAAACAGGTAACAAGCCTCGCACCTATGCAGCGAAGAAAAAGGAGCACGAAAAGGAGCAAAAAGCAAAGTGAAATAAGAGTTACGAAAATCTCACATAATGGGGACGTGGAGTCTCTAAATAACAAAGTCAAAGCAATGCCCAATAAATCCGTCTGGTTTTTGTTGACCTCGAAGCGCACAGAAGCCTCCAGCCAGCTTCTCAACCCCTGCAACTAATTGCTCAAATTCTGTCAAGTGACCTTAAGGCCTGTGTTTTGACTTCCCGGACAGTTAATAAATCAACAAATCTGAGACCCACGCAGACAAGTTACCGGTAAGCTTTGCAAAGTATATTTAAATCGCTGCTGTGCCGAGTTGATATAATGCACAGATCTTTTAAAAGAAAAGTCTCCTTCCTCTCTCCAACTTCTGTTGCCCATGCTTGTTGCAAAAAGCCAGAATGGAAGTTAAAGAGGATTAAAGGAGACCCTTGAGTATTTCCCAGACTTTTAGGGTTTTTAATGGGCCACAAGTCTTTCTGGGTTTTTGGGGGGAGGCGGGTTCTATTTTGCCCAGTATTGTCTGCACTGACTGGGTGCATTCCCAGCTGTACCTGGAGAGGGCAGGGATTGAAGCTGGGGAGTTCGGCATGCAAAGCAGATCTCCACAACTGAGCTATGGCTCAAAAGTTAGCACAGCTGTCTGCATTTGTCCTTAGGCAATCACTGAAGCCCTCTTTTAAGGGAGTATCTTCTGTTTTTGCTCTCCTGTGCTGGGGAAACCCAGCCCGATGGGCGGGATATAAATAATAAAATTATTATTATTATTAAATCGCCTTGGGGCCCGCTGCTTCCATTGAGCTAAACTCCTCTCATCTGAATTCCATGCAGTGTTACACTTGCTCCCTCCTTAAGTGAACCTAGAACAGGCAAAAATACGCACCCATGCACCAAATCCAAGCATTTGCAACACAGCTGGTTTTTAAAAGCAAAACTCAAAATCAACTAGTTTGGGTAGGTTAACCATCTAGGCGAAAAAGGAAAAACTAAAAACTTAAAAAGGGTTTGAAGCTGTGATCCTAGGCATACTTACCTGGGAGTAAGTGAACTTAAAAAGGGATTTGCTTCTAAGCAAGAAAGGGCTAAGGGACATGAGTGGCGCTGCGGGTTAAATCACAGAGCCTAGGGCTTGCAGATCAGAAGGTTGGCAGTTCAAATCCCTGCAACAGGGTGAGCTCCCGTTGCTCGGTCCCTGCTCCTGCCAACCTAGCACATCGAAGTGCAAGTAGATAAATAGGTACCGCTCCGGCAGGAAGGTAAACGGCGTTTCCGTGCGCTGCTCTGGTTCGCCAGAAGCGACTTAGTCATGCTGGCCACATGACCTGGAAGCTGTACGCCGGCTCCCTCGGCCAATAAAGCGAAATGAGCGCCGCAACCCCAGAGTCGTCCGCGACCGGACCTAACGGTCAGGGGCCCCCTTACCTTTAAGAGAAGGCTACAAGGCTACCATCTGAAAGAAAATCCCCTTGGACTCAGTAAGGCTTACTTTGAAGAAACAGGGGCAGGGCTGTACAGCTGCCTACTGAGAATAAACTTAACTTGCAAACTGCAAATAAATCAAGGAGGGAGACGGGTTCGAGATGAGAGCACGTGCATTTCTGCTTCTTCCAGGGGGGAGCAATTTCCTCCCCCTTACCTGGGGCGGAGCTTCAGCACGTGAGAATGAAAGGATGAGAGATGGCTCTTTTGTAAATTATTATTATTATTATTATTATTAATTATTATTATTATTATTATTATTGCAAGTTCCGTCCTCCCTCTCCAACCAACCCCCCCTTCCAGCAAGGCGCTATCTAACCGACAGGAGATATATGTTAAATCCAGCCCACCCCCACCGCTGCTGGCGGCGCTCTCCCCAGCCCAGCCCAGGCCTGGGGGAAGAGAGAGGAAGCGTTTCCCGAGGCAAGAGGAAGAGGAAAAGGAGATTTCTATTAATTATTAGGAGAGCTTCAGTTTGGGGTGGGGACCCTGACGAGCTCCATGGGTCGGGGGAGCTCCCTGCAGCAGCCGCTCCTCCCTGCCCAGCCCGCCTGCCCCGGGAGAGCCCGGCGCGCCTTTACCTCCTCGGTGACCCTGGGCTGCAGTTTCCCCCGCAGCTGGGCCCAGGGCAGGCGGTGCAAGTTCTGCAGCTGGCCCAGCACGAGCAAAGGGCGGCTCTGCGGGTCCGCCTCTCCGGCGCTGGCCTGGAACTCCAGCTGCACGTTCGCCATCTTCCTGCCCGCAGCGGAGGAGGAGGAGGAGGCGGCGGCAGCGGCAGCGTCTCGGCTCTCGCTCCGGCTCCTCCCCGGCGAAGGCAGCGCGCCCGCCTCCTCCGGCCGGGCAGGGAACGGCAGCGTCGCCGCGTCGAGCCTCCATGGACCAGGGCACGCTACCCGCGAATAGCGCTTGCTGCTAGAGGGGGAAAGCGCCCTCCCATCAGGTATCAAGGAGGTGAAAGGAACACGCAACTTTTGGAAGACATCTGAAGGCGGCCCTGTATCAGGAAGGGAATTTTTAAATTTTTTAAAATAATAATAATAATAATAAACTTTTATTTATACCCCGCCCTTCCCAGTTCAGAAAACCGGGCTCAGGGCGGCTAACAACAAATTTAAAACACTTAACTGATGCAACAAAAAACAGCATAAAATACAGCATAAAACATGAATAACAATAAATTCAGAATTCAAAAATCTATTTAGGAGGGGAAATCCATCCAGTAAACATTAGATGATCACCAGGGCTTGACGTTTTATTATGTTTTTATATGTGCTGGAAGAGTGGCTGGGGAAACCCAGCCCGATGGGCGGGGTATAAATAATAAAATTATTATTATTATTATTAAATCGCCTTGGGGCCCGCTGCCCTCAAGCTTCTGTTTGCTCTGGTTTGCCCAAAACTGGCGTGGGACCTTTGGATCATGGAATCGTAGAATGGTCTTGCTGGGAGGGACCCTGTGGGTCATCTAGTCCACACCCCCCCCCAATGTAGGAATTGCAACAACGCAGCCCCCATCCAGTTTGAAACCGGACCAGACCCTGCTTAGCTTTGGAAGTGTGCTGGCAGGTCTCTTGCTTACATCGTGGACACCTTGATTTATTTGCAGTTTGCAGGCCTGCTTAGTCCAGCATCCTGTTCTCACAGTGGCCAGTCAGATGCCTGTGGGAAACCAGGGAGCAGAACATGAGTGCAAGAGCAGCTCTCCCCTCTGGTGGTTTCAAGCAACTGGTAGAAGCGTTGTTGGAGGCAGAGCATAGACATGCATGGTCTTGTTGTTGTTGTTGTTTAGTCATTTAGTCGTGTCCGACTCTTCATGACCCCATGGACCAGAGCACGCCAGGCACTCCTGTCTTCCACTGCCTCCCGCAGTTTGGTCAAACTCATGCTGGTAGCTTCGAGAACACTGTCCAACCATCTCGTCCTCTGTCGTCCCCTTCTCCTTGTGCCCTCCATCTTTCCCAACATCAGGGTCTTTTCCAGGGAGTCTTCTCTTCTCAGGAGGTGGCCAAAGTATTGGAGCCTCAGCTTCACGATCTGTACTTCCAGTGAGCACTCAGGGCTGATTTCCTTAAGAATGGAGAGGTTTGGGTTGGCCTAGGGTGTGATTGTTTGCTTGTGATTGGCTGTGGTGATCTTTGTTTTCGTGTGTGAGTGAGGTGGGTGGGTGTTTTGGATCAGGTTAGCCATATTGATTTGTATGCTGTTGGTGGATTATTGTCATTGTCCTGTTGGGCTGTGTATGTGATAAAGGGGAGCCATACCGGGGTGAAGGCGTCTTCTTCTGTTTGTCCCCGTGTCAGTTTCAGTTTATTAGTTAATTTTTCTAGTAGGGCTGTTTCCCATACTATTTGGTACCATTGGTCCATGCTTACTCCTGACAGGTCTCTCCAGTGTCTGGTTATGGTGTTTCTGGCTACTGAGAGCAGGTGGGTTATGAGTTCTTTGTGGTGTAAATGGGCATTGTGGTCTTGGAAGATGTTTAGTAGGGCACAAGTGAACAACGCAAGCAACGCTGACACCAAACTCTACATACATTAAACATAATAGAAACACCGCCACCCGACCCCACCCCCATCCATCTTCCCTCTCTCCACCCCCCCTTTCTTTTTTCTTTCTTTTTTCTTCTCCCCCTAATGCCTCAACAAATGAAACGGATTTGTAAAAATGTTACATGAAAAAAAAAAAACGAGGCACTACACTTCTGTAAAACAAGAAAATTCTTAATAAAATATTTAATAATAATAAAAAAAGAATGGAGAGGTTTGATCTTCTTGCAGTCCATGGGACTCTCAAGAGTCTCCTCCAGCACCATAATTCAAAAGCATCAATTCTTCGGCGATCAGCCTTCTTTATGGTCCAGCTCTCACTTCCATACATCACTACTGGGAAAACCATGGCTTTTACTATACGGACCTTTGTTGGCAAGGTGATGTCTCTGCTTTTTAAGATGCTGTCTATGCGTGGTCATGCATGCATGGTCAGTCTCCACCAAAAGCCTTTTTTGTGAATTTGTCCAATCCTCTTTTAAAGCCATCCAAGTTGGTGGCCATCACCCCCTTCTGAAGGAGCAAACTCCACTGTTTGACTATGCACTGCGTCAAGAAGCACTTTCTTTTATCTGACCTGAACCTTCCACCATTCAGCTTCCTCAGATGTTCATGAGTTCTAGTGTTACGAAAGAGGAAAGCATTCTTCTGTCTGCTTCTGAGGACCTGTTGAGGGCCTTGCATCATTGTCAGGGGCAGAGGTTGCTCGTAAGAACCGCTTTGCCGTAGTGGACCAGAGGCCCACTTAGTCCATTTGGAGGCCTCTGCAAAGCTGAAGACCAGGGCATGAAGGTGGCAGACACACCCACCCACTCCTTGTGTGATCAGGGTTTTGTTAACCCTACCCTCAGTTGGCTTTGCTTTTCCTTTTGCAAAAATGTTAACAGGAAACATGTAGGCAACAGTCCACTCAATTACTAGATTTACATTTTTGTCCCAGTCTTCCTCCAAGCTCAGGGCACCCACCCTTTTTTAAATCCACGTGACAAGCCTTTAAGGTAGGCTGTTGTTGTTTAGTCGTTTAGCCGTGTCCGACTCTTCGTGACCCCATGGACCCGAGCACGCCAGGCACTCCTGTCTTCCACTGCCTCCCGCAGTTTGGTCAAACTCATGCTGGTAGCTTCGAGAACACTGTCCAACCATCTCGTCTTCTGTTGTCCCCTTCTCCTTGTGCCCTCAATCTTTCCCAACATCAGGGTCTTTTCCAGGGAGTCTTCTCTTCTCATGAGGTGGCCAAAGTATTGGAGCCTCAGCTTCAGGATCTGTCCTTCCAGTGAGCACTCAGGGCTGATTTCCTTCAGAATGGATAGGTTTGATCTTCTTGCAGTCCATGGGACTCTCAAGAGTCTCCTCCAGCACTATAATTCAAAAGCATCAATTCTATAATTCAAAAGCATCTGAGCTTTATGGCTGAGTGAAGGTGGATGTCCCTGGTCTAATGCCCACCCTATCTTGTTCCAGAGACCAGTGCTTTGGTCAAGTGAGAGTAAACTAGGATAACTGACCATTCACTTATGTAAGGCTTCCTCAACCTCGGCCCTCCAGATGCTTTGAGACTACACTTCCCATCATCCCTGACCACTGGTCCTGCTAGCTAGGGATCATGGGAGTTGTAGGCCAAAAACATCTGGAGGGCCGAGGTTGAGGAAGTCTGACTTAGGTTCTAGTAAGTGAATGAATTATTTTGCTGCATTGACTTCTTAAGATTTCTCCTGTAACCACTGCACCGCTCTGCACCACTAAATACAAGATGCAGTCAACTTCTGTTCCTTCCTTGTGCTTTAAAAAAGAGTATATTCCCCCCCTTCACTTTTTTTTCTACATGGAAAGGAGAAAGAGCAGTCGTCTCATGAGACAGCATGGATAGGAGGTTACAAAGATGTCATGAGGACTAAAAGTTAATTGCCTGAACTTTTTGTAGCTGAGAGATGCATTGTCTCTAGCTGCAGAAGTCATGTCTGTTTATAGTCAGTCCAGAGTGAGAAGGCATATATGCAAGACATACTAGGGCAGGATGGTGTAAGAACCAGTTCCCCAGGAATCAAGAAAACATCTGAAACTACTGCACTCCTGTTAGACCACAGAGGCTTTGGGCTCATACCTGTTGATAGGTGCAGCTCCGTAGGGTTTTCTGCACTGTTAGGAGCAGCAGTTTGGGAGAAAATCCAAACTATCAAGATGCTAAGTGGCATGATGTTTAAGACAGGCAGAAACCAAGCAGATTGGGGGAAATTTAACGTATGGATCCTATAAGCTCTCTGTAAGAGACCTTCCTCTGTCCAAGACGTTTGCAAGCCACTAATCGAAGAGGATTTTCAAGGCAATTCAACATCTCGCACACCACACTGGAGATTTGATGGTTTATTCATACATTACAAATTGTTTCACAGAAGTGGAAGAAAATATACTGTACATAGTTGGGTAAGACGTGAGGTCCCTTCTGTTATATATGGCATAGATTCAGGCGGCAGTTACAGTATACGGCCATGACAACAATCAACACCGGCTTCTGCTGGAATTCGTACACAGTGGGGCATTGAAGAACAGAGTCTTTCCCAGTAATGTTGCCGCCTCATTGTTTCCTGTAGGGCAAGCCACAGAACTGAACATTCACTTTGCATGCAAAGATTGAAATGCAAAAAAGCCTGAGAGTATTCTTAAGTTATATACAGGATTTTGTACAGGCAAGGTTTCTCTCATTACTGTAAAAGGATCTGGGCAAGCTTTGTACAAAGCACTGGAACCTGTGCTGAGGAATATTTCCTGTACAAGGTTTGTACATAAGCTTCCCTAACACTGGAAAAAAGTTTTGGCCATGCAGAGCTCCTAGTGCGGTTCTGGGATCAGGATGAAAATGAGAGTGAGGTCACAAAAGAGCTGTGAAAGAAAGTATGCCTGAAACAGAGAAAAATGGCCCATATCTGCTCTGAGCTAGGATGCTTTCCCTTAATATTATGAAAACAAAATTAAACAAGCCTTAAAATGTAAGGGAATCTTCATATACACTGGTCTTCTATAGTATCCTGTGACTATTATTTCTTCGTTAAATAAAGTATATGGCAATTCCATCCTTCATGGAGGCACAAATTTAAGCAAGTTTAAGATGTATAGTTTTTAATATATATATTAAATGCCTGGAAGAACACCCAGCAGAGGTTCTCAAACCTTGCCCTATTAAGCATCTGTAAATGGGGCTTTTCCCATTTTATCCTCTCTCAATGTTAAAAAGAGGCAGACCCAGCAGATGACATTTATTTAGGTTGAAAACTGATGTAACATTGTAAACATAGAAGGCGTAATTTGAAATAACTTGCACTGCCCTAAGAGCACATTTTCCTCCCTGCAACCTCTTAAAAATTATACCATAAAAAGACCAGTTGTGATGGGCATCTATTGGTCAGTGTTTATTACATCAATAACATGTCATCTCTCTGAAACTTCAGAGCAATTCTTAAACTCTTTTAAAAAAGTTTGATTTGTTTTAATGATAAGAGTGAAGGACATATGTACATACATATAAGCACATATAATTTAATGCTTCCTGTGCCCCAGCTAGTACAGCAGGTAATTCAGAGTCTCAGCTTTCAAGTTGTAATTAGGAAATATGTGATCCTCACCTCACCTTTTTTAGATATAAAAACTGAATAGTTTCTTCTTCTTCAAAGAACAATATCGTTGAGGCATAGCCAAGAAGGAGATACATGAAACATTGCAGAAGTTTAGAGAAAACATCCTATAAAAGTTTATGATGTCCCCTTAATTGTACAAAGGTCCACAAAAACGAGGCACAGCCACAATCAGGCATGACAATCACTGTCAAATCTCTGCCAATTCATTTGTTAATCTTAGACTTCACTGTTGTCTCCCTGGTCTTTTCCACCCATCCACTGTGAACTGTAAGCCTACTGTACTTGTCTGACCAATGTCACACTTGCGTTACAGTACCTAGAACACGGCTGGCATGAAAGAAAGCATGTTAAAAGCGGTAGAAAATGACTTCGACAATGTTACTGAATTTCAATAAATAAATAATATTAAATAGAACTTTATTCCTCTCGGACTACAGTCATCTGACACAGAAACTATGATGGATGAACAGAAGGAACCTCAGGTCTGAAACCCCTTTGGAATGTACATATATTACATTTGAGTCCTCAGAAATTGTCCCAATCAAGTTAATGGTTCTCAGAGCAATTGAGGATTTGTGTTAACCTTCAGAAAACACAGTGCACTAGACATTTACAAATGGGTAAAGTACAATATACAAATAGAACATTAGAAGGATTTCCCAACAGCCTTGGGAAGCTCTGCTCGCTGAAGATAATATTTTGTTCTAGTGTCTTGACAGATATGCCTACGCAGGGCTGTGTCTTCACGAAAACAAGTGAGTCCCACACACATTTAAATCCTGCATCCACAAAGCATTAATTTTTCCTTACAGTTAGGGTGCCCTCCTTCTCCCCACACCTGATCTGCCTTGCTTTATCCACAACCATCTTGGAGGGGGGAAACCATTTTAAATATTAGTATCTTTGCTCAAGCTTTCTCCCATATGATTTACTTTTTTACCCCCTTCCTAGCTTCTACAGCCTGTTATTTAAAAGAAAATGAAAAAATAAAATAAAATCTGAGAGCTTGGTTTGCTTTTTAGGCACTATATATGAAACGGAAGTTAAGCAAAATTTGCATCCATTTACTTTGTATGATTTATTCTGCGCCAGATATGGCATTTCTTTTTTTAAAAAAATCACACATTTTTAGGCAGGATGGGTATGCTAACAATAATAAAGTCTTTATCAGATGCTTCCCACCTGGGTTTTGTTCTGTGAAACAGATTCTCGCAAAAGGGAAACCTAAGTGCCCAGATGTGAGACTTCATATTATAACCATGAAATGATAAGACTCAAAAAGCACATGTACAGCTCTAGGTATACTAAAAGCACTGAGTTGCATCCAACCGATTATTAATTTTAAGTTAGCAATGCCTGTTAATTTAAACAAATTTGCTCCGAGTAGGCCTGTCATTAGCTTGCATCATTCTTCACAGGGTTCTGAGGATGGCAGTGAAATAGATTTAAAACTGCTACCCCCAAAATATGCTTGCTGCCCACTTTTTCCTGTCTGTATTTATAAGCAGAAGGCTTTGAATTTTAAGCCAGGCAGATGAATGAAAAACGGTCTGCAATAATACATGCCATTTGCCAGCTATTGTTGCGACAGCGTTTCATGTATTATTCTGCAACCCCGTGGCTGGAGAAGTTATTTGTCGTTCTTCCTTCTGCCCCATCAGTGTTTGGATTTGAGGAACATTTCAGCAATTCCTGGCTGCCTTTCAGAGTTTGGAAACAGTGAGTCTAAAGTACATGCAGTTGCACTGGTTCACATTCATCTGCTGTTAGCTTAGTCCTCATTCTCTCTGCATTGTCAAAGCTTAGAGACTGTACATTTCTTGAAGCAGAAAGCTATTCGTTTATTCCGTAAGCCAGCAGCCACATCGAGCTTGGGAAAACAACGGTCCATGGGGCCAAATGCACCTCTGTCTGGCCCTTGGAACTACCTCTGGGGCATACCTCTCACTGCCTTGCTTCACATCCAAGTGCTTTTGCAATTGAACACGGATAATGCCTTTTGCTTGCCTGGGTGGAGAATAAACTAGCCAACTGTACAAAGGTTAAAATTTACACTTGTGCCCTTGCCTCTTACTGCACCCGCTGTTGACATATGTCCCTGGCAATGTTGCCCAGTAGGAAGCAGAGCTTTCAGGCAGAAAAAAAGAAGATTCTTCGCCCCTAATATACATGAACGGTGCTATATAAAATGATAATCTTATCAATGCTGGCACAGTGGGTCACATTATGGAGAACTTTTGTACAGGCAGACACTAGATGTGTTCTAGGGTTCGCATTGACAGTAGCAAATTGTTTATGGACCATTTCAACACCATCATGTCAAATTTGGGCAAAGGAAAAAAATGAAGGAACTAGGAAGGAAGAGAAAGCACTATGTTCATGATTTTAATTTAATTCATAGGTTGTAAACCTGTGTCCTGGCTACACCAATTCATCTAAGACTGATATGGCTAGGGCTGCCATATTTCAAAATGTAAAAATCCGGACACAAAAGTTTTTGAGCTATTTTTAAGGAAATTCTCCAAAAACTACACTTCCAACATGGGTTGCCATATGTCTGGATTTCCCCAGACATTTCAGCGATTTCCGCCTGGACACTGTTTCCGATGACCAAATCCTGCTTATGTCCGGGAAATTCTGGGTGTATGGCAATCCTAGATAAGGCTTAAGCTAAACAAAAATCCCCACCTGCAGAAAACTAAGCATCAAAGAGAAAGGTGCAAATCTTGCCTTCTCCCTAGTATCTAGCTTTCTATTTGTGGAGATTTTTTGTTTAATAGAAAGAAGCATTCAATCGTGTGAGCCACCCCCTATCTCCTATGGTTAGAAGTGGTATAGTCCCGACAGAGAATCAAAGCTGGAAGAGTTCAAAGCACTATTCAGTTAAACGTCCTGTTCAATCAACCAAATAGTTCCTCATAATCCAGGGAAAAGGTGACAAGTTGGTTGTCACAGGGTTCTATCCTGGGCTCGTTGTTGTTCAACATCTTTATAAATGAAGGAATTGAGAGGATGCTCATCATATTTGCAGATGACCCCAAACTCGGAGGAGTAGCTAATGCCGCAGAAGATAGAATTGGTATCATTAGGTCATTAAGATGCCCTTAGCAGATTAGAGAACTGGGCCAAAATGAACAAAATGAATTAAATAGGGACAAAGGTAAGGCTGTACACTTAGGCAGGAATATAAGATGGGGGACAAGGATCTAGAGGTCTTAGTGGACCACAAGCTTCATGAGTCAACAGTGTGATGCAGCAGCAAAAAAAAGCTATTCCAGGTTGCATCAACAGAAGTATAGTGTCCAGAGCAAGGGAAGTCATAGTACAGCTCTATTCTGCCTTGGTTAGACCAAACCTGGAATATTGTGTCCAATTCTGCACACCACAATTTAGGAAGGATATGGATAAGCTGGAATGTGTGCATAGGAGGGTGACCAAGATGATCAAGGGTCTGGAAAACAAGCCTTATGAGGAATGGTTGAAGGAGCTGGGTATATTTAGCCTGGAGAAGAGGAGACTAAGAGGAGATGTGATAGCCATCTTCAAATATCTCAAGGGCTGTCACATGGAAGATGGAGCAAGCTTGTTTTCTCCTGCTTTGGAGAGTAGGACCTGAACCAATGGATTCAAGTTACAAGAAAGGGAATTCCTACTCAACATGATGAAGAATTTTTTAACAGTAAGAACTGTTCAACAGTGGAACTGTCTCCCTCGGGAGGTGGTGGGCTCTCCTCCTTGGGAGGTTTTAAAGCAGTAGGTCTGGTACAGTTGCAACAACACCCAGCTATGAAAGCATCAACACGTTTCTGCAAGGTGGGCAAACTAGCTATTCACTGATGCAATTCTAGTTCCCAGCGTTTTGTGGTGTCATGTCATATATTGAATAGTCCAAAAAGCAGGAAGTACAGGCCTTGACAGCAGCCACCATTCACGACCAGTGGCATGCTCTATAGTTATTATACTGCCCCATCATGAAGATGTAGCTCGTTAAGACTGGGCTCATTTTATAGCCCTATGTGATGATCTGTACGAGTAGGAGAGATCTGAAAGTGCTGACTTGAACACAATCCACTGGGACAAGCCCCACTGACACAGGCAGCAGCACGAGATCACGACACTGATATGCCGCACCTCTTCATTTCAGATAATTTTTTCCAGGAGCCATTCCTAGGGGGACATTATCCTCTGTTCTAACCAGCAGGCTTAATCCTGGTGTGGATCAAGGCAAGAGTCTCTTTATTGTTTCCATCGTTCTACAAAGAAATCTGAGTGGTGCAAAAAGCTGGGGGAAAGGTGAGGTGCAGAGGGCACGGACAAGATCACAGTGACTGCAAAACACTGGCAGAGATGCAACCCCACAAGCTTTAAATAAATTATTCACAAAAGGAATGGTATCTTTTAAAAACAACAACAACAAAGGAATGAAGCAAAGGCCCCTAAAATTGCCCAGCACTTTTAGGATCCAGTTAAAACTGCTAAAAAATGCTCCCTTAGCAGAGTTGCCATCTGCAATAGAGGAACCAGCATTTTAAATCACAGCTGTTGACCCCCGTTTCTCTTGAGGCTTTTCCACAGCCCGACAGAGGACAAAAGTTCTTCTATTCAGATTCATGATTCCAATATATGCATCGGTTAGCTTATTTCATCTGATTTAAGCTACATGTTTGAAAAACCACCATCCCTTTTCCAATTCAGTATCTGGAAGTAGGGGATGAAGGCTGTCACCACCGATGCTCACATGATAGTGGATAAAGATTTGGGGTCAGGGGAGAGGAGGAGGAGAAAAGCAAAAAATTTCCTTCCAGCTGTGGCCTTAATATTCAAATATTCCAAAATATATGTAGTAGAACAACAACAACAGTGCATAAATCAGTTTAGGGCAAGGGCAACGCAGGGAGAGAAGAAGGACATTCTGGATTATTTGAAGCCAAGAAAATAATTTAAAATTTCTGTAGCACTCATTATGGTTGGGGTGTTATATTTACACTGCTAAATACCACTCAAGGGAATAATAATAATAATAATAATAATGGTATGAAGTCACATGATATGAATTATCTGCTGTTTTAAAAAGTGTTTCACTTCCACTAAGTCTACACAAGTCTTAAAACTGGAGGAAAACTAGTTAAAATCAAACACTTTTTATGTTTAAGGCAGTTTTACCACCAACCCATAGTTTTTGGTATTGTGTCCAAAAAGAAACCTAGGCAGCTCACAAAAACCTAAGATTAACCGTAACATAAATGTTGGCAAACAACACTATTGGGTTCTTGATACAACTAAATTATGATGCTTTTCTGAAACATTTCAGTCCGCAACTTAATTTTAAAGATGCATTTTAAGTCTTCTAAATCCTGGATAAATAACCAGATGCCTAGTTTGAGAGCATTTCTCAAAATTCCCAATAATTTTTGCCCGCATTTTTGCAAACCACTACCTGCGCAGTCATTTAGCATGTAAAACAGGGTTTTTGTTTCCAGAAACATTGCACAGACCTTGCACCACTAGGGCTTCTACATTCATTCAAAAGGCAGCTTTCCAGAGTGAGAGGCTCAACCACTTGTATCAGTAAGAAAAAAAGAAAAAAAGAAAGAAAAGGCGGGGGGGAGGAAAAGCACAACACCCCCACCTCCCAAAACGTACAAACACAGAGAAAGGAAAGCATCACAGGAGTGCTACCTAGCGAAATTTGACAGCAATGAGAACAATGATAAGGACAACTACTATTACAAACAAAATGACAATGACAAGCATCTTCCGATTCTTCTTTTGGTATTGCTCAGCCTGTGGATAAAAGAAAAGAGAATTCAGTGCACTGACCCTGAAAAAAAACAAAACCAACAGAGCAAATTTAATGTAGATTCCTCCATGTAGATACTGCAATTATTTCGAACTTGCTTTCAGCATCAGGGGTAATGTAAGCCATCACTCAAATGTATCATCTGTAACTCATGCTAGCGAGATGTACATACTGAAGAACAAACAAACCTGGCAGTTTTACCTAACAGTCACTATCTTGCTGACTTTACAACATGGTCCTACTCAGATTTTACGTTGACTTGACATGTTTTATTATACAAGAACTGTGTTATAAGGAAAGAAGGCTTTTTTTGGTTTTTGCTTCAGTGGGACTTACTTCTGGGTAAGCATGCATGGGATTGCAGCCTAAATATATTCTGATTATATAGTGAAGTTTGCATCCCAGGTCTGATTGACCACATTTTTCACTCCACTATTTGATCCCAGCGCAACCTACACGATGGTTACTCCATGTTTATCCTTGCAACACGCCTAGCTCAGGCTGAGACAATTCAAGCTGACAAAAGTAAATAAACGGAGAGAGGATCCATTTTGCAAAAAAGGCTTCCTCAAGAGATGCAGGTGGTGTAAGCGCTATCTAAAAGTCGTAACTTAACTTGCAGGACTGACTGATATGTTACAGCTGGGGGCACTGTTATACAGTGGTTTTGCTCCTTCCTCCTGGGCTGTGTTCAGAAAGTGGTGGTGGGGGATGAGTGTTCAGACCCCTGGGCCCTCACTTGTGGGGTGCCTCAGGGTTCCGTCCTCTCCCCCATGCTTTTTAACATCTATATGAAGCCGCTGGGAGAGATCATCAGGGGATTTGGACTGGGTGTCCATCAATATGCAGATGATACCCAGCTCTACCTCTCTTTCAAATCAGAACCAGTGAAGGCGGTGAAGGTCCTGTGTGAGTGCCTGGAGGCGGTTGGAGCATGGATGGCGGCTAATGGATTGAAGTTGAATCCTGACAAGACAGAAGTATTGTTTTTGGGGGACAGGGGGTGGGCTGGTGTGGAGGACTCCCTGGTCCTGAATAGGGTAACTGTGCCCCTGAAGGACCAGGTGCGCAGCCTGGGAGTCATTTTGGACTCACAGCTGTCCATGGAGGCGCAGGTCAATTCTGTATCCAGGGCAGCTGTCTACCAACTCCACCTGGTACGCAGTCTGAGACCCTACCTGCCCGTGGACTGTCTCACCAGAGTGGTGCATGCTCTAGTGATCTCCCGCTTGGACTACTGCAATGCGCTCTACGTGCGGCTACCTTTGAAGGTGACTCGGAAACTACAACTAATCCAGAATGCGGCAGCTAGACTGGTGACCTACATTGGCTCCCAGTACGTTTCCGAGCACAATTGAAAGTGCTGGTGTTGACCTTTAAAGCCCTAAACGGCCTCGGCCCAGTATACCTGAAGGAGCGTCTCCACCCCCATCGTTCTGCCCGGACGCTGAGGTCCAGCGCCGAGGGCCTTCTGGCGGTTCCCTCATTGCGAGAAGCAAAGCTACAGGGAACCAGGCAGAGGGCCTTCTTGGTAGTGGCGCCCACCCTGTGGAACGCCCTCCCATCAGATGTCAAAGCGATAAATAACTACCTGACATTTAGAAGACATCTTAAGGCAGCCCTGTTCAGGGAAGTTTTTAATCTGTGATATTTTACTGTATTTTTTGTTTCTATGGAAGCCGCCCAGAGTGGCTGGGGAAACCCAGCCAGATGGGCGGGGTACAAATAATAAATTATTATTATTATTATTATTATTATTACATTAAGCCATAGCTTAAAACCAACCATGGTTTAATGTTGCTGCGTTCCTCCCTTAATGCCAGGAAACAACCCACAGCCCTGGCTTGTTGTGATGTCTGGACACAGGCTCAAAGTTCTCCACTTATTACTTCTTGTTTGCTTGAAGAAAATAAGCTACAAGCCCAGATTCAGACCCTGGGCTCATTTCCCTGTAGGCACAGTGGCAGCAGGAACACAGGAGGAGAGAAATGAGAACTTTTCAGCAGTATGCACAAGTATTCACATTAAGCCATGTTGTTGTTTTTGTTGTTTAGTCGTTTAGTCGTGTCCGACTCTTCGTGACCCCCTGGACCAAAGCACGCCAGGCACTCCTGTCTTCCACTGCCTCCCGTAGTTTGGTCAAACTCATGCTGGTAGCTTTGAGAACACTGTCCAACCATCTCATCCTCTGTCGTCCCCTTCTCCTGCCTCCCGTAGTTTGGTCAAACTCATGCTGGTAGCTTTGAGAACACTGTCCAACCATCTCATCCTCTGTCGTCCCCTTCTCCTTGTGCCCTCCATCTTTCCCAACATCAGGGTCTTTTCCAGGGAGTCTTCTCCTCTCACGTGGTGGCCAAAGTATTGGAGCCTCAGCTTCAGAATCTGTCCTTCCAGTGAGCACTCAGGGCTGATTTCCTTCAGAATGGAGAGGTTTGATCTTCTTGCAGTCCATGGGACTCTCAAGAGTCTCTTCCAGCACCATATTTCAAAAGCATCAATTCTTCGGCGATCAGCCTTCTTTATGGTCCAGCTCTCACTTCCATACATCACTACTGGGAAAACCATAGCTTTTACTATACGGACCTTTGTTGGCAAGGTGATGTCTCTGCTTAAGAGACATTAAGCCATAGTTTGTTACCAAGTATGGTTTGATGTGACATGCGAACCAGCTTGCTACGTTGCCAGCATCTGAAAGCTACGTGTTCAGTTGTGGCCAGGAGCCAGCTGTGAAATCACTGTCCAATATCACTCACTTTAAGCTGATTGCATCCTGTTCGTCTAAACTACCTGTTGAAACCCCATGAAAAACAGACTGCCATAGAGAGAGACCCCTTGCCTCAAGCTTCTTCCTGGTCTTTCATGGCTGTTCCTAGACAGAATCAGTACTGACGGAGATTGGAAGACACTTTGTCCTTACCTTATGTAGCTGTTTCAACCCTTCTTCTGTTTTAACACATGATTGTTCAACATTGTAGTCAATCCTATCCAGAACTGTACCCTGAAAAGAGGAACGCACGCTCATTATTAAAGGGATATTGTACAAGAAATCAAAGGATGTGGCTGGCAAAATTTTGGTTGGGCCATAATATTTAAACTTTCTGTTTTCATCACAATAAAGCTTGTGCTGCAGGTATTTAGGAAAGTATGTCATTACACAGAGTGGCACTGTCTCCTCCTCTATAGAAAAATACACCTGTTGCTCTGTGCACATCTATGGGCAGGGAAGGAGCTTCCATGCAAGGGAGCGTCATATGACGCAAGTAACATACCAGAATCTTAGAGACACATACCTGTTCCACTATCATGGATCCCAAGTCCCTAAAAATTTCATTGAGATCAGAAATGGACTGTACAATTTGTCGGATTTCTCGCTCCCGTTCTTCCACCAACACTGTGTTTTGTTCCACTAATACTAGCTGGTCATCTGTAAAACCCTTATTAAAAAATAAAAGAAAAGATATTGAGTGTAAATAGTTGCTAATATCCCACAATTTTACAAATACCAAAAGCAAGAGGGGGGACGTGATATCTAATCTAACTCAGTCGTCTTCAACTAATTCTTATTCTCTTTTGACCCCAACCTACAACATATTACCAAACTTTTTTTTTAAAAAAACCATACACGTCCATTCTCTCTCTTTTTCTTAAAATAAATAAATAAATAAAATTGCAATGGTGATATTGGGGCAGCCCCGCTCTGGCCCAGGTGTGACTCACTCGTGGGTCCCGACTAAGAAACCAGTAGAAACACAGTGGTTTAAAAATCCAGAGCAAGCACATTTTCCCCTCTCAGAACCTTTGGCAGAAAGGCTGGCAAATGATCTCAGTTCCCTGGGGCTGATGGGAGGTGTAGTACAGCAACACCTGCTATACTAGGATGGCCTGGTTGTTACAAATGGCAACTCATTAACTTAAATCTCTTTCCCCACCACCAAAGTCAGGGACACACAGAAAGATCAACTGCCAAACAGATATCGGATTGCCATTCATTTGTTTTTAGAAACAACTGGATGAAAATTAAAATACGGCCTTTTCAAATACAATCATTATTCATCTTTAACAGTTCCTGCACTTACCCGATCGTATAGTGTTGTGTCCTCACCATCATCCATAAGGGGAACTGAAGTGTCAAAGAAATGTTTGGATCTTTCTTCTCGATTCTTCATACCTGCAGGAGCAAGAAAAAAAACCCGTGACTATAAATGAAGCATTTATTAAAGCGTACTCAGCACTGCTTAACAAATGCAAACTTTGGTAAGTTGAGAAATTACCCGTCCCCGTTCCCCAAAACTGAAACAGAAGTGGCGACTGTGTTTTACAAATACCGTATTTTTCGCCCTATAGGACGCACCTAGTTTTCAGGGGGGAGAAATCAAGGAAAAAAATATTATTCCCCCCCCCCCGCAGCTCTGGAAGCAGCGGACAGGCTGCACGCAGCCTGTGAGCTACTCCAAGACCATCTCCCTGCTTTTGCGGGAGGTGGGGGAATACCCTGCGGGCTTTTCGACCAGGAGGGAGAAGGGACTGAAACGGCCAGTCAGTCCCTTCTCCCTCCTTGGGGAAAAGCCCCCAAGAGCAGCACGCTCTTTAAAGGCTGCGCGGCTCCTACGGGCTTTTCTACGAGGTGGGGGAATTCCCCCCACCTCGTAGAAAAGCCAGCAGAAGCCTCACAGCCCCTTTAAAGAGCGCACGGCTTTTGCCTGCTTTTACGGGAGGTGGGGGAATTCCCCCATCTCCCGCAAAAGCCCCCAGGAGCGAGAAGGGACTTTTTCGACCCAGATTGTGCCCCCCCATCCTCTGGGGCTGGCGATGGGGGAAGTGCTGCTTTCCCCCACTGCCAGCCTCAAAGAGCAGACTCTCCTGGCTTCAGCGGAAGCAACGCGAAGCCTCCGGAGCGCAGGCTTTGGAGGCTTCGCGTTGCTATCGCTGAAGCCAAGGAGCCTGCATTCGCCCCATAGGACGCACACACATTTCCCCTTCATTTTTGGAGGGGAAAAAGTGCATCCTATAGGGCGAAAAATACGGTAAATAAATATTTCTCATCTGCTTCCTCCCAGAGCCCCAAGAAAATAGCCATAATCTAATCAACCCAATCAGGCTTATTAGTGCTAGTTACCTAATGAGCATAGCGCCTAGTAGGAACGGAGCAAAATTAATCTAGCCCAGTGTTAAACTGTTAACACCATCTATCGAGGGTGCTCTGCAAGCAAATGGCACAAGCTCCTTACGTTTGAGATAGTCAGACTGCCCGTGCCTAAAGCTGGTAGACAGGTCCTGAAGGGACTGCGCTAAAGAAGACACAACGTTCTTCAGAAGCTGCCGCTCTTGGTCTGTGCAGCTTCGAGACTTGCTGTGTAACGTCTGGACTGCTCGTTGACACCTGTGGAACAACTTGTGGGGGGAGACAGAAGAGAAGAAATTTCTAGTAGTAGAAGAGCCCTTCCATTTGCACAATTCTTAAAAAAAAACACAATTAAGAAATTAGCATTCTAACTGAAATATTATTATTCAGCTATCACTTACAGAGTTGTATGAATTGTGCAAATATTTTAATGCCTAGACCTAATCTATCCTTACAGTAAATTGTGTGTGCTAAGTCCCTGCTTATTCCCATTGTACAATGGTGGAAATGAAGTGGCTGGGAATGTCTGCCTAAATCAAAGAGAACCAATCTGTTTGGTTCTCTTGAAGTTGCTTGCCTCTCTTTGGGGCATTTATCAGGTGCCTTCTCCACAAAAAGTTACTCAAAACAAAACAAGATCACCATATCAAACTCCTGTATAAAAACATTACTCGCCCAGACCTTCCAAAGCCATTAAACCCATGCAAACGGCGAGCAGCAATAACAGATCACAAAAACTAGAAACAACAAAGTCAATCATCAGAACCAGCTCAATATTAGGAACGGATTTCCAGAGCAGAAATCTCTTTGCAAACTGACAAGAACCAACCAGAGAACAGGTTGGAAAGAAAGCTTCCTTAAACGTAAATTCCATAAAGGGATGGCCGGATTGAAAAGAGACCTTGTTCTCTTTCACCTAAGCAATTAATGGCTCAGAGGAGCATAAAGCCTTCTCTGCAGATCTCAGGCAGGAGGAACAACAGGTGAACTCAGATCACTATTTGCCACACGATAAACTTATCATAGTGCAGTAACCACTTAGGTGCTTTGTGCAAATAAATATTTTAACTGCAGTTGCTGTACAGCTTTTTGCTAATTTCCCTAAGCAAGAAAGATTTGATTGATTAAATTTGTCAGTTGCTTTATCTTGCCCAGGGCAAACCAAAGCCACTCATAACCCACTTCAAGAGCTCAATGAAACTATTTCAAGGAAGGTAAACATAACAAATAAATTTAACAAATAAAGCAAACTAGCCTCTGAGCTGCAGTAGCAATTTCAGTCACTGGCTGATCGAAAAATGAAAACACTAGCACAAGAACTGAAAAAGACACCGAGACTCATTTATGAAAAGAGAAACCCCCTCATGGGCACCTGTGTAATTTCTTGGGTAGTTATTTCTATTGCGTGCTCTTCTTCACTGCTGTCATCCAGAGTTGGCCTGTTTAAATGCTTGTCATGCAGACTGGCTAATTCTTTCATCTTCTGTTTTATCCTGGAGACCTCATACCGGATCTAAAAGAGCAATAAAAATTAGGGCAAATTTAGTATGGTTCTGAACAACAGCAGATAAATGATGGGACCATGATTAAGCAAAATCATAGTTGCTATCCATAGAGAAATCACTCCATTTTTGCCTTGTACACACAAGCATTATCTTAGCAACCTTTCAGACATGATGCTTCAATTCAATGACTAGAGGAAAGCAAGTCTGGCTTGAGTTTAGACTAGGGGTAGGTAACCTAAGGCCTTCTAAATCCGGCTCGCAGACGGTCTGGGAATCAGCGTGTTTTTACATGAGTAGAATGTGTCCTTTTATTTAAAATGCATCTCTGGGTTATTTGTGGGGCCTGCCTGGTGTTTTTACATGAGTAGAATGTGTGCTTTTATTTAAAATGCATCCATGGCTTATTTGTGGGGCATAGGAATTCGTTCATTCCCCCCCCCAAAAAAATATAGTCCAGCCCACCACATAGTCTGAGGGACAGTGGATCGGCCCATAGTTGAAAAAGGTTGCTGACCCCTGGTTTAGACCATTCCTCCTCCATATAATTGGTGGGTGAGTGTGTTTGTGTGTGAGAGAGAGGAGATGTCAAGGGCTATATTTGGTGACAACTAGTCCTACTTCATCGTCAAATGACTGCACCATTCCAACCTGAACTCAATCTCCTTCTCTGTGTGTGATAGCCACAGCCAAGCCAGCCCCCAGCCCCTCTAGGATTAGGAGGTCAAGGCTTTCAGATCCAAGAGAATAATTTCCAGCAAGCTCAACTCTGAGATCTAGAAACAGAAATCAGAGCAGGACTATGCAGATGAACTAGTAAAACAGTTTTCAACAACTACCATTAAGTTCCAGGCAAACAGAATGCCGTAAGATATATTGAGGGGGTGACAACATCTGCTGCCCCTAAGAAATGGAAGCCACAATATAGAGGACAGTCTTCTGCAAAGCAGCTAGGTGCGTTTTTTTAGCACACAAAACCTCCCAATCTCTTTTAAATTTTAAGCTTGTTTGTATGCCTGTAAACTTGTGTAAGTTACCTGTTGTTACTTACAAGACCAGGCACCTGATGGTATTTTATCAGAGGCAAAGTTTCCCCCAAAACTTTTAGTAGTACAATTGCCTATAGTTTTAAGTTGTTCTCTGACCCTGAGAGAATCTTGGGAAAGCAAAGCAAGTGCCTCCACTTGTTCAAAACTTTTTTGTACTTTTTTTGAAAGGAAAAAATCATTTTGCTGGCTTCCTCACTGGCAACACAAAGCACACCTCCCTTGCTAAGCATTCATGATGTGAAGTAAGAATCACTGCTGCTGATTTGGTGATTTTACAATCTGGTTGCAATATGTTCCTACTTCAAGGGTGGTATTCAGCTAGTAGACCTACTGAAATTAATGAAACGACTTAGTCATGGACATTAATTTTCAATGGGTCTACTCCAAGTAAAATTTAACTGAACATCACCCCATGTCTTTTCAATAACTGTGGATTTCTAACTTTTGTATTTTGCCCAGAACAATGGAAGACATATATATATACATAAATTAAATGAACAAGTAGATATTAAGAAGTTTTACTGCTGCTTTCCCAGAAAGACAGCTAGACGTTAAGTTGCACCCATGGCATGTAAACTCACTTCTTCCACTCCATCAATCCATTTTGGAGGTAGCCTCTTAGTTACACAGATAGCTGCTTCAGGGTCTAAACTGATCCCCGACACCAGTGCCATGCGGTCATCTGCAAGCTGTTGAAAGTATACAAAGAATGGTTAGTTTATCAGAGTACAACCCAGAGTAAAAGGCCAAGATACCTTGACTTTAGGCAAAGGTGTTTCTGGGAACTCGCAGGCTTCTTGAACTCTTAGCAGTGGTTCTCCAAGAAGAAAGCCAGCTATGGCAGAGAAAGCTTCCCTGGCCACCTTGCCCGTCATTACTGATCATTCCCCTGCAGTTCAGATTTACAGAGAAAAGCTGGGTGTGTTTTTGGACACGTTCTCCATTCATGCAAGGCCTAAAAGCCCTGGCCAGCATTTTTATGAACCAAGTGTGCACCTCAGACATATTCCTTTTCCCCTGAACTGTTCCTCTGCAGTTAACAGAGGCAAGCAAAAGGTTTCTCAGTAGACAAATTGGTGTGGAAAGGGTTCTCCGACGTTACAGTGAAAACCTACCACTTTACAGTAAGGATTCTGGCTCTGTACGGGTACTTAAAACATTTAAACCTCTTATGAGCCAGCCATCGCATTCATAGCTTTTGCAACTTATCAGCTCCCAAACAGTCAATACATTACCCTTCCTGAGTAAAGGACCCTGCATAAAACTAAGCCAACTTTTTAAATATATATATATAAAAGATCTACCCAAATCAAAAGTTGCGGGTGGGCAGGAGAATGGGACAAAGAGGAAACAGCATTCAAAGGGTGGAAAGGCTTGTCCCACCAACTAACCAACATCCACTCTTGGCCACCTATTGTCAGTTTAATGCCACAAAGGGCTACTGAAGCAAAACCAATGAAAATAAAAAGGATTTGGGTTTTCTTTTTAAGTACCACCTTCCTGGTTATACATAGGTACTCTGTAATAAAGGAATGCAAGCTTAACACATTCAATAAGGTTCTGAAGGGCTGCCATGGGGAAGGGCTGGTATCTCAGTAGTTGGAGCATCTGCTTTGTGTTCCTTGAAGGCCCCAGGTTTGATTTCCAGGTAGATCTGGGAAAGCACCTGGTCTGCTCTCCTAGACAGCTGCTATCCTAGACAGAGATCATACTGAGCTGGATGGACCAGCCGTCTGACGCAGCTTCCTGGGCTCCCAAGACTGGGAGCTACTAAAAGGAAAGCTTGGTCTTGGTGTTTTCTTTTCAAAGATGTTATGTCCTCATTCTAAAGATATGCAGCTCTCTAATCGTGGGCAGAGGGTTTGCTTGGATATGCCCAGTGGGCCACGCAGTCCTGGCAGCTCTGTCTTGTAAGCAGCCCCAAAGTTTAAGGACACCCTTCCCCACCCCAAATCAAAGATGTTTTGTAAGTGTTGCCTACATTGTTCTACCTAGCCTGGCTAAAGCCAAGAATTTTAAGTATGCGTTTGATCTAATTTGCGCATTTTGTAACCCACCTCAAGCCTTCGAGATGGTGCAGGCCTGAAGTCCAATTCTCTGTCCCCTCAGTAAATAGTCATAGTGGAGGAAATTGAAGCAGAGGGAGAGAGGAAATCCCTACCTTAAGCTGCTAAAGAAGCAACAGGCCTAAGAACAGAACTTCACTATCCGTCTCTGCGATATAATTCTGAGGCACTGCCTTTCCAGCTAAATCCTGTCTACTTCCTCTCGCTAGGCATGGCTGGCTGTAGGTCGCTCCTGGCAAAGCAACAAATGGAAAGGCATTGTTCCTTCAGGAAGCTATACAAAAGATGGGGAATTCTGCTTTTAAAATTAAAGGAAGTGCCGGATTAAGATATCCTCAAGCAAATATGGTGCTCGACATATCACTTTAAAACTGTAAATTAGAAACATCTCATTTTGGTGGGAGGGGAGTCTAGGAAACATTTTCACAGAACTCAGCTGCTGAAAGCGATTTCACAAAACGCAGATACTGTGTGCAGTTCACAGCTCACAACACCACCATTAGCTTTAATGCAAGTGAGACTTGTGTCTTCCAATTTACAGACTTAAAACTTAAGAGATGTTGTACAAAAACTAGACTCCGAATTTCTTTCATTCCCAAATGAAAACACCAATTGGACATTATTTTTAAACCTTGTTCGCATGCTGTACTTTTAGAAACCATGAAGGGAATGCTGGGGAACAGGGGTGATTTCTACTCTACATTACCCTTTCACAAGGGAAGAGATGGCTTCAATCCTAGAAAAATGCTTAAGCCGAGCAGCTGTGACTCTGCATGGAAGAATGGACTGAGAGCTCCACTGGGAAGAGGGGTCAAAGAAAGAATGAACGCTCTAAGCCTAAGATAATAATGTACAAGTCAAGTCTCAGGCACACTTGGTACTACCTGTGCTATTTTGTTTCCCCCTTCACATATTTAAATGTGAACACCTGAACAAGCATGTCTGCAGCTCCCAACCCCTGGTGAATCTTTACCTGGATTTCTTTCTTTAATCTCAATAATATTTCCACTTACCTTTGGGGAGGTGGGTAGGGAGAGAAAGCATTGCAAAGAGGCCAGTAACAATGAGTTAGTTCTGCCCAGAGGTCGCCAGGGCTCCCATCTCAAAATGGAAGCACCGCAGCTAGTTGTATAATCTCTGGGAGGTGAAGGGAGCAGTTGACAGTTTTCTGACTGGGTTGTGCTGAATCTCAGGCCATGGGGCAGATCCGCATGCTTATGGAAAACATCCTGGGACAGTGCAGGCATCACCCTTCTGCACATGCTATTTCTTCCCCTGCAGCAAAACCAACACCTAGAAAACCCGTTTCCCACATCCTTGGGCCTTAAAGGATCTTTGATATAACGTATTTGGGTGCTATAGTACATTGTCCTTTCTTGAAAATAATAGCAAGAGAGAAGGCAAAGAAAACAACAAACCTTGGAACTCAGCCCATTATCTCACTCTTGGTATTCTGGCTGAGGCAGCCTCTCCCTCCCAAAACCCTGCTAGATCCAGCTTTCAAAATGCTTATTTTCCTTGTAAATGGTTTTTGCTGCTTCATTTACAGTGTTTTAAATTGTGCTTATTGTTCCCCAACAGTATAATGTAAACTGCTTTGTGAGGCTTGCCTGAAAAGCAGTATAGGTGACAGCTGCATATTCCTGCATTGGACTAGATGATTCTCAGGGTCCCTTCCAACTCTACAATTCTATGATTCTATGTAGGATTTTTAACTAAACAAATGACAAAGCACACGCGCAGGGTCTTTACAAACACAGTGTTGTACAGTGGCCAGAACAGGTCTGGGGTGCATGCAGTCCTCCAGGTGTTATTTTGGACCACAACTTTCATCAGCCATGGCCATTTACCATGGTGGATGGAGCTGCTGGCTGCTAGCAGCCCAACAACACCTGGAGGGTCACAGGCTCCCTATCCTTTGGCTAAAGTGTCGAGACAGAGATGGAAATTTAATTCCAAACCCATCCATGAAGCAAACCGGGTGACCTTGAGCGAGTGAGTCACTTTCTTTCAGCCTAAGGTACCCCACTGAGCTGTTGAAAGGAGAAAATGCAAGCAAACCCTGACCACTGACAGGACAGAGATGTGAAACAAACAGAATAGATTTGACTATCTGTGCCATCCTAAGCAAGTCCTACTAAGTCCAATGGGGCAACCCAGTCAAATGGGAGGCATATAAATAATAATTTAGTGATATTATTATAATAACTTAATAGAAAATGTGCTTAGAGTTGCAGCCTAAGATGTACTGAGTGAACCTCGGTCAGCTCCCCCCCCCCATTGGCCTTAGAAGTTTCTTGATATGATGATCAAGATATTTTCTATCTGCGGTGGCAATTTATGTTTGAAACCTATCACAACTTCAAATCTGACCCAAAAGCAGCCCAGTTCATCGTATTAGTCAAGTGTTATGGTGAATTTGTGCCTGGGGGTTTTTGTGGGGGGGGGGTGTTGTGACTCAATGGGTTTTCTCCTCTCCTCTCCATATTCAATCTAACTATGAATGTAGGCTTGACCACCTCAGCATTCATGGGGGGGGGGGGAATGATTTCAGTTATATGGAAGTAAAGCATGCAAGCTAGCTGCAAAGCCTCAAAGATACACCCCACTACCAAAGCAGCCTTTCATGCTGCCCTACAGTAACCGAGCTCTGATAGCCCCCCAGCTAGACTGGTATAAGGCAACTTCCTTTGACATTTTCCATGAAAGAAGAGCAGCATTAGACAAAGTGGACTATACCTCATCCAGCTCCTGTGGTGGATTGTAGGTCCCATCAGCCCCATCCATATAGGGACAGCAAAAGTGTAAGAGAGGGAAACAAAAGAACAGGACAGAGCACAGGGTACAGTCAGTTGAAGAAACAAAGGAATTTTATTGATCAACATTGCCAGTTTATCAATGCAACAAAACAGTCTTCTAAAAGCAGTTTCAGCTTTTAAGTGGACTAGCATTTAGCTTTGTGGATAGGTCCATATTTCCCCTTTTCAAATCATTTCAAATCAATTTTCTTGATCTGCAAAAAAATACACATTTTTAAAACCTTACATAACTAGCTTTTTTAAAAAAAAAGTAAATAAAAATTAAACGCAGGTTAGAACCCAGATCCAGTGCAAACTGCGATCGGTAACGACAGTCATGTATTCTACTCTAAACTAATTCACAGAATCTGAGAGTTTGGGGGGTATCTACACATTCCAAATTAATTAATTGCAAACTGTGGTTACCGGGCATGGCAGTGGTAACATTTAGCAGCCATGAGATGGTAGCTGAAGGGAACCCACTGAGCATTATGCACAGAGAAACATTTCAATGAACAGGCTTGTGCCTATGCAGCCTCCTTGCATGTAAAAATCCCCCGAGCTCAGACTGGATTTCTGAACAGAGGAGGCTCAAGAAATTATGTGTGGGTAATCCATTCAAGAAAGACAGGCATTATTCACAGAACATTGCTTGGCTATAAGCTGTTCTTTCAAAACTGGCTGCAACCTGGAAAATTCAGTTTACATTTGACACAGGCCGCCCTGCATCTCCAGCTTAGTGCTATGCTCCGTCTTCCTCACCTGCTCAGGGATTTTTATCTTTGCATATATATTTTTTGTCAGCATGTCTAGCTTTAGAAATAAAGTGTTACAGTCAGGTTAAAAGGCTGGTCATATCACCTAGTTTGGCTATTCAGAATGATTTAAATATACAGTCGTACCTCGGCTTCTGAGTGCCTTGGGAGTCGAACGTTCCAGCTCCCGAACAATCGAAAACTGGAAGTGAGTGTTCCCGTTTTCAAACATTCTTTTGGAAGCCAAATGTCCGATGGGGCTTCTGCGGCTTCCAATTAGTTGCAGAAGCCGCGCTTTGGAAGTCGAACGGATTTCCAGAACGGATTCTGTTTGACTTCCGAGGTACGACTGTAAACTCACAACAGGAATAGACAACAGCATTTGCAAAAGGAAAAGAATGCAGGGTGAGCATTTCTGTTAGGAATATAACCAACAAGAGACAGGCAGGCTTCTTCTGTATTGCAAGCCCCTTGCTCAGAGCCCTACTCAGTGCTTTGTATCAAGCGAGTCCTGTGTGACACTCTGAAATCCTGAAAAAAGGGGGACGTCAAGCACCTATCAACTGATGTCACTGTGACATCAGGTGATTGACGGCTGGGTAATGTGATGGATTGGGGAGATAAGGATCCGATCCGCTGGCCAACTCTCATTTCCTGCCCCTCCTGTGCATCCACAGGTGGTAAGTTCCTCTTACTTAGTTCAAATTGAGCAAAGGAACAACAGCTGGCTTTGACATTATTTGAACCAGGGCCTAAAACAACATTTATTTTCTACCCACATTAGCACACAGTTTGCAAATATGATGCTCTTTTATACTTAAGTAACCATTTTTATTCTATTACCCTTTTGGAAAGAACCTGCATTTGACCAGACACTTACTTATTATTATTATTATTACTTACTATTATTAGCTTGAGACTTTACAAAGCAGAATTAAAACTGCAGATGCCCATGAAATTATAATTATAATCTGGACAAACAATTGGGAAGAAATGGCAGGGCAGTGCCAAAGTAAAGCACATTGGAACTACCCTGCCAGATGTGACCTTTGCCATTGAAAAAAAATAATAATTTAAAATGGTATAAATTTGATTTCACAAGTTGCTGGTTACAAAGCAAAGTATTTACACAGTTGAGTCAATGGAATGGGAAGAGTTGAAATTTAAGCCTGAAGAACTGCCTATTCATACAGAAAGTGCATTAATGCAAAATATGTATTTACTGCAGGCCTTTTTAAAGATAGATGGATTTTCTGGATCAAATAGGAAATGAATACAGAACACAACTGATCTGGTTTGTGTTGGTTACCAGCCAGAAAAAATCTGCTTATTTTACAGTAAGGAATATGGAAATGTCAATTGAGCCCTTGGCTTAACATAGAGTTAAAGAACTGTTCATACAGGGATATTTTATTCATATTAATAGTGACTGTCTTTTTAAAAGAAGAAAACCTTTCATACTGTGTTTTTAATAGTGATTATTCCACATGCAATTTCAAACAGCAATGGCAAATGTTCCAGGATCTGGACTCAAGTTTTTAAGTATCTATAACTTGATCTTTTCATGTGCATGCTGTGTTGAACTCCCTGAGAACAAAACGGCCTTTGAAACTTCTATTACAGCATCCCACAATGGCACATGCTGAAAAGTGCATGTATTTCCCCAATACCCAGCAATTTGCCTCTTTCTTTAGAGCAGCCTTCTCAACCTTGTGCCCCCAGATGTTGTTGGACTACAAATCCCATCATCCCTAGCCAGCAGAGCCAGCAGTCAGAGATGACAGGGATTGTAGAACACCACCTGGGGGCCCAAGGTTGGGAAGTGATACTTACAAGCTACCCAGAAAACATGTGTGTCGAGAAGTAGAAACCCATCTGTAGATCATCAAGTTTGACAACAGGCACACATGTAAGGAAGCTGTGATTGGCCAGCTCCTTCCACTGTGTGTGCAAAATGCACACAAGTGTGATTGTCAGACATGATGATCTATGGATGCCATGCTACACAGATGTGCTTTCACATAGGAAATGTATAACATGGGAAGTAGATCTTGCTCCACTCCAATCTCTTCTCCAGTGTGAATGAAACAGACCACATGCCATACAATATGGCTCTTAGCTTGTGGCTCGTTCATTCGTTCATTCATTCTTCCTCCTTTTTCAGAAGGGCCCTGGACCCCACAGACATTTTACAGTTTTCAGATAATGTGATTTCAGTAATGCCTGTGAGAGACACAGCTGCCCACGGTAGACAGTCAAACGAGAGGCATATAGCAATCTACCTACTGCAGCCACCCTGGTTAAACGTGGAAAAGTGAGAACAAAGAGGATGAAGGTCTCCTAAAATGGAGCACTAAAATGGAGTCTCAATAGGAGACAGGATGCTTAACCTTTCTGCACCTCTGCTCAATCCAAATTCCCCACAGAAAGGTTTGTATTGCTCATCCCAGTCCCAGATTATCTGAATGCTTACTTCCTTATGATACTGTATGCTTGTTAAGACCTTCCAAGAAGTCTCTGTGCCTCACCATTATCTGAGGTTAATTTGGTGAGTACATGGACAGGGGCTTCTTCGCAGTAGCCAACGGGTTTTGAAAAGGCTCCCTTACGTCTCTCTTTTTAACAAATGATTATTCTCATTCCTTTTCATCAGAGTTCCATTCTTCCATCTGTTATATATTTACTAGCTCCTTAACTACCGAGCATTAATATTGATTGACTTTTATTTTGTTGTATTATGTGTTTTTCTTCTCTTATCAGCTACCAGCCTTTGGCTTAAAAAGCAGCATGCAAATCAACATTAACATGATCTGATAGGAGCAGGAGTCCAATTCTGACCAGTTGGGCAAAGTGCATTGCAAAAATGCGGGGGGGGGGGTCTCTTCTTCAGGTAGAAAGGAAGAGACATTATAAGAGGGCTTAAAACTCTTAAGAGGGGCTGCCAAAAGAATTTAGTAATAACCAAGTTAATCAATTTTTTTTACATTGGCTGTAATAAATTATATAGGAATCAGGCAGTTTCCCCCCATTCTAACATACAGCCTTCAAAATAAACCATTCCCATGTGGTATAACATAGCAGTTATGTACACAAAAGTACTTGATCACCAGGGAAATGGTAATTAGGATCTTTTATTATCTATCCAAACCCACAATAGACACTTTCTTTTAAATTACAAGAGTCTCTAAATGTCTGAAGAAGCCTATATAATTTTGTGCAAATCAGCTGGTAAGATGTCAATTTGCCTGTACTTCAAAGTATTGTTTAAAGGTATAAATTACAGTACTGGTGTTTTCTTTTAAACACATTTCTAGCATGAGGATACATTTTATCTCTGGCCTAACAAAAACAGAGCTGGAGGACAACAAAAAACTATGACTGCAATCCTATACCCACTTTCCTGGGAGCAAGCCCCACTGAACTCACTGGGACTTACTTTTGAGTGGGCATGCATAGGAAGGACTGCACTGTAACTAGGCAACAGTCTAACAACATAGAACCTGCATGCAGTTTTCAACTAATTTTCAACGTGTAGAGAAACACTTGCACACCAGTTCAACACTCAGCAGTTGCATAGCACAAAACAGAACAATACAAGATATTGTTCCTTGCACTGGTGCCTCAGAGATCAGTGTAAATTAAGCTTATTTTTCACTCACTAAAGGAGAATACAATTGGGGGAAAGAGGAGAGGGCAACGATTTAATGTTTTATGAACGGAATCGTAGTGGTGTAATAATGAAGCATAATACTGTAGCAGTAAGCTGAAAAGTAAGCAAAATCAATCGACAGAGAGGTGACAGATATTAAAACACACACACAGAGGGAAAGAAAAGACAGACAGACAGACAGACAGACATTATAGTGGCATGTGTACTTATGAGGAGCAAAATCCCTAACCTATCCTAATTTCAGCACCAAGTTGGTGCCTAAAGATTTGATTCAGACTAAAATAAATGATTTTATTCTGGCATCTAGGAATATCTTCCTATCACATTTTACCAAATTAATTGTAACATAAAGATGGAGAAGGGAAAGTTGACCAAAAAAGAAAGAAATGGATATTGGGATATATTATAGCAATTGGTTTTTTTAATAGGTTGTCTGTTCAACTTCAGAGTGCTTTAGAAAAACAGCAAGGATACTCTTTCCCCTTTAACAGAACAGGACATTGAACCAGAGTAACTTGCTCAAGAACACTCAGCAGATCAAAAGAAAGCACAGGCATGTATTGGGAGATTCAAGGCTACACCCACTTTTAATTGCCACATTTATCTATCTAAATCAGTTCAAGTGACAAGAAACAATTCAGGCAGTACTTTGCAGAAGGAGGGACTGCAGAAAGGGGCTGGCTTAATTGTTGATGCTCCTAGATTTCCATGGAACAAAAATAGCTGAGACACAGAACGGGAATCCCAGCAGAGTATCCAAGTGCACAACTTTATTTCCCCCCATAAGTGAATGATTGCCATACTCCTTATTATGAGAAAAATAATGTACAGTACTCAAGGGGAACACTGCAGAATTGGATGCCCAGAACTTGGTTGGCTGGGTCAAATGTCGGGGAATTCTATGTGTGCCCAGGACAAAATAAAAATTATTCAACTGGACATCTTCCAAGAACATTAGCAAGACAAAAGAAATTGGAGGCTGCCATGTGAAATAATCCCATATGAAGCTTTCAAAACTCTTAAAGATGACTTAAGTAAAATCAGACATGTTCCAAGTCTGCAATTTGACAGGAAAACAGGGAAAGAAAAACATTCACTTCTGCGTCTAAAAGCACAATAAAAATTGACTAGCAGTTCCTTGCTGAACATACACTGGGAGCAAACCTAGTTTTTCTGCTTGCAAGGTGTTAACCGACCTACCATTAGAAAACTCCCTTTGCTACAACAGCTGTTTTTAATGCAAGCACATCAGTTTCGGAACAGGGTAGTTCCTTAAAAGCCAGGGTGCCCCTCAATGCATGTAAATCCTAACAGTGGACATTGAACTGGGAGCGGGGGAGCAAACACCTATTGGAGCAAACACATTTCTTTATATACATATAGAGGATACAGGCAAGTAGAGAGGTTGAGGAAAGGGGGAAAGAAGACACAAGGATGGCATGCTTGCCGCCTGACAGCCCTACAACGCAGCTGGCACTTAAGAAACAGCGAAATGTGGGATACAGTAGGACGAAGGGAGACTCACCGCAGCAGCCATGCTACGTGAAGTCAGAGGGCTGGAGGAGCCGTAACTACTCACTTGCTCGGCCAGCAGCTGCCGGCTTTGGATCGCGTTGTTCCGCAACAACAAGAAGGCGTCTGTTAAACGCCGGGTGGCCATGGCTTTCTAAACCCCCCTGGGGGGAAAACACCACGCGCACACCCGGGGGGGGGGGCCTATCCACTGGGCCCTATAGGCTTCTCAGGGGCCCCGATCCCAACTCCGACCCTCTCCTAGCTTCCCCTCAGGACGGAGCCCATTCAAAATCCTGCGGGGGGCGGAGAGCTGGAAACGCTCCCGGGACTCCAAGCCCCTCACTCGGTTTCCTCGGGGCACCTGAAAATTTCCGAGGAGCCCCCTTTGCTTCCCCTCATGGGGACCCTGACCCCCCACCCCCACCCTAGTCTTGCTGAGGGTCACCTTTCCTGAGGCCTCCCCCCCCCCCGGGAATCCCCCCGCCCAAAGGGCGCCTCACGCCGAGCCTCGCCCCAACACCTCCCGGGGCGGACACAAGGCTCTTCCTCTCCCCACCCCCCGCCAGGAACGGGGAAGGATCCTAGCCCCGGCCCCCTCCAGCCCCCCACATCGTTTCCCTATCCGGACCCGGATGGAACCCCGCTCTAACCCCGCCGCCAGCCGCGGCTCACTTCCGCATCGTGCAACGGGGACACGCTTCCCCCGCACCTCCAGGAAGCGGCGCTCTAAAGTTCCGGCCGCGCGCCGGGCTCCTGAGGTAGGCGGGGAAGGAGGGAGAGAGGGGGAGCGGCGCCGGCCAAAGAGCTCGCGGTCGTAATGGTTCGCAAGCGAAACTTCCGGTTCCCGGTTATTTTCGTCAGGTAAGCCGGCTAGGCTACGCGTGGGACGAGAAGTCGGCGGGGAGGTTGTGGATGGCGCAGCCGGCAGAGTGTTGAGACTCTTTAATGCGAGGGTCGTGAGTTCGAGACCCGTGAACTCCGGGTATAGGGCGGTGTATAAATTCAATTAATAATAATAATATTCCTGTATTGCAGCGGGTTGGACTATAGATGAGTGGAGTCCCTTGAGTGGACTAATAAGTAGACAAGTTCCTTTGCTGAGAGGGATTGCTATGGGCGGAAGATGGCTGAAGTCTAGCGGTGGACCTCATGGAAGCTGGACAGCTGTTGGTTGGTGGGTGGAAGCTGGAGGAGCTCTCACCTGTGCAATGCCCGCAGCAAGGTGGTGCCTGTGGATATGCAAGCGGGTTCCAGTTCACCTTCAGAAAAGCTGGTCAATAGGAACTGGTGGATATTTGTGGACTGAATCTGGGGTAAAGGTAAAGGTAAGGTAAAGGTAAAGGTAAAGATACCCTTGTCCGTACGGGCCAGTCGTGTCCGACTCTAGGGTTGCGTGCTCATCTCGCTCTAGAGGCCGTGAGCCGGCGCCGTCTGAAGACACTTCCGGGTCACGTGGCCAGCGTGACGAAGCTGCAGCTGGCGAGCCAGCACCAGCGCAGCACACGGAAACGCCGCTTACCTTCCCGCTATAAAGCGGTACCTATTTATCTACTTGCACTTAAGGGTGCTTTTGAACTGCTAGGTGGGCAGGAGCTGGGACCGAGCAACGGGAGCTCACCCCGCCGTGGGGATTCGAACCACCGACCATGCGATTAACAAGTCCTAGGCACTGAGGTTTTACCCACAGCGCCACCCGCGTCAATCTGGGGACATGAATGTAAATGAATGGGGGAGCAAATGTGGCCCCACTGGTGACCTTCATGGATGTTGACTGCCGCTTGTTCGTGAACAAGAGGTTTCGAATGTGGCCAAGGAGAAATGGTGTTTGCATATGCTTGCATGTGATGTGTAAAAGGTGAAAAGGGGTTGTGCACGTGCGTGATGAAACCCATGGAAGTTGGCAGGCTGAGTTTAGTGGAAGATGGGCAGGGTATAAATAAGAAAATTATTATGAAGTCTGTGGTGATGCTGCTGGAGAGCCTTTCCTGTTCATTGTCTCTAGGTCTGAAGCCAGGAGAGATTTTGCCAAGACCACCCCATGGAAAGCAATGGCGAGAACTGCAGGGCTGAAGCAGGGCTGCTTGTGTTTCTAAATACATCTACTGGTAGTAGCCATTCTGCCTTCAAAAGCAGGTAATGGGATACGACACACCTGTGTTCGTATCATGACACATGAAGGCTGGGCTGAGTGACAAATAAGAAATAAAAAAATAAATCATTGCTGAGGTGCCCCCATTTCTTTCTCACATGAACACACAGTGATGATGTTGCAGCTTAATAACAACAGGGAACAATATCCAGTACCAGGGAAAATATACAAAGCGACCACACCAGACACGTACATTCATGCATCCCCTCATGCGTGCTCTCTCTCACACACTTCGAATATACATCTCTTTGTCTTTCTCAGTCCAAGTGCATCTCACAAACCACACATACACAGATAACAAATTCAAAACTTTCTCAAAAGTGTACATCTCCCTCTTTCACATATATAGGCATCTGCAGGAATTTTTCGGGCACAGGGGTGGGGTGGGGGGGAGAGGGGCATGGAGAGAGTGGAGCTGGCTCTCAAAAAAAAGTTTTTTGAGAGGAATGGTATACAGTATATGTATGTTTCACTTCACAAGATTCCAGAAATGCTAGAAACTTTTTTGTTTTCAAATGAAAGCTGGGAATTATGGCTCCTGGGATATTTTTGCCTCTTTGATTAGTCCCAAACATAGTTCGTTGGTGCCCTAGGAAGGTGTTTGCAGGTGCCATGGCACCCTTGAGTGCTGGGTCGGCGATCCCTGCTGTAGTTCCTTAGGGCCAGGCAACTATGTTGTTGTTGTTGTTTAGTCGTTTAGTCGTGTTCGACTCTTCGTGACCCCATGGACCAGAGCACGCCAGGCACTCCTGTCTTCCACTGCCTCCTGCAGTTTGGTCAAACTCATGCTGGTAGCTTCGAGAACACTATCCAACCATCTCATCCTCTGTCTTTCCCTTCTCCTTGTGCCCTCAATCTTTCCCAACATCAGGGTCTTTTCCAGGGAGTCTTCTCTTCTCAAGAGGTGGCCGGAGTATTGGAGCCTCAGCTTCAGGATCTGTCCTTCCAGTGAGCACTCGGGGCTGATTTCCTTAAGAATGGAGAGGTTTGATCTTCTTGCAGTCCATGGGACTCTCAAGAGTCTCCTCCAGCACTGTAGCCTTATGAGGCTTTGCCCTTGGGTGGGAAAAATATTGCGCCCGGGAAAGAGAGTGGGAGTCAACACGACACTCAAGGAATAGTTTCGGAGAAAAAACTTTATTTCTACCATCCATGAACTGGTAGAAGGAGCAAGTGTGATAGTTCACAAAAACATGCACGAGTTCACAGTCATTTGCACAGAGCACATATACCCCTTCCAGTTCCCTCCCCTTTCTCCTCCTTTTCCAGGAGTCCTGCCCATGCGTTCCTCTGAGCATGAACAGAAAGCTCCCCTGTCTTGGGACTCTTTTGGACTCTTGGCACCTGTCAGGGAACTGACATCGGAGCCAGAGGCGGAGGCTAGGCTCTCAAGCGATGCTGGAGAAGGGCCCAGCAGGGGGAGAGGCGGCTCACCAGCTGGGGAAGGAAATCAGCGTAACACCAGGGATAAAGGGGGGCAGATGGGGGAATCGGCGAGGGGGCTCCAGGACTCCTCGCGGAGATCAGCGAGGAGAGCACGGGTCCTCCGCTACCCACGCCCTCCCTGCGCAGAAGACTTCCGCACAGGGAGAGTAGGAGGAGACTTGGAGTCAAACAACTTTTATGCTGGAAAAGGTTTAAGAAACACCCACTGACGGATTCTGCTAGTGACTGAACAGCCACGAAGTGCAGGGCTGTCCAGACAGAAAAGGTTTAACAAGGCAACCTAGCCAGGAGTGGCACCAACTTGCGCACGAGCAACCCCTACATTTATTACAGCACCCTTCCCAGGAAAGGGGGAATGAAAGCGGTTCAGCATGTCCAAAGATGTTGCAACTAGAATGAGATAAGATTCAGTTCTCAGGCCTGAGTATTCTTGGCATTGACACAGTCTATTCATTAGCCTTTAAAAGTAACATTTTGCCTATGCACAGCATCTTGTGAGAATAAGCAGAGGAAAGCTTTAGCTGTGGATTTTTAGAAGACAAAAGGAATTTTGGACAGTTTTGAGGCCTGGTTGGGGGGGCGGGGACCTCGGGCCTAGGTGGCATCACCTGTCCTCACCTTCCTTCAGCACCATAATTCAAAAGCATCCATTCTTCGGCAATCAGCCTTCTTTATGGTCCAGCTCTCCCTTCCATACATCACTACTGGGAAAACCATAGCTTTAACTATATGGACCTTTATTGGCAAGATGATGTCTCTGCTTTTTAAGATGCTGCCAGGCAACTATAGGCCAGAATAAATGCATATATGCTGGTGGTTTGATAAAAAAAGAGAGGTGCTGGAACACCTCTGTGTGTGTTTGTATGTATGTATGCCCCGTTACTTCACAAGTCTGTCTTCCTTTGGCTTGTTTGCAGCACAGACGTGACTGTAGATGGTGCTATGCAATAATGAGTAGAGAACACAGGCCTCAGTATTAACAACACATATTCTGGGAGGCTATAGAAAAACCAGAGAGAAGATTGTGGCTTGCGTGTTGCTTAGCATGCGTTGACTTAACCTCACCAGGCACATCAGATTGATGTGATCTGCAGCTCTGTGTGGGGCAGCTACCCTTGGGCCTGCTGGGGATGAAGGAAGGTGAGGACAGGTGACCCCACCTAGGCCCGAAGTCACCCCCCCAACCAGGCCTCAAAACTGTCCAAAATTCCTTTTGTCTTCTAAAAATCCACAGCTACAGCTTTTCTTTGGATTCTCACAAGATGCTGGTACATAGGCAAAATGTTACTTTTTATCAGTACAAGAAGGCTTCAAAAAGCTAATGAATAGACTCTGTTCAAAGCAGGCCTGAGAACTGACTTTTATGTCATTCGGTTGCAACATCTTGGACATGCTGAACCACCAGGGCTCCTCGACGCCTTGGCTCCCACTCCCCTTTCCTGGGAAGGGTGCCAAGAGTCCAATAGTCCAAGACAGCTTTCTGTTCATGCTCAGGGGAACTCAAGGCAGGACTCCTGAGGGAGGAGAAAGGGGAGGGAACTGGAATGGGACGCGGCAGCTAAAAAAGCCAATGCAATTCTGGGCTGCATCAATAGGAGTACAGCATCTAGATCAAGGGAAGTAATAGTGCCACTGTATTCTGCTCTGGTCAGACCTCACCTGGAGTACTGTGTCCAGTTCTGGGCACCACAGTTCAAGAAGGACACTGACAAACTGGAACGTGTCCAGAGGAGGGCAACCAAAATGGTCAAAGGCCTGGAAACGATGCCTTATGAGGAACGGCTAAGGGAGCTGGGCATGTTTAGCCTGGAGAAGAGGAGGTTAAGGGGTGATATGATAGCCATGTTCAAATATATAAAAGGATGTCACATAGAGGAGGGAGAAAGGTTGTTTTCTGCTGCTCCAGAAAGCGGACACGGAGCAATGGATCCAAACTACAAGAAGGAAGATTCCACCTAAACATTAGGAAGAACTTCCTGACAGTAAGAGCTGTTCGACAGTGGAATTTGCTGCCAAGGAGTGTGGTGGAGTCTCCTTCTTTGGAGGTCTTTAAGCAGAGGCTTGACAACCATATGTCAGGAGTGCTCTAATGGTGTTTCCTGCTTGGCAGGGGGTTGGACTCGATGGCCCTTGTGGTCTCTTCCAACTCTATGATTCTATGATTCTATGATTCTATACTCTGTGCACATGACTGTGAACTCGTGCATGCTTTTTCTGAGTTATCACACTTGCTCCTTCTACCAGTTCATGGATGGTAGAAATAAAGCTTTTTCTCCGAAACTATTCCTTGAGTGTCTGTTGACTCCCATTTTTCCTTTCCCGGGCGCAATATTTTTCCCACCCGAGGGCAAAGCCTCATAAGGCTACAGGGAAGCTCTGGGTGTGTGTGCAAAATGCTGCTGTTGGGTTGGGGGACAAGCACAGATTGTCTCCGACAAGAGCCATACAAGCAGTAGTGTCGGCCCAATTTTGTGGAGCTCCCTGCAGAGCTGAGGCTTCCTCTCTGTTGACAAAGACCTTTCTTTTTCAGCAGTCCTTCGAAGCAAGTTGTGCTTTAACTCTCTTACTTGTGGTTTTCATTTGTTTTTAAACACTGTACTATGATTTTACAGTGGTACCTCGTCTTACAGACGCTTCAGGTTACAGACTCCGCTAACCCAGAAACAGTACCTTGGGTTAAGAACTTTGCTTCAGGATGAGAACAGAAATTGTGCTCCGGCGGCTCGGCAGCAGCAGGAGGCCCCATTAGCTAAAGTGGTGCTTCAGGTTAAGAACAGTTTCAGGTTAAGAACAGACCTCCAGAATGAATTAAGTTCTTAACCCGAGGTACCACTGTACTGGTAAATGCGTCTCTGCATAAGGGTTGCAGCAGTTTCTAACGCACACAGGGCCAAAGCATTTTTGGGCTTTTTAGGCTAAAGCTAGCACCATGAATTGTACCTTGAAGGAGCAAGTCACCCATGCTAGGAGAGAGGCTGCCAAGTCTCTGCCTTTGGAACAGTCACAGAGGGCAGTCCCATGTGGGGCACATGCAGTAGTCTAGCTTTGAGTGTGCAAAGGCATGAATGCTAGCTTCCCGGCTTCAATGACACGTGGCTGGATGTAAGTGATGAATTTTAAGCAGGAAAGGTAGGCCAGTTTCCAGTGAAGTTATAATGTTTGCGTCAGTGAGAAGAATAGGCTTAAACTCCTGTGCTTCCTCTGTTTGCTTCCTTTGATCCTGCTGTCTTAATTAATAACTCTGACATCCGCGTTCTCTCAGAAGATTTATCTCTCTGCATCTGAATGTTTCTCCCTGCCAGCTAAATGAAACAAGTTGATTCATAAAGCAGTTAATGCACTCGAATGTGGTCTGATGTTCTTTCCAGCAATAACAGCTCTAATCGAGGAAGGATCTCTTTCAGGCACTTGAGCAACAACTGCTTTAAAGATGTCTTTCCAAAGAAATTAATAGCCATTGCGCATTTAAAAGTAAAAATAACCAGAGAAATAACAAAGATATTTTTAAAGTTCAGAAACACTGCATAATGTATATTTTCTTCTTGGAACTTTAGTGGAAAGAAATAGCCTGACTCTGCTTTATATTAAATATCATTTCATCATTAATCATCTTCAGGGGAGAGTGATGGAAAAAATGGGCCACTGATTGGTGGCACTTCCCCCTGTGAGCAGCAGGGGGCAGGCAAAAGTAGCTCTCCCACATGTTTGGTCTGCAAGGTTTTTATAGTAAACCTAACAGATTCGTTTGTCTGGTGCATCACCAATATTCTCATTCCTGCCTAACGTGATGAATTGATTTTCAACAGGGTTTAACTTGCGTAGTAGGAACTAAAATCTGAAACATATTTATACAGACTTGAGTTAGCTGTACAAGAGGTGAAAGTAAGAAACAGTGTGACCTCCATATGCATGCCTGCTCAAAAGAAAGTTCCATTGAATTAGATGGAGCTTTTCCTCCAGATAAGTGTATAGAGCGGCCGTGGGGAACCTGTGGCTTTCCAGATGTCCTTGGATCATAACTCCCACCTTTCCCGACCGCAGGCCATGCTGGCTGGGGCTGAGGGGAACTGGAAGGCCGCACGACCCCCGCTGCTGGTGTATATAGGATCCCAGCCAAAATGAGGTAAACTTGAGTAAAATATGGTGGACAGCAGAGTGAATGGCTGCAATAAAAATATTATTAATGGCAGGGTTTAGTCAAGATTCTGTCACAGTTTCAGAAATTCGGGGTGAGGTAGCCAGGGTGAGAAAATCAAGGCCACGTTCGCACATTCCTTTAAAGCACTATGGTCCTGCTTTAAACAGTCATGGCTTCCCTAACGAAGAATCCTGGAACCTGTAGTTTGTTCGGGGCACTGAGAGTTCTTAGGAGACCTCCTTTCTCCTCCCATCGCTACAATTCTCACACTGGATTAACCATCAATCCTTCTTCACGGGAAACTCGGGGAAGTGTAGCTCTGTGAGGGCTCTGGGTCCCCGATCCCTACCTAGCCCGTTCAGTCAATCTCTCCCCATGTAAACCAGCCCAGACTCGGCATCCATCATCAAAGGCCCTTCTTTGTGTACCATGTCATTACTTAGGAGGCAGGTTTAGTCGTTGTCTGAAGACTATCCCTGCCTCCGGGTCTGGTCTTGACCGGATGGATATTGGAATCAACAAGGGAAACCCACATGACCTGAAGGTGTTGCTGTGTAATGCTAGGTCAATGATTCATAAGACCACTGCCATCCATGACTTGATCGTGGATGGAGGACTTGACCTGGCATGTATAACAGAGACTTGGTTGGATGAAGCAGATGGGCCTGTCTTAGCTGCTGCTTGTCCACCAGGTTTCTCTTACGCACAGCAAACCAGGACATGTGGGCGCGGAGGGGGGGTTGCAGTGATTTTTAGGAAGTCACTAGCTTGCATCAGGCGTCCAGCTGGGAAGACCCAGTTCTCTGAGTGCATGTTCTGGAGGTTGGGCAATAGGGGCAGTACAGGATTCCTTTTGGTGTACCGACCTCCCTGCTGCACCAAGGATTCCCTGCCCGAGCTGCTTCAGGTCGTGGTGGATGTTCTCCTGGAGACACCTAGTTTGGTTGTCCTAGGGGATTTTAACATCCATGCTGACACGGCCTTACAAGGGACCGCTCGGGACTTTGTGGAAAGCATGGCCTCCATGGGGCTGTCCCTGAATAAGTCTGGCCCAACTCATAGTCATGGACATTCCTTAGACCTGGTGTTCACCTCTAGTGACGTGGGTGATCTGACACTAAGTAAAAGTGAAACAAAAGAAGTGCCATGGTCAGATCACTTTCTGGTGCAACTGGACTTCTCCGTGACCCTTCCCCTCTGCAGGGAGGGATTTTAAATAAAAATATGAACAGGACTCCTGTGTTTGCCGAATGCTGGGCCGGTTGGGTCTGCGCGTTAGACAGCCTCATGTGTCTCTCAACATTCCCTCTCCAGCTGGGTCTCTCCTGCCAAGATGCAGCTTTGCGTAATTGCATATCTGACTTGTCTGAGAGGAGCCTAGTAGCTAGAAAGATCAGGGATTAATTAGTTACATGATGTCACTGCGCATTAAAGGGAACCAGAGCACGTTGGGAGGGGATGCTTTAAAAAAGTGCTTGTTATGACTGATTGAAGTCAGGTGCCAAGAGGCTGCTCTGGCTGAAGAAAGCAGAATGCCAAAACTCCCTGTCTGCAGGAGATTCCTGCTTTGAATGCAGCCGCTCTGAACTTAAAAAGCAAACCACATTTCCAGAAATGAAACAGGAGGGTGCAGGATGCAAGAGTGAGGTTTAAAGATACTGTGGCCGCCGCATTAGGTTTTTCTGCTCTCTCTGGGCCCTTCTGCACCACCTGTTTACTGAGCACTCTTCCCGAGTTGTTTGCAGGGAGATTAGACGGTGTTGGCTATTTAACAAGCATCCATACAGATTGCTTGCAGGGAGGTTATAAAGGGAGATGGGAAAAGGTTTCTCTCAATATTTTCTGTGCTTAGAACTCTGTACCTAAGAAAGGTTGCTCTCAAATACTATCTGCAGTAAATTCCTGTGCTAATCCTGTGCTAATCTTACTTCTGCAAATTTTGGCCAGACAGTTAGCACACCGCCAGTGACTGCTTGCAAAATTTGGCTGACAGGTCAAAAGTTCGTTTCCTGCCTAGCCAGCTAGCAAGAAACCGCTGCTGTTAGCAATAACTAACCAGACCTACTAAATTTGGCTGGCGGGTCAAAAGTGCAGATTTAACCAGGCCTGCTAAAGAGGCCCCTTTTCCTGTCTTATGCTTACTAATGCAAAGATGAGAAAAGACACGTGTACGAAGGAAAGGGGAGGAATGTGTTTAGCAAGCAAAATAGAAAGACAGGAATGTTTAGCAAGCAATAAAATGTGTTTAGCAAGCAATATAGATGTGCCATGTAAGGGAATAATTTGAGAAGGTATGGGAGGGGGGAAGAGTGCTCAGAGAGTATAAGAAAGTTTGCTGAAGTGTCTTGCTTTACAGCCAGTATATTTTCAGGAGCTATCCAGCTGGTTGTCTCTCTGTACAGATATTGTCTCTGTGCACAGATTTCAATAAACTTTTTCTCCAAAGAAGATTTTGCTTTCCTGGTACTTTTGTTCCCTCCAAGGTCCGGGGATGGCGTGGCTGATGGATCCCTAGGTAAATAAGGCTTCATTTCTTTGGGGGCTCGTCCGGGATAAGCCCTCTCCCCAATACGGACCTGAGGGCCAGGCTCAACCAAGGTGAACAGCTCAGCAGCGTTTGCAGGCTTCCGTGCGCACCCCACCTGTTTCGTGGGGGGAGCCAGCCACACTGTCCTGCAGTGGAGACATCTTGTTGAGGGAGAAAAACAAAGAGGACGGCGCCGAGGGGACAGGTCCGCAGCGGAAAAAAGGTAAGCCCAAGGGAAAGGGCGTGGGCCCCCAAGGAAAAGGGGGGCGAGGTCTGATCAGCCTCACCTGGTTGGGCAGTAGAGTGCCAGCCACCAGGAATAAGGGGATTGGTTGCGCAGTAGAGTGCCAGCCACCAGGAATAAGGGGATTGGTTGTGCAGTAGAGTGCCACCAGCAAAAAAATTTGGAACAGAAGAAGGAGGGAAAATTATTTTGGTGTGTTTTGTGTATTGCATGCTGAAATTATTTTGGTGTGTTTAGTGTGTTACATGTTGAAATTATATTGGTGTGTTTTGTATGTTGTATGTTGCATGTCAAGATACTCTAGTGGCTGAATTGTCAAGTGTGGGCCAGGGCTTAGTGTCCCCTTGGCCGAGCAATTGTAGGTCTGTTGTGTGTGAAGTATCTGGAAGAAATGGGTTCTGGCCAAAGTAAAAGTACCCCTTTGAAATGCTTTTGGGGATTCAAGCTGATGAGAGGGGAGGATGAGGACATTGTGTAAATTAGATTGGCCCACCCCAAAATAACAAATTGGCCGTCCATCAGGACCCTTGATTTGCAACTCATTAATCCATTATATCAGAACATTTTGAATGTCCACCCTGATCAAATCCCCTACATTTCCACATGGAAGACCAATGTGGAACAGAACCCCCCCCCCCTCCTGGCTGAAGTCATGCTGCCAAAAAGTCTCAGGCAGCCGTATCTGCTCAGTCAGGAAGACAGGAGGACAACCCCCCAGTCCTCCAGGATTCAGAGAGGGAAGAAGATAAAAGTTTTGATGCCCCACCACCTCATGCCCCGGCAACAGCCCTGGCACCACCCCCGCCACAGGGAACAGATGGCCCAGCCCCCAATCCCGTGGACAATGCATTGGTAGACCTGGGCGAGGATGGAGAAAGGGAGGAACGAGAAGAGGATGGTGAGGATGAGGAATTTGTAAAAAGATTAGTTAAGTTGATAGGTGATAATAAGAACAGGCAGAACGTTTGAGAAAGTATGTGGAACCTTATGCAGGAGAAGTGGACGTCAGTCCCCATATGTTAAAAACAGCGGGATGTGTAGGGGAACAGAGAAGAAAGTGGCAGAAAGAGTGGGGAAGGCAGTGAAAAGAGTGACCCTCCATAGGGCACATGAAACACAGGAGGAGGGCGCGGCCAGAGTGATGCCTCTCCATAGAGTGTATGACCCTCCGGCCCCCGCGGGACCTAACGGGGTGGTGCCCAATAGAACTTATACAGTTCAACATGTCCCCTTCTCTAGTGCAGATGTTTGTAATTGGAAGAACCAAAACCCTTCATTTGAAGAAAACCCTGCCAAAAATCATTAAGCTGTTTGAGGGAATTTTTTTTAAAACATACAACCCCACTTTTTATGATGTGCAATATTTGATGGATGCCCTGCTAGCTACAGAGGAGGAGGATAGGCGAATTCATGCTGAAGCCCGAGCACACATGAGAGCGCAGGGGGCAGGAGATCAAGCTGTTGCAACAGGATATCCTGAAACTACACTGAATTGGGATTATCAGACCATTGAAGGGCAAAATACCCTCACCACTTATCGCCAGAATGTCTTAAGTGGCATGAGGAGGGCAGCCAGAAAACTCACCAACTTTGTGGAGGCCAGAGAAATAGTGCAAGGAACAGAGGAGGCCCCTGGAGCCTACTTAAAGAAGCTGAAGGAAGCCTACCGCCAGTATATCCATGCCCCTATCATAAAAACTGCCTTTGTAGCCCAAGCAGCGCCCGATATTTGCCGAAAAATCCAGATGGGCCACACCCTGAAATGGATGTTAGAAAATAGCCCAAACCACTTATAATCAGAGAGAGGAAGAGGCCCAGAAGAAAAAAGGAGAAGTACCAGGCAAAGAAGTTGATGGCCCTGAAGACGGGAGGTCCACCGTTAGAAGAAGAAGAGGAGGGCGAGGCCGCTTAGGAAAGAGTCAGCGTGCCATCTGCCGAAAGGCACCTATTTCCTCTCCCAGGCTAAAATGAGGAAATGTCAGATGCTACTACATCCGCGTTAGAAATTCCAAGTCACCACAACCCTCAACCCAGCTGCCCTATTACCGGTAGGAGTAGGTGAGGAGCCCACGCATGACTGCATTGAAGTAATGGATGAGGTGTATTCTAGCAGGCCTGACCTTAAAGATGAAGCAGACCCCCAGTGGCCATCATGATTTATGGATGGAAGCAGCTTCATTGAGGCTGGACACCGGAAGGCAGGTTATGCAGTGGTAGCCCTGGAAGACCAGGTGATCGAAGCAAAGTCACTCCCGCCTGGAACATCGGCCCAGCTGGCAGAGCTAACTGCGCTTACCAGAGCCCTGAGCCTGGCAAAGGGACAGATTCTAAGTATGCATTCCTGACTTTACATGCCCATGGAGCCTTATGGAAAGAAAGAGGTTTGCTTACCTCCAGAGGAAGCCAGGTGGCCCACCCACAAGCCTTGCTGAACCTTCTGGATGCTGTATGGGAGCCCGAGGCAGTGGCAGTTATCCATTGTTATGGACACAAGACTGGACCAGGAGAAGTGGCCAGAGGAAACCGATTGGCAGACAGAGTGGCCAAGGAAGCAGCCCAAGAACTGGCCCCCGCCTCGGTTATTGGAGCACTGGTCCCAGAAGAAATTTTAAGCACCACTGACAAGCCAGCTTATACGAAGCAGGAAAGGGACACTGCAGACGCTCAGGAGCTGACATTGTCCAAAGAAGGATGGTACCTTACCCCTGATGACAGGATATGGATTCCAGAGTCCCTTTCTCGGCAGGTTACTCAGAGATACCATGATTCAACCCACATAGGACCAGATGCTACAACCAAGCAGCTGGAGAAATGCTTCTATATAGCCCACCTCTACCAACTGGCAGCCCAGATTTCCAGGAAATGCCTGCTGTGTCAGAAGAATAACCCCAGAACCGGACCACTAGCTCCCCCAGGAGTTCAGCACAGTGGAACTGCACCTATGGAAGATCTTGTTGTGGACTTTACTGAATTACCCCGTTGTGGACTACACCGCTACCTGCTGGTGGCAGTGTGCACCTACACCGGATGGGCCGAAGCATGGCCAACAAAGACTGAAAAGGCATTTGAAGTAACCAGGTGCCTGCTTAGGGAAATCATCCCTCGCTATGGATTGCCAAGGTCCATAGGATCTGACAATGGACCAGCATTTGTTCATGCAGTCCTACAGGGACTGGCAAAAGCGCGCCAGATCAACTGGAAGCTGCATACTGCTTATAGACCCCAGAGTTCTGGAAAGGTAGAGAGAATGAACAGGACTCTAAAGAATCAGCTGTCCAAGCTGACACAGGAAACCGGGTCTAATTGGGTGACCATGTTGCCCTTGGCATTACTCAGGGTCCGCAGTCTCCCGTCAAAAGCGAACCCACCTGTCACCCTTTGAAATTGTGCTTGGGAGACCGGTCCCATATGTCAGAATGTTGTCCCCACATGCTGGTCAGGATATGCAATTGAATAATTAAGTCCAGATATTCTTCCGAGTTTTCTTTTGTCTCGACAGGTGGACCCAGGCTCGCAACCCCTGTGTGTTGGCTGCATCAGTTCGAGCCAGGTGATGAAGTGTGGGTAAACGATTGGGCACGGACGCAGCTACAACCGTGCTGGAACCTTATACCGTCCTGCTCTCCACACCCACCGCCGTGAAACTCGCCGGCATCACCCCTTGGGTCCACCACACCAGAGTGACCACTATAGATTGAACTGTGCAGTTAAATCCTGATTAACCCCTTCGGCTGACCATCTCCAGACCCTCCGCTGATGACCGCTCTGCTGATATCACACCGGAAGCTGATATCTCAACGCACAGCTGAAGAAATGGATGGGAGGGACGCCCGCGGGCAGCGTCCCCAACGTGAAAACCCGTGCCGGGACTGATCCAGGAAGTCCACCAGGACATTTAATACTTTCATAAGGACTTTCTCTTTTCCTTTTTTTCTGTTATATTCTGTATTGATTTGCTCTATGCCCCACAGCCCTGACCCTACCGAGCCATACCGCCCTTACTGGCCTGCTGGCCTCTGCTACGACTGGTTCGTCTTGCCGGTGGTAAGAGATGGCGTGCTCATTGACTACTGGAAACAGGGGTTTGATGAGGTTACTATACCAACCTCATCTGATGGACCAGGTTCTAATCTTAATCCAGGCGTTAGATGGGACGGAACCTATCTTAATGCAAGTATTGCAGGGGTGGGAGCCTTAACCAGGTGTGCATTGAAATTGCTAAACAAGTGCCAGTAAGAATTGCCACCCCAAGATTTCAGCTTCCATATGCTCTGGTCAGTAGGGAGGCAGCACGAGAGTTCAATCCACCCAACAGGGTTAGTATGGTGATAGGCCCAATAATGCTTCTATTGCTTTTTTGCTTTTGTATTCCCTGCTTGATGCAATGCTTGCAGAATATGATGGGAGAGATGATGTCTCGCATGATGGGACCTCGCTTGATTGCTGTAATGAGAGAATATAGACCCCTACCCCAGAACGAATCTAAGTAATAGATTGTTCAAAAGAAGAGGAGGGAGTAAAGGGAGATGGGAAAAGGTTTCTCTCAATATTTTCTGTGCTTAGAACTCTGTACCTAAGAAAGGTTGCTCTCAAATACTATCTGCAGTAAATTCCTGTGCTAATCCTGTGCTAATCTTACTTCTGCAAATTTTGGCCAGACAGTTAGCACACCGCCAGTGACTGCTTGCAAAATTTGGCTGACAGGTCAAAAGTTCGTTTCCTGCCTAGCCAGCTAGCAAGAAACCGCTGCTGTTAGCAATAACTAACCAGACCTACTAAATTTGGCTGGCGGGTCAAAAGTGCAGATTTAACCAGGCCTGCTAAAGAGGCCCCTTTTCCTGTCTTATGCTTACTAATGCAAAGATGAGAAAAGACACGTGTACGAAGGAAAGGGGAGGAATGTGTTTAGCAAGCAAAATAGAAAGACAGGAATGTTTAGCAAGCAATAAAATGTGTTTAGCAAGCAATATAGATGTGCCATGTAAGGGAATAATTTGAGAAGGTATGGGAGGGGGGAAGAGTGCTCAGAGAGTATAAGAAAGTTTGCTGAAGTGTCTTGCTTTACAGCCAGTATATTTTCAGGAGCTATCCAGCTGGTTGTCTCTCTGTACAGATATTGTCTCTGTGCACAGATTTCAATAAACTTTTTCTCCAAAGAAGATTTTGCTTTCCTGGTACTTTTGTTCCCTCCAAGGTCCGGGGATGGCGTGGCTGATGGATCCCTAGGTAAATAAGGCTTCAGTTAGACGATGTTGCACCAAAGCAAGAGTTATCTCACGTTTTCCTGTCGCTTTCCTTCTTGAGAAAAGCCTGATCTTTGAGGGTTTGTTGCGCAAGACTTCTCAAATCAGCTATTATTGCCCAACCTGAATTTGGTGGTACGCAATTTGGATCCCACCCCGAAATAGTGACAATCGGAAAGCCTGGTTTCCCTTTGATCGGCACTTGCATATCGCCAAAAGGAAGAAGAAATGCATTACCGAAAAGAGGGGGCAGGATTTGCATATCATTTCCCTTTTCTGATTTAGAAATAATTGTCGTAATTTAAGTAGAAACACAGTGCATTTCGCCATAGTAGGGAAGAGTGTGTCCAGGTGACCTTTGGGCACCTAACTGCTCGGTCTGTTGTCCAGCTGCAGGTATAACCATTGATGGGCAACTTTGAGGCCTCTCTTGCTCTCCTTTCGTAGGGTTCTTCATTTTAAAATTGGACTTAAGACTGGGCAGCCCTTCCAAAAGATACCTGTCCTCTGTAATGTAGGGTACATGGTCACCCTCTAGAATGTATGACTTGTGGGAGCCATCACACATCAGGAGAAATGCGTGGGACAAGCTTTCAAGTGGTCTGTCCCCGTCCCCCCCCCCCATTTTCTCCCATCTCCTTGATTCTCAACCGAAGCAGCTGTAAGTTTTGCTTTGTTTCCGTGTTTGGATGTGTGCTGATTTGGGCTGGCAAATAAGTAAGTAAAGTAAAGTTTACTTCAAGCCACCCCAACCTCTTCCTGTAGGCCAAGGGTTTCAGATCCATATTCTAATATTATCTTGCCATTAATGATCTGGCTGCGAGTTGGATATAGGGCAGGGGGTGGTTGACTTTGGCCAACCTAAATGGTCACTGCCGATTGCACTATATTGTGTCATCTGACTTACGAGGTGAGAGGTGACAGAGTGACATTAAGTGAAGGATTTGTCTGCCAATATGGCGACACTCGTTTCTAGGCCAGGGTGGAAAATATGATCTTTTCCTGTCCACAGGTTAAGTGGCAATGATTTATGGGTCTCTGAGTAATGGGGGGAAAGAACGGCATGATAAATACTTCTGTGGTTCAAGAATTCAGGCTTCTCCCTCTTGACCATCAACTGAAAGCATCACTGCTGGTTTGAGAGAAAAAACTCACGAAGCTACAGGATTGCTATGGATTGTGGTTAACATTGTGTGTATGTGGATTCAAACATTTAAAGCAATTTCATAGCACTTTAAACAGCCATGGCATCTCCCAAAGAATCTTGGGAATTGTAGTTTGCAAAAGTTGTTAAGAGTTGTTAGGAGCCCTCTTGCAGTTCTCTTTGAAGGGGGACTGATGGATAAACCACTCTAGAAATTGTAGTGCTGTGTATTGGTCTAACAACTCCCAGCACCCTTTACAAAGATCAGTTCCCAGAATTCTCTGGGGGAAGCCATGAAGAGATTAAACAAACTGAGGATCGGTCTATAGTTCTATGAACAGCAGGGCTGGCTGAAGACATTTTGCTAGCTGAAGTGAAGGTCAAGATGGTGCTCTTCCCCTTACCATTATTGTAATCATTAAGAATGAATTTCTGTTTATTATTTTCCAACACAAAATTTTACTGTGTACTATTATATTCCATTGGAAGCTCCTGCAGCCAATCAGAAGCCACAGAAGCAGACGTTCAGGTTCCAAAAGAACGTTCACAAACCGGAACAATCACTTCCGGGTTTGCGGCATTCGGGAGCCAAAACATCTGAGTTACAGGGTGTTCGACAACCAAGGTATGACTGTATTTTGCTGCTGTAAACCGCCTTGTGTATAGTTATCTAGAAAGGCAGTATACAAGTAAAAAGTGAAATGAAATTCCCTGGACAGACGGGAGTCGAGACTGGCACAAAAAACTTACTTCAACCCCAGTGACAAAGGGGCAGAGTTAGTATCATGTCTGAAAGTCTTGAGTCTCCCATGGATGTTGTCCTGGGATAAAGCCACGTGTCATTCCACGCAACCGCACTTTATTGTGGCTGCCAATCAGAAAAGCATCTCGAGTCACAGCCCCAGAACAAAGTAATCACAACCATGTCTTTTCGCAGGCGCTAAATAAATAAGAGAAAATCAGAATGTTAGATGGGAGGAGTGGCATTCTTCCCTGCAGCATCGAAAAGAGATTCTGGCTGTTTACACAGAGCAGAGGTGTCACATAGCAGCTGTTTGCTGTGAAGACCTGAGAACTTAATCTCCCATGTGCAATTAAAACCTTCAGAAGAGAGAGGCAGGTGTAAACGCCTCCAACATTGCTCATTCCAGGCTTGTTTGACATACAGTTTCAGGAGTATGCTTGTCGAGGCAGTGTTGCGGTACGAAAAGGGGTGTGCAGCCCGTGCAAAGAGAGGAGCAGGGGTGTGCCGAAAGGCAAGCTCTTGAGTAGCTGCTGGAAGATTAATAATAATAATAATAATAATAATAATAATAATATTTATTATTTATACTCCGCCCATCTGGCCAGGCCTCCTCAGCCTCCCTGGGCGGCTTCCAACAGAATATTAAAAACACAATAAAACATCAAACATTAAAAACTTCCCTAAATAGGGCTGCCTTCAGACATTTTCTAAAAGTCATGTAGTTGTTTATTTCCTTGACATCTGATGGGAGGGCATTCCACAGGGCGGGCACCACCACCAAGTGGTGCAACCTCACTTCTCACAGTGAGGGAACTGCCAGAAGGCCCTCGGCGCTGGACCTCAGTGTCCGGGCTGAACGATGGGGCTGGAGACACTTCTTCAGGTATACAGGACCGAAGCTGTTTATTTCCAAAACGTTATATCCACAGGAATGTCAGAAGCTGGCATATACTTACTCAGGCCATTCCCCAGTACCTGCTACAGTGGTATCTTGGTTTACGAACTTAATCTGTTCCAGAAGTCCCTTCTTAAACTAAAACCGTTCTCAAACCGAGGCACGCTTTCCCTAATGAGGCCTCCTGCGGCCGATGCCCTTCCTCTGTTCAGCTTCTGTTCTTAGACTGAGGTAAAGTTCACAAACCAGGACACTACTACCGGTTTTGCGGAGTTCGTAAACCAAATAGTTCGTAAACAGGGCTGTTCATAAACCGAGGTTCCACTGTACTTTTGAGACCCGTAAACTGGAGATGCCTGGGGTCTTCTGCCTGCAAAACACTGAGCTATGGTTTGCTTGAGTTTGCCTACTTTAACTCTTGTCCCGCCTCTCCTTCCTTGCTGGCATTTCAGAGGCATTCCCTTCATCCACCCCCCCCCCCCATCGTTGCTGTGGCATCTAGTTAAAGTGCCATTACGCTTCATGCACCTGAGCAGGCAAACTTTTAAGAGCCTCTGGTCTACATAATCATACTGAATCGTGTGCCTTATCGCTCTGAATCACTCCCATGAACTTGTAGGTCCTACTTTGCTCCACGGGAAAGGCAGCTTGCCTTTGTAACACGATTGATAACACCATGCTTCACAGGTCTGTTCTCAGCCTCCTACCCCCTACCTATTTGACACAGGCCAATGCGTTTCTCTCCTTATGCGCACTGGGAAAAACAGATTTGTTGGGCTGCTGGTGGGCCATCCATAGCCAATGGGCTGTTTCAGATTTTGTGGGCCGATGCTGCCCTGGACAAACTCCAGGCATGCAGAATCTGATTTTGCTTTTTCGCTAGATCCCTGAGATTAAGATATACCTGGAGCTTGGTGCAAAATACATACACTTAGAATGGAAGAATTGTGCACCCAGCAATTTGTTTTAAGTTCCAGAACTGAATGGATCTCAGAGTCTTCCGCACACAGATGCCCTATCCACGCCTTTTCTTCATTTCGGCGGTATAACTTAGGGAGGTAGAGTTATTTATTTTTTTGTGGCCGACTTTATGAAACAGCTGGGAGTCAGAAAGCCTGACTGAGCAGCGGAACAGAAACTCACAGCAGGATGACTTTGTGAGATGGGCAAGTCTGACAAATCCCTATGGCTACTTTTTTTTTTTTTTGGACGTTTGCAGGGTATATCTCTTTCTCTCTCTCCTGATGGCTTGCAATCTCAGGTTCTCTCAAAGCTGGATAAATCATGTCCCGGGCCCCCTGATAAAATCATTACCAGGGAACTGAATTGCTCCTGTGGTTGCATGCTTCCTTTTCCTGAAATGCCATTAAGAGGAACAAGTGCATTTGTGTTTATTCAAGAGGGTTTCCTAGCAGGTTTCTGATGTAAGAGGGAAAATGGGAGAGGAGTAGGCAGGAGGAAGGAGGGGGAGAGAAGCGAGAGGCTGATTCGGGTTGATAAGTTACAAGTAAAAACTGGAACCCTGACCCTTCTCCCCACAGCCCACATGTACACTTGCAAGCCTTTAGTGGCACCAAGAGGTATGCTTAGGATAAGTGGAAGGCACTTCCTGCTAGGTTGTATAACAGCACCAGCTCCTTCTCCTTTCTAAACTTGGATGCTCTGGGCTGAACTTTTATTCTGGAACCTTCCACAGAACTCAGCAGATCTGGAGCAGGCCCATGCAGGGGCAGCTGGGTATACTTGCCCTAGACCTTGGAGGGCTAAGTTGGTCAGGGGGCCCCACCAGGGACCGACTGCTTTATTCTAACAAGGCCCTGGGCCTCGGACAAGATCTACACTGCAGGGTTCGAAATTAGCAGGGCGCCAGGAGCATTTTGAGCCTAAAGATTATCCATTTGCAAACTCCTCAAAAAGTCTGGGTGCCATTTTTTTGCACTTGGCTGACACTCAAGGATTGCTGAAATGCACGTGCTTTGAAGCCTCAAAGTAGATGTTAAGGATAGACAATATGTTAAGGCATTTAACAATAAAGAGTAGAGTGTTTATATATGTAATTTTTTATTAGTTTTTTTAACATACTTTTACATCTTATTCAAATTTTTGACTTCCATCAATCCCGTCTGAAAATTTTCCAATCTAATCTCTCAGTATGCATTTCTTATCTTCCCTATTACATTTTAAACTCATAACCAATATCTCTTTTTCTACTTTGTAACACTTCGTATATTACTCCTTACAAAACTTCTTGTAGTCCTACTAGCGTAATTTGTTGATTACAGTTGCTCTTCAAATAATTCATATACTTCTTCCAATCTTCTGTAAATCTCTGGTCCTGCAGGTTTCGAATCCTTCCTGTCATTTTGTCCAATTCTGCATAGTCCATTAATTTCATCTGCCATTCTTCTTTCGTCGGAATTTCTTCTTGTTTCCATTTCTGGGCTAACAATACTCTTGCCGCAGTTGTTGCATATAAAAACAGTTTAACATCTTGCCTATTAATGTCCTGACCTATAATACCAAGTAAAAATGCTTCTGGTTTTTTTTTTTTAAATGTATACTTCAACATCTTTTTCATCTCATAATATATCATTTCCCAGAGTAGAGTGTTTTGAAGGCTGAAGTATGGTGCCAATATTGTTATTGTAAACAGGGGGTGGGAGAGCCTTTTTCCAGACTGAGGCTCACATTGCCCTAGGAGCAACCTCCTAGGGGCCACATGTCAGTGGTGGAGGACAGAAGTGAAAGTGGGTGGAGCTACACAGATCATGTGATCTTTGTACAGTAGGCTCCATCCCAACCAGACAAATGTGAAAGCGTTCTTCGCACACATCTCCTCAACCCCGCAGCTGGAGCAGAAGCTGCAAGAGCAGTATGATAGGCGAGATCGCTGTGGAGGAAGGAAAGCTCCAAAGGGCAAGAGGACGGGTTGGGGTTGCCATCGTCCCCTCTCCCCTGCCTCAGAGGGAAATGCAGCCGGCACAAGACAAATCCAATCCTTTGGCTGTTCAGCTATTGGCATGGAAAAAGGCAAAGCAGCAGAAATAGAACCCGCATCTCCCACTTGAACTGCTGTGCACATCAACACTCTGACAGTCTCTGGAGCACATGCAAGAGAAACTCACAAGGGCATTTTTTCAGTCTCTCAGGGACCTTAACCCAGTTTCACCTCTCAGTTTCTCATTTTTCCACTCTTGTTCTCCACATTTCCACATCAGTTTGCAATTTAACAAACAAACAGCTGGATAGCTCAGTTGGGTTAAAGTGTGGTGCTGATGACACCCAGGTTTGACTCTGTGGCGTTTGCCTCCTAGGATGGGTCATAGGAAAGGGTTAAAATAGGTGTGATGTGATTGGCCAGTGAGAATGTAAGGGGGGAATAAAAGTTAGAGTGGGAGGGTTTGAAAGTCAGTTGAGTTAGTGCAGTTGAGTTGAGAGAGTTGAGGTTTGGGAGTTGAAGAAGGAAGAGGGAGGTTTAGGCAGGTTGGTAGAGTTGTATTGAGAGAGAGTGAGAGGAATTGTTAGGTGGAGTCAGATAGATAGTTGGAATAATCAGTTTGGAGTTGTTAGGAACTAAGAATAAGAAACTGACAAAAGAAAAACTAACTGAAACCATAAGCTTGTTCCTGCATTTAAAAATAAACTTGATGTTATTTTAACAACTGACTGGACTCCGTGTGTCCCCGTGAGATACGGGGTGGTGGCAGCGGAAAAAGCAATCGCAGAGGCGGCACAGGGTCAATAGACTGTCAAACGTCCGGGGGCCCTGTGTGTGATCGCCACAGACTCCCTTATGGGACAGCTGCAGGGTGTCGGACTAGATGATCTCAGGGTCTCTTGCAACTCTACAATTCTATGATACAAACCCGTCCTTTATATTGTGTGCTCATGTCGATTTGTGTTCTTAAAGCTGTTGGGGGGCAGTCACACTACAGTGGTACCTCCGGTTGCGGACGGAATCCGTTCCGGAGGTCCGGTCAGATCCCGAGGTTTCCGCAACCTGAGGACCGCTTCTGCGCATGTGCACGTGGCAAAACCAAGTAAAATACTTCCGGGTTTGCTGCTTTCGCATCCCGAAGTTTATGTAACTAGAGGGTTACGTAACTGGAGGTACTACTGTATGTCAATAACAATTTGCAGCTGCAAAAGTTTTGGGGTGATTGCATGGGTTCATTTCCTGTCAGTGCATGTACTGCATCTCCCTGCTGAAACCCCACAACTTTTTTATGCCACAAATGCTCTGGTTTCCTTTGAGTTGGCTATAGGACCCCCAGCCAGCAATAACAGGGAATCGCCGAGGAAGCATCGCAGAACAAACTAAAGGAGAATGAATCCACCACAAACGCACTATTATTGTGCTGCAGAAGACAACTCACAATAAAGCATCAGTCTGGAGGGCCTTGAACCGCTGGCCTCAAGGACAAAGCAGTCTCGCTTAATTTCAAAAATTTCTCTACAGTTACAGGAGCTTTAGTTTCCTCGGCTAGTTTTTTTTTGGCTGCTAGATTTCTCTTTATCACTTCCCCAACTACTCTTAGGACCCCGTAGCAGCCTCCTCCAGAAAGATTAGGGGAGTATTTAAGGAAGAAAATGGCCTCCGATTCCATTAGCAGCAGCAGCTTTCCTTTTAACTTAATTCTACGTTCTGGACTTTGTTTATGGAAGTTGCCATTAATTATGTTTTTCATCAGTCACTGCTCAGAGATGGCTAATGGCCCGGTACACCTAATTAGTCCTTTATGTATGATAAGGTTTCACCATGTCTGTAGTTAGCAGGGGAAGGCCCATATCTCTTGCGGGGCCGTCTTGCAACTGGGGCTGCCCAGGGTCTCCTGGTATGTGTCAGATTGTGTTACCGATCTGTTCCGCGGCTGTTTCCAACATGTGGGCAGCTGTAGGCTGCAATTACCGGGACGTGATGATAATGGCAAGGGCCAAAAGCGGGCGTCTCGTGTCGTTCGGAACATTCTGCGGAAAGGGTGAAACATTCAAGATGCCTTGCAGGACCCCTTTGAAGGCGGCGAGGGCAGAGGCTGGATGAGGAATGCCATTTTATTTGTTCCTTTGAGGGATGTGAAGAGAGAGGAATTTGCTCGGGCTTAGCAGTCGTTCTGTGGCATCAGGGCTGTGGCAGAGAGCTACACACAGGCAGGCAGACTCTAAGCAACGCTCTTGGTCTGCAATGTCATCTGAGTCCTGGAATTAGGTTGGGAGTGTGGGGCTGCCCTTGATGACCGCAGAGCCCAGATTTCTGCGTTTGGCACAGCCATATGATATGGATCATATACAGTGGTACCTTGGGTTACATACGCTTCAGGTTACATATGCTTCAGGTTACAGACTCCGCTAACCCAGAAATAGTGCTTCAGGTTAAGAACTTTGCTTCAGGATGAGAAAAGAAATCGTGCTCCGGCGGTGCGGCAGCAGCAGGAGGCCCCATTAGCTAAAGTGGTGCTTCAGGTTAAGAACAGTTTCAGGTTAAGAACGGACCTCCAGAACGAATTAAGTACTTAACCTGAGGTACTACTGTATACGTTAGGGGAGGGAATTTTTTTTCCTTCAGGGCAACCGAGGACCACATGCCAGTGGTGGGAGGAGCCAGAGACAAAACTGGGCAAAGCATTAATATAACATTTAGCTTTGTACATTGGGCTAGTTTCTGCACACACACACCCCTTTGTCCAGGCAAGGAAGAGGCAGTATGTCACGGACTAGTTGGATAAAGATCAGTGGTGGGAGGAACCAGCTGGGGAACCCCCAAGGGAAGAAAGCTCAGAGCCTGGGGATTGGTGGTGGGACAATGATGAGTGGTCAGAGGACTGGGAAGAGGAGGTGTCAGAAGCTGAAAAGGTAAAAGCGCTGAGTGGGCTGGGAGACTCTCTGGCAGAGAGAGGTCCTGAAGCTGAAGCAGGAGAGTGGGATGAGGGAGACCAAAAGGCAGAGATGAGTCAGGCTGGTGAAGAGTCATGGTCATCCCCGACTCTTGCTGTGACAAGCTCCCCTCCCCCATTGTCTCCCAGAACTAGAAGAGTCATGCAAAGGGTGGAGGAGAGGTTGACTTCACGCAGGTGCAGTCTCTGATTGCTCGGAAAAAGCCCTGGAGAGGAGGCAGGGACTTTTAGTCTTGGCCACTGATATTCATGGAGGAAGAACACCAGGAATTAACTGCTCTACTCATTAGGCATGGCACACAGCCAGGTCTGTGCAGGCTGTGGTTTTGCTGGTGGAAGAGTTAACTCTTTGAACTGTGTGATCAGGAAGAGCTTTCTGATGGTGAGAGTTGTTTGACAGTGGGACGGACTCTCTCAGAAGGTGGCAGAGTCTCCTTCCTTGGAGGTTTATAAGCAGAGGTTGGATGGTCATTTGTCATGGATGCTTTAGTTGAGATTCCTGCATTGCAGGGTGTTGGACGAGATGAGCTTCATGCTCCCTTCCAACTCTACAATTCTGTGATAAAGCTGGCACTGTAGAACCTCACAGATAGGCAGTGCAGGCACTTGACGGCATGAGGTCAACTGAGGAACAGTGAAGCAAATGTGCTTTCTGAAGGAGCTCCTTATAAGGTAGATTGGCAGCAGTCATTTGCCTTTTCAGAGCATGGAATATGGCAATATAGTAAAATGCATATGAAATGCACATTGAGCCCCATTGTTCACCTGGGCCTCGATCCAGGTCATTGGCTAGTATCTGGCAATACCCTAACATACCAGGCTAGGAAGATAGACAGTGGACAAAAGGCGGGGAAATGAAAGAGGTTATAGACTTGCCAGTCTTTGAAGAATGAAGTTCTGTGCTGTGTTACCCGCTGGTATCTAGCTATGAAAACACTCATTTCATCACAGCCAACACAATAAATTCAGACTCGCAAGCCAACGTCTAGATGGGCTTAAATCATCTCCCTATCTCCTAATGGCATTTATACCTTCCACTTGATGATGAGGGTTATCTTGCTGTTTGGAAATCGCAGCCTACAACTGTTGGGCGACATTATCTTCAGACTCAGGAGGAGATTAATTGCTCGGATTTCCCAACCAATCTCGAAAAACGTACTGGCACCCGTTCAAGCTTTCAGATTCCAGCTGCCTTTGCCGACTTCTTTTACCCAAACGCCGCCTCCTATACAGTAGGGGAGGAATAGCAGATGGCGGGTGATTGATAACAATGCCACAATCCTGCAGAGGGTTTCTGTTGACATCACAAAGGCAAATGGAAGCAGCTTGAGCTCCTCCAGAGGATTTTCCTTTCCTTTTCTTGGATTTGGCACGAATTAGCTAGCCACTCCTTTGTCCTCTCTCAGTTTCTGTGCCGGGCTTCCCCACTCAAATTCCGAACTCCTTCGAGAGAAACAAACATCTATAAAGCCACACTGTTCATTGTTGTACTCAAGAGCTGCTGTTTACATTTTGATGCATGAGAGGCCAAGAACATCGGAGGCTATCTCCAAACGGTCAAAACAAGCCTGGAATGATTACCCAACAAAAACAATGTCAGCCCATGTTCCCCTTTCTGCTCTGATTAATCCGTCCCAATATGACATCAGTAAAAAAAATGAGATCTTGGCCAAATCTCTGGAGTGTGCTAAAGAAGTAACCAGGGCCTTGCTGAGGGAGGGGAGAAGCATGGCCGATTTGCAAGAGGCAATCGTGACAACAATGCAGCCGTCCCTCCATACCCTAGCAAAAAAAATATAATGGGGATTTAACTGCAAACCTAAACACGGTTTTGATTCGATTGCAAGCAGAAGAAAACAAAAATGTGGGTCTTACCCCTTCCAGATGTCCTTTCTATTGTGTATACATGTTGATTTTTTGTTATCAGAACAGATATACACAATCCTGTAGATACATGTTATCCTGCCTTCATGTTTGTGCCTGCAAAGGATTTGGGGTGGGCATACTGCTTCGTTTCTGATTGGCGCATGTCCTGCAACTTCCTGCTGAAATGCTGTGAACTTTTTAAGCCACAAATATTCCGAGGTTGTTGTTTTCCTGTCCTGCTTTTCTTGTGATGTGGCACGAAAATACCCCTCCAGACAGCAATGTAGTGCAGTAACAGTGGGGTAGCACCGAAGAACAGCTAGTAAACCAGAATAATGTGCGGATGAGTCAGTATAAATCCACACTAATGTGCATCCTGACTGGAGCAGAGGAGAATTGTAATCCAAAACATCTGGAAAGCACCACATTGATGAAGTCTGTTCTAGAATCTAGATTTTCTTCTTTTACATCCGTAAAACAAATCTTTCCCCAAAGCATTTGGGATTCCCTGCAACAATCTCAACCACAGAGACTGCCCATTCTGCACTTTTCCATTTGCACCTTTGCATCGTTTAAATAATTTTTACTACCATTCTACCAACAGCCATAATACATACAAAAAGGTACTCTTTTTAAATACGTAGTCCTATCAAAACTTACTAAACCCAAAAGTGGTTCCCTTGGTGCAGGCTTTCTTAATTTGTTACCCTCCAGAGCTGGACCATAAAGAAGGCTGATCGCCAAAGAATTGATGCTTTTGAATTATGGTGCAGGAGGAGACTCTTGAGAGTCCCATGGACTGCAAGAAGATCAAACCAATCCATTCTGAAGGAAATCAGCCCTGAGTGCTCACTGGAAGGACATATCCTGAAGCTGAGGCTCCAATACTTTGGCCACCACATGAGAGGAGAAGACTCCCTGGAAAAGACCCTGATGTTGGGAAAGATGGAGGGCACAAGGAGAAGGGGATGACAGAGGATGAGATGGTTGGAGAATGTTCTCGAAGCTACCAGCATGAGTTTGACCAAACTGTGAGAGGCAGTGGAAGACAGGAGTGCCTGGCGTGCTCTGGTCCATGGGGTCATGTTGGACATGACTAAACAACAACAAGATGTTTCTGGAACAAGCCAAGATAATAACTCAAATTCAAACCATGGTTTAATATCCTGGCTTGTTCCAAAGCTTCTAACCATAGTTTCCTTGTTTGAATGATATAGGAAATTATAGCTCATGGAAGACTCCTTGCTTTCTTCACTTACTGTCAGAGAAGGGAGGGGCAAACAGGCTGCTTGCATGGCTAACAGGCTCATTCATATCTTGCCTTAGTAAGCTGACATATGTTTGAATACAATCTCTGTCTTGCAAGAAGACTTGTCATTTTGTAAATAAATTATTAAGCATTTTAGTATTTTACCATCAGCTTAATTTAAGACAGTGTATCTTCTGCCGGCTTTGCATAGTTATGATTATTCTGCCTAACTTGGATTATTTTCTGCCTTTTTCTTGGCTGAGCACACATCTCATTTGTTAGCTAATTTAGCCTGTCCAAATATATATATATATATTGTTGAAAGATCAATCTTTCCTTATTCCCTGTGTATTGCCTTTTCTGGAGAGTTTTCTAGATGCACACTTTAAAGTTTAATTTTTTTAAAACAACAACAACACACAGAAATTTCTCAGGACCTCAGAATCTAAGAGCACCGGCAGCAAAAACACAATCAGTTCAATATTCATTTCCCTGTCTGCTGTGATGAAATGACATAACTGATGCAATGCACATAATTAATCATATAAATTACGCAAATTTCGTTGTTGCTACATTATTCAACACTGTTTATTTCAGTGCAAAGGGAACACACTGCAAAGGCGTGGGTGGGAATGAAATAAATCACTGTTTGCAGACTGAAATTGCCAAATTACTTTTATAATTTAGAAACTCCATCACATTGCAGAGCTTTTATGCTAGCTTGTCTAAATGCATTCCCCCTCATCTGTACTGTTTGGAAGGTTTCAAAAAAATCCCCTTCCAGAACAGATTCTGTTCCTGTAATAAGAAAACACCAGATACAATACACCACATAATTTTGGATTGCCCTTTTCTCGACGCCCATCACAGAGATCTCCTAGAGACTCCCTTACAGCTCAAAATATTGATTTGCAAAGAGTCTGTAATCCAATACTTGTTGAGGGATGATTTTCCCGAAATGACCAAGATTGTTTCGGGGTATTTAGCTTAGATCTTTAATGCTAAATCTAAAGTTGCCTGATTTATTCAATGGTGGTTATCTAGTCTTTTATATATTGTATGTGTTTGGATTATCAATGTACTTGGATGACTTTGTATGATTTTATTATTTTACGGTTTTAACTTATGCCAATAAAGGCTAGTTACAAGTTTCAAATCCAGTAGTGATGTATGGAAGTGAGAGCTGGACCATAAAGAAGGCTGATTGCCGAAGAATTGATGCTTTTGAATTATGGTGCTGGAGGAGACTCTTGAGAGTCCCATGGACTGCAAGAAGATCAAATCTATCCATTCTGAAGGAAATCAGCCCTGAGTGCTCACTGGAAGGACAGATCCTGAAGCTGAAGCTCCAATACTTTGGCCACCTCATGAGAAGAGAAGACTCCCTGGAAAAGACCCTGATTTTGGGAAAGATGGAGGGCACAAGGAGAAGGGGACGACAGAGGATGAGATGGTTGGACAGTGTTCTCGAAGCTATGAACATGAACTGTGGGAGGCAGTGGAAGACAGGAGTGCCTCGCGTGCTCTGGTCCATGGGGTCAAGAAGAGTCGGACACGACTAAATGACTAAACAACAACAACAGCACAAGTTTCAAATAACTCCACTATTGGACACTGCAAATTGCACACATCATAGGAAAATGTGTATCTGCAACAGTAAAAAGGAAAACTGAGAGGCGTAAGGCAGTCTCCCCACCCTCCTGTCTGAAACCGGTATCTACATCCCCGCTCCATACATCTGCCTTCCATACTGTGCTGCATAAGTAAAGAAAAGTCTTCAACAAGAGGAGGCGGGAATGCAGGTGTTTATCCTATGGGGCAGTGAGCATGAGGTCCCTGGCAATTCCTGAATATCATCAAGGCTGCTCCTTTTTCATGCTAGATTCCTCCATGCTAGATTCCTTGGAACAGCTCTGAGGTAGCGCCCCAGTCATCAGATGGTCACCACCTGAGTCACAGCCATGAAAAGCAGCACTGTTTTGTAGTTCAGAAAAGCATTGTGGCAGCAGGGCTAGACTTGGCAAAGCCTGATACTTCTGCATGGCATTGGGAAGAGCGCTGTCAGCGCTGGGGGGGGGGGGGGGCCTGGAGGTGAGCCAGGAAGCAGCCAAGCAGGAACGCCAGGCACTCAGAGAGCTGCACCTGGGTAACAAGTTATTCAAACTAAGTAGATGGACCTCCAACAACAGCTTTATAGGACTTGCTGGAAACCCATCTAGTGGACACCTCCCTTGTGCCAGCGCCGGCTCTACTATTAGGACGAGTGAGGCAACTGCCTCAGGTGGCAGATCCTGGCAGCCCCCATGGCAAAAAATGGAAGACTGACCCTCCAACCACTGTCCACACACAGCTAGTTCCCCATCCTGCCTGCTTTCAATCCTACGTAGAACTAGTCATCTGGGCATCCCAGGACCTCCATACACACTGCCCAGCCTTGCGCCCCAGAGAGGTCACTTGGGTGCAGCAAAAACCATGTGGGAGGCAGTGGTTAGGAGTCATTGGCATAAGGCAGTGGTTTTCAACCAGTGTGCCTTGGGGTGCCTTGAATGCTGGTCAGAGGTGCCACGGGCAACACTGGCCTCTGTCCCTCTTCCCTCCCGTCCCAACTCTGATGCCCCCTCATGTCTCTGCCTCCCAAAGGCTTGCACAGCTGTTTGTTGCAGCAGCCCTGGCTACAAGCCCTCCCAGGCGAATGGTGCCTCTGGGGCTGGCCAAGGGGTGCCGGTTGCCAGGAGCTGAGGTGACTCAGAGTAAGCAAGCAAGTGGGTGAGGAAGCCCAGCCAGCCAGTCTGCCAGCCCTTGCTATTGGGAATGGATAGACAAGTGGGAGGCTGGGCAGGCAGACAGGCACCGTGCTGGCCTTTCTTGTGCTTGCTGTGTGCAAGGCTTGCCTGGGAGCTGAGTGCACAGTATTGAAGGGGAGCCTTTCCACCAGGCAGGCCCAGCAGCACCTACTGCTGTCACTGCTGCCTCCCAAGGTGAGGTGCTGGCCTTACATTCACCTTTGGCCAGTCTCTGTTGGGCCACTAAGGCTGGGGCATCCTCTTCCCAGGCCACTGTGGGGCAGTGTGAAGAGGCACCTCTCTTTGGGGCAGCGGGGGCATCTCAGAGACCTGGGGCAGCAGCAGTGGCTGCCCAGAGGACTCCCAAGGAGAGGGAAGAGGAGGCTGAGGGAACACTCCACAAGGGAGGGCGTTTGAAAAAGGTGGAGAGGCTGCCAGCTCTGCAGGCAAGCGGTGACATAACTGGGCTCCTAAGCCCCACAAGGGTGCCACAGAAAGAATGTAGTTAGTCAAGGGAGCCGTGGACTCAAAAGGGTTGGAAACCTCTGGCGTAAAGTATGAGTGCTACAGGTAATAACAACAATTTTATTATTTGTACCCCACCAATCTGACTGTATTGCTCCGGCCACTCTGGGTGGCTTCCAGCTTACACAGAAACATAATAAAACATCAAACATTAAAAAAAACAACCTCCCTTCTACAGGGCTGCCTTCAGATATCTTCTAAAGATTGTATAGTTACTTATCTCCTTGACATCCCTCCTTGATATCCATGGGGAGGTTATTCCCCAGGGAAGGCGCCACTGCCGAGGAGGTGCTCTGTCTGGTTCCCTGTAACTTCACTTCTTGCAGTGAGAGAACCAGCAGAAGACCCTTGGAGCTGGACCTCAGTGTCTGGGTGTGTGTGTGTGTGTGTGTGTGTGCAGATGCTCCTTCAGGTATACTGGGCCGAGGTTGTTTAGGGCTTTAAAGGTCAGTACCAACACTTTGAATTGTGCTTGGAAATGTACTGGGTTACCTCTGCCAGTGGGAAAGATAATCTTGTCTCACGGGTTAGCTACTGCCCTGGTCAATAAAGTGCTGACCCGCCACGGTCCACGTGCTTCAATGTATACTTGGAGCTCAGAGTATCACTTGACAAGCAGACTGAACTTCTGCACCAGGCAAAAACATAAAATAAAACCCTCTTGCAGGGCCATCTTAAGCATATCTGGCGCCGTGGTGCAAAGCTCCCTCTGACGCCCCTCCTTTCCCAGAGTTTTTTAGGGAGGACAGCGCTGCCGGCGGGGCTGGAGGAAGCAGGCAGTGGCTGGAGGGTGGCTCCTCCAGCGGGGAAGAGGCAGAGGCTGGACATGGCGCCTCCCGGCTCAGCTGGCTGCTTTGTGCCACGGTGGCCATGGCAGACGGAGGCTCTGGGCGCGGCGCTGCTTCAGTGTGGCATGGCGGAGGCCAGCGAGGGAGGTGAGCTGATGCTGGGAGGCACCGTGTCCAGCTTCCGCCTCTTCCGTGGCGCCCTCCAGAACTTGGCGCCCTGGCGTCCCGCGCCACTAGCCTCTATGGGTAAGACGTTCCTGCCCTCTTGGGCCAAGCAAGCTGGAATGTCAGGACCATGCGTTCTGGGCTGCCCACCAATCTGTTGCAGGTCAATGACAGCCAGTCCAGGGAGTGGCACTGTTACTTTTTATGATATTTCATTACAGTTATATACCACTTGAATGTAATGAAACCTCAAAGTAGTTTACAAAAAGAGTAAAACTTTGCATCACAAAGTTTCAAAGGACAGCTGTGTTTCGGTTCTCAGGTTGCTTCAGAAAATATGAATTTTGTGGTTTGAACTGAATGAAATTTCTTTCCCATCCCTATCTGGAAGTGTTCTGAGTCCACACAAGCTTATGTCATAATAACTTTGTTAGTCTTCGAGGTGCTACAAGTGTCTTTTTCCTTCCCTTCTTTTTTTTGTGCTGCAAGAGACTCGGGCACGTCTACTGCACTGGAAACTGTCCTGCAGATGACCTTATGAGTCCATCTGTCCTGAAGGAGATTGGCAGAACTTTGAGAGAATATTTATCTATGTGCTCTTGGCTCAACACCTGCACTGGGTGCTAATCCAAACAATAAAATCTTTTGCAAAAGATTCCAAATCCATGCTTGCAAACTCTTAGCAGGTGGCTGTATATTTGAATAAATTCATCTCATTCCTGGAATGGACTTCTCTCAAGTGGCCCATCAGGCTAAATCCAACTTGTTAAACCTGTAGGGCACTGATCCGTAAACCGATTGCGGTGGCCCAATTAATACCGGGAAAGGCTTGTGACTGCCAAGCCAGGGCACCTGAGACTGAGGGAGGCGAAAGGAGAGCAAAACGAAAAGGAATGGGTAGCTGGTGGAAACATCCCATTGTTGAAGTGATTTTGAAGACTCCTGTCGAAGCAATTGCTGTGTTTATTGAGATTGTTATATCACATGGGCACAGAGTGGTTCTCTGCGTTTTCACCAGGACCACCCAGGAGCCGCGTGGGTTCGGTTACTGGATTAGCAAAATGGAGGAAGTAGCACATAGCCGTTTTGCATGCCGTTCAAAAATAATATGTCAACGGCGAGCAAGCCACAGGGAGACCGCAGGGACCTGAAGTGCATTTTCCACTTGCGCCAGTTCTGCCCTAGTTTGCAGCAAAAATTAAGTCTCCATATGCCAGGAATGGTTCCCAAAAGAATGCCATCTTTGCAGGGTTTCCGCCTCACATATTCTGCAATCCAGGTTGGGCCTGGGATGAGGAAGTAGCTGCGATCAGGCGAGGTTGGAGGGAGTGCCCATAATTAAAAACACAGAAGAGGAAAGAGGAAATGAGCTTCGATTTCCAGGCCAGAGATCCTTTCTTCGTTCATAATCCAAGACCAACTGTTCCGCTACTGAGAACATTCTGAGGACCATCCATTTCCAATACCTTGGGTGTCTTATTAACAAAAAACAACAGCAGCTACTGCTATCATCATCATCAACAACAACAACGCTACAAGAATGGGAGTTGTTTGGGTCGTGGCGGTTTTGAGGCATTGCCCAGGGATTGGAACGTGGCAAGGAGATGGAAAATTGGGGAATGGTAGAGATGGGGGGGCGGTATAAAATCATTTTGAAAACTCATAAGATGATGTCGAAATGTGGATAACTGAATTCAAGCTTGGAAAAATGAGGAAATGAAATTGGCAGAGGAGCCCATCTCTACTACCTGACTATTTCATCAGCTTCCTGAACAATGGGCAGACATCCTGAATCGACTCGTTGCCAGTCAACAGCCAGGGCTCAGGAATGGGAGATCATGCTTTCTGGACAACAGTGGAATTGCCTAGAAAGGGGGTGATTAGAGGTGTTTCAATGGGGCATAGAGTGGTATGTGCATCTAACATAGTGGCTCAAGCTGCAATCCTAACTTATGAGTGTTTAGGTAAATGTAAAGGGACCCCTGACCATTAGGTCCAGTCATGACTGACTCTGGGGTTGCGGCACTCATCTCGCTTTATTGGCCAAAGAAGCTGGCGGACAGCTTCCGGGTCATGTGGCCAGCATGACTAAGCTGCTTCTGGCGAACCAGAGCAGCACACGGAAACGCCGTTTACCTTCCCGCCACAGTGGTACCTATTTATCTACTTGCACTTCATGCTTTCGAACTGCTAGGTTGGCAGGAGCAGGGACCAAGCAACGGGAGCTCACCCCATCGCAGGGATTCAAACTGCCGACCTTCTGATTGGCAAGTCCTAGGCTCTGTGGTTTAACCCACAGCACCACCCGCATCCCTTGTGAATGTTTACTCAGAAGTAAAATAATAATAATAATAATAAAATTGTCCAGTAGCACCTTAGAGACCAACTAAGTTTGTTCTGGGTATAAGCTTTCGTGTGCATGCACACTTCTTCAAATACCTTTTTTTTATTTTATTTCGACTGCATCAGACCAACACGGCAACCTACCTGAATCTACTCAGAAGTAAGTCACTCTGCGCTCAGTTAGGCTTACTCCTTGGTAAGCATGCACAGGATTGCAGCCTGTTTCAAAGAACATGTAGACCATTCTTGTGATGCTCCAGTTTGGAAACCAATAGATTAAACTAACCAAGGTATTTTAAGGTTATTAATGTGAAGGGGAAGTTTTTCCCTGTGATCTTTCACCTCCCTAACTTGTTTGTTATTATTTTTGCATCTCCCAGGCATGTTTTTTGCTTGGGAGTGAGCCTCTCTTAACTCATTTGTATGCATTTATTACTCAGACATGTTTAGGTACATTGTCAATCAGAGGAGCGCTGCCTGGTGCAGAAGCTCCCTTCTCCGACTGACAGTTAGTTAAGGCTTGTGGTATGTGTGGCAGCCCCCTTGCCAAGTCTCCACAGCTGGACAATTTAAACAAAGCTCATTTATGAATCGGCTGAAGGAGTGGGAGGAAATTCCCCAGCACAGTCTGTACACAGCCCACTGGACGGCTTGCAAATCCACAGGTGGGAGTTCTAGTTCTCTTTGAAAGCAAATTGACGGAAAAAGAGGAGAGGGAGCAAAACAATAGAGGGCACAGATACGTGCAGAATAGGGAGCCCAGTGATGCATTGTGAAAAAGCAGGATTTGCAGCACCACAGAAGAGGTTGGGTGGAAAAAGGATGGTCAATTTCTGCTCTCTCTTCTGGTGGCTTTCAATCTGGCCTGAACAGCCCTTGAACAGAAGACCCTTGAAGACAGAGGACTGACCTCTATAGAAAAGACATGATACAGAAAAAGCTCGATACAGAAAATTACTACGATACAGAAATTGAAAATTGGCTCACCCTAAATTGAAGGACTGTGATCAGGTCAAGTGTGTGCCTGCTCATATTGTGTGGTCTTGAACATGCCATATATTTAAAGCACATGACTTTCCCTAAAGAATCATGGCAGCCAAAGTTTGTTAAGTGTGCTTAAGGGAATTGTAGCTCTGTGGGGAGTAAAGTAAAGTACAGCCCCCACCAGGATTATTTGAGGGGAGTAATTTGGCCAGGGGCGTGTGGTCAGTGGACTAGAGTAGTCTCCTAAATGTTCCCCTGGTGCGTCCTTCCCAAAGCCCAGGAAGCTTCTGCCTGGCTTAGGGAGGAAGGCACGATGCTCTGACGGGTCCAAGAGCCCTCCCACCACCTTCCCAAAGCCAGATAGGCTTTGGGAAGGAGCCAAGAGGGCTCCAGCGTTCAGCCACAGCCCTGGCGTCTCCTTCCCAAAGCCTGGAAACCTTCTGCTCAGCTTAGGGAGGGAGGCGCGGTGCTCGTGCATGCGATGTCACCCCCCCCCCTGCCGCCGCCCTGCCTGTTAAGTTGTGGGTGAACATATCAGACGACACAGCGATTCTTCAAACAGCTCTTGTTTATTCACAGGCCAGAACAGAACTGAACTGAAGGGTTCAGCCAGCCTGCTTATATAGAGCTCCACTAGAACGCAACAGTAACCATTTTCTGTAACTATCCCATCACTGAACGTCACTTTCAATCCCTTATTTGCATATGTGAACCTGAATGACAACTACAGTATCCCCCTGCTGGCCCAGGGTGAGAACTTCAGTACTTCACTGCCCAATCACCCTCACAAGCTGTCACCTCTGGCCCTAACTGTTCCCCTACGAAAAATTTATCCACACGCCACTGAATGTGGCTTAAAGGTGTTTTCAATGTACGATGTGTTTCTAAGCTTGGTTCCCTAGCACCTAGAATCATAGAATCATAGAACCTACCAATGTTAACCGGTGAAAGGGCAGGAATACATATAATGTTTTTGTAAACTGCTTGATCTTACAATATAAACTTTGATATTTTTTTCAAAAAAAGTTTGTTTGAAGCTTTTAAAAAACAATATCATGTCAAAGGGTCAGGGATGTTACATATCATGGGTGAACTGGAGTGAGCGAGGCCCAAACTGGGCACTCTTCCCACTCTGCCCAGTTTCCCAGAACTGGAATTGAAAAGCAGGCAAGGTAAAGGACCCCTGGACGGTTAAGTCCAGTCAAACTTGGCTTTGGGATGCGACACTCATCTCACTTCAGGCTAAAGGAGCCAGCATTTGTCCACAGACAGCTTTCTGGCTCATGTGGCCGGCATGACTAAACTGCTTCTGGTGGAACGGGACACCATGATGGTAGAGCCCACAGAAGCTCTGTTTACCTTCCTGCCACAGCGGTGCCTGTTTATCTACTTGCGCTGGTGTGCTTTAGAACTGCTAGGTTGGCAGGAGCTGGGACAGAGCAACGGGAGCTCACCCCGTCATGCAGACTTGAACTGCTGACCTTCCGATCGGCAAGCCCAAGAGGCTCAGTGGTTTAGACCACAGCGCCACCCACTCCGGAATTGAAAAGCATGGTACATCTGGCAGTGCTGGTAGTGCTTGGCCACGATAGCTAGAAGCCGTACCTTGAAAGCACATGCCACACACTCATCCTGCCAAGAGGCAGTTTGCTGAAGGGAAGAAAGGAGTGGTGACTGGGCACTTTGCTTCCTTGTGTAGTGTAGTGGTTAAGAGCGGTGGACTCGTAATCTGGGGAACCGGGTTCGCGTCTCCGCTCCTCCACATGCAGCTGCTGGGTGACCTTGGGCCAGTCACACTTCTTTGAAGTCTCTCAGCCCCACTCACCTCACAGAGTGTCCAGAATCCTGTTCTCATAGTGGCCAACTAGATGCCTATGGGAAACCTGCAAGAAGGATCTGGGCACAAGAGCACCCTCCTTTCCTGAAGTTTCCAGCAACTAGCATTATTGCCTTTGATGACTTGGGTGACAGAGCACTTTTGTTGTTGTTGTTTAGTTGTTTAGTGGTGTCCGACTCTTCGTGACCCCATGGACCAGAGCACGCCAGGCACTCCTGTCTTCCACTGCCTCCTGCAGTTTGGTCAAACTCATGCTGGTAGCTTTGACAACACTGTCCAACCATCTCATCCTCTGTCGTCCCCTTCTCCTTGTGCCCTCCATCTTTCCCAATATCAGGGTCTTTTCCAGGGAGTCTTCTCTTCTCATGAGGAGGCCAAAGTATTGGATGGAGCCTCATCTTCAGGATCTGAAAGCACATGGATTGCTCTGCTCAAGATTTTTGGGAAGTTCATGATGTGAATTTCTAAAGCAGTCATTTCTGAACTGATGGCATGCACATGCACTTTTATTAAGAGCGCTGTCTTACGATGAAGAAAAGGAAAATGTGAGGCTGTGCTCCCCCCCCCCTGCACTCCTTGGGAGTATGAAACCCTTTTAAAAGAAAGAAAGGGAAAAAAGGATTGAAATTGCCCCGGGTGTAGAGGACGATCAATCGTAAGCAAGTAGCAGAGTCAATGGCTTCCAGTTCTGAAAGGCTGCTATTCTGACATGGCGGAAATTATGTCAGATGAAAATCACATTTCTAAGATTAATGACTAAATGGCAGAATACTGTGTGCTGGGGGAGCAATTTATTTCTCATATAAAGAATAATACAGATGTGTAACCGAGAACCAGGCAGAATCACATGGGAGGCATGTGTTGCTGGAGGAGCTATATAACACTTCATAATTTTATTTTTGACGAAGGGCTCGTTCTCCCGTTTGTTTGTTGCCGTTTGTTGGTTATTGTGAGTCACATGACTCGCAAATGAAAATTGGACATGCCAAGGCATGCGTGACCGCTAGCAGAATTTCAGCCGGCCTTTACTGAGATTTGGCTTTTAAAAAAGAATAATAACTGCAGAAGCAAACATCTAGCTTTGCAATTTGAACTTGAACATGCAAGAAAGGCACATAAATGGCATGTCGTTGCATTTTTTCAGTGTACAGTACTACCACACAGACTGGTATGGCATTTAAAAAATAATTATGGTCATATTTAAATATAAGCCATGCAACTTTTAATGGGCAACGCTCCAGATAGAGCCATGCAATTATTACACTTTTTATTAGATGAACTGTTTCATTGGTTAATTGACCAGTTAAAAATAATGTGAACCCTGAATGCAGTTTAATTAAGATAGCAGTTTCTCTTTACGAAACAGATCACTTAAATTGTTCTTTGGAAGTTTGCTTAAAACGTACAACCTATGTCAAGAAAAAGCATGCAGTTTACTTGCAGGATGACTTAGGCACCAAATCTCTTTTCAAATGGGTTTGCCCAGTAGAAAGCCACATTTCCAAACTAAATTTTAAGGGATTAATGAATTGATTATAACAAATGCCACACACTCAACCTGCCAAGAGGCAGTTTGCTGGAGGGAAGAAAGGAGTGGTGACTGGGCACTTTGCTTCCTTGTGTGGTGTAGTGGTTAAGAGCGGTGGACTCGTAATCTGGGGAACCGGGTTCGCGTCTCCGCTCCTCCACATGCAGCTGCTGGGTGACCTTGGGCCAGTCACACTTCTTTGAAGTCTCTCAGCCCCACTCACCTCACAGAGTGTTTGTTGTGGGGGAGGAAGGGAAAGGAGAATGTTAGCCGCTTTGAGACTCCTTAAAGGGAGTGAAAGGCGGGATATCAAATCCAAACCCTTCTTCTTCTTCTTCTTCTTCTTCTTCTTCTTCTTCTTCTCTGGGGCGCAATGAGTCTTCCTTGCTTTCCCTTCTCTCATCTTCTAGGGAAGATCAGCAGACAGTGAACAAAGACAGGAGGATCCCAGCCTACAATCACTTCTACACTTTGCCAAGGAACGGCCCCTGGTGAGAATATGTTGTTGTTGTTGTTGTTGTTGTTGTTGTTATAACGTGCCTCTGATGGTGTTGAGGAATATCCTCAACTGGAGGATGCAGAGACAGGAGAGACAGGTAACCATTTCAAGCACTCCTTGGCTTTAAAAAGAAGGGGAAGAGCGATTGCTCAGCAATAGAACATCTGCTTTTCAGGCAGAAAATTGCAAGTTCAGTCCCTGGTGCCCCTGCTAGGTCTTGGGAATGAGACCCCTTCCTGAACCCCAGAGACCTGCTGCCAGTCAGTGCAGTCAGTTCTGAATTAGATGGACCAATGTTCAGACTCGTTATAGGAAGATGGCTTAGATATGACCATCCATTATGAGTGTAATGTACATTTAGTCAACGTGACACCCTGTTGATGGCTGGGGCAGAAGCGAGTTGGAGTTCAACAACATCTGTTGTTGTTTAGTCGTTTAGTCGTGTCCGACTCTTCGTGACCCCATGGACCAGAGCACGCCAGGCACTCCTGTCTTCCACTGCCTCCCGCAGTTTAGTCAAACTCATGCTGGTAGCTTCGAGAACACTATCCAACCATCTCGTCCTCTGTCGTCCCCTTCTCCTTGTGCCCTCCATCTTTCCCAGCATCAGGGTCTTTCCCAGGGATTCTTCTCTTCTCATGAGGTGGCCAAAGTATTGGAGCCTCAGCTTCAGGATCTGTCCTTCCAGTGAGCACTCAGGGCTGATTTCCTTAAGAATGGAGAGGTTTGATCTTCTTGCAGTCCATGGGACTCTCAAGAGTCTCCTCCAGCACCATAATTCAAAGCATCAATTCTTCGGCGATCAGCCTTCTTTATGGTCCAGCTCTCACTTCCATACATCACTACTGGGAAAACCATAGCTTTAACTATACGGACCTTTGTTCGCAAGGTGATGTCTCTACTTGTCTTTGTTGTCAAGGTGATGTCTCAACAACATCTACTATCCCTGATTTAACATGTTAACCAGTTCTGAATGTCAGTTTAGGCTGAGCAAGTGGCAGTCGCTGCAGGCATTCTTTTCAAGTGCTCCACCAAAAACGAGAAAAAGAAGGTGCAGAATTGCATTGCATTTCCATATGGTAATGGTCCATGGGTAAAAGTTTAGAAACAATTATAGGCAGAGAACCAGGCAGAAGGCTTTCTTGGCAGTGGCGTCCGCTCTGTGGAACACCCTCCTATCAGATGTCAAGGAAATAAATATCTGACTTTAGAAGACATCTGAAGGCAACCCTGTATCAGGAAGTTTTCAATGTCTAATGTTTTACCATTTTTAATGAGTTGTAAGCTGGCCAGAGCGGCTAGGGAAATCCAGCCAGATGGGCGGGGTATAAATAATAAAATTATTACTATTAAAATAGAAATAAACTCCAACTCACCATAGTGACAAAGGGCCATTCTTATTGACACTGCTGTGGTATTTTGCTATTTAAACTTTTCTTCTTTAAAAAAACAAACTATAAATGGACACTTAAAAGTTAAATCAGATTGTGATTCACCTCTGAATGCTTCCTACCAGACTCAACCTTCTGTCTTTTTTTACCAGAAGCAAACCTTAGGATTTACAGGCAAACCTAAAGTGAGAAAATAGTATTGGTTTTACAGAAGCAACATTGAATCCTAGGACTCTTCCCATGATGGAGTGAGCTTCCGTTGCTCTGTCCCAGCTTTTGCCAACCTAGCAGTTTGAAAGCACGCCAGTGCAAGTAGATAAATAGGTACTGCTGTGGTGGGAAGGTAAACAGCATTTCCATGCACTGAGGGTTCTATCACAATGTCCTGTTGTGCCAGAAGCGGTTTAGTCATGCTGGCCACATGGCCCGGAAGGCTGTCTGTGGACAAACACCGGCTCCCTCAGCCTGAAGAGTGAGATGAGTGTCACACCCCATAGTTGCCTTTGACTGGACTTAACTGTCCAGGAATCCTTTACCTTTAGCTTACCTAGTGGCCCACGTGGTCCAGAATCCTGTTCTCATAGTGGCCAACTAGATGCCTATGGGAAACCTGCAAGAAGGATCTGGGCACAAGAACACCCTCCTTTCCTGAAGTTTCCAGCAACTAGCATTATTGCCTTTGATGACTTGGGTGACAGAGCACTTTTGTTGTTGTTGTTTAGTTGTTTAGTGGTGTCCGACTCTTCGTGACCCCATGGACCAGAGCACGCCAGGCACTCCTGTCTTCCACTGCCTCCCGCAGTTTGGTCAAACTCATGCTGGTAGCTTTGACAACACTGTCCAACCATCTCATCCTCTGTCGTCCCCTTCTCATTGTGCCCTCCATCTTTCCCAATATCAGAGTCTTTTTCCAGGGAGTCTTCTCTTCTCATGAGGAGGCCAAAGTATTGGATGGAGCCTCAGCTTCAGGATCTGTCCTTCCATTGAGCACTCAGGGCTGATTTCCTTAAGAATGGAGAGGTTTGATCTTCTTGCGGTCCATGGGACTCTCAAGAGTCTCCTCCAGCACCATAATTCAAAAGCATCAATTCTTCAGCGATCAGCCTTCTTTATGGTCCAGCTTTCACTTCCATACATCACTACTGGGAAAACCATAGCTTTTACTATACGGACCTTTGTTGGCAAGGTGATGTCTCTGCTTTTTAAGATGCTGTCTAGGTTTGTCATTGCTTTTCTCCCAAGAAGCAGGCCTCTTTTAATTTCTTGGCTGCTGTCACCATCTGCAGTGATCATGGAGCCCAAGAAAGTAAAATCTCTCACCGCCTCCATTTCTTCCCCTTCTATTTGCCAGGAGGTGAAGGGCCCACTGGCCATAATCTCCTTTTTTTTGATGTTGAGTTTCAGACCATATTTTGCACTCTCCTCTTTCACCCTCATTAAAAGGTTCTTTAATTCCTCCTCACTTTCTGCCATCAAGGCTGTGTCATCTGCATATCTGAGGTTGTTGATATTTCTTCTGGCAATCTTAATTCCGGCTAGGGATTCATCCAGCTCCGCCTTTCGCATGATGAATTCTGCATATAAGTTAAATAAGCAGGGAGACAATATACAGCCTTGTCGTACTCCTTTCCCACTTTAATCCACTTTAAATGTAGAAACCTAGTACTGGTATGCAGCTGATTCACTGCTGCAAAATGCTGGAGATCTGGAGGCAGCCCTCCAATATGCAGCACTTGAGGAAAAATAAAGCCTTTTGATTGTAACTGTTAGGGTTTGCTTTTTCTTTATTCTTTCCAATTTAGGCCATTCCTGGACTGAGCATTGCTCCCATATGAATAATAAACCAGTTCCTGGAGCATTTCTGGGCAACAAAGGGCTGTTACTTTTGCGGCTGCTTCTCCTTCTCACATTTCCATTGTTCCAGATTTTCAAAGGAGTCAGCCAGGTGGAAGTGGAAAAATAAAAGTATATGGGATTTGCAAAGATTATATGCATTTCTGTGTGGTTGAACGAACACTGTTTTGGTCTGTTTAAGCTAAAGCATGAATGCAGAATTCATGACCACTGTAAGAACAGGATGCTGTGTTAAGTATAATTGTTTAATTCACACTGAAATGCCTAAATGTGCATTACTGAAGGCTTTAACATGGGGAAATTTCACTGAAGTATTCTAAGTGGTCTCTGAACCCCTTGATGGGTTGATAATTAACTATTGTTGTTTTCTGCTAGCTAACACGGGAGTGTTTAACTTTAGATCAGGGTACAAAGGTATTTGGTTGCAAATCTCCATTTTGAAGGGAGTTGCCTTTGTTCTCAGGCTCTGTGCGAGTAAAGATGTGTAAATGGCTCTCCAGGAAAACAGCTCCAGGCAAAATGGAGGCTGTAAGGAGAGCGAGACCTTTGATTATAGGTCTATTTAGAATTATCTTTTATATCTCAGAAGATGAACCTGTGGACTTGCATCAAATATTGTATGGAATTATCTGGATGTATCTTTGATGTTTTTGTTCTGTTTTGAAGAAAGTTCTGTAAGTAAAGTTTTTTGATAATATCTAATGGGTCTGGACAACGCTCTATTTCATAAGGAGTCAGTTTCTATGCACCCAGTAGCTTCAAACTGCGCAATGTTAATAGCAATATGCTGGACTGTTGTTGTTGTTTAGTCGTTTAGTTGTGTCCGACTCTTCTTGACCCCATGGACCAGAGCACGCCAGGCACTCCTGTCTTCCACTGCCTCCCACAGTTTGGTCAAACTCATGCTGGTAGCTTCGAGAACACTATCCAACCATCTCATCCTCTGTCATCCCCTTCTCCTTGTGCCCTCCATCTTTCCCAACATCAGGATCTTTTCCAGGGAGTCTTCTCTTCTCATGAGGTGGCCAAAGTATTGGAGCCTCAGCTTCAGGATCTGTCCTTCCAGTGAGCACTCAGGGCTGATTTCCTTCAGAATGGATGCGTTTGATTTTCTTGCAGCCCATGGGACTCTCAAGAGTCTCCTCCAGCACCATAATTCAAAAGCATCAATTCTTCGGCGATCAGCCTTCTTTATGGTCCAGCTCTCACTTCCGTACATCACTACTGAGAAAACCATAGCTTTAACTATACGGACCTTTGTTGGCAAGGTGATGTCTCTGCTTTTTAAGATGCTGTCTAGGTTTGTCATTGCATGCTGGACTACATGTTCCATTGGCCTGATCCACCAGGTTCTTCTTATGTTCTTGGGGGTTTCTGATGCCTGCTTAGCTGAAATGCTACCCATCATCACATCATCTTAAGGTGGGTTACAATAAAACGCTGATGTTAACATAAGATAACTATAATGTACTATACAAATGAATTGCAAAATCAGCTATAAAAAAATATGTAATAAAGAGAATTGTAAGCAGCAGCAGAACTAGGACTAACATCATAAAAGTCCTCGCTAACAGGTAGCTCTTTACCTGGAGCCGAAATGTGAACAATGTTGGAATCCATAGCAATTCCTCTGCATTGCAAATTGAAATTTTTGCTTATAGAGCTGCATGTATTATCTTATATTTTCCATGGCAATAAGGAAGTGAGAAAATAACTACTGTTTATGGAATTTACATAGCAGTCGTATGTTCCCCAGAATGCCCTCGCTGAATCCTCCTGTTCCTAGCCATACCAAAAAGACTTCTTTGTTTGTTAGGTGAAGATGTCATCGCAATATAAAATACCCAGTGGTCCACCAAGATGTCATATTCAGAATATTGTTTTAAATGTGTTCTGCCCAGCCCTTTGTATCTCCTTTCATAATTTGCGGTCTGAACATTCATTTGGAACATGGAATGACCAGAATATCACATTATCTCTTTTGTTTCTTGCCTGCACCTTTTGCAGTGGGATTACATCACTCTGTTTTACTGGGAAATGCCTAATTGAATAGACAGATTATTAGATTAAAAATGTGTTGGGGTAGAAGACCATCTTTCAGTTACTTATTTGCACAGAGCTAGTGTTTTGTGACTCTAAGACCAATAGAAACTTTAATGAATTAGATTAATCATGTTTAGATTCAATTAAGATAGGACTACAAGATACACATATTTCATTTGTGTGTATATTAGTGCAAACATTGGGGATTGCTTATCTCTTCCCACCCCCAATCTGATCCCTGTCAATCAAGTTGCGTATGAAAATTGTTCAAAATGGTGTTCTTGGTGTCTGTTTCTATTGGGTGGGGACCCTCAGGAGTGGGGGTCCTTCGACAGTGCACCTGTGAACTTGTCCTGAGGATTCCCACTCCATAGCTGTCAAGCGTCCCTTATTTGGCGGGACAGTCCCTTATCCCAGCGCCATGTCCCGCTGCTGTCCCTTATTGATGATGTCCCTTAAATTTCCTGGGTTTCAAAGGAAGCAGCTCCTCTCCCTCCCTCCCTGCCGGCCAGGGAAGAGGGAGGCTCCAACTGTGTTGCTTGGCTGCGTTGCTCACCCAATAAGGAGTCTAAGAACGACTGGGGGGTGGAGCTTGCATACCTTGTGCCAATCAAATCGGCCACGTTGCCTGGGGACTCGCCTTTGCTCAGCGCTTCCCAGCGGAGAGGTGACGGTGGTTTTCTTTCTGCATCCCCTTTGCTGGGTTGCTGCGCTATGGGAACTACCACTTGAGGCTTCGTTTGGCTGCTGCTTGACTAAAATCCCTTATTTGGGCTGCTGATCCCTTATTTTCGAGACTGCTGGTCCCTTATTTTCAAATCTGTAAGTTGTCAGCTATGCTCCACTCCTGTTTGTGCTCCATCACTGCTGTAGTCATATATTGAAGTCTGTGGTTGTTTTTAAAACAGCAGTTTTTATCATAATATGTAATTCTTTTGCCTGTTTTGACATGTTTTAATACGCTTTTTAAATACGTTCTCATTTCATTTTTAACTGTATTGTTTTATCACTGATGAGTTTTCCACCCTGGGCTCATCTGAGAGGAAGGGTTGGATGTAAATTTAATAAATAAATGGTTATATGCAGTATTTATATTTGAGGTTGTTTTTAAAAGCAGCTTGAGCTGTACTGTAGATGTAAGGACCCAGCTACTTGATGTTTCAAAGATGGTTGAGCATTTCTTCATATCATTTCTCCTGGCTGGTATTTCATGTTAGAAAACTGAAATTATAGTAATAAAAACAAAACCCATCATTAAATAAACAAATATAAATAACTCAGCAAAGTGTGGGGGGTAGTGGAAAGGGGGAAGGTGGCATTTTTTTCTAACCCTACCAAGCTGGAAAGACACATGTTGCCCTCTGAATTTCCACAGGAGGGAGAAGTCATTAGCGAACCCATGAAAGACAGCAAGCAGATGATTGTGAAAAAAAAGATATTTGTGCCATTACTTCAGTGCCGCTGTATTTAAAGTTTCAAGTTGCCAGTGTTTACACAGCGTGTTTGGCTGGCGCTGTGGAACGGTTGTTGGCGAAAAGCAGACAGAGCCAGAAGCTGGTCCAGACGCTTCGAAAACCAAGCAAAAGTGTGGGTGGCTGAGGTGGAAACAGAGGTGAAATTAAGGATGCAGTTACTTAGTTTTAATTCATTTTAGGGAAATTCTCTGAAGGTAATCATTCTCCCATATGAACATGCCTGTCAGCTGAGGTCATCGTCAGGATCTCTTCTCTGTCCTCCAGAAGTTAGGCAGGAGTCTACAAGAAGCGGGGACTTTTTTGTGCTGACACCCAAGCGATGCTAAACCCTACCCAGACATGTGTCCCTGAGGGAGTTGGGAGAGAAACTCAATTCACTTTGGATTTTAATGCGAACCCACCTAACGCGCACCTTCCAAAACAATACACAAACCAAAATGCAATTGTATCTTGAAATTCGCACTTCTCCCTGAATTTTGTGATGCAGTTTCCCAAACAAAAGTTGTGTGTATCTGGGGGACATGCATTCGGAAAGGCATACGTGAGTCGGATGAACATACGAAAAAGGGGAACCATTTGCAAAAATGTGTACACCTGGCAAATCCGCATACAGAAATGAACAGATTCATGCCAAAACCCTGGTATATCTTGTGGGAACATTAAAAAAAAAATTAAAAAAAAAATCACCAACCGAAGCAGAAATGTGGAGAACTGAATTTAAGATTGGAAAAATGAGAAACTGGGAGAAAGCAAAATTAGCAGGTTTGTTCACCTCTAGTGCCCAGCATCTTCTCTGCTGTCTCACAGGCAAAGTATGCTCTGTGCTTTTCTGTCTTCAGGGGTTTTAAATATTGAAAATCCTTTTGATTACGAGCACAAAAAACAATCAGAGCAATAGCTGAAACCCACGTGAAATACTCAGAGTCGAGAGTGGATTTCATGCTCTTTATTCAGCTCATAGTGGTGAGGAGGAATGAAAGTTTCCCCAAAGTATCTGCTTTATATACATTATTTACACAATGGGCTGCACGTGATTGGCTAATTCCAGAATTCTCCTGTAGGCCAATCAGGTTGTGGATTCACTTCCATCTGGAGCTGGATTGGGTGGCTCCTGCAGACCAATTATACTGCTGCATTGTTCTAGGACTAATCAGACTGCTGACTTCTGAATCCTATTGTTCTAGGACCGATCAGATTGCTGCATTTTGGATCCTATTGTTCTAGGACCAATCAGACTGCTGCATTTTGGATCCTATTCAACTCAGTACATAACACCACGGCTGCTCACTGGACTGGTTGCATGTAAGAAGACAGGCAGGTGTGGGCAGCCTGGGGCTGAAAGGGCTGTGGTCCATTTCCCCTGATCATGGAATCATAAAACTGTAGAGTTGGAAGGGACGCCAAGGGTCATCTAGTCCAGCCCCCAGCAATGCAGGAATCCTGCCTGCAGTTGTCCTTGGGTAGGCTCGAACCACTAACCTTCTGGTTAACAGCCAGATGCACTGACCTATTGTGCCATTGGGGATGGGCCAGCCTTCACCGCTCCAATCATGATGATATACGATATCTTTATTGTTATTGTCCCATACAGAACAATGAAATTGGAAATCTACATAAAACATTCAATCCCCCCTAAAAACTCTGAAACCCCTTTTTAAAATACAATATACTATAGAGACTCCTTATGCTGCGTCTAGAACCAGAATTGCATTTGTGTAGAAACTCTTTCTCAGGCGGCTAGTCCTGGTCTTTATAACCCTATACCTTCTTCCAGGGGCAGAAGCTGAAAGAGATCATTTCCAGGGTGTGTACTATCCTGCGCTATCTCTGCAGCTTTCTTATGGCACCTGACACCATAGACAGCATAGACAAAGTTCAAGGATTCCATACAAGAATCCCATCGGCGTTGCGATTACCAATGAAGTTGACAAGCCATGTTTCCATTCAGTTATTAACAAATGGACTGATTCATCTTGCAAATCAGTGCATGCCATTAACCCTGGTGGAGCAAGCTTTGGTCTTTCGCAGTGTCGGAATATAGCATTCAATGGGCAGAGGGGAGTTCAGAAATGTTCCTGAACGGCATGTGCATTTCTGGAACTGGCAAGAGAAACAGATCCTCATTCCAGCTGTTTAGACAGAGCATCCCTGTGAGATGCACTCAGCACTATGGAAAGACCAGACACATTTTCTCTCTGTTTTTTCTGTTCTGCGTTTGTGCCATACAAGGTCATTTGTGTCTCTGTTTGGTGGACTGGAGTATATTTATGCATCTTTGTCTATTCTTTTTTATTTTGGGGGGAAAGAAATAATTTTAAAAATATACAAACCAATGCATTGGGTCTAAAACAGCTGTCAACAACCTGGTGCCCTCTAAATGTTGTGAACTATAACCCCCACGAGCCCCTGCTAGCTGAGGTTGGTGGGAGTCCAAAACAGGGGGAGGGCACCAAGTTGACCAGGGCTGCTCAAAAGCGTAATTTGGGGGCCCATTTTAACTACTTTTCCTTACAGAAAAGTTCTATTATTATTGTCACACCATCAGTTTGTTTTTCGCTGTATTAGACGCACCGGACGATTGGACGCACCTAGTTTTTAGGGGAGGAAAACAAGAAATAAGAAAGGAATGCAAAGCATTCTGAGCTAAGAGGGAGCGCACCTCCATCTTCGCTCACTAGGCTTTGCGGGGCTATCCCTGAAGCCAGGAGAGCAAGCGGGATCTGTGCGCACCGATCCCTCTTGCCCTCCTGGCTTCAGCAAAAGCAAGCCTACTGGCTTTCCTCCTGCAAGAGCCGTGCGCTCTTTAAAGGGAGTGTGGCTCTTGGGGGCTTTTCTGGGAGGTGGGGGAAGGAAGAGAGCCGCGCGTTCTGTCCCTTCCCCCACCTCCCGCAAAAGCCAGGGATAGCTGCACGAAGCCTCCGCAGGGGAGCGGGATGAAGGCTCCCTGCTCCCCTGCAGAGGCTTCGCGTGGCTAAGCCAGAAGCTAGAACAGCCAGCAGGATCACAGCGCAGCGATCCCGCTGGCTGTCCTGGCTTCTTCTTTAGCCATGCGCAGCCTCTCCCAGGCAAGGGGAGCCTTCATCCTCTGTCCGGGAGAGACTGTGTGCGGCTAAGACTCCCCCAAGAGCCGCGCTCCCTTTAAAGAGTGCGCAGAGTGTGTGTGCGGCTCTTGGGGGCTTTTCCCCGAGGAAGGAGAAGGGCAGCCCTTCTCTCTCCTTGGGAAAAGCCCCCAAGAGCCGCACACACGCTCCACACGGCTCTTTAAAGGGAGCACCGACAGAGCCCCCTGCCTGCATTCGCTCCATAAGACACACACACATTTCCCCTTACTTTTTAGGAGGGGAAAAGTGCATCTTATAGAGCGAAAAATACGGTACTTACTGTTTTTATTGCACCACTAGTGCGTATGGTGCTTAACACAAGAGGATCTATGTTCCTCTTACACTCTATAATTCCAAAAATGAAGAAGGGGTGGGAGTGGAGGAAAGGAATACGAGGGAGGGAAAATGCCACAGTTTTTAAGAAAAGCCCATCAGCCAGTTTGTAGCCCAGTCCCAACAACTATTTCCTTAAATTCATCAAAATCACTTCTTCCTCAAACTTCCCCTCACCTGCAGAAATTTGCTGTGTCTTTAGGGTGTATGGCACACACCACTCCCCCTTTTTCTATAGTTAATGCTTAGCAGATTTCAACAAGTCTGCCTGGCTCTGTGTGTTAAAAAAAAAAGTACAGTTTTAAGTAGTGACAAATAGAAAGCACATGCTTATTATACAACTATATTACACAACTGCTGAGCAGCTTTTATGTCATCTGCACTTAAAACAACAGACTTGTGGAGGCTTGTGCTGTTGTGTGTGTCGGTATTAGAAAGCTGAGTAGGACTGAGTAGGAATCCTAGTTGTTTGGAGTTTTGCTGCACCTATTTACCTATTGCATTTTTATCCCACCCTTCCTCCTCAAGGAGCTCAGGACTGCATATGTGTGTGTGTGTGTGTGTGTGTGTGAGAGAGAGAGAGAGAGAGAGAGAGAGAGAGAGAGAGATGGGGGGGGGGAGAGAACCCACAATTTACACAGGAATTATGTTCCAGGGATCAGGCCTAAAGCCAAAATTGCCTATAGCCAAAACACAATGGGTTCAATAGCGGGTGGGATTGTCAAAATCATTTCGCCCCCTTTCCATCCCTTTTCAATTCTGTTTAAATTTTTTGCCGTGCACGTAGAGCAGAACACACACAAGTTAAATGCTCATAATTTGCGGGATTACTGTTCAATTTCAAAACAAAAACAAAGAAAAGCAGCTTTTAAAACTTCCAAAAGCATAACAAAACAATTGCCATGGAAAACTTCTAAAAGAAGTTGCAGGCACAGTGGTACCTCGGGTTAAGAACTTAATTTGTTCTGGAGGTCTGTTCTTAACCTGAAACTGTTCTTAACCTGAGGTACCACTTCAGCTAATAGGGCCTCCAGCTGCTGCCATGCCACAGCCATGCGATTTCTGTTCTCATCCTGAAGCAAAGTTCTTAACCCGAGGTACTATTTCTGGGTTAGCAGAGTCTGTAACCTGAAGCGTCTGTAACCTGAAGCATCTGTAACCCGAGGTACTACTGTAAAAACATTCCAAGGGCAATTGCCATTACAAAAATGTTTCTATCCAATGATCTTGAGGTTGCCGGGACAACATTCCTACCCAGCCTTTCAATCTGAGATCCTTCAAGGTGGCACATGTCAAAAGAATTTGGGCAATACTGGACCACCAAGCCCCATCAGTGCGGAGCCGGTGCACCCATGAGGCAAGCTGAGGCAATCGCCTCAGGTGACAGAATCCACAGGGGCAGCAGATTTGACCTCCAAGAAATGCATTACCTGTTACGGCCGCCACCAAATCTGTCATCTCCGCCGCAGGGCTTCCACAATGCTGCCTCTAAAGTAGTCTCATAGCAAATAGAAGGCACTGTTGGTTTCCCCGCACCCCTGTTTCTGATGTAGATCTTTATTCATCTGTTCTTCCCCGGTGAGGAGGGGGACCCTACCATTTTGTGGTTTGATGCCCATGACATTTTGGCACCTGAAGCAATTTTGTTCCAGAAGTTTCTCCTTATACAAGCTTCCACAAATAGTTAGCTCCAGATCTTTCCTGTGTGAATTAACAAGGCAGGATTTATCTATTAACACACCCATAACATCAGTCATGTTACCCAGTGGCCATCTTCAGAGAGGGTGTCTGTCACATCTTCTGGATATCTTGGACTACAATTCCCATTTGCCTCAGCCAGCATGCTCAATGGTCAGAGACCATGGGAGTTGTAGTCCACAGCAGCTGGAAGGCACCAGTTCAGGGAAAGCTGTGACAGCTTGTTGCGATATCCAAACGCAGCCAATAGTTTCAAAGAGACATTGTGTGTGCACATGATTTTCTCTTGTCCTGCTCTTGTCACTGGTCAAACAAGTTTTTTGAAAACGTGTAAGATCATGCTAAAGCAATTCACCACCACAAAAATGGGATGAATATGCAGAACAGCACATGTCATGGTTCTTCTTTCAAACTGCTTTCAACACCCTGGAAAAAAAGCGCCCCCTTCCAGCCAAAGCCTGTGTCCTATTCAATTCTGGTTTTAATGTAAGAACATATTAACTGCTTTTTGGGATCAGAGAAAAGATCTATCTAGTCCAGCATTCTTCTTCCAACAGCAGCCAACCAGCAAGTTTCCTCTCCACAGAGTTCGGATTCTTCCTCACAGTATTGGCAGTAACATTTAACCATAGAGGCACAGGACAATATTTTCTTATTCCTCACCCGCACTTCAAACACTCCCCACCCTGCCAGGAACAATGATAACAGCTGATGCTTAGCTTCATAATATCTGTCACTGGCAAAATGCAGTGCAGAGCCAGTTAATATCATATCACTGCTTTGATGCACAAAAGAAAGAGGCTTTTAAGTGCTTTTACGTGTTCAAAGCATTATGCTGGGTGTGGGCGGGTGAGTAAAATAACACGGAGCATTATCACAACTTTCTTCCCCTCAGATTTGCTTACTGAAGTAATCTGTACATTTTAAGTTTCCCACAGTGATATACTTTTCCAGTTTTTAAAACAACACAAACATTTTCCTTGGCTAGCTGCCTGGTGCAAAGAATAAAAGTTGTCAGTGCAGCTAAATGACTTTAAAATACAAGGTATTCTCTCTGAGAAGAAGCAGAGAATGTAAAAGTGATCTGTGCAGGCGTGATCCTATTCACAGGAGGCCAGGAAAAACAAACCGGGGCAGCTGACTATCTCTTTGACAGCTAAGTGATTTCTTTCTTCAGCTGTCCACCATCTCAATAAGATGCTCACGTGCTTCACCAATATTTGTTTATGTCCTCTTGGGCATGGGCTGCAATGGCACGGCATTTAAGGTGTGTCCAGAGATATTTCTAGGGAAGGGTTGTGTCTGGACGTGCAACTCGTGATGGGGCAGATGTATTTTGCCATGCGCGTTGGCAGTCAAGTCATATGCATGCTTAAGGTAAAGGTAAAGGGACTCCTGACCATTAGGTCCAGTCGTGACCAACTCTGGGGTTGCGGTGCTCATCTCGCTTTATTGGCCAAAGAAGCCGGCCTACAGCTTCCGGGTCATGTGGCCAGCATGACTAAGCTGCTTCTGGCGAACCAGAGCAGTGCACGGAAATGCCGTTTACCTTTCCGCTGGAGCGGTACCTATTTATCTACTTGCACTTTGATGTGCTTTCGAACTGCTAGGTTGGCAGGAGCAGGGACCGAGCAATGGGAGCTCACCCCGTCGCGGGGATTCGAACTGCCGACCTTCTGATCGGCAAGCCGTAGGCTCTGTGGTTTAACCCACAGTGCCACCTACGTCCCATATGGAGTAATTACCAACAAGTGCAATGGGGTTTACTCCCAAGCAACTGCATGTAGCATCGTTGTCACACACTGCAATTTCATGCATGTTTGCTCAGAAGTAAGTCTGGGAGGATTTTATTGTACTCAGGTTCTCGTGGCAGGCTTCCCATAGGCGTCTGACACATAGAATCATAGAATTGGAAGGGACCACGAGGGTCATCTACTCCAACCCCTGCAATGCAGGAAACTTTTGCCCAGTGTGGGGCTTGAACCCACGACCCTGAGATTAAGAGTCTCATGCTCTACCAATTGGCCACTATGAGAACGGGATGCTGGACTAATGGACCTTTGACATTACTCAGTAAGGCTCTTCTTGTGTCCTTCTGCTATTGTTGATGGTGATGATTTGCACTGCAGGATGTCTCTGTTAGGATATAGTTCTATTCCACCTTAACAGGGTCAGGCATGACTGTTGTGTATCACACGCCTGTTTTCTCACTGGGAACTTCCGTTGTATGTTGCTTTTGTATTAAGGCTGTTTTGCTGGACATGAAGGCAAGCAGTCATGTTTTTCTTTGTTCCTGAACACACTGAATAAATGCTGTAAAAATGCTTGTACAACTCTGTCTGCCTCTTCTCTTGTGGATTATTTATACACTCTGCTGACAGAGTGTGCATGGGTCTCGGAACGTACCTGAGGCTCGTGTCACTAATTGACTGTTCCGCGGGAGACCGGTGATCATCCGGAGCCAGCTGGGGGCCTGCCTGATGCCCCCGTCTCCCTGGCAGTATCCTAACAGTCTCAGGTTCAGTCCCCATTATCTCCAGGTACAACAGGGAGAGATCCCTACTTGAAGCCCTGGACAGTCACTGCCAGTCAGTGTAGACAAGACTGTTATAGAACCTGGGTGCCCCCCCGCCCGTCGAGCGGCGGCCAGAGCCCATGGGGTTCCAGGCACTCACCCAGGGTCTGTGGTCCTTTGGAGAACTGAGACGCGGCAGAGACTGTCGTAGCTTTTAGAAACATGGTTTATTTCTTAAGAAATATGGTTTATAGGTGTACTTACACCTTCGGTCTGCATGGAGGGAGTCCAGATCTTACAGCACGGTCATTTCAAGAGGGGCTTGTCCCCCACAGCAGGGCAGCCCTGGGGTCCAAGGCATTTCTCCCAGGCAGCTTGCGGCCAGCCTGCCCAAGATGGATCCCAGTCTGTCTTCTGCCTTCCCAGAGCCCCTTGCTCAAAAACACACACCCCATCACCTTGGCAATGCCTGTCTTGCCAGGCCAAAGGATTCCCCTCAGATGGTCCAGCAACACCTTTTGTCATGTTAATGCCTCTATCTATCCCAGGTGAGGAAAAGGAAACTTAGCCTGTTCTTTTCCACTGGCCTGCAATCTTCCCTTCAATACTCCAAATAATCAAAATCCTATCATTTATTAATTTACAGTCATATCTCATGTTACGTTTGCTTCATGTTACGTTCTTTCAGGTTACGTCCCGCAGCGACCCGGAAGTACTGGAAAGGGTTACTTCTGGATTTCGCCACTTGCACTTGCGCATGCGCAGAAGTGCTAAATCGTGCTTCGTGCATGCGCACAAGTGCCAAATCGCACCGCGCACTTGCGCAGATACGGCGCTTGAGGTTGCACTCTTTTCATGTTGCGAACGGGCCTCCGGAACGGATCACGTTCGCAAACATAGGTACCACTGTATAGGGTTTAGGGCTAGATATACTCATGGCCTGACAGTATAAGGTAAGCTTCCTGGGTCCCTATGCCACCTGCTCCTCTATTCTTTCTTACTGTATTTGGGTAAGAATTGCATGCAGATGAAGGGGATGGAAAGTTTGAAGGACCCTGGGTGAGAGACAGGGAAGGGAAGACCTCCCGATGTGAGAGGCTGGGTTGCCATATCTTTTTCTGTATGGGACAAAAGTTAAGATACACTTGTGAGAGAGGATCTTGCATTCTTCTTTCTCTTTTTCTCTTCTCTTTGTTTCTCTCTTTTTGTTATTCTCTGTGCAGATCTGCTTGTATTTTTTTTCCTGCAGGGATCTCATGAGGGAAGCGTGAAGATCTTCAGAAGTTGGCTTCCTGTTCAAAGCCGGGTTCCATGCGCATGGAATAAGGCTGCAGCTGGATCTGTTCCTTTAATGGCCAGGAGCCTATCAGTTTGAGAAAGGATGTTTAAGCTCATTTGCCCTCTCCTCTTCATTATTAGCACAGGCTGTGGAAAGGAGGGGGGGACGGCGGCAGGGAGAAGCCATAAAGTTCCGAGCTCTGTCGTGCTGAATTCCTTGGCAGCTTCCAAAAGGCGCCTGGGAACTGAGGCGAAAGCTTCCAATATCAGATAATGACTGATATACAGCATGTGTGTCACTCACGGTGTTTGAAAGTGAATGGCTATAAAAATGGGTTTACTAGACAGTAAATAACTTCTCAAATAGGCGACGCAGGCCTTTTCTGTTTCTTCCTTCTCCCTCCCCCTCCCCTTTAAAAAGAAAACATTATTCTTTTTTGCACACCAATGGAAAACAGAACACATCAGGGACCGGAGTTTGTATTGGGTGAACACAGCGTTCCTACGACTGCCAGCTTCAGCTTTGAAAGGGGTTTCTGTGCCTTTAAAGAAAGCTAGAGCTGCAACCCTGAGCCATAGCTGTCAACTTACAGATCTGAAAATAAGGGACCAGCAGCCTTGAAAATAAGGGACCAGCAGCCAAAATAAGGGACCTGCAGCCTCACCTGTTCCAGGCACTCCAGTCTTCCTGTCCTCCTGCAGTCTGGTCAAACTCATGCTGGGTAGCTTCGAGAACACTGTCCAACCAACTTTGTAACCAGAGGTTCAACTGAATAGAATCTGAATCACATGCACCACAAGGCCTATGCAGCCTCAACTTAAGATGGCTCCCCGGCCTGGCTTTGCACTGCAAAGTTTGCAGCAGCACGTGCAACAAAATGGCGTCCAGCATTCAAAAAACCCCTCAGCTTGCCTTAACTAGCCACACACAAGGCATGCAAGCTCCCCCCCCCCCATCGTTCTTAGACTTCTTATTGGGTGAGCAACACAGCCAAGCAACACAGTTGGAGCCTCCCTCCTCCCTGGCCAGCAAGGAGGGAGGGAGAGGAGCTGCTTCCTTTGAAATATAAGGGACATCATTTAAGGGACATTTAAGGGACATCCATCAGTAAGGGACAGCAGCGGGACATGGCGCTGGAATAAGGGACTGTCCCTTCAAATAAGGGACACTTGACAGCTATGCCCTGAGCACACACCGTGGCAAATAAACCCACATACCTAAGCACGACTTGGGTTTAAAGAACATTTCTGCGAAGGCCGAGAGCTACGCGAGTGTGTGAGAGTCGCCTCTGAAGTTTATCACATTAAATTGTTTAAAGAACTTCCTAAACACAATTTTATTTTCTCTTTATTATAATGTTAGCTACTTCAAGAGATCGGCTTAGGGCTAGCAGGGTTGGTAAGAGGGATAGTAATGCAATAATAAAGAAACTATAGAAGCACAATCCGTTCTAGTTTTCTTTACTGCACACCCTGGGGAATATTCATATTGCAATAGACTGCAACAAAATGCACTTAAAGTGAGATAGAGCCTGCCTGCTCCTTTTTCCCACCCTCGGAGTCTTTGTGTGTGTGTGTGTTTGATATAGCACATCATTATTTCTTTTCTGGTTTGCAAGATATTTAATTTCTTCCATTTTACTTCCAGCATTTACAGGCCCCTCACTAACAAAAAAGCGGTCAGGTCTGTTTTCGAACACAAAATAAAACAAGTCAAAAATTCAACAGCAATAAAAACCAGCAAAATTTGACGTAGCTAGAATTCAGAAAGCAGACAAGAAAAAATATTGGAGTAAAACAGGTTAAATGGCATAGAAAACAGATTTGTAAAGGTGCTGGAAAATAAAATTAAAAAGTTTCCCTGCTAAATGAAGTTGTTATAGGAATTATAAGGTCTCAAATGTAGAATGAATGTTGATAATTGCACAAGGTAAACACACATACCTAAGTATATAAACCACATGTCTAAAATATTACAGGAAAGCAACCCAAAAGCCATCTTGGCTCTCCTAGAGACTCTCAATATTTCCTCTGCCTCCTTAATCCCCCTTGCATGAGAACACGTAGGCAGATAGCAATCAGGGAAAGATCCTGAAGGGATTCCCCTCCTATATCTATGAATCTCCTTTGTATTAATTGTCATTGATTGCCCAGATGCTCTACGTTGAGGGATGTCTTATGGCTATCCTGATTGTCTTACCCAATGCTAATGTTTTGTGCAAACTGTATCAGGAACTATGTAAAACTTGCTAAATTCTCAGGAATATCACACCTTGGCCTGCCTGAGCCACAGTAACCCCACCTTATGTGTGATGTAATTTCTAACCGTTTGTTGAGAGGGGATGCACTGGCGGAGGAAGAGGAGTGGGGAGGAGCGCACCAACCCCAGCAGCGCGACCCTGGCAGAGTGCCATCGCAGCTGCCCCCCTGCCTGCGCTGGGCACCCCGACCCCAGGACACGCGCCTGCTCTCCACCCCCCAGTGCCGAAGCATGAAGCTCCGCCACTGAGGGGATATCCTTCTTCTCCACGCCAAAATGAAAACCCTTAAAAAGAGATGTTTCTTCGTGGTTCTGGGTCTCTCTTGCCTCCTTGCTAGGAGGGGAGGGAACTCTGTTGCAACAGAAAAATAAAGTTCTGCCTTGCTTTTGCTGCATCCTTTCTCCATCCATTCATCTCTGATCATGGACTTAGCGGACTCAGTCCTTTGGGGGGGTTGGGCATCAAAAGCCAACCACCCCTATTTTTCTATATTGAAGTGAAGCAGGTAACTGTGCTACAGAGTTCTCCAAACTTGAGAACTGCCCACTTTCTTGAATGTTTTTTAAAAAGAGATGGGAAGACACAGAGAGCCAGTGTGGTGTAGTGGTTAAGAGCGGTAGTCTTGTAATCTGGGGAACCGGGTTCGCGTCTCCGCTCCTCCACATGCAGCTGCTGGGTGACCCTGGGCTAGTCACACTTCTCTGAAGTCTCTCAGCCCCACTCACCTCACAGAGTGTTTGTTGTGGGGGAGGAAGGGAAAGGAGAATGTTAGCCGCTTTGAGACTCCCTAGGGTAGTGATAAAGCGGGATATCAAATCCAAACTCTTTTTCTTGTCTTCTTAAACTTTGGGTTCTGGGCTGAATGAATGCCTAAAATGCATGGATGGGGAACCTTTAGCCCTCCAGTTGTTGCTGAACTGCAACTCCCATCTGCCTCAGCACACATGGCCAATGGCCTGGTTTTGAAAGAATCTCAGCAACATTTGGAAGGCCAAAGCTTCCCTCCACCTGCTGTAAAACGAAAGGTGAGTTTCTACCATGTACAATGGCACCGCCAGCCCCTTCTGGCTCAGGCTACATACCTAATGTTTACCTTGCATATAAAAACCATCACAACCTGATAGCCTGGCAGGATATAAATCTGAATTTCAGAAAGATTAATTCAATTTGGTGCTCATCTAAAATTTCCTTCCTTCCAGGGAACAGTTCTTTTTATTATATTTTTTTTAATGGTCTCATGCGTGTGTTTTCAAATGCAGTAAATAGTCTTGTTCTGAGCTCTTTGCCTTTCTTAGACTCTGACATAAGGAGGCTATAAATTATTTCCTTCTATAAAAGGCAGGGAGGTAAATCCTCAGCAGAATGTGCAGAGAATTAGCCACTTAACTCCCATTAGCATTAATAAGAACGGAATATTTATTTACTCCACAGCACATAAATCACAACCTTGTAACTTCTATAATTTCTTAACTATAATGTTTCCATTGTTCCCTTGGCTCCTGGTTATCCACCTCAAATATTTACCGGAGGTGTTGGCTTCAAAGAAGTAGGGTGACCTCGCTGAGACTTTGCTCTTTCCTGTCATCATAGCAGCTGTAAAACTCCAGACTGATGGTACCGGGGAGGTGAAGTCATTGAAGATTCTGGGACTGTGAACACATTGTCAGCTTAAAAACGCAGCCGGGTCGTTCTTTTTCTCAATTGAGATTGAAGGTGGAAATGCATCAGAATGCAGTATTTCATAAGAAACGACAGGATAGATATGGATTGTTGCTCACACCTCCACACCGGACCTAGTCGCTCCCATGGGAGGCAGCAATGGCCACCAACTTGGATGGCTTTGAAAGACGATTAGACAAATCCATGGAGGACAACGCTATAAAAGCCTACTAGCTATGATGAACATGTTCTACCTCCAGGGATGCCCTGCTGCCACACCCATGATGGGGAGCAGTGGTCTAAACCACTGAGCCTCTTGGGCTTGCCGATCAGAAGGTCAGCGGTTCGAATCCCCATGATGGGGTGAGCTCCCGTTGCTCTGTCCCCGCTCCTGCCAACCTAGCAGTTTGAAAGCACACCAGTGCAAGTAGATAAATAGATACCTCTCCGGCGGGAAGGTAAACGGTGTTTCCGTGCCCTCTGGCTTCTGTCACAGTGTCCCATTGTGCCAGAAGCGGTTTTATCATGCTGGCCACACGACCTGGAAAGCTGTCTGTGGACAAACACTGGCTCCCTCAGCCTGAAGCAAGATGAGTGCCGCAACCCCATAGTTGCCTTTGGCTGGACTTAACTGTCCAGGAATCCTTTACCTTTAGCTTACCTAGTGGCCCACGTGGTCCAGAATCCTGTTCTCATAGTGGCCAACCGGGGGCCCTTTACCTTTTTTAGGGGTGCAAAATCTGTAGGGGTGGCAAGGGGAGATCTTGAGTTGCCAAGCAAACTGGAGTGGGTACGATCGCTAACACAGCCACAGCTCTGCTTGAGCATGCTTCCTTAGAGATGGGCCTCATCCGCTCTATCAGAAAACATTAAAAAAAACTTGCCTTGAACTGAATCATTTCCAGTATCTTTCTAGGCTCATGTATTATCTACATGCCCTGGCAGTGGCTTCCTGGCAGAGGTCATCTAAAATGCTGTTCAGTGGGAATGACAGGAACTAAAGTGGCCGTGGGTCAGGGTAGGAAACTGGATTCTGCTGATGGGCCCTGCTGGGGCCCTGCACCTGTCAATCACCTGACATCACAGTGATGCCAGATGGCCTGCTTTCCTTTGCCCATGCTGGTGCTTGCAAAGCTCTGAAGGTGGTGTTGGCTGATTGGTACTGTCGGCAAACTCTGCTTTCAGGCCAGCTGTATCTTTACCTGCCCCATAGCTGAAATGTGGGCGTGGCTTGGTCAAAATGGCTTCACAGGCTAAGTGGGGAGGCCTGGTGTGAATGATTAAGCTAAGGGATGGAGGTTCCTCACTGCTGCCATTTGCTTGAATGGCTCTCCAGTCCAAGTCTGGTTTAACGACAATGAACCATCAGAAGGGACAGCAGGAGGAGCCTTTTGAAATTGCCCCATCAACAGTTAGTACCTGGGCACCAGACTGAGCAGATACCCAGTGGCCAACTGGTCACAGTCTTCCCCACTATGGTGAGATGGATCACAATGCTGTATAAATTATCAATCTTTTTTTGTGTCTATGCATATAAATTAGCATATATAATATCCCCTTGGCCCTCCCTCTAATAATAATAATAATAATAATAATAATAATAATAATAATAATACTGTTCTTTCTGTGATGTACAAGTGGCCACAGGAGACTAGATCCAGGACTTTCTGCTTGCCAAATCTAAGCTAGGGCCTCTATGGACATATATGAAGCTTCTCCGTTCTAAGGTAGATCAATGACCCTCTCTTCTGTTTTGAGCAAAGACCTCAGGAGTACTGAGGTCAGAAAAGGCTGAAATAGTACCTTGGACAGCTCCAGGCAAGACTCAGGCTGGAGCCTTGGTAAGAGCAGAGCTCAGATGTTGCTCCAGCAGCAGTTGTCCTCAGGCTGAGCCTTAAATAGGAGCTGCGACTCTATTGCAGTTGCTAGTTCTAGAAAATGCAGGAAGGGGATTGTGATGCTGTGTTTGCTCTTCCCTTGGGCATGTGGTTGACTTCTGCAAGAACAGGATACTAGTCTTCTTGTGTTCTTTAAGTATCAAAACCAGCACTTTGAATAGAGCCCAGAAATATGGCTGCCACACACCCGGATTTTCCTGGACATTACCGGGATTTCAAAGGCGGAATTGACAGCTCAACAACTTCCAGGATGTCCTGGTTTTTACTTTTTGAAATATGGCAAACCTACCAGAAACAATTTGGCAACCAGTGAAGTTGGGCAAGAACAGGTTTTATATGTTCATGCCATCTTGTTCCAGTTAACAATCTAGTTGCTCCTTGCGGCACTAGACAGTAGTTTCCAAAGTCTCTTCAAAGGCAGCCCCATGCACAGCACACTGAAGCAATCTATCCATTAAGTAATGCCTACTTGTTTTAAAAATCTGTTGATATTCTCTGTATTTTAGGTACGCATGGACAAACATAAACACAATATTATGTGGCTTGTAAAATTCCTTACATAAATAAAACATGCTGAATCTGTGGAGGCCTACTGTGGAACTGGTAAATACAGAAGCTTGGGCTGTTGCACTTTTAACCCAATTCTTTTGTGCTCCTACCTTCAAGTGGCTTCAAGTTTCCCTGTTTATCTTTGCCAATAAATCAACTGTTCCTTTGCTACAAGTCAGTGTGTTTGCAGGAACCCACTAGGGGTTAGTACAGAGGCAGCTACTCAGGCCAGCAGTGCCTGCCTCCCATCACAAGTATACTTGCACACTACTGCTTTTCAAATTCATCTCAACATTTTTATAAAAGAGAAGCAATTAGCAATAAGAATAACACAGGCAGCGAACTTAGTTTCCCCCTCCACCATGTGTTTTAATGATTGATAGTTCATTTTATAATTAATGAAAAATCCTATAATGTCTATTTGGATTGTCATATTATGCTTCAAAATGAATTAGCATTGTAATGATGCGTATTTTTGCTCTTGTGTACTGCTTTGGGTACATATATGTGGGGAAGTGGTGTACAAATTGAAATAATAAAGTAAAGCATTTATTTCATATTTGTTTATATTAATCTTTGTAGACAATCTCTCTCTGTGTGTCTAGCACATCTCATCCCCAAAGATGTGCAAATTCAACAGACGATTGTCTAACTGAACTACTAAAGAATCATTCCGGTTTATCAGTCTTTACTATACATAACATGATCCAATATTTATCTACATCTTACGTAGTTTAGGTGGTATCTTAAACTATTAATCAGAGCAGCATGAATTGAAACTTCAGCAGCAAAAATATCAACTGGCATAAGAACTCAGGGGTTTGCCTAAACCTGGCAGGAAGTAATTCCCAAGTATGAAATACATGTGCAAAACACCTTTCATGAATGACACGTGCGATGAATGACGCTGCTAAATAAATGCTAGTGGCAACGAAGGTAGGATTGGGCCTCAGTGAACATTTATATTGGGGAGGTATTTGTACACAAGTGCAATATCCCTAGGTGGTGCTATTACAGGTGTATTTTGTGAATTGAGGAGGGATCAGTAAACTCAACCAAACTCAAAGCATAAAAGGTAAGGTTAAAGGTGCATATAGCTTCCCTGAATGATGGTGTCTGGGGACAGGGGACATTTGCAGGGGACGGGGACATCTGACAGGAATAGGGCATGTCCTATTCACTGCCTATCATTTGCCTTAAAATTCATATGTGGGACAGAAATAATATGTAATACAGTATTGTAGAATTATTATTTTTGCTCAACTATTTGTGTGTGTGCGGAAAGCCTGCATGCCTTTGGAACACGGTCCTTGCCTTTCAAACATGTCAGGGAACTTTTGTTCAAGGTCCATCTACGAATGCAATAAAGCCACCACCAGCATCATCAACATCCTGAAATCAGCAGAAGGAAACTCAATCTGGATTTGTGCTCAGGTCCTGTTTGCAGGCTTTCGATAGGCATCTGCTTGGTCACTGTTGTTAAGTATAGTAATTTAATTCACTGAAATTGTAAAATACTTGCATGCGTTACTATGTGTTTAAATTTGATTGGCTGGTAACTGAGTTCTAGAGCATTCTCTAGTAGTTCTAATGTGATTGGCTAATGTTGGTCACATGGGAGGTGAAGGAGAGACTCCATTTTATGCAAAGCAAGATGATGGCTGTGTTTCAGGATCCACTGCGAACACTGTTAAGTTGAATCGAGTGTTGGAGTGCTTCTTCTCTGCTTGGAAGAACGAGAGCAAAGCTGCAGAAGAAGGTAAATGTGGACATCTCTCAAAGGAGCTGTAAGGCAGAAGATGCAGAAGGCTAAGTGCCTAGTTCTGGGAGGAGAAGAAAATACAGTTGTTTGTAAGTTAGAAGAAGAGACTATATGCCCATGCTTGGAGAAGAATGTGACTGTAAATATTATGTTTTAATGCATCTATAGCCCTAAGTTTCTGCAAGTACAGTGGCACCTCTGATTAAGTACTTAATTCGTTCTGGAGGTCTGTTCTTAACCTGAAACTGTTCTTAACCTGAAGTACCACTTTAGCTAATGGGGCCTCCTGCTGCCACCGCGCCGCCAGAGCCCGATTTCTGTTCTCATCCTGAAGCAAAGTTCTTAACCCGAGGTACTATTTATGGGTTAGCTGAGTCTGTAACCTGAAGCGTATGTAACCTGAAGCGTATGTAACCCAAGGTACCACTGTAAAGTTTTTGAACATTAAAGGATGGACATTGGTTTAATTTCCAAAGAAGAGTGTCAGTCATATATATAGTTTGAGCTTCCTAGCTGCGTTTTCGCTATTCTAACTTCAACAACTGTGACAAAAGGATGCTAAACTAGATAGGCCATTTGGACGGATCCAAAAGGTTCTTCTTGTGGTCAGTTCCCAGCAAACCTTCACTCAGCAAGGCCTGTCCTTTTATGGAGTTGTTTCACAGTTTCCTCAAAATGCAGAGCTGAACGTCCCCACAGGCCATTCCGTTTGGCCAATATTTTGAGCTGCCTTTTTATTTCAAGTGTATTGAAAGCGTAGCTTTTATCGCAGTTGACCTTATTGCTAATGGCACCTGTCAGGTTCCTACAGAGACTGGAATGAGTCCCGTCTCCGAGTTTGTTTTCATAGCTCTAAAAACAGAGACAGGGATTCACCAGGAGGTCGTTACATAATATTCTGCCATTTGTTGCGGATCCTTTCCCCCTTTGTGAACAAAGAGGCTATTTTCAGTCGTTTCACACAAGGGTGCTGAAGTCATGTCTAGATTGGCACAATATGGGGCTAATTCATGCTATATCAATATATATATTGGGTAACTCACAGACAAAGCACACGGCATAACGGTAGTCACATTATGTTATTTTTATTGTGTCTATGGGCCACCTTTCTCTTCCAAGGAGCTCAAAGTGGCGTACATGGTTCTCCTCTTCCTCATTTTCTCAATCAATGGAGGAGGGCTCCGTTGTCTCTCGAGACAGACAGACACCGACAACATTCTCCTCCACAAGATCTCATGCTCACTATCCTGTGACTGTAAGGCTATTTCATAAACATCTGTTCTTCAGATCAGCATTTGAGTACCCAATGATAACAATTCAGATGCAACAGTATCTGACGGTTGTTCCCAATAATTGGCTATAGACATGAAGTAACAGTATATGACAGTACAGTGGCCACTGGTGCCCATTGAGACTGGTAGGGTGGAAGGAAGGGAGCTTAACAGTAGGTGGTGCTAGAGCCAATGACAGGCGGAGACTACTTGTTCTGGTTTGGTCCCCATCCTCCTCCCTGCTGAGTTCTACAAGGGCAACACTAAGACTAAAAGGAGAAAGCTGACAAGTGGTGCTGCCGGCCCCTGGACTGGTTGTAAGTAAGCAGTCAGGCAGGTGGCGCCTGTTAAAGAGCAGACCAAGTTTGGTGAGGCCGTCCCCCACTTTCCCTAATAGATGAGCCTCCATGGTGGCGGTATCTGCTGCAAGACTTCTAATAAATTTCATCTGTGCTTCAGTAACTCATTTAAGCTTCAATCATAGTCACACTTATCTGGGACCTTCTGAGATCAGGCATCTATCTACAAGGTGTGACTGGAAAGTTCGGTGAATGGTCACAGAAATCGGACAGCGAGAACTATTTGAACATACATACCTTACAGGCCTCCAAAGTAGGCCCCCTCTGATACAATGCACAGTTGACAATGTTTGTAGAACTGTTGGAAACTTCTGGAGAAGTCCTCTTCTCGTACTGCTTTCAGTTCCCTCATCGCAGCAGCTTGGACGTGTGAAATGTTGGAAAATCTGTGCCCTTTCAGTGCAGATTTCAGTTTTGGAAAAAGAAACAAATCTGGTGGGGCCAGATTGGGAGAATATGGAGGGTGGGACAACTCAGTAACCTCAGTAACAATTTCACGCAGGATATGCAATTCTTCCGCCATCATTCGGATGGACAAACACTCATCCCGCATCCATAATTCACGAACTCTGTTGACATTTGCCGCTGTTCTGCTTGTCAACGGTCTGCCAGATTGAGGGTCATCTTCAATGGTTTGCCGCCCTTCACGGAAACGCTTAAACTACTCAAACACTATCTTTTGAGTTACAGCTTCATCACCATACACAATTGTGAGCATTTCGTGGGTTTCTGATGCCGATTGTATGTTTGAATATTTCTTGCTGTCTGATTTCTGTTTCCATTTACAGAACTTTCTGGTCACACCTTGTATATAGGGTTGTGTTCTAGACCAATAAAAGCCATCAGTTTTAAACACTGGCCAAATCTCCAAATTCTAATATCTAAAGTTGATGTCAAAATCCAGATTTCAAAACTCACGAAATTGTGAACCTTTGCAAAATGTAACGGCTGCCTTGAATGAGCAATTGCATAAAGAACAGTTATGCTAGCATCTTGCTGCTGCACGTTCAGGGCTCTGAACCTCAGCGAAGAAGAGTGTCTCATCCCTACAGAGAATTTAGCAGCGCATGCAATCTATTATGCATTTCACGGGTTCCCTATTAAGAGATTAGGGGAAATATATCTCAAAACTGTGAAATGAGAGCCTAATGATTTGTCAGCGTCTGATGGCACCTTTCCATGGAGCTGGCAGGGCATTTTGCTGGAACCTCCTGTCACACATACATGTTCAAAAGTAACTATTGGCAACCAACTCCAGACTTGGGAGGCTGCTTCCAAACTCTGTAGGAAAAATCTCCCTAAGGCCACTTCATTTAAAATGAACCTAAGCCTTTCTAAAGCATATAATTATGTTTCATCCTTGCGGTCTTATCTTGCATTAGCTTTAATTGCCCTTGAAACTTGGCAACATCTTCCTATCCATTTAAAGAAATTAAACACTTCAGGGTTTTGTTTTTATAGAACTTTTGATATTGAAGTGCCTTGGTTCACCCTCCTCCTCCTTGTGATCCACTTATGTTTTTTCTCCCTGCCCTTCCCAGAAAACACATACAAAGACAAAATCAAACAGAGACAGAATTAACTTGGAGTAACCAGCAAGCCAGAATTCATTTAGGTGAATTTAGGAGGGGTCTGGTTAATTTATAAAACGGAAAGTGCTAAAACTTGGGTTATAGCCAACTAAGGCCCCACCTGAACTATAAATTTAAAGCATTATTGTACTACATTAAATAGCCATGGGTTCCCCAAAGGATCTTGGGAACTATAGTTTGTTAAGGGTGCTGAGAGTTGTTAGGCGATCCCTATTCCCGTCACCGGGACGCGGGTGGTGCTGTGGGGTAAACTACAGAGCCTAGGACTTGCCGATCAGAAGGTTGGCGGTTCAAATCCCCGCAAAGGGGTGAGCTCCCGTTGCTCGGCCCCTGCTCCTGCCAACCTAGCAGTTTGAAAACATGTCAAAGTGCAAGTAGATAAATAGGTACCGCTCCGACGGGAAGGTAAACGGTGTTTCCGTGTGCTGCTCTGGTTCGCCAGAAGTGGCTTAGTCATGCTGGCCACATGACCCGGGAGCTGTATGCTGGCCAATAAAGTGAGATGAGCGCCGCAACCCCAGAGTCGGTTACGCCTGGACCTAATGGTCAGGGGTCCCTTTACCTTTACCTATTTCCCTCACAGAGCGACAATTTCCACCTTTTACTTGTGTAGGTGTAGTCATAGTTGTTATTCTTTCTTAATCTTGCTAGTCACATGTTATCTGAAGTCCTTGTTGATGGATTAACACTTTTATTACTCCTATGTTTTATTCTGTGCTATGAATTTTAAACGTTTAAGTTGTTCTGTGCTTTAATATTTTGTAAGTCAGGTTGAGAGGTTTTGTAAACTGTGATGAACTATTGATAACAGCAGTGCTTTTTTCTAAAAAAAATGTTTAGAGGTACTCTAATTTTCCTACTCATATTGAAATAATGCCCCTCAATGAGGCCAAACTTAGATTCACAAAATGTTTAGGGGTATGCGTCCCCCTTCGTCCCCCCCCCGAAAAAAGCACTGGATAATAGTAATAATAATACATCTCACCCTGCAAAAAAAATGAGAGGTCCCATCAATATTGGCATTCTGCCGGCTCTTGAAGACACACCTGTTTAGACCAGCTTTCCCCTGATCTCCAGACTTGAACCTCCTGTTTTAATTGCTGTTTTTGCTTGTCATGTTGTTTTTCTCCATATGCCTGTTTTGCTGCACATTTTAACTGTGTGCATTTTAATGTTTTGGTGGATTTGTTTTATTGTGGCTAAATTTTTCATCAATGACAAACCTAGTCATGCATCTTAAAAACCAGAGACATCACCTTGCCAACAAAGGTCCGTATAGTTAAAGCTATGGTTTTCCCAGTAGTGATGTATGGAAGTGAGAGCTGGACCAAAAAGAAGGCTGGTCGCCGAAGAATTGATGCTTTTGAATTATGGTGCTGGAGGAGACTCTTGAGAGTCCCATGGACTGCAAGAAGATCAAACCTATCCATTCTGAAAGAAACCAGCCCTGAGTGCTCACTGGAAGGACAGATCCTGAAGCTGAGGCTCCAATACTCTGGCCACCTCATGAGAAGAGAAGACTCCCTGGAAAAGACCCTGATGTTGGGAAAAATGGAGGGCACAAGGAGAAGGGGACGACAGAGGGCGAGATGGTTGGATAGTGTTCTCAAAGCTACCAGCATGAGTATGACCCAACTGCGGGAGGCAGTGGAAGACAGGAGGGCCTGGCGTGCTCTGGTCCATGGGGTCACGAAGAGTCGGACATGACTAAACGACTAAACAACAACAACATATTTTTCATAGTCTGTTTTGTACCTACTTAGATGCCATTTTGGCAGTCGTGGTGTATGTAAATTATTATTAGTAATAGTAGTAATTTATGCTCTTTATTGTTAAGCCTTTTTCACCTCTAAGGTCCAGCAGGTATTTGGGGATAGCACAGGGCTTCCGCTGCTGCTACTGACCATGCTCCATTGCAATGGAACATCCTTAGAAGTATTATGGGTACAAATAGGTGTGTGTTGGATGAGGTGACCCTCAGGGCTTTGGGCTAGATGACACTCAAGAGTCTCTTTCATCTCTGCAGTTCTATTATATTGATACGCAAATGCTGCACTAATGATGCTTTTCTGCTGTCGAGATGCTCTGTGTCCCCTTTTACTTTTTTATTTTGTTGCATTTACTTTTTTTTTTTTTTGCAAGCAGGTCTGGTTTCTTCAAAGAAACAACGGACCTACTTTTCAATAACCCTACGAACAAGCAAACAAAAGAAATTAAACAAGCAGGTCAAAATGTCAAAATAATCCCTCTTGACCTCCTTTAGCCCCCTGGTCTTGACCTCTGTTTTATAATACCTGTGTTTTCACTGTCTTTCATGTTCATTTTTTTTTTTTAAAAAAGTTTTAGAATTATCATTCCATTATTGTAGTTAAAAGCTTAGATTTAAAAGCAACAATCAGCTTTAATGTATAAAGAGCAAGTTTCTAGCCCTTCCATTTTATGAAATGCTCATGAAAAATTGTAGGCAGCCCCTGATGAAATGTCAGAAGCTAGAAAGAGGGTGGTTTCAATATCATGTATAGCTCCTTGTCCCCCCCCCCCCAGGATAAACTATGCAAAAAACCAAAACAAAAAACTATACTATTTGCATAATTTGGCTGGGCGCAGAGTTGTGTGGGTGGTGGATGGGTGGGTTTCAAAGAAGAAGAAGCTTGGAATAAGCTCAACCACTATTTTGTAACCTCATTGTGAAATTCCTGGTTTGATGCCAACACTGCGATGGATACTGTACAGAAGGGACATGGAGGCTGGCTAGGACGCTTAAAATCTGAGCACAAGTTCATTTCATAAATCACAATAACTTCCAGAAACCAAGCGCTAGGTGGAAGTGTCTCTAACCCATATTTGCCTTTTAGCTTTTGAGTTCCTGTTCTTCTCCGCTGTTCTCATGATATGTGGCTTATGTTTGCTTCATCCCACGGGCAAACTGATTTAAGCCACAATCCTATCCCTGCTCACCCAGGAGTAAGCCTTGTTGGACTTCCTTCAGAGTAGACGTGCATAAGGTTTCCCTGAAATAGCTGGACAGACCAGTCCCCAGACTGCGATTCTGCCTCCCCCAACCCTGGGCCTATGAAGACGGCATGCCACTTCAGCAGATAAATGATGTGTGCTTATCACGACGTTCAATAAAACAGGAGATCATGAGCTGTGACAGCAGGATTAGATTGAGGGTGGAAACTTGGAGTTCATGGAGCGAATACTGTTAACGTATTGTGTGTGCATGCACTTTAAAAAATAATAATCTAAAAGCTTGTTTTTCAACCGTGGGGTACACTTAATCCAACTTGAAGCCTTGTATATTATGTGCATTGTGAAGTTAGGTTTTGTTGCTTCCATGCAAAAGCTTTCTCTGTCGGGTGGGTGGGGAGAATTCCTTATTGCACAAACAAATGCCTTTTTGATATGCAACAGATTGGATGGTTTTGTTGCAAAGTCCAAAAGTTCTTTCCTTGGATGGGGAAGAGCCCCACCCCCTATCCAATAACTCCAAATGGTTAGGGTCAAAAAGTAAAATTCCTGACACCCGCAAAGTTTTTGAGCTTCTGGAGCTGTTTCTGCTGCTTTTTCCGTCGTGTCGCCTTACATCCGGGTTTCCCTGATGTTTTGCCGTTTCAGCAAAATCCCCCCCCCCCCGTGCCATTTTTACACCTGAAAACCAGGACATGTCAGGAATTTTCCTGATGTATGGCAAGCCTACAAATGGTTCCTCTCTATACCCCCCTCCATTACACTCACTTAATGAGTATAATGCCTATTGGGCGACTTTATATAACAGCTGTTTCAGAGTTTGAGATTTGTTCCTAGGGCGGTGTAGTATTTAGACTATAAATATGAGGATTTATAGACCTGGGTTTTTGTCCCCTTGACGTTCACCCATGGAAGGTCAGTGGGTGGCTTTGGGCAACTCATATTCTCTCAGGCTAACCTGCCTCGCAGTGTTGTTGTGAGAATAAGATTGAGTTGGGACACAGATACAAGATAACAACTCTGGATGGGAATTGATGACTTAGCAAGCCGTCTCTCTGTTAGCCAGAGAAAATATTGTTTGATCTCACCTATGTAATTCCCTCCTGCGAAGTAGCAGCATTATGCTCCCAAAGGGGTGCTGGGTCAAAGCCCCCGTGCAGCTGGTAGCAGGACCAGAAGTTGCTTTCTAAAAACAATTTGTTGTTGTTGTTGTTGTTTAGTCGTTTAGTCGTGTCCGACACTTCGTGACCCCATGGACCAGAGCACACCAGGCACTTCTGTCTTCCACTGCCTGCCGCAGTTTGGTCAAACTCATGCTGGTAGCTTCAAGAACACTATCCAACCATCTCGTCCTCTGTCGTCCCCTTCTCCTTGTGCCCTCCATCTTTCCCAAAATCAGGGTCTTTTCCAGGGAGTCTTCTCTTCTCATGAGGTGGCCAAAGTATTGGAGCCTCAGCTTCACGATCTGTCCTTCCAGTGAGCACTCAGGGCTGATTTCCTTAAGAATGGATGCGTTTGATCTTCTTGCAGTCCATGGGACTCTCAAGAGTCTCCTCCAGCACCATATTTCAAAAGCATCAATTCTTCGGCGACCAGCCTTCTTTATGGTCCAGCTCTCACTTCCATACATCACTACTGGGAAAACCATAGCTTTTACTATACGGACCTTTGTTGGCAAGGTGATGTCTCTACTTTTTAAGATGCTGTCTAGGTTTGTCTAGAAAACAAAAAGAGTATTGTCTAAAAACAATACTCACTGGTAAATGCCAATGTTTGATCATCTGCATTGAGTTGGGCAGCCCATAGTAAGGACCTTGAAGGACCTGATAAGAACCTTGTGTTTGATGGTTGACAGCCCAGCAGCACATGCATGCTGTGGCATATCAAAGGAAACAGAATTTGCAGGTGTAGAGCACTTGGGCAGTCATTTTGTCAGTTGTAGGCAATGGCTTGTTAAGGTGGAAAAAGGCATTGATATGCAGAGGAATGTTGAACAGGCTTGAGTGTGCAATTGTCTTATGTCTGAACACATTCTGGGTTTCCCCTAAACTCTCCAGGGCAGATTTAGGGAGAGTGTGGTGGTGTGCGAGGGGAGGGGAAAGTCCTGGTGTGCGAGCAGACCTCATTCTGCGCACACAACAACTTAGCTGAATCCAGAAAGTCATGACTCAGAGCAGCTCGGGTTGCTTCTGTGTCCATGATTCACAATAGTTTGATGGAGGGGAGAACTGAATAATTTTGGTTCAAACTCTTCAATCCTTGACCGAGATCCTGTTATCTTATTGTTTGGGCCAAGATCTTAGCACATCAGCTGGAGACATTGATTTTCTCTCATCCTTGCCCCAGATATAGCTAAATCCTGCTACCCCTGCCTGGCATGCCAATTTTAGGGGGCTGACGTGTCTTTGACCCCCTCAATCTTTGTTGCAAAGAGTCCAGGCCCCCTCAACCTTGGGGACAACCTGATGTCTCCCCCACTCCCCCTTCCTAAAGGAATCACTCAGACCTCACACCTTTCCAGCAGAACAAATATAATCTAAACATGAGATCATAAAAAAATATTGGAAAACATTATACTGGAGCTGCTGGCATGGCTTACACTGGGATACCATGGAAGGGAGCTTGCATTTCACATCTCCCTTGGGTCACATAAAGGATTTCACTCCTAGTAACAGTTGCAAACGTAGGCCTCACATTTTGCAGACTGCAGGTTATATGAGAAAACAGGGGGCTTTCCAGATACGTTGCAGAAGATTATTCGAGCACCTTTAACAATACACACATGGGGAGATTTCCTTCAGCGCTATTCAGCTACGTTTGGATGTAACGCTAAATCACAGTTTAGCATTATGAGAACGAACCTCAGCGACCCTCAGGCTCACACGCTCTTTTCTCCTCTAAGAAGTGGGTAGGATTTGGAAGCTTATGCTTTAGAATATTAACTGCAGTTTCTTGTGTTGCCCAAACCCTGAACTTGTAGATAAACTGGGGCTTGTTGAAACAAGCCATCTTTATAAACAATGGTTTGAAGTTGGCTTGCCTGAAGAAACCGTAGTTAGGAATAACCACAGTTTGTCCTGTTCGAGGCAGCAGGGCAAGCTGAGTAGTTTAATCTGAAATGGAAAGGGATACCTTCCAAATTCATGGAGGACAATACTATCAATGGCTACTAGTACTTCAGCTGCACAAGGTCCCTTATCAAAGGCAGTATCCCTCTGATTTCCAGTTGCTGCAAAGAGCTATTGTGCTCAGGTCCAGCTTGTGAGCATCTAGATAGGCTTTTTTTGTCTTGATCCAGCAGGGCTCTTCCTAAACTCCTACTTGTGGCTGTGCCAGAGGAGTAGGGTTGGGCAAAATGTGGCTCAAGTCGGGAAGGGGGAACTGGGGGGCTAAAAATTACTTTACCCAGTGCAGAAATGACTTCAAAGCAATCCATTACAAGGAGTTGTTTCCAGTGCTGGTCATACTCATAGAGTAGACCCAATGAAATGTACAGATCTAAGTTAGCAATGCACATTAGTTTCCATGACTCACATCCTCCCCACCTGCTAGGCTTCTGCTTGTCAGAAGAATGGTAAACATAGAAAACTCAGTCAAAAAAGAAAGAGGGGTGAAGATCGCAACAAAATCTGTTTCTTTTCCTCACAGAGCTTTGCCTCCAACATCCCTTTCTGTGCAGCTGCTAATGCCACACACATACATGCATCATCAGGGGTGCCAACTTGGGCCCCAGATTGTGGGTGCCCAGCAGTGTGCATGATGTACACTGGGAGCCCTGAAAGTCATGTCAGGGGACCCACAAGGCGTCAGAGGCCACCTTGGAGGCCTCAGGACATGGCTTCCAGTGCTTCGCAAAGACCTAGAAGTTGTGTCCCCAAACCCCGGAGGTGGTGTCTGGGGCCTCGCAAGGTGGAGGAGGAGGTGGGGAGAAGAAGGTAAAGGACCCCTGCCCATTAGGTCCAGTCGTGGCCGACTCTGGGGTTGCGGCGCTCTTCTCACTTTATTGGCCAAGGGAGCCAGCGTACAGCTTCCGGGTCATGTGGCCAGCATGACTACGCCACTTCTGGCGAACCAGAGCAGCGCACGGAAATACCGTTCACCTTCCCACCGGAGCGGTACCTATTTATCTACTTGCACTTTGCATGCTTTTGAACTGCTAGGTTGGCAGGAGCAGGGACCGAGCAACGGGAGCTCACCCCATCGCGGGGATTCAAACTGCCAACCTTCTGATCTGCAAGTCCTAGGCTCTGTGGTTTAACCCACATGCCACCCGCATCCCTGGGGAAAAGAAAGCAAGGCAGAAATAAGGGACAAACTGTGTCCCTTAAGGCTGTTTCGGGCAGTGTGGAGCCTGCAGGCACCCGAGCCACCACAGCATTCCCAGAAGAGACGCGTGGCTCGGGCGCGCTGCAGGCCCTGTGGTAAATGCCGCCCAGTGCACCCTGCCCCTGTAGTTATGCCTCTGCCTTAAGGGATGCAGCATTTCCCCTTGAAATAAGGGACAGTCCCTTATTAAAAGGGTCAGGTAGCGACCCTACAGAGGAGGAGCAAGAGGCCTGAGGCTCATTGAAGTCTACGTCTTTGTGTAGGGCTATGTCTCTTTTGTTTCTTCTTTAAAAAATCTGAAGTTGGATGCTTGGTGTCACAGAAAACCACACACAACAAAATCTGCCAGATTCACTTCTTCCCCCCCAAATGGTTAACTGCTTGTGTGTGTGTGTGTGTGTGTGTGTGTAATCCAGGGGTCAGCAACCTTTTCCAGCCATGGGCCGGTCCACCGTCCCTCAGACCATGTGGTGGGCCGGACTATATTTTTTTTGGGGGGGGGGGAATGAACAAATTCCTATGCCCCACAAATAACCCAGAGATGCATTTTAAATAAAAGGACATGTTCTACCGTCTTCAGACAGGTTTACTCACCCTCAGCAGAATTAGGATTGCTTATGCAATGGTTTACTGGAAGTTAATTCCAAGGGAGAATATATAGGCCTGGTCTGCAAGTCAACTATCCAGTCCTGAATGTTGAGGGATGCTCTATTTTCCACTGCGTGTCTAGACAGGTGTGGGTTGGCCGCTGAAAACCTTTGTAAAGACTTCACTTCATACTTTCGGTTTTCCTCAGACTGCTGTTTGTCCAATTCAGTGGTAAAGTTTTCATAGAATCCTAGAACTGTAGAGTTATAAGGGACTTCAAGGGTCATCTAGTCCAACCCCCTAGAATGCAGGGATTTTTGTGGGGAAAGTGACAGGGGAGAAAAAGTGCTTGGACATGGAGCTTTAAAGCGCAGATCTGTGCCTTGAAACACAGCACAAAAGGAAGTCTGGATGAGCCCTAAGTGACTAAGCTGGAAGAGAATTTCCCCCAATTCCTTGACTCTGAAGTATATAGCGGTACCTCGGGTTACAGACGCTTCAGGTTACCTGTTTTCAGGTTGCGTACCACGCTGAACCCAGAAGTACCGGAACAGGTTACTTCCGGGTTTTGGCGCTCGCGCATGCGCAGAAACGCTAAATTCCGCTTTGCGCATAAGCGCCGAATTGCAACCCGTGCATGCGCAGACGCGGCGCTGCGGGTTGCGAACGCTGCGGGTTGTGAACGTGCCTCCTGCACGCATCACATTCACAAACCGAGGTTCCACTGTACAGTGGTACCTTGGGTTAAGAACTTAGTTCGTTCTGGAGGTCCATTCTTAACCTGAAACCGTTCTTAATCTGAGGTACCACTTTAGCTAATGGGGTCTCCCGCTGCTGCTGCTGCTCCACCGCCGCCGCGCAATTTCTGTTCTCATCCTGAAGCAAAGTTCTTAACCCGAGGTAATATTTCTGGGTTAGCGGAGTCTGTAACCTGAAGCGTCTGTAACCCGAGGTACCACTGTACTTTCTCTGCATCATCATGTTTACAACAGTTTCAGAGTGTGGTAAAGTTAAGGCTGTCAGGTCTCATGATAACAACCGGGAAACAAATTTATTTCCTTAACTTTTTGCTCTCCCCTCCCCCTCCCTGCAGCAGAGATGTCCTTAACATGTTCCTCACGTATGAGGGGAAAGAATTATTCCTTCACAAGTCTGCACTTTCTCTTTGCACGCAGTTGCTGGCTGGAGGAGTAAACTTTTGCATAGATGGCAAAACAGGAGAGGAAGACTGCACTCAAGTCGGATAAAATGCAAGCGTTGTCCTACGGTTTACAAATCTGCACATATTGCCCTAGCTCTGAGCTAGTGTGTTCAGTGGTGTAGTGGAGATAGGGAAGTCCAGGAAAATGTGGTGCCACTTATTTCACCGTAGGGACAAGGGTGCCATCTCCTGGGGCACAGTTTTGCCATCTTCTGCTGGCCAAATAAATTGTGTGGTTTTTCCCCCCTCAAAGAGAAACCTGCCAAGTAAGTTAACCAGAGGAAGAGGTAAGTTACACTAGGAGATAAATTTCCACTTCTAACTGGATAGCTCGGTTGGTAGGACACGAGGCACTAAATCTCAGGGTTGTGGGTTTGAGTCCCACGTGCAGCAAAAGATTCCTGCATTCAAGGGGGTTGGACTACATGACCCTTGTGGTCCCTTCCAACTCTGCAATTCCATGATTATATTTTAGACTGAATAAAGTCACCTTGATGACACAAAGTAGTGGCTAAACCTTGGCTGTTCTCAACTGTCCACTTGGCTGGAAAAACAGGAGGAGACCCGAGAGTAAAAATTGGTTTGTATTGAAATCATAATGTCTGCGTTGATCAAAAATCCTTTTTTGTTGTAGAAGGGGCAAGGCTATGGGATTGTCATGAAGAGTGTCTGCACCGCATCATGATTTGCCACTGCACCAGCGAGAGCCATCTGCAGTATGGATATTGTTACAGATTTGGGGGGAAGCCTCCCTAAACCCTAGAAATTAATAAATGGGGGGGGAGGGTTGGAAGGTTGCCATGGTAACTAGGTGTGAGGTGACAGGGAAAGAGGGTTTGGGAAAGGGTTTCTGGGTAGAAGAAAGGAAGAGAAAAGACTGGGATCCATCTTGGGCAGGCTGGCTGAAGGCTGACTGGGAGAGATGCCTTGAATTCCAGGGCTGCACTGCTGTGCAGGACAAGCCCATCTTGAGATGACCATGCTGTAAGATCTGGACTTCCTTCTGTCATGGAATTCTACTCATTATTGATCCAGAGCAGAACTCCAATGTATAGTTAGCAGAGTAAACACGTTGCAAGATTCCCCCCCAAATAGACCAGAGGCAATTGTATTTCATCCAGCAGAGCTTTACTGCTTCTAAAGGCAAATGAGCAAAATGGTCACAAATCCAATACAAACAGGATTGGCACTGTTCATAAGAAATCCAGTTGCAGCAGACTTAACTTAAACTTACAATAACTTATAATAAGTCTAAACCTTAACACTAAGCATACTATGTACAGAACACCACACCAGAAGGAAAAGAGATAGAAAGAGAAACTGAAACCCCGGCTCCTTTTGGCCTTACTTTTATAGTCAGCATGACCTTGACAGAAGAGATAAAAGAAGCAGTTTAAACCAGCTGTACTCAGCTTCTCTGAAGGAATAACCCAAACATCATGAACCTTCTGCTTGTTTCTTTCACACAGAGAAGCTTCCGGAACCCTCTTGGACTAATTAGAATAGGGAAGATCTCTACACATCAGATCAATACTTTCTGCACCAAGAAATGCAAACTGACGCCTCCATGCAGGCCGAAGGTGTGTAAATAGGTGAATAAACACTATTTCTTAAAGCTATGGCAGTCTCTACCATGTCTCAGTTCTCCAAAGGAGCACAGACCCTGTGTGAGTGCCGGAAACCCCATGGACTTTTGCTACCCACTTGGCAGAGAGAGCAGGGGGCACCCAACTTTCGTAACAATATAAAGAACTCTTTGGTAAGAATGAGTCAGGCCAATAATTCACATGAGGCTGTGTACACATCATGCATTTAAAGCAACCCCCCCACACACAAAGAACCTTGGGAAATGTAGTTTTTTAAGGATGCTGAGAATTGTAGCTATGTGAGGGGTAAACTATAGATCCCAGTGTTCTTTGTGTGGGTAGAATGTACCTTTAAATGCATGGGGTGTAGACAACGTAACTCAGTAGCGTCAAACTTGACGGAAAGCAGATCTGGGAGCTTCAAGTCTGTATAGGTCAGTGTTTCTCAGACAGTGGGAAGCATCAGTGCACCTGGACCTCTTTCTGATAGGTCTCCGTACCAAAGGCTGCCTAATGCCTCCTCAGTTGTCTGGTCTACCCTCTAGTCATGTCATAATGGCAGGTGCCATTAAAAATGAGATTTGAAAGAAACACAAATACAAAACAGGTTCCAAAGCCTCCCTCTCTATCATAATGAGAAGAAACAGGAAGAACAAGAAGACCACAGGGCAGCGACCACAGGGAATCCGTTATTTTGTTTTTTAAAAAAATCTTTCCACATTATTTTCGTTTGGGAAAGGGCCAAATTATAGAAGAACGACCTGTGGGGTGGGGCTAGAGTGAAAATGAAATGAAAGATTAATCAGAAACAGCTTGCAGATAATGAGGTTTGCCTCAAATATGACACCCACAATTTGGGCCGTTCACGCCATCTTTTAAAAAGAAGATATTACAAAGCCAATCTATGTACAGCTTCCATGTGCACACCATAAAGTTTGGTCTGCTGTGTAGTTTTGATTTCAGACTACATCATTTGTCTTTGTCCTCCTCCCTTTAGCAAAGGGTAGTGTGATCAATTTTTCATATTAAAAAAACAAGCTGATGAACGATGGCTTTTGGCATTTCCTATCGGTGACCCCATTTGTTGCTTTTGTGGGAACAAAAGAAGTGCAGAGTTTCTTTTCGCAGAGACTAATGGTGGTGTAAACGCCAGAGATGAGACAAATGACGGGAGAGATCCTCCGAAGACAGCACAGGGAATAGTTAATCCATGTAAAATTATACTTTCTCACCCACGGAATTCCGGACTGCAGGATACTGTCCTGAATGGATTCTATAGTCTCTGCTCCTAGCCCAAGCACATTCCTTGCGATTCATCACAAAACCCCTTCTCATGAAACTGAACTTTGCAAAGGATTGAGGACAAAAGTCTGGGACTGACACAGGTCTTATTTGTTTACTTATTGGATTGGATTTGTAATCCACTTGCTTCTCTAAAAAGTGGCTCACAATTTAGGGATGTAAGGAGGCAGCAGTTTCCCTGCTGTCCTGTGTCTGGAGCAATCATAGCTGTTTCTCTTTTACTACAGTTCGTTCTCTGCTTGAGCCTTGCTACCCACTATGGTCAAAACTACTGTAATTAATCATGTAGTTAACTATGAAAATAAAGCTGGTGCATTTCAATGGAAGGCAAATGTCAAAAGCAATGCAGAAAATGCAATTTGTTTTAAAAAACTGAAACTAAAAATAGAGAAAACTGCTTGGATTCACTTGCCGGATTTCTGTTTTGACCTCTGACAAACATGCAAAATGTGACAACTTCTGCTACTGTTTCCATTTCGGATGGAGTTCTACAAGATCCTGACTCGCAAAATATATAAAATGCAATCCAATTCCAAATACAAGACCATATAAAACCATTTAATATCATAGAATCATAGAACTGTAGAGTTGGAAAGGACCGCAATGCAATGCAGGAATCTGTTCCCCAACATGGGGCTCAAACCCTGAGATTAAGAATCCCATGTTCTACTATTTCATAATGATAAAAAGCCAAACAGCCAGCAAAAAAGTAAAGTAAAATGTACAGTGGTACATCTGCTTACGAACTTAATTCGTTCAGAGGTCTGTTCTTAAGCTGAAACTGTTCTTATCCTGAGGCGCATTTCCGCTAATGGGGTTTCCCGCTGCACGCGCGCCTCTGGTGCACAATTTCCGTTCGCATCCTGGGACAAAGTTTGCAACCAGGAGCAGCTATTCCGGGTTAGCGGAGTTCATAACCTGAAGCGTTCATAACCAGAAGCATTCGTAACTAGAGGTACCACTGTAGTAACAGTGCAACTCAGCCAGACCCTGGCACAACAGACCTAATTTGCAGTCCTTCCTTTTATGAAGTTGTAGAGGCCTTAGGGGAGGGGTAGGTCTTCAAGGCCTCATGGGACGGGACCTGCCCAACCTCCAGAGGAACCAAATGGCATAATTGTGGGGTCACCGCTGAGAAGGCCCTGCGACAATATGCATAAACCGACACAGGCAAATCTGTGCCCCCTGTCTGATGGACCATTTTTTTGTTGGTGTGTAAGTGAGCCACCAAAGGTCCGTATAGTAAAAGCTATGGTATTCCCAGTAGTGATGTATGGAAGTGAGAGCTGGACCATAAAGAAGGCTGATCGCCGAAGAATTGATGCTTTTGAATTATGGTGCTGGGGGAGACTCTTGAGAGTCCCATGGACTGCAAGAAGAACCAATCTATCCATTCTTAAGGAAATCAGCCCTGAGTGCTCACTGGAAGGACAGATCCTAAAGCTGAGGCTCCAATACTTTGGCCACCTCATGAGAAGAGAAGACTCCCTGGAAAAGACCCTGATGTTGGGAAAGATGGAGGGCACAAGGAAAAGGGGACAACAGAGGACGAGATGGTTGGACAGTGTTCTCGAAGCTACCAGCATGAGTTTGACGAATCTGCGGGAGGCAGTGGAAGACAGGAGTGCCTGGCGTGCTCTGGTCCATGGGGTCACGAAGAGTCGGACACGACTAAACGACTAAACAACAACAAAAAAGTGAGCCACTAATCATCTAACTCTATAGAAGTCAGCTTAATAGGTGGTCCTCGTGCAGCTCCTCAGCCTTTGTGTTCTGTTTCCTAGGACCCAGCACATCCTTATAAATACAAGCCCATGGAACGGGCTGTGTCCTAGCCTTCACCATATGTAGGATGCTTATATTTGCATTACCAAAAAGAAACAAGAAGAGATCCCCTTTTCTCCTTCCCCCCCCCTCTGTTATTATATTTGCATTTTTATTAAAAAAAAACGGCAATGAAGAAAGCTTTTTTCATCAGTTTCAGGATGAATCATTGGCCTGTTTTATAGTGTGATGTGGGTTAGGTACCTTCTCAGTTGCCTCTAGTCCCCTTCGCTATGGGGAACACTTCTGAAAAACACCACATTTCTGGTCCCCAAACAAGGCTTCTATTCCAAATGTTTTTCCATAGTGTAACTTCTCAAACGCCACAACCAGAGAGCTAAGAACAATAGTCCTTATGTCGTCTGGCTAGGGAAACAGTTATCTCCCTTGAGCTGAAACTAGCTCCCTTATTCCTGTGTTTCCCATTTCGCCATATATATATATATATATATATATATATGTAATCTCTGCAGTCGGCGTTAACGGCCAGCCTATTATACGGGAAGATTTCCATCCAAAGAATATTTTGCTATTTTTATTGTTTCTCCGCAGATGTGTGACTTTTCATTTATTGGTCCCGGATCCATATGCCAACCTCATCAGCTTCTGAAAAGAGAGTGATGCAAATATCTCCTTCAACGAGTCAGTTTCCATCCCTCTAGTAGGTCTGCATTCAGAGAAACAAAAGCAAACAGCACTGGGCACTTTTTCTAATTTAATTAAAAAGGTACAAAATATTTCCAATCATAAAACACCAGACACCTAGAAAGAAACCTATGGGAATCCAAGGTTATGTTCACATTAGGGCTTAATGCTGCCTCTTTGAGAGCCAGTGTGGTTTAGTGGTTAGCGTGTATGATGAGGACGTGGTTTGAACCCCCACTTGGCCATGAAACTCACTGGGTGACACTGGGCCAGTCACTGTCTTCTCTCAGCCTACCTCACAGGGTGGTTGCAGAGATTAAATGAGGAGGAGAAGAACAATGCACACAGGGCCGGATTTAGCTTTGATGAGGCCCTAAGGTACTGAAGGTAATGGGGCCCTTTATATGTCCAGCTGTCCTTTGTCAACAGCAAATTGTGGCTGTTTTTTGGGGTAATAGGGAACAGTACTAGTAAATAAAAAGCAGAGACATCACCTTGCCAACAAAGGCCCATATAGTTAAAGCTATGGTTTTCCCAGTAGTGATGTGTGGAAGTGAGAGCTGGACCATAAAGAAGGCTGATCGCCGAAGAATTGATGCTTTTGAATTATGGTGCTGGAGGAGACTCTTGAGAGTCCCATGGACTGCAAGAAGATCAAACCTATCCATTCTGAAGGAAATCAGCCCTGAGTGCTCACTGGAAGGGCAGATTGTGAAGCTGAGGCTCCAATACTTTGGCCACCTCATGAGAAGAGAAGACTCCCTGGAAAAGACCCTGATGTTGGGAAAGATGGAGGGCACAAGGAGAAGGGGACGACAGAGGACAAGATGGCTGGACAGTGTTCTCGAAGCTACCAGCATGAGTTTGGACCAAACTGCGGGAGGCAGTGGAAGACAGGAGTGCCTGGCGTGCTCTGGTCCATGGGGTCACAAAGAGTCGGACACGACTAAACGACTAAAGAACAACAACAACACTGCCTGCCGTGCCAGTTTTCAACTTGCAGGGAGAGTATTTTGATTTTAATTCAGGAATGCATTCCTCTGAAGAAGCATCCTCCATTGTAGCACTTCAGAACTCTATGATCTCATTCTGATCTGTTGTCTATCTAGACTGGGTTGGAAGCTGACCTGCAGCATCCAGGCTACAGAGTGGGCTAAGTTTGGCCAGACTGGAACTGTCTCCATAGACACAGAACTACAGTAAATATTTCAGAAAGTCTCCAGCCCCCTCCCCCCCTCTCCAGAAAATCTTATTTAACTGCTTCAACCAGTTTGTTCAAGATATCTTGGGGAATTGAAGGGATAAAGTCCAAAGTCTATTGGTGGCATTCTTCCCAATTCAAAACATATGGGGGTAAAAAGCTAAGACACACCACATCAGCAACATAAATAAAGCTAAGGCAGGGGTCAGTAAAGTGTCCCATTTATTAAACAGTAAATTTAATATGTATTATTTAGAGAACAAGCCCTCCTCCGCGGTTTCTGAAAACGCATGAAGCATAGCTGGATGGTGACACTTTCCGTATTAGCTTAGGTTCTCTTGGGAATGGGATGGCAGGTTTCTCATGGCATTTTCATGGGATTGTAGAGTTGAAAGTGGGGTCAAAAGGGCTTCCCAGACAACTGAAGGGGCAGCACACAAACATTTCATTTGCCCACAGGACTAATGCCAGTCCATTTCCATTTCAAGAGGTGCAATTTATTGGTGAAAGCGAAATGGAACTAGTCTTTCCATTGATTTTCTTTTTAAACATTTGGAGCAAGAAATGTGCTCTCTTGCACTGGGAAGGAAGAGTGCAGGATTTCCATAAACTGGATGAGGATGGAGGAAGGGGACAGGAAAAAATAATTTCAAAGTTTTCTTGAAATTGCACAGCTTTGCATCTGGGGAAGCAGCCATGTTTAGTTCCCCCAATTCCTGAGTACAACCAATTTAACACCGTTCCAGGGCATTGTGAGGAATGACAATTGGTGGCTTCCCAACTGCCCATCAGCACTGGAGCTGGCCCTGAGTTTTAGTCAGGCTTACCCTCTGCTTTGCTAGCTTATTACAGTGTTGTTGCTTTTTAATGTAGGGCTGAACTGCATACTGACATACTTCCTTCCAAGGGGAAAGATGTAGCTTCTTGATAAGCAGTATGTTTTGAAAAAGGAAATTATTGAACATTCAAGCTGAGGAGAAAACGAACAAGCAGATGTGCATAGGCTGGCATGATCATGGGGCAGAGGGGGGTTGCCATCAGTGTTCCCACCAGCTGGCATGATGAGTTGGATGGTGACGGGGCCTTCTTAGTGATGGCCCTCAATTTCTGGAACTCCATCCCAAGGAGTCTCGATTGACCCTCACTTTAGAAATCTTAATCCATGAGCTAAATACAATTTTATTTGCCCTTCAATCTCAGAAGGAGCTCATTCCCAGAGTTGTAAGTGGTTGTTACTGCTAATATGTGTAAGATTGAGTGTCACTTATTAGTTTTAAGTATATTAAAAATGTTTGTTTTACATAGTTTTATATTAGCTACCTTGAGTTCCTGTCTGGAGGATGGGTGGGAAAGAAAAATGAGGGATGACTGCATGAACAAATCAATAAATGGCATCTATTAATGTGGAACCACATTTCACACAGAACTGAGAACTGCGATTGATGGACCGCATGATGGGTCAGATTAGCACTTCAAAGTATCGTTCAAACTGGCTCAAGTCGATTCTCCAGCATGATCTCAGGGTTCCTGAGCTACCAGGGTGGCCTGGAAAGAAGCTCAACTGTTCTCACCACTGCTAAGGAACAAGGGCTTAAGGAATGGTAATTTATGGTTTGTTCTAATCTAGCAGTAAAAGCTGAGCAGTGAACCTGGTTTCTCTGTGGCTGGGAGAATGCCCCCAGATTCCTTCGTAAAGACATGATTGTGAGCTTTAAAAACAGCCATAGGTTTCCACTCTTTAGTCTCTAGGAGTGGGGGAGAATTTCGATTCAGTTTACATTTAAAAGCAGACCTGCACAGCTCACGCTTTCGGAAACAATGCACGAACCAAAACACAGCTATTGTTTGAAACCTGCACTTTTCCAAATTTTGCAGTGCAATTCTCCAGCCAAGTATAGTGTCCAAAGTTGCATATTCTGGGGTAAAGTTTGCACAGAAACAAGTGAAAGTAATGCATTATATGAGGGAAACTGCTTTGCAAAAATGTGTACATTTTTGAACACATTTTTGCTTGTATACATAAGCAGAGCCCGGTTGGAATATTCCAGTGATCCATCTAGTTCAGCATCCTGTTCTTAGAGACCCATAAGAAACTTCGTTGGACTGGTCATGTATGTACGGATGCCTGATTATCGTCTTCCAAAGCAACTCCTCTATTCCGAATGTAAAAATGGAAAGCATAATGCTGGTGGTCAACAAAAGAGGTTCAAAGACTCAAGGCAAATCTAAAAAATGTAGTATAAATGCCAACAACTGGAAAACAGTGGCCTGTGGGCGCCCCAGTTGGAGAACAGCCTTTACCAAAGGTGTCATGGGCTTTGAAGAAGCTAAATCTCAGAATGAAAGGGAGAAACGTGCTAAGAGGAAGGCACACTTGGCAAACCCTCACCATGATCAACTCCTGCCCGGAAACCTTTGTCCCCACTGTGGAAGGATGTGTGGATCCAGAACCGGCCTCCACAGTCACTTATAGACCCACTGTTAAAACCGTGTTTATGGAAGACAACCTTACTCAGCTATGAGTGATCGCCAAAGAGAAAGAGAGAAGAAACCCGACCACAAGAGCAAACCCACCCCATTGTGGTTTCCAGCAACTAATATATACCAGCATGTATATAATAGGATACTATTGCTCTAATTTTCATTAGGGTTTCTTTTTCTTTTTAATTGAAAATTGATGTGAAAATGCAGAGAATTGAATTTAAGATTGGAAAAATGAAAAACTGAGAGTATCTGAAATGGACATATCTGCCCATCCCTAATGAGTCACTCAGTATCTTTGCTACTGACTTCCAGTTCTCTCCCAACCCTGTCTAGCTCCTGGGAAGAGATTTCAACCTGATGTTCATTTTAAAAAAATGTACACAAGAAAGAATATTCATGCAAAGGATTAGGGCTAATTCTCCTGTTCTTGATGACGTGCTCAATCTCCACGTTGTCCTCAATACCCAGTGCAAGGATATATATGAGCAAGGGCAGAACAGGCCACAGTGGGAGCGTGCAGGTGAAACCGAGAACTCAGCTTGGCTCAATGTTATTACCGTGAGGACTTGATGACTTTTCCCCTTGCTGAATTTTTCCATGGACAGAACAAGAAAGGCAAAGCTCAAAGAAGCGCTTTCCTTTGAAGAGCCGAAGGAGACTGTTACTGTTTCCTTCTGTTCTTTGTGCCACAATATTTTCCTTTGGGGAGATGCACAGACGAGGAGTACTGAATTACATCCCTTGGATGCCTTTTGGGTTCTCCTGTTTTTACAGAGAGAGTGGATTCCCTGCCACCTCATCACACGCTAACAGGAGAGGGGAGAATAAACTAGGAATTTTCAAACTGATGACACATTTATGCCAGAATTGCAACGTTATAATATTATTGTATCATTTAACTTACATGTATACTTTGGAATGTTTATAACTACTGTAAATCATGGGCAAGGCCTGCCAAAAGTGTGCCATGTAACATTCCAATGCGTGACTTGTAAAATAAATACAACAGTTGCAGAGGAACAACATTCCCCAAAGCAAAACAGAAAATCTAAGTGCTTTGGATGCAGGAAAATGTCTTTAGTGAGGGCTTAAATAATTCCTGCGCATATTTAAATGGATTTCCACCATAGCTGCTGCCACCGTCATTACTGGCCCCCTTCGTCATTGCCATCTTTGCTCCGCCTTCTCCTTTGAAGAATATTGTAGCGACTTACAGTCTTCCCTACAGAAATCAGGAATGTGCCATAATCCCCAAAGCCTGAGTCTTGATCGAATTCCACATCTCCAAGCTTTCTCGCACTCTCTTTCTCTCTTCAGTGTGGTGTAGTGGTTAAGAGCGGTAGTCTCGTAATGTGGGGAACCGGGTTCACATCTCCGCTCCTCCACATGCAGCTGCTGGGTGACCTTGGGCCAGTCACACTTCTCTGAAGTCTCTCAGCCCCACTCACCTCACAGAGTGTTTGTTGTGGGGAAGGAAGGGAAAGGAGAATGTTAGCCGCTTTGAGACCCCTGAAGGGGAGTGAAAGACGGGGTATCAAATCCAAACTCCTCCTCCTCCTCTTCTTCTTCTTCTTCTTCTTCTTCTTCTTCTTCTTCTTCTTCTTCTTCTTCTTCTTCTTCATTACTGAAGGTGAGCTGCTCAGGGACACTCTCTTCTCTGCTCCTCATAAAATGCAGCAACAGTGAAACCTAAACCTTGCAGGTCAACTGCAGTAAGTTTACATTAAGTCAAAACTATGCAGTTTGCAAATCTTGGCTGGGGAAAAATGGTTTCATCTCATTATGGAATTTGGACCTTCTCAGGGAGGGTTAGGGACGCGGGTGGCACTGTGGGTTAAACCACAGAGCCTAGGACTTGCTGATCAGAAGGTCGCCAGTTTGAATCCCCACGACAGGGTGAGCTGTCGTTGTTCAGTCCCAGCTCCTTCCAACCTAGCAGTTCGAAAGCACGTCAAAGTGCAAGTAGATAAATAGGTACCACTCTGGCGTGAAGGTAAACGACGTTTCCGTGTGCTGCTCTGGTTTGCCAGAAGCGGCTTAGTCATGCTGGCCACATGACCCGGAAGCTGTACGCCAGCTCCCTTGGCCAGTAAATCGAGATGAGCGCCACAACCCCAGAGTCGGCCACGACTGGACCTAATGGTCAGGGGTCCCTTTACCTTTAAGGGAAAGCAGGACATTCCAGGACCAAACAGGTACGGCTTCTGTAAATCCGGGACTGTCCCTAGAAAATAAGGACACTTGGAGGGTCTGTGCTTTGACCCACTACTGATTTTAAAGTTTTTCTCAGTTGAACAAGATTAGGAAAATGCCACCTGTTCAACTTTGACTCCCAAATTACCTTGTACTGTATAATGCAGCCTGTTTTCAACTTTTGATTCTGCCACTGGTCTGTTTTCCATGTGCCCTCAGGGACATTGCCATTTGTAACAGGTTGTTGATTAAGGTATTAAGTCATTTTGGGTGTCATATTACGTCAAGGCTTTTATGGAGAAGAAAACAGGGAAGCGCATATGTGAATCCAGGAGGGTGTTTTGTTTTTTGGGATTTTTTATTTTTTTTACAACCTCCCACTTCAAACAAAGAGACCTAGATGTTTTAACGATGAGATTGCTATCTGGCAAGCTTGCATATAAAACTTACGTTTTACAATCCACTGGTCAAATAGTTAAGAAAAATAATAATAAAACAGGAACACAAGCCTCCAAAGAGAAATTAAGGTTAATGGGTCAGAAATAAGCCCAAGAATTTTTATGGTTCAGGAATTAGTAAAAAAAAATTATTTGCCTTTAGGTTCCTAGGCAGGCAGGCTGCTTAAGGGTCATGACGTTAGGACTTAACTTCATCTTGGTTTCTTTTCAACACTTAATGCAGGAAAGAGGAGGGGGAGGACCCTCCCAGAAGTTCCCAGAAAATGGGTACCTGCTTCTTCTAAGGGAGGCCAACGCAACTCGTGAATGACCCGGCAAACCAAAAACGCTCCACAAGTCATGTATGGTGGACGATTTGCGGCTCAATAAACTTATTTTAGCAACCTGCCTGGGATTCTAGGAATGAGGAGGCTGTCAATCACTTGGAAGTAGGAATGGGAGAGAAATTAGATAGTCAAACCTATTTCATTTCATTTTTAAAAAATTGTATACAGTGGTACCTCGGGTTGCATAGCTTCAGGTTACAGACTCTGCTAACCCAGAAATATTACCTCGGGTTAAGAACTTTGCCCCAGGATGAGAATGGAAATCGTGTGCTGGTGGCGCAGCGGCAGCAGGAGGCCCCATTAGCTAAAGTGATGCTTCAGGTTAAAAACAGTTTCAGGTTAAGTACGGACCTCCGGAACAAATTAAGTTCTTAACCCAAGGTACCACTGTACTATGTATACATTGTATACATTGCTATGCCTGACAACAAGTCCTAACTACAGTGGTACCTCTAGTTATGAACTTAATTCATTCTGGAGGTCCATTCTTAACCTGAAACTGTTCTTAACTAGAGGCGTGCTTTCGCTAATGGGGCCTCTTGCTGCCGCTGTGCCACCAGCACACGATTTCCATTCTCATCCTGGGGCAAAGTTCTCAACTCGAGGTAACTCTTTCAGGTTAGCAGAGTTTGTAACCTGAAGCGTTTGTAACCTGAGGCATTTGTAACTCGAGGTACCACTGTACTGGATTCTTTTGCCCCATCTTTTTGTGCCTGCCAAACAGCTGCGTCATGCTTATGATAATATTTTATTCTCTTGTTAATTATGTTGTTTTAAATGTGCATTTTATATTTGACTTCACTTAGCAATGGGTTTGTTTGTTTTTTGAAATGTCTACGATTTTTTGTTGTTGACTTTGTTTGTGTTAAATATGTATTCTGTAGTTGACCTCCTTTCTAATGTTTTATTTTGAAATCTTTAAGATAATATTTTAGTTTTCTGTTAATTATGTTGCTTTGACCGTATACTCTGTATTTGACTTTCTTCAGAAATGTTTTGTTCTGGATTGTTTTACTGATGTTTTAATATGCTGTAGACTGCTTTGAGATTTTTCTTAAAAATATAAAGCGGTATAGAAATGAAAATAATAATAATAGTAATAATAATGTGCTGTCCTTCATGTGCAGATCCCAGGGCAATTCACAACTTAAAATCTCAATATAAAAACCACAGAATACATATTAAAAATAGGAACCCCAACGAACCAATGGACCTTCCTTCCCATAACACATTTAAAAGGGCATTGGATGTCTATCAGTCAAAGGCCTGGTTGAAGAGGGACATTTTCTCCTGGCGCTTAAAGATATGTAACAAAGGAGTCAGACGAGCCTCCCTGGGGTGAGCAGTCCACAAATGAGGAGTCACTGCAGAAAAGGCCGATTCCTGTGTTGCTGCCCTCTGGACCTCTCACACAGGATGAACATGAAGAAGGACCTCCAATGATGGTCACAGGGTCCCGGTCAGTTCATATGGGGAGAGGCGGTCCTTGCGGAATCGTGGTCCCAAGCTTGATACCTAATTCATAGTTTCCAAAACAATATGCTGAGACATAGCCACCCTTCGATATTCGTACTTTTCTGAAATTGTGTACAAAAATGCATTGATTTAGGGGAAGTCACTTTGCAAAATTGCATAAAAATGTGTCTACAACTAGTAGAAATTCACACTGAAATATTGATGGATTTTCATGAGGACCTTTAAAAGCAAAAATTAAAAAATACAAACTCAAATGGAAAAGTTGAGAACTGGAAAATGAAGAAACACCAGAAGGAGCAGCTTTACCATTTCCTTCCTGGGAGGCAAGCTCCAGGTTCAGAGCAATTGGGCTGCTTTCAGAATGGTGGGTCACTCAGAACCATGCCATTCTGCTTCTTATAAACACAATACCAGAACTGGCCTGCCAACCCATCTGATTATCAGACATTTGGGTGCAAACAACAAGGGATCCTGGTGCTGGATCAGGATTTGGGGCACCCAAGAGCACATGACATCCACAATGGTTCCCCCTATCCAGAAAGATAGGGTAGGCTATCTGAGCCGAAGGTGTCTGCAACAGATGAATGGATGGTTAATGAGAAACACCCCACAAGCAAATCTAGATGAATGCTTGTTGCGATATAATCAAGACAAATGCCCAAGGAAGACAAGGCACCGCATGAACTTCTTGCAATGAAATCAGAACAACTGCCGAATAAACAGGCTGGCTGGAGGAGCCCTAAGCAATGTCACCGAATTTGCCAGCTGAGTTAAAACAACGCAGTACCTGTGTTTTCAGACATCAACTGCGTTTTCAAAATGCAAAGAACCTTTCCCCTCACCCTGGTAAAGGTAAAGGTACCCCTGACCATTAGGTCCAGTCGTGGCTGACTCTGGGGTTGCGGCACTCATCTCGCTCTATAGGCCGAGGGAGCCAGCGTACAGCTTCCGGGTCATGTGGCCAGCATGACTAAGCCGCTTCTGGCGAACCAGAGCAGCACACGGAAACGTTGTTTACCTTCACGCCAGGGCTATTTATCTACTTGTCCTAGGCTCTGTGGTTTAACCCACAGCGCCACCCGCATCCCTCCACAGCGCCACCCGCGTCCCTACAGCGCCACCCGCTTCCCCTTAGGACGTCCCTATTTTCATCGGAGAAATGTTGGAGGGTATGGAGTTATGTGACCCCCCAAGCCATGGAGATAAGTAACTATACAACCTTTAGAAGGCTTCCGACGGCAGTCCTGTATATGTTTAATGTTTTATTCTGTTTTTATATACAGTGGTACCTTAGGTTACAAACGCTTCAGGTTGTAGACGCTGCAGGTTACAGATTCCGCTAACCCAGAAATAGTACCTCAGGTTAAGAACTTTGCTTCAGGATGAGAACAGAAATTGCATGGCGGTGGCAGCGGGAGCCTCATTAGCTAAAGTGGTACCTCAGGTTAAGAACAGTTTCAGGTTAAGAACGGACCTCCGGAATGAATTAAGTTCTTAACCTGAGGTACCACTGTATGTTGGAAGCTGCCCACAGTGGCTGGGGCAACCTAGTCAGATGGGCAAGGTATAAATAGTGAAGTTATTATTACCAATATTATTAAGGAATCCCTATTTTCATCGGAGAAATGTTGGAGAGTATGAAAGCAGTGGGCCCAGCTGAGAATGTGCCAACTTGAGAACTGCCAAATCCAGATGGAGCAAAGCTGTTGAATCACAACACAGCACTCATCACATCCATGCAACACCTTTAAAGCACATGGCTCTCCCCAATGAATCTTGGGAAGTGTAGTTTGTTATGGGTGCTGGGAATTGTAGCAGTAAGCTACAGTTCCCAGGATTCTTTGGGACTGTTAAAGTGCAATAAATGTGCTTTAAATATGTAGTGTAAACAGAGTGATGGGATATTCTGTTCCCCTCTTCCAGAAACATTAAGGTTGAGGATGGGTGAGACCTATTAGCTCAGCCATTCAAATAGCCCCAGGTCCAGATTCATGGGGTCTCATCAAATTGCACTGTTTTGACCACTTAGCACAGGCTGTTCAATGGGCCACAATGGCAACCATATTAGTCCTAGCTGTACCCCATATTAATTAGTCCTAACTTTCTCTTAGTGGGATTGGGAGTGATGACAGGGCATGCAAATAGCATTCACTTCCTGTTTTGTCCTTCTCCGTTACTTTTCAAGAAGAAAAGCCATATCTTGAGGAGATAAGCATAGAGTGGTACCTCTGGTTACGAACTTAATTCGTTCCAGAGGTCCATTCTTAACCTGAAACTGTTCTTAACCTGAGGTACCACTTTAGCTAATGGGGCCTCCCGCTGCCGCCATGCTGCCGCCGCGCTGCGGCCACACAATTTCTGTTCTCATCCTGAGGTAAAGTTCTTAACCCGAGGTACTACTTAGAGGAGTCTGTAACCTGAAGTGTTTGTAACCCGAGGTATCACTGTATTCCACGTGTGAGGAGGACAGATTGTTTGAAACTCTACAAGGGGTTGATGGAATCACCCTGCTTATAATACAACAGGGAAGTTCAGAATCAGGAAGCACCACCACGCACGCACGCACACACACACATACACCGTTCGGCTCTTTTCTCCGTAACTGCCATGCCCCATCTCCCCTGCCCCTCAAAAAAACCAACAAAGTGGTTCTTCCTTGTATGGAAAAGATCAAATAGCAATACCAGCTCAGCAGCAGACACCAAGTTGAGAAGTCATGAGTCCTGCCCTTGCAGCAAAGCCCTCTCTTTGGGCTACCCTCTTCGTCACCAGTGCTGTCGTTCATCAGTGGCTGAATTCTGCTTTCAGGTTCCACACCAACATCACAACTGGATACTGATCTAAGAAGTGGGGAGGCCAGTCTAGTATTCAGTACATGATTCCTATGGTCTTCAGTAGTGCAATCCCATTCAGAAACAACATCTGGAATTCTCTTGAGCCACCTGAAAAATAACCGCAGTGAGTCTTTATACAGGACAGCCCTGTGGTCTCCTGATATCATTACTGCCTACAGTTTCCTGGACCACTGAAAGGCATATATTGTAAAACAATATCAATGCAGTCAACATTCTCTCCTTTTTTCAAAATGGGGAGCTGCAGCTGACTTGGTGGAGTGTTTCGGGATGAATGCAGAAAACAGGTTTATTTGACAGCTGCTACGTATTATTAATATTAGAATTGCATATTACATCATATCTCATTACAGTCTTGTAGCAAAGTTGCCCTAAAATGCAATATTGGATTCTGAGATAGTTTACAGGGTAACTCGCAATGGGCCAGAATCATAAAAAATTTCAGCATAATGCCAAAACTTCTGCAAAGTTCAGATGCTGCTCAAGTTCTAAAAACAAATACCAGCTACAAATGTCTGCTGTAGACTGGGGAAAATGTTGTCAGTTATTCCCAGAGCTCTTTGTAAGGGAATACACCAACAGAAATTTATTCTGTTTTAATGAAGCTACTCTACTCATAGAATCAGAATCGTAGAGTGCAGGAATATTTTCCATGCCCACCACTGGCACTGCTAACACCAAGTTTGAGAACAGGGGTGCCTTATCACTGGATAAACCTGGAAGCTGCCCAGAGTGGCCGGGAAAACTCAGCCAGATGGGCGGGGTATAATTAATAAAGTTATTATCATTATCATTGTTATTTTGGAGTGCAGCACTTTTGCTGCAGCAGCGGGTAAAAAGGGCTGCTGCATTCCCTTTCCTCTACTGCTTGTGACCAACAGGCACTTGAAGGCCTCAGGCAATAGATGACCTTACCACATAACCTGCAGTGTGGCTCGCTTGTTTGAATAAGCAGGAGTTATTTTCCAGCTGCATTTTAATTTGTACAGAAAATGTTCTCATATTTTTCACATCACACCACAGGGATGAGCATCTGAATACCTTAATAAAGCCAGGAGGAAATACTGTAATTTTCGCTCCATAAGACGCACTTTTTTCCTCTTAAAATCCAAGGGGGAATGTCTGTGCGTCTTATGGAGCGAATGTGTGGTCCCTGGGGCTGGGGGGGGGCGGGCTTCCTCCGCCAGCCCTGACAAGCTCCTGAGCAGCTCTGGGGTAGCCCGCGAAGCCTCCACAGGGCAGCAGGGAGCCTTCATCCCGCTGCCCTGGGGAGGCTTCACGCGGCTATCCCTGGCTTTTGTGGGAGAAGGGACAGAGCAAGGTTCTCTCACTTCCCCCACCTCCTGCAAAAGCCTCCAAGAGCCGCTCTCACTTTAAAGAGCCATGTAGAGGGTGTGTGTGGCTCTTGGGGGCTTTTACCTGAAGAGGGAGAAGGGCAGCCCATCAGTGATGAGCTGCCCTTCTCCCTCCTCGGGGAAAAGCACGTGCCGCTTCACGCAGCTCATGAAAGGGAGCGCTGAGCAGAGCCTGGGATGCATACAGGCTCTGCTCAGCGCTCCCTTTAAATAATATTTTTTTTCTTGAATTCCCCCCCCCCCCAAAAAAAAAGTAGGTGCGCCTTATGGTCAGGTGCGCCTTATGGAGCGAGAGAGAAAAAATACGGTAACAACAAAACCCATGCTGCAGTGCATCTTTGAATGAAATATGCATGCACACAGACATCCGAGGATTCTGTATGGAGCGAGCATGTGATAATGCGACTAGTGAAGGAAACGCAATGCACATAACAGTCAGTCAAAATTCAAATGGGTAGCTGGATTTTCCAAAGAAGACTCAGTGCTGGAAAAATTGGATTGCCAACTGTAATTCCTCCACGAGGTTTTTCACCCAAGCGTAGCAGAAGCACCTTGCACATTTGGACTATTGAGGTTGGAAGAACTGACAAACACTCCTAGCATAGTGCCATCTGGATGTGTTTTTTTGCAAGTGAGCCTTGCGATCTATTTGGATAGGCAAAAATGTCAGGAATAAGCCTTAGAGCAGCAAGTTGCAAAGCTAAAGCAGTTCTATCCAAGTAAAGCTAATTTCCCGTTTGATGTAAAACTGCCGGTGGAATTCCCTTGCATTTTAAAGGGCAAATCCTGTAAACAGATACTCCAAGTCATCAACAATGCCAGTCAAGGAAGCTGCTTTCTATCCAAATATTGCAATTTTAAAACATTTGCTTTTTAGCTCTGGTATCAAGCAACTTGGCCGGTGACTTTAAAATGGCCCTGTTTTCTCAACAAAATGTCAAGTAAGCTTTCAAAGGAGGAATAGTTCAGAAATGAAGTATGCTTTCCTAAGGGTAATAAACCACAAATGAATGTACCTAACCTCCCCCTGTGGCATGGAGCCAGTTTTTCTTGGGAGACAAATAAAATTATAGGTGCTTTCCTCTAAAAGGGCAATGCTACCACCTGGGTGGCAGCAAATTAAAAGTTGGGTGAGCTATATAAATTTTGGAGGAGAGGCATTTTTGGCATCGCTCTGAGTTTAAGCCTGAGTTTGCTCTACATAATTTTTAAAGGAATTGCACAAAACCCCAAGGAAGCTTTGGCCCATACCATACACTGTGTCTACTGTGTCACTCATATTTTTTAAACATGTGGAAGGCTGCCATATACAATGGAAAGAAATGTTTTGGATAGTTTTAAGTAACAAGAATGTTTTTAAAAAGCTAGACTTTTTTCTACACCTGATGGTTGCTTGGGATCCCAGAAAACCCTGTCATAATTGCTAATATCACATCCTCAGACTGCCCCCATTCACCTGGGACAGTCCTTATATTTTGTTACATGGAACTGATAAATTGCTGTCCTTTCCCCTACCCCTGTTTTTCTCTTTCTGGGATGCCCTGTTAGCATTTTGTTGGTCTAAGTCTGGTCCTTTATGGACCAGAGAGCACATTTGGAATTCTGAGAAAAAGCCCCAGATGTCAGTCACAAAATGGCTGCCATGGGCATGTGACATAGCACAAAATGGCTCCCGGGAGGGGCGTATTCAATAAGTTAGTGCAAACAGGAGGCAGGCAGGAAAAGCAAACAGTCACTCACGAATTGTGGGGTTTTGAGGGTATATTTGTTGAGACCTTTCACTGGCATCTGGGGGCACTGTGTCAGCAACTTCAGCAGCTAGACTGGTGACTGGAAGCGGCCACCGAGACCACATAACACCAGTCTTGAAAGACCTACATTGGCTCCCAGTACGTTTCCAAGCACAATTCAAAGTGTTGGTGCTGACCTTGAAAGCCCTAAATGGCCTCGGTCCAGTTTATCTGAAGGAGCGTCTCCACCCCCACCTTTCTGCCCGGACACTGAGGTCCAGCACTGAGGGCCTTCTGGTGGTTCCCTCGCTGTGAGAAGTCAAGTTACAGTGAACCAGGCAGAGGGCCTTCTCAGTAGTGGCACCCGCCCTGTGGAACACCCTCTCACCAAATGTCAGAGAACAACAACTACCAGGCAGCCCTGTTTAGGGAAGCTTTTAATGTTTGATGCATTACGGTATTTTAATATTTTGTTGGAAGCCGGGGCATGGTATAAATAATAAATTGTTATTGTTATTGTTATTGTTATTGTTGTTATTATTATTATTATTATTATTATTATTATTATTATTCTGGTTTAGTCTAGCCTTCTGTCCCCACAATGGCCAACCAGGTGCCCATGGGAAGTGTTTTGTGGTAGTGAATCCCCTGGATTAACTATGTGCTGTGTGAAGACTTAATTCCCCCTTTGTCCTCCTGATTCAACTGTTCAACCACATTGCATGGCCCTCAGTTCTGGTATTCTAAACACCAGGGTACCAGCCTATTTCACCTGTTGCAACTGGCAACGCTGATGGTATACCATAGGACAGGGGTGGCTAACCTATGGCCCAATTCCCATCAGTGCCAGACAGCAAGACTAATCGTCAAGAATGATGTGAGTTCTACTCCAGCAGCAGATATAGAGGTTAGCTACCGTAGGACAATTATGTTTTTCTGCTATATTTGTAACCCAAGTGTTAAGCTGTGGGTCAACATATCAGACGACACAGCGATTCTTCAAACAGCTCTTGTTTATTCACAGGCCAGAACAGAACTGAACTGAAGGGTTCAGCCAGCCTGCTTATATAGAGCTCCAGTACAACGCAACTGTAACAACTTTCTGTAACTATCCAATCACTGAACGTCACTTTCAATCCCTTTTTTGCATATGGGGACCTGAGTGAAAACTATCTACAGTATCCCCCTGCTGGCCCAGGGTGAGAACTTCAGTACATAACACAAAGGAACCAATATGTCCCAAATTTTCAACAGATGTTCAAATATGGCTTGCAATTTGTTCCCCCTCCCATTTCACGGGTTCCCTCTCAGCAGTTTCCATATCTGATTTCCTAATGAATCTGGAAAAAATGTGTTATATGGGGCAGGATTCTGTATTCTGAGTATCTCTGCTTTATTTCTACCCACAGAGCAAAAGCATAGTCTAGAATGGTGTTCTTTAACCTTGCTGAAGTGTTGATGCGGCAGATCTAGTTATCTGAACTTCCAGTGTCTACACACAGGCTTACTCCTTCAAACAAAGAGCTTCCCTATAACTAACAAGAACACTCATTTTCCTGAGATAAATGGAAAAGTACATATGCAAGCATAGTTGCACATAAGGGAAAAATAGCAAACAGCATATCCAGGGAGACTGACTCAGATCCTGCATTTGATGTAATGTTCCTTATGGAGGAGATTTCGGCAAAATGGACAAGTAGTGACTGGGGAGTAACCCATTTCATGCTTTACAAGCTGTAGATCCCTGTGTTAACAAATTATTTCAACAAGCTGTGTAAATTAATGAGGTACCAGCTGATGTCAGGGCTCAGTGATGTGTGTGTGTGTGTGTGTTTAAAACTTTAGATTTATTAGAATATATTGGCAGATGCATGAAATTGACTTTCCCAAAACCAGAACACAATTTTCAGCGCTAGCTAACTGAGCTTATTCATTGTTAAGCTATGGCTGGTGTGAATTACTGGGTGCTTCTTAAGGTTCCAATGAATATGACGAGCTCACTGCTGTGCAAAAATGTGGAGTATGCAATTGGACAATGTCTTGATTTATAGACATCCACGGGAGGAACCTCTGGAGCACCTGAATGCAATCTTTCATCGGCTCAAGGAAATGGCTGAATTTGATTTTTTTGCTCCTCAAAGTGCTTCATAAAGACAGCAGGAAACCAGATATGGATTTGGGATACATTGTAGGCCCGACAATATAGGGTAAACGAATTAGGAAACCAGAGATACATAAAAATGGAAGCTATGGAAATCTGCTAATAACTAGCCATTAAGTGGCAGGCGAGATGTTTCTGGGCACTGGGAGAAAACGCGCGCCATATTTTACATACTCCGCTTGCTCCATTAGCACATCTCACTAGGGAGCTTCTATAAAACAAGCTTTTACCCACTAAACTAGAGCTTTGCTCCACTGTGCCTCAAAACAATCTGTTGGTGGTCAAAAGACCAGATCAAGGCGTGGTGTAACACAAAATGGCTGCTACAGGGACATGTCTGCCACATCTAAAAGAGCAGAAATTGTGTGGACATGGGCCTTCATCAACTCCCCCATCGAGGGCACCTACATTAGCCACTGCTACACTCAGCCTCTAATGGATATGGGGGCGTTTAATGGGTCTTGTTTGGTGTATAGATGGTCTCCTGTGCATTTTTTGGATTTTGAGGGAATATTTGCTGGGCAGCACAGAAAGTACTGGTGGGAACACTGGCACAACACCGCTTTGTGTGGGGACATTTTAATATCCTCAGAAATCTAGCTTTGGCTAGGAAAATGTCCCTGCTATGTTTTTCAGAGGAATGGGTTAGGGCTAATGTCCTTGCAGCAATGCAGACTATGGAGTCACTCCCCACCAAGACATTAGGTATTATTATTATTATTATTATTATTATTATTATTATTATTATTTTAGCATTGTTCTAAGGCAGTAACCTGGAATTACTTAGGCCTTCTTTCCATGTTGAACAGATTTTAAGATCCTTCTACAAGCTAAAGCTCAGCATGATGTGACCCTACTTCCAGCACGGAAGATGTGGTAACGCAAACTTGACAAGTGAAATTAATTATTGCATTCCATTAATTTTGAGTCATACACCCAGCCCATTAAAGCTGGGAGAACTTTGTGGAAAACAAACTAGCCACACCACAGTGAAATGTTTATTTTGGCCTCTGCGTGCCCCATCCTGCTGAGGTCCTCTTGGACAGATCAACTCCATCGTGGTTTGTGCTTGCTGCTAGCACCAGGAGAACATCTGCTGTCTTCCGAAAAAGAGGGGGAGAGGGAAAGACTGCAACTCTACATCTGGGGCTGCTCTATAGGGCCTCCTTAGCGACTTGAGATGATGGCAATATCAGTGTCTAAGGCTCAGTTAGACATATGTATGCGACAGGTATTGTTTTCAGCCATCCTGGTTCATAAAACATGAGGTGATTAAAGGGTTCTGTGCAACCGGGGCAATTCTTAATAAATCTAAATGGTAGAGGATGAGAACATTATATTGAGCTCCCTTTCAGAAATGACGATGTGCAGGATTCATTTTATCCATAATTATCGGAGATCATCTGGATCCCTTTCAATCTGGCTTCAGATCATATCCACACTACGCATTTAAAGCATTCTTATATCACTTTAACAGTCACAACTTCCTGTGGGGGGGAAAATCCCAGGAATGGTAGTTTGTTAAAGGCGCTGGGAATTATTGGATCCCAGAGAAGGAAATTCAACTTGAAACAAGTGACTATAACTATAGCTATAATTCCGTTACTTTCATCATGGAACTATAGTTGGCATAAGTGGAATCTCCTCACCTGGGCACGGACCAGACCCAGGCTGCTTCACCTTCCTCAAGGTTTCTGCACACTTGACAGTTCTTCGTATCAGACATGAAACGCAGGTGGGGGGGAGGAGAGACCGCCTCCCTCCGCCCTCTTGGAATGGCACTTCTGACTTTAAACAGAGCATACACATGTGAAGAAGTGTTATCAATACAGAAGGTGTTTCTTCATGGTCTCCAGCCCTCTTTGCAGTCTCCCGCTCCACTTATCTGAAGTGCCACGCTTCCCTTTCAAGAAAGAGAAAGAGAATTTGGCTGGTGCTATCATTTAAAGAGGCCACCCAAGAGAATTTGCTTTTGACCCTCTTCGCTCTTGACAAAGTCAACAATATTTCTTTTCCCCACCACCTCCTAAGCAATCTATTCCCATCCCTTCCTAGGCTCCCCATTACCTGATAACAAATCAAACCGCAGCAAAGTGTCGGCCTTGATATTTGCGTAGGTTATCAAAAGTCTCCTTGGCACAGGAACCCATTTGACATAGCCAGCTCCCCCCACATCCTGGTCATACACAGAACTCTCTCCTTGTTTATCTCACGGGTGGGAGGATGCTGGAGAAATGGGATGGAAGAGCAGTGTCAAGAGATAAGCTGAGCACACACACATGCACACACAGGGGATTTGTGAGCCAGCCATTAAGGTTAAATTAGGGGGAGGATTTGTCTGAAAGTGAATTTAGTCTCTGGGAAAGACAGCTGAGTGATAAATGGTCATGTTTATCGCAGGCAGCTCCCCAGACCCCAGGCCTCAACTATGACCTCTGGTGGGAATTAATTTAGCCTAGGCTTGCAGGACGCTGAGATGTCAGGCAAGAAATCAATATTACCCAAGGTCATTTGCTTTTGTCGTTAGTGGTGGAAGAGGCGATGCCGTTCCGAAAAGGGCCAAGCAAGAAGGCTCCCCCCAAGCAGAGACTGAAGAGGACACACTGGGGGAAGCTTGAGTAGAAAGGTTCAGAATAAAAACCAGGACATGGAATGGTTCTCTTTTTTTTAAGTACTGTATTTTTCGCTTTATAGGACACACTTTCCCCCCTCCAATAATTAAGGGGAAATGTGTGTGCATCCTATGGAGTGAATGCAGGCTCCTTGGCTTCAGCGATAGCAACGCGAAGCCTCCGAAGCGCAGAGGGAGCGCTCCCTCCGCGCTCCGGAGGCTACGTGTTGCTTTTGCTGAAGCCTGGAGAGTGAGAGGGGTCGGTGTGCACCGACCCCTCTTGCTCTCCAGGCTTCAGGGATAGCCGCCTGAAGACTTTGGAGCGCAGTGGGAACTTGCGCTGCACTCCGAAAGCTTTGGGTTCCTTTTGCTGAAGCCGGGAGAGCAAGACTCTCCTGGCTTCAGCAGAGAGGGAGAACTGCACAGCGTCCCTTCAGCGAAGCGGGAGGAGAAATGGAAGGGGCTCCGTTTCTCCTGCCGCTTCGCTGAAGGGGCGCTGAGCAGAGAGGGGGAGAATTTTTTTTCTTGTTCTCCCTCTCTAAAACAAGGTGCGTCCTATGGTCGGGTGCATCCTATAGAGCGAAAAATACGGTAAATAGACACAGAATATGAAAGGGATAGGAGAAGAACAAGTAAGGCAGAAGAAGAGAAAATGCTACCTGAAAATATGGGTGCTATTTAAAGCTTGCTGCTCAAGATCACACATTTCAATCAATAAAACATTTAAAAACCATTGTCTGTGTTTCTTTAGACATAGTCCAGTTACTGCAGAATGACACTAGCCCTGGCCCAAATAGGAGATGAGGGGACCAGTTTGGTGAAGAGCTAGTTAGTTTCACTGGGGCACCTTCTGAAAAGTAAGCTTGGGTTCAGGTTTAAGGTAGAGCCGGTCCTACCATTAAGTGACCATACAGTTGCTGGCTCAGACAGCTGATTTTGGGTGCCATGAACAGGCAGCAAACCGATATTTTTTATTATACCAAAGAGTAAATCGTTTTTTAAGTGAGCAAACAAACAAATGTTGTAATCTTTTATATTGCAGTTCTTGGAGTAACAACCTTTTAGGCTGAACTCAAATGACCGCATGCTTGCAAAAGAATCACAGTAGGCATATTATTTATTGTGGCTTCATATTTATGAAGCATATCATTTCATTGTGTTTAAGCAGGAAAGTTCTTATCACAAGCGATAATGCAAGGGTATAGCTTTGACAACTCTGTCAACACGACCCCTCATGTGAAAGTTATCAAGTTCAGGGGGAGAGCGGGGGCAGAATATATTAATTCACCAGTGGAGAATTATGTATATGCAAGAGGGGTGTTTGCTGGACTTTGTGCATCTAGCTTGGAAACACAGCTAACAAAGGCCAGATGGGGTGAAGTGACTTTTCATTCTTTTCAGCACAATGGAAACATTCAAGAGGACTCGTTGTCAGAGACTGATGTCTTGTACACACAACACTGTGATGGAAACCATATTTTGGGAACTTCCCCCCTTTCTGAATACTAAATGGAACCAAAAGTTTTCCAAGACCATTAAGGCCAGACTAGACATGACATTTGCTATGTGGTTAGCCTTATGCTATATGCTTGCATGTATCATATGTAAGCTAGGCATCTGATGTGATTTCACACTGCATGACCTTGCTGCACATCAACTGCGCTCTCATACCCTCCAAGACATTAAAGGCAAAACCTGGGATGCCATCTTCCCATTTTTGCCTCATGAGAGGATGGCAGCCATTTTGTGCTCTGTGACGCGGCATGATTTTGTGCCACAACCCCCCCAAGTGCTTTTTAAAGCACGGCACCCAAACTGCACATTTTGGGGCACTGCGTGAGACCACAGTCCCAGAAAAGCACAATTTTCAATGGGAAATCACAGTGCAGAATCACACAAGATCATGACACCCAAAATGGCTGCCATCCTCTCATGAGAGAAAATGGGATGCCCTGGTTTTACTGGAACACTTGCAGGGTATGCCCTCTGTCTCTTGAGGTAAAACTTGATGCTACAAAGAGACAGATATTTGGTGTTTGGAGACACATCTGGACCTTGATAGTGAGAAAATCCTCTGCGCCCAATCTTATACATATCTGCTTCCAATGATGCCTTCCTAGTTGCCCTTCAGGGCCAGCCTAAGACATTTTGTTGCCTTAAGGGGAAGGACAAGATGGCGTCCCCTTCAATTAATGAAACTGGCAGTTCAATTATACTTAATTGCTGGCAACGGAATAGCATTTTTCACTGCGCCTGAGGCCACCAGACTAACTTAGGGAATGCATGGCAAGCTCCCTACCCTGCCAGCATTTATGAGTAGTAAACTAAGAATGAGTGTGGCCTTAATGTTTCTCGAAAACATCCATAATGCTATACTATTACGTTAAGGAATGGCTCGTGTATGTGCCTCTGTGTGTGTCTGTACTAGTTTCTGGTTCTGACAGCAAGTCCAAGTATCTACATCTGGCAAGCTCCATACTCTGTGCACCAGCCCACTATTTAACAGAAATGTGCCCCCCACTTGCCTGGTACTCAGTCCATACCTGTTCAGTCCTGCCCGCTTTAACCACTAAGTGCACCCATGTTTGCTGTTTGGCATTTGGTCGCATTTGCCTTCGTTTTGAAACCAGCTTGGTGCCGAGGTGCGGGAAGACATAATTTATTTAATACTTTGTTTCGTTAGCATTTCCAGCTTCTAATTTAAGGTTCATATTATATGGTGTTGGCTGCCTCGCAGTGTTGGGAGCTGGTCACATTTTGTTGGTTTAAGCAGCTGATTTATTTTCCTCTAGGCATCTTTGCCTCAATCATATTTTCCTGGACTGCACATTGCTTTGGCGAAATTGACACAAATTGTCCTTCCTGGCTGTTATTTCCTACAGTAATATATAGGCCATGAAAAACGAACGGTTGTATCCAACTAATTTATGTTCAGAGCAGACTCAATGAAATTAGTGAACCTAAGTTGGCCGCGTCCAATACTTCCAACGGGTCTGCTCTGTGAGGACTAGAATTGGATCTAGCCATGTGTGCATTTCTATGAATGTTCCTAGCTGAAGTCAATGTACATTTATTCTGAAGTAAGTCTCATTGAATTCAGCGGGGATTACTCTCAAGTAAGTGTGAAAAGGATGGAGCCTCAAGTAACAACTAGCTTGAGAAATGGACTTTAGTGCCTACAAATCTGGAAGGTTGTTTATTATTGTTGTTGTTGTCTACTGTCTTTTCAAAATGACAGGAAGCCCTACAACAGCCATAGCTGTCAACCTTCCCTTTTTTGCGGGAAATTCCCTTATTCCAGTGCCGTTTCCTGCTGCTTCCCGCTGCTATCCCGGATTGTTAGATATCCCATAGACTTCCCCAGGACAGGTAAGGCTGCTGATCCCTTATTTTCGAGGATGCTGATCCCTTATTTTCAAATCTGAAGGTTGACAGCAGGTAAAAAATGCACACCTGAAACAGGTAGGAACATAGGAAGCTGACTTGGTCTGGAGGGGGAAATACATCAGAATGCAGTATTCCTAAGAAATGTCAGGATGAATACAAGATAGAGATGGATTGTGGCCCATGGGGTGTTTGTACCACTTTCCAAACCAGAGATGTGAGTCTGCTGGATGCAGAGTATACAGGAGTGTGTACGCAGCCTGCGCTCACCCAGTTTTATCATACTGCAGCAGAAGGGTCCCTTGAAAGCACAGCATTCCCTCATCACATCCTATTTTGTTTGCACCAGATTGTGTTTATTTCATTTCCAAATGACATTTATAAGCTTGTTTCTCTGCTTTGTGCGATTGCCAGCTGTCCCGATGACAGACTCTCCTGCCCGGAGGAGAAAAAGTTCCCTTCCAAAATGGAGAAAGCTTCTGAGTGTTTATGATTTATTTGGAAAAGAAAACATTCGGTGGTTTATGTCAGTGAAGCCAACTAGCAGCCCACAGACTGGATCCAGACCCTGAAGCAATTTCAGCTGGGCTAGGGGGTGGCTCCACCAAACGTTAATCAAGGTGTGGTTAAGACGTCTGCTTGCCATTTCACTCGTTAGGAAACAAAAACAATAATTCCTTTACAGCGCAGACTGATTTGGCGTTTTAATTTTACACCTTTCTTTGGATTTTATATCTGATGCCCAGCTATGCCTGAACACACATGGTGCGTAACTGTGAAACTTTGAATGCAGGATGGCTCCAAGTTCATTATGAAACTGCAGCAGCCAGTGTGCCTAGAAAAAGAAAACCTTCATATCCTGGATCATTCTTCAGAGCAGGGGCAGGGAACCTTTTCCAGTCTAAGGGGCCACATTCCCTTCTGGGCAGCCTCCCCAGGGCCACATGCATTGGTGGGCAGGGCCAGAGGCAAAAGTGCAACTAGCAATGCGTGCAACACATGTACACTAGACTAGTTTCTGCACACATTCACACATCCCTTCTCTGTCCTCCGTCCACACTGCACAGTGGCATCTTAGAACTCAAAGACAAATTCCAGCAAGGCAAAAACACTTTAGTTGAGATTCCTGCATCGCAGGTGGTTGGACTACATTATTATTATCCAGGCTTTTTTTCCAGCCAGAGCTCACTGGAGCTCAGATGCGGCACCTCTCAGAGGCACGCCTTTGCCATTCTAAGAGAACAAGAGAGAAGTTCATGGTGAGCTCTGGCACCTTAATAATAATACAGTGGTACCTCGGGTTACAGATGCTTCAGGTTACAGACTCCGCTAACCCAGAAATAGTACCTCGGGTTAAGAACTTTGCTTCAGGATGAGAACAGAAATCGCACGGCGGTGACACAGCGGCAGCAGGAGGCCCCATTAGCTAAAGTGGTACCTCAGGTTAAGAACCGTTTCAGGTTAAGAACAGACCTCCAGAACGAATTAAGTTCTTAAACTGAGGTACCACTATAATAATAATAGTACTAGTACTAGTAGTAGTAGTAGTAGTAATAATAATAATAATAATAATAATAATAATAATAATAATACAACCATTTGACTGGGTTGCCCCATCTACTCTGGGTGGCTTCAAACAAAATATAAAAACACATTGAGACATCAAACAGTAACAACTTCCCTATACAGGGCTGCTTTTAAAAGTCGTACAGTTGTTTATCTGCTTGACATCTCAGGGTCCCTTCCAACACTACAATTCTACCATTCCATAATTTGATGACTTGGGGTCTGAAGCAGTGCCAGGGAGGGGTGTGTGTCCTGGGAACCAGGCCGGCCTAAGATGTTTTGGCACAGATGCAGAGCCCAGAAGACCCCAGAGGGCCCCCACCATTTTCCCCCTAGGGGTGGGAGGATAGCAGAAGCGCCTCCGATTCACCAAGAGGCTGCTGTAGAGCCAACATTGGGTGTGGGACTGCCGAGGAGATGGCAGGCCTGGCTCCAAGGAGCATACCACAACTGTTGCTACTACTTTGGCAGCAGCGGTAGCAGTGGGCAATGCATTCCTTGGAAGCTGGATCTGTTGCTCTTGCAGATTCTGCCGCCTGAGGTGCTTGCCTCACTTTGCCTCATATGTGGGTCGGCCCTGCCTGGGGAGAGCTGAGTGTGGGCCATCTGATTCTCTATGGCAAACCTCTCTGGTTCCTGAGCTATTTCAGACTACAGTGGTACCTCGGGTTACATACGCTTCAGGTTACATACACTTCAGGTTACAGACTCCGCTAACCCAGAAATAGTGCTTCAGGTTAAGAACTTTGCTTCAGGATAAGAACAGAAATCGTGCTCCGGCGGCCCGGCGGCAGCTGGAGGCCCCCATTAGCTAAAGTGGTGCTTCAGGTTAAGAACAGTTTCAGGTTAAGAACGGACCTCCGGGACGAATTAAGTACTTAACCCGAGGTACCACTGTACTGCATGACTGCTCCCCTATATTAGCAGAAAAACGGCAGGTACTCAATGAGGCTATCAAAAAGAAAGCTGGAGCCATAAACCTGGCAGGGTAGATTTCTGTGTGCCATTAATTTCTGACAGGGATCTTGTCATCCAAGAATGTGATCACACGGGCTCCTGGCTGCCTTCTGAAGGACAGTACCAGAAAGGCCACACTTTCCCTATTTGCCCAAGAGTGTGTAGATTAGACCATAGGCAAATGACAACCAGATTACAGTAGACCAGGGGTCAGCAAACTTTTTCAGCAGGGGGCCAGTCCAATGTCCCTCGGACCTTGTGGGAGGCCGGACTATATTTTGGGGAAATAAATGAACAAATTCCTATGCCCCACATATTACCCAGAGATGCATTTTTAAATAAAAGCGCACATTCTACTCATGTAAAAACACACGGATTCCCAGACTGTCCACGGGCTGGATTTAGAAGGTGATTGGGCCGGATCCAGCCCCCGGGCCTTAGTTTGCCTATCCATGCAGTAGACTGACCCATTGAAATGCTGGCACCTCGTTCCAAAGGTCTTATTTATATTTACAAAAATATTTCTATACCACCCTCTCATGAAATTTCAGGGCAGTGCGCAGCAATATAAGACATTTCTTTAAAAAAAACAACAACAAAATTAGAAGCAGTACAGAACAGTCATTAAAATGACTGGGTACTTGAGAAAATGTTAAACAACTGCGCAGGCCTCTCAGCATAAGAAATTCTTCACGAGACACCTGAAAATAGAAAACGAGTGTCTGCCGAATCTCTGCCCTTAAGGGCTGCTTCCGATTACTATTTGTTTAAATTCAGAATTGGTAGAGATACAAGCCTGGGTGATTTGGGAATTGGCAGAACATCTGTTTCCTCTCCCTTTCTACTTTGCATTGAGTTATCTAATGCTTCTAGCTCACTTCTCAAAATGTAAGGCTAAACTGCAGAGAGGCAAAAATATGGGAGATTATATAAATAGGGCTGCCATATGTCTGAGTTTTCCAGGACACATCCGGGAATCGTGCTGCAAAAAATGTCGGTGAAAACCCAGACGTATGGCAAATAGGGCATTTTTTTGGGGGGACAACTTTGCCAAAGGGGGGGGGGGTTGGAGCTCAACAACTTTGTCGAGATTTTCACTTTGGGGAATATAGCAAGCCTAAATAAAGCAGAATCCAATTACAGTAGTAATGTAACTTAAATTGAGACACTTATTTAAGAGGACACAAAATAAAAGAAAAAAATCAGACAAGAACAAATAGTAGATACATTTGTATCTGATTACCACAATGATCTAAGATAAAATTTAAGAACACTATGATAATCTTCTTTCCAAATAGCCATTTTAAAGAAGCTTCCTTATTCCAGGTCCCAAATTGGCCTGTTTTAACACCCCAGGAATCAACAACACAATGAGTAACCCAAGCTTTTGCTAGGTTAGAGAAAATTGGCAGCCACCACCAAGTTGCTTCGAGATCCACTGCTTGACGTAAAATGATACCCTGCAACATGAGGAAGCTGACTTCAGAAATCCTGTGGGACTTTGCTCCAATCATAACACAATTTTATTGTGGCAAACCCATACACCACTGTGTTGTACCACCTAGTGAACTAACTGGCTTGAATGTGAGAGTCGTGGCAGACTCACAACATACCTTTAAAGCACATCCAACACTTGTTTAAAATGCATGACTTCCATCAAAGAATTATGGGGACTGTAGCTTGAATCTGCCCTCAGTCTCTGCTCAACTTTCTAAAGAATGGGTAGGCAAACTAAGGCCCGGGGGCCGGATCTGGCCCAGTCACCTTCTAAATCTGGCCTGCGGACGGTTCAGGAATCAGCGTGTTTTTACATGAGTAGAATGTGTCCTTTTATTTAAAATGCATCTCTGGGTTATTTGTGGGGCTTAGGAATTCGTTCATTCCCCCCCCCCCCAAAAAAAAATACAGTCAGGCCCCCCACAAGGTCTGAGGGACAGTGGACCGCCCCCCTGCTGAAAAAGTTTGCTGACCCTTGTTCTAAAGCATGTATGGGATCACAAAACATACACTTGTTTAACAAAAATGTGGGAATTTGTTGTATGGTATATGATGGGGTCTAAAAGCAATAGAAGAAGATGCTAACTAAACATCAAGAAGAACTTTCTGACAGTAAGATCTGTTTGGCAGAGGAATGGACTCCTTCGTAAAGTTGTGGACTGTCCTTCCTTGGAAGTTTTTAAGCTGAAATTGGATGGCTATCTGTCGTGGGTGCTTTAGTTGTGATTCCTGAATTTCAGGGGGTTGGACTAGATGACCCTCAGGGTCTCTTCCAACTCTACAACTCTATGATCCAAGCTGATCATCTTTTAAGGATGGATTCCTTGCATATGGAGATTTTGAACCAGCTTGTTTACATTTCAGTACAGACTCTGGAAAGTCACCCCTGCTGAACATTGAGTTCATCTGTCCTGTAAGATGCAGGAAGACAACGACGACAACTAACCACCCCACCTGGTTCTAATGCATCGTGCGGTTTGCTGTATTCGTAGCAGATGGTATTTATTTTTCCAAATAAATACGCGCTTTTTGCCAACGATTTGTAAGCAGTTAAAAAAACAAACCCAACAACCTCTTGTGTTTCAGAAGCTTCAGATTTGTTGCTGTTGTTTTAAAAGGGGTTGTATAATTTTGTAATGATTGCAGCGCTTAAGCTGCTGAAGGGATTTTGGAACTGTAACAAGAGATTCCAAACACACCTAGGGAGCTCATGATGCAATCCATGGTGTATGCAAAACCCCTCTAAGGAAGACATCTGCATTGCTGGAGGATAAACCTTTACAGAAGTGAATGCTCACTGTGGGTTTCCAAGATCCGCCCTGTCTGGAGTAACTCACGCCTCCAGAAGACTTTGATATTTGAATATAAATGACAGGCACTTTATATATAATTTTTGGCAGCACAAAGAGCTGGAAGAGGCTGTTTCTGGCTAGCAACCCTTAATCCCAATGTAGTTTGATTGGCACTTCCTGTTTCCATTTGAACGCAGCCATGGGACAGCAACTGGTGCCATACCCAAAAGGTCTTGGCCACGCAGATTTGGGAAAGAAATGTTTCACCCTACATGCATCATGGTCCTAACATCTAACCAGCAGCTTTCAAATGGGAAGAGCACACAAGGGCTGTTTGTGTGTCCCTTTACTCTTAGACCCAAAACCTCTGGCTCAAACTCATGAACAGGAGGCAGTTTTCCCTGGGCTGGACTGCTTGTCAACAAAGAATCAATGGCTCTGCTGGAAACAGAAATGAGACTAATTATGGAGGTTATGTTCATGCCCTACCTTTAAAGTACCTTTGTAGCACATTTCCCTCCTCAAATAATTATGGGCACTTTGTTAAAGGGCTGCTGGAAATCTTATCTGTGCGACAGAGTGTACAGGCAACTCTCAACTTACGCAGGGGTTATATTCTGGCGATAGGGCATAAAGCCAAAATCATGTATAGTCAACAACAAAAAACCACTGGGTGCAATGGAGGGTGGGATTGCCAAAGCTTTCCCCCTCAGACACAAGGCTCCTTTTTGCCCCCCACTTTTTAAAAATAACATTTTTTGCCAAGCACATAAAGCTGAATGTGCACAAGTTAAATTAAAGTTGCGAACTACCTGTACTTCAAAGGTATAGCATGCACATAGACACTATTTGGAAACCATAGCAGGTTCAAGCAGAATACAGCAGCTATCAGCTGACCTGAAAGCAGAAACACTGTGGAGTGGCAGGGACAGTTACCAGCTAAATGGAACACGAGTGACACTGTGTTTTAAACCACTGAGCCTCTTGGGCTTGCCGATCAAAAGGTCGGCGGTTCGAATCCCCACGATGGTGTGGGTTCCCCTTTGCTCTGTCCCAGCTCCTGCCAACCTAGCAGTTTGAAAGCACACCAGTGCAAGTAGATAAATAGGTACCACTGTGGTGGGAAGGTAAACGACGTTTCCGTGCACTCTGGCTTCCGTCACGGTGTTCCATTGCACCAGAAGCGGTTTACTCATACTGGCCACTTGACCTGGAAAGCTGTCTGCGGACAAACGCCAGCTCCCTTGGCCTGAAGCGAGATGAGCGCCGCACCCCATAGTCGCCTTTGACTGGACTCAACCATCCGGGGGTCCTTTTCCTTTTTTTTTTTTTAACCTATCAACTAAATGAGGATAACTGTCTGACTGTCACCTTCCCCCTGCACATGGATGGCTTTCTTAAGCCTGCAGATGCCACATTGATTCAATATACTACACTCTCTCCTGCTTTCGTTTCTGAAGCAGGATGCATGACTACATTGACCGTAACCATTTCCTTACCTTTTTTTTTTACAGCCACTTAAGGATGATTAATAGAAGGTTTAATCTCATAAAAGATCTGGTTCTACTTTCTAAAAAGCTGCAAGATTGTGGGTGGACAGGAGAGGGTTAATGGAGCCAAGAAGAGCTCAGCTGGCAGCTGTCTCCATGGTCCTAGCAGAGATTATGAGACCCTTCCTTTTATTAGGTAAATAAATAGCCTATCCTTCCCTCTAGGTGGGGATGATGTGATCTAGAGGTGTTTGGTATAAGGAGAAAACAAAAGGAGACGGGCTGCAGTTTGAGACAAGTCAAGGCTGCCAGACTGTTGCTGATTTCGGATGGGATTCAGTCACACACCGGCCAATTCCGATTGCGCAACAAAGGTTTGGAGGTGTTGATCTGAAGTTCTTGCACAAATAACTCACTTTGCCACCCTCCCCTCCTAAATCAGACATTTTGCGATAAGGAAAGGGATGAGGAACTGCCCTGCAAGAGTTTGCGAAGGCATTTGTTTGACACAGTGTCATCTGCCTCCCCACAAACAGATCAGAATAAAAGCTCAGAAAACAGCTGATGTCCTCTCATCTCCTCCCAAACTTTTTGCAATCAAATCAGGATGTTTGCTCAATAAACAAGTTATCTGGAAGTGACCATAGACAGGAAGAGACCAGAAGGAACTAAGAGATGGTTTTGAGCTCTGCAAGCATCTCAGAGTGCTGGCTGTCTTCCCAGAGGTCTGACACGGCAACAGTGAGCTTTGGCTACTTAGAATCATAGACTCTTAGAGTTGGAAGGGGATCCAAGGGTCATTTAGTCCAACCCCCCTGCAATGCAGGAATCTCAGCTAAAGCATCCACAACAGATACTTGTTAGGGCAGTTCAAGCTGTGCCTCTGCTCAGCTTGCTTTCATAGTGGTGGGGCCTGAGAGGATGCTGGAGCCCCAAAACCTGCTTGAGAGGCTGCTGCATGCTGATGCTGGGGTCACCTGACTAACATCTTTGAAGGGGCACCCCAAGCATTTCCCCAAAAGCCATATAAGAACACTAATTTACCAAGGGCAGTTGGCTGGGTCTCCCCAGCCACTCTGGGCGGCTTCCAACAGAACACTAAACTACAATAACCTATTAAACATTAAAAGCTTCCCTAAACAGGGCTGCCTTCAGATGTCTTCTAAAAGTTTGGTAGTTATTTTTCTCTTTGACATCTGGTGGGAGGGCGTTCCACAGGGCGGGTGCCACTACCAAGAAGGCCCTCTGCCTGGTTCCCTGTAACTTGGCTTCTCGTAGCGAGGGAACTGCCAGAAGGCCCTCGGCGCTGGACCTCAGTGTCCAGGTAGAACGATGGAGGTGGAGACGCCTACAGGAGAAGAATGGCTGGCGAAGATGATGGACTATGCTGAAATGGCGAAAATGACTGGGAAGATCGGAGATGAAGAAGATAGTAAATTTAATGAAGAATGGGGAAAATGTGTAAGTTACCTAAAAGAACACTGGAAACAATTAAAAACTATGGCAGATTTCTAAAAAACACTTGTAATGTAGCGAGAATTATGGTGAAAACTGAGTATTAAGATAATATGGAGAACATCATAAGATACAGTTGGAAAAGAATAACGAGGGAAACCATGGAGGTGTGGAGGGAAGTCCGGGGATTCAGAGAATCCTATGTGTACATGATTATGATTTATTTGTGATGATAATTGTTAAAGGCGAAAATGAATAAAAAGTTATTTTCAAAAAGAAAAGGCATTGATGTGAAGGCTTAGCCCTGAAAGACTTCTAATAAATAACTGGAATAAATAAGCAAATTAGGTAAAGGTAAAGGGGCCCCTGACCATCAGGTTCAGTCGTGACCGAATCTGGGGTTGCGGCGCTCATCTCACTTTATTGGCCGAGGGAGCTGGCGTACAGCTTCCGGGTCATGTGGCCAGCATGACTAAGCCGCTTCTGGCGAATCAGAGCAGCACACGGAAACACCGTTTACCTTCCCACCAGAGCGGTACCTATTTATCTACTTGCACTTTGACGTGCTTTCAAACTGCTAGGTTGGCAGGAGCAGGGACCGAGCAACGGGCGTTCACCCCGTCGCGGGGATTCGAACCGCCAACTTTCTGATCAGCAAGTCCTAGGCTCTGTGGTTTAACCCACAGCGCCACCCGCGTCCCTTCAAATTACATCCACTGAAATAGGAGGGTAGGAAGCACCAGATTGAAATTCCCTACTGGTCTCAAAGTTAGAAGTCACGTGAAAGGCCGCCTACGTGATCCTCTATAAATGGAGGTCTGTGAGCTTCCTGCTGTTCCAGTCATAATGAAGCCCAGCTTGAATTGGCTTTCAGTGGCGCAAACAGCAAGGGAACACGGGATATGCTGGGCTTATGGATGGCCTTTTCCTGCTGATTGCTGACACCCGGTTTATGAGCTATAAGGAAGCTGCAGTTCTTCCAAAAACCGTGCGCTTTTTATTATATCTGAACTGAAAGTCATTAGCAGCACTGCCAATGTGCAGACGTGGGGATGGAAGAAAGCAATAGAATTACGGCAGATTTTTTTAGCGTCGCAAAGCATGGCGTCGTAGGCTGGAAAGCCTGGAGCTGCTTCAGGATGACTGGAGCTGCGGTCATAACACTTGAGTCATAACTGCGGGTTGCAATAAAAGTGTCCAGAATGATATGCTGTGCTCCAGCTTGCCAGACGAGAAAGCAGAAGACAGTGACTTCCTGCCTATCCAGCCCTGGCCTAGAGTTCAGATGCTAAATATTCCATATGACTGCAAGCAATTGCCTCGTAGCCGCTCTGGTCCAAGGTCTATCAAGTGCGCAAGCTGCTGCGGTGGAATGGCAAAAGTGCATTTGAACTATGTCTGGTCCTCCTGAGTCCAACTCCTCACTCAGCTCACTGAGTGGCTGTGGGTCTGCCCCTCTTTCTCAGCCTAACCTACCTCACAGGGTTATTGTGAGGATAAAGTGTGGTGTAGTGAAGAGCAGAACCAAGTGTCCCTATTTTCCAGGGACAGTCCCGGATTTACAGAAGCCGCCCTGGTTTCTGACGTGAACCTGGAATGTCCAGCTTTTCCTATTTTCATTGGAGAAATGTGGGAGGGTACAAAATAGGACTTCCCTAATTTCATTGGGACGTGGGTGGCGCTGTGGGTTAAACCACTGAGCCTAGGGCTTGCCGATTGAAAGGTCAGCGGTTCAAATCCCCACAACGGGGTGAGCTCCCGTTGCTCGGTCCCTGCTCCTGCCTACCTAGCAGTTTGAAAGCATGCAGTGCAAGTAGATGAATAGGTATTGCTGCAGCGGGAAGGTAAATGGCATTTCCATGTGCTGCTCTGGTTTCGCCAGAAGCGGCTTAGTCATGCTGGCCACATGACCCGGAAAAATTGTCAGCGGACAAACGTCGGCTCCCTCGGCCTGTAAAGTGAGAAGAGCAGCGCAGCCCCAGAGTCGATCGCGACTTGACTTGTCAGGGGTCCCTTTACCAATATCACTGGAGAAATGTTGGAGGGGACATCCCTAATTTCATTGGAGAAATGTTGGAGGGGACATCTCTGTTTTCATTGGAGAAGTGTTGGAGGGGGCATGTACGCTGCCTTGAGCTTCTTAGAGGAAGGGTGGAAGTATGTTGTTTAGTCGTGTCCGACTCTTTGTGACCCCATGGACCAGAGCACGCCAGGCACTCCTGTCTTCCACTGCCTTCCGCAGTTTGGTCAAACTCATGTTTGTAGCTTCAAGAACACTGTCCAACCATCTCGTCCTCTGTCGTCCCCTTCTCCTTGTGCCCTCCATCTTTTCCAACATCAGGGTCTTTTCCAGGGAGTTTTCTCTTCTCATGAGGTGGCCAAAGTATTGGAGCCTCAGCTTCAGGATCTGTCCTCCCAGTGAGCACTCAAGGCTGATTTCCTTCAGAATGGATAGACTAGATCTTCTTGCAGTCCATGGGACTCTCAAGAGTCTCCTCCAGCACCAGTGGAAGTATACATGCAATAAATAATAAGCACCTCTAGCTAAGGGATCTCCCTCACAATTAAGTTGTCCCAGGATGAGGATGTGCAACAGATATGGGTTATGTAGCAAGCAGGGACCGTCCAGTCCAGAATATTGCTTGAGGACTGTTGACTTTTCTAATATTTGCATGTATTTACAAATGTGCAGGCTGAGCATAGGGGGAGGCACAGCTTAAACACCCAAACAGGCAGCCTGCTGCTCCCACTTCAGATTTCTAGGGAGAGAGCCCGCACCCTAAGCCAGTTACAAAGTCTCAACTCAGCTCTCCGTGTCCTTTGCAAGACTCACTCAAGAAGCTGCGGTTTCTCTTAGGTAGACTTTACACCTACCACTTCCTCTGCCGAGTTCATTTGGTGGGTTTCTCTCAGAGACAAGCACATTCATTTGGCAAGGCAGAGCACCGGCAAAGAGGAACCCCAGGAGGCAATATCACCACCCCTGCTGCGAAATAAGTGGCAGCACTTTCCCCCTGCTTCACTTACACCGCTGAAGATGCCTTTGGATCAATACTTCCACATCAAGCTCCAGAAATTTACTAACACCGCATCTCTCTTTCGCTATCCTGTTAACAGTTATCATAACACGTAGTCAGAACCCTTAACCATTTGCAGTGGAATCCTGAATGTATTGACTCAGAAGTGCCTCTGTGTTTAGTAGGAATTGCTGCAATCCTTTCCAGGCTTGCCTGGGAGTAAGTCCTATTGATCTCAGCAGGGATTCCTTCTGGGCAGGCAGGCAGGCAGGCAGGCAGGCACAGGCTCGCCCTTTTAGCCTTGGATTTGCTACTGCTTGTCTGCTGAGTTTGTGTTTGTATTTATAAGCTTCTCTGATGTTTTAACACCTTCCCGTATTTGGGTATTATTTTTGGCTTTTATTGAAGCTGTCTTGAAAAACTCGTGGAACTAGGAGATGGCGGGGTGGTGGTGGTAAATAAATAAAAACAGCAGATTTGCAGCAGGAATGTAGGAAAATGCCTTATACAGATGCAGATCATTGGTTGAACATTCTCGGCAGCGACTGGCGGCAGCTATCCCGGGGTTTATGTAGGGGACATTCGCAGCCCTGGCTGGAGGTGGTAGCAGCGGCGGAGCAAGTTGATCGGGTGCCTGGGGAGGCGCATGTGCCCTGTGCACGTGCCCTGCGCCCGGAGGCGGAGCCAGCCACACACGGGGGGCACCATGGGGCCTCTGAGGAGTCTGCCTGCCTCTTCCCACTCAGCCACCCTATAGCTGGGGTGGGGGGTGGGGAGGAGGCAGTTTGTGTTATGTAGTGAAGTTCTCACCCTGGGCCAGCAGGGGGATACTGTAGATAGTTTTCACTCAGGTCCCCATATGCAAATAAGGGATTGAAAGTGACGTTCAGTGATTGGATAGTTACAGAAAGTTGTTACAGTTGTGTTGTACTGGAGCTCTATATAAGCAGGCTGGCTGAACCCTTCAGTTCAGTTCTGTTCTGGCCTGTGAATAAACAAGAGCTGTTTGAAGAATCGCTGTGTCGTCTGATATGTTCACCCACAACTTAACAGTTTGGGCAGTGTGGAGCTTGCGGGCGCTCAAGCCACCGCGTCACTCCCAGGAGAGATGCGTGGCTTGGGCATGCTGCAAGTCCCGTGGTGAGTGCCGCCCACCATTTTGTCACCCCCCTCAGTGGGGATACCCGGGGTCGACCGCACCTACCGCACGCCCCTTGCTGCGCCCCTGGGTGGTAGGGATTGAACCTGGGATTTTCTGCAAGCAAAGCAGATGCTGTACCGTGAAAGTGCAGCAGAGGAGCAAATCAGATTGTGAAACTAGCAAGGGGGGAAGGATTAACATCCTCTCACCTCCATTACCACTGAACTGATCAGTGTTCTGAAAGTCGATCAGCTGCTTTTGAAAACAAGTAGGAAGGTGATGCTGTGGGATAAAAGAAAATCATATGAAAACGGTGTATAGGTGGTCTCTGGCACCCAGTAAATTAGCAAAAATGTATAAGTCAACATCAGGCATCTGTTGGAAGTGTAAAGAAGGTACCGTTTTCCATATGTGGTAATCTTGCAAGGTTGTTAAAGTATTATGGGAAATGATACTGTATTAGCCTGAATATAAGCCTCATTTTTTTCCCCAAATTCCGACCATGAAAAGTTAGTGTGGCTTAAATTTGTGACCTTACAAAAATTTGCTTTTACGATATCGCTGCTGAAACAGACATGTGGTAAAACAGAATGGGTGTGAGTGCCTCCGGAATTTTAAGGGAGTGGCTCATATTCAGGTATTGTCTTTTTTCCCTCCCCCCCCCCATTTTTTTTTAAAGGTGCGGCTTATATTCGGGTATGGCTTATATTTGGGCTTGTACAGTATATAATGAGTTGTAAAAATGTTTATTAACTTTTATTAAGAAACCAGAAGCTTTTCTTTTAGGAATAATAGGAACGGGGTACCAAAAGAACAGAAAAAAATATTTATGTGTGCAACAATGGCCGCTCGAATGATATATGCCCAGAGATAGAAAGAAGAAAATGTTGGGAAAAAGCACCAAGGCAAAAGCCAGCTCCAGATGGCTGGAATGCAAAACAGGATGTTATGGTTTACAGATGTACTGTTGGAGAAAAGGTGGAGCCTATTCTCTGTACTGAGCACCGGATGTTAGCTCAGAGTGTCATATGACCTGTACTGGAAGTACAGGGGAGGAGTGTGTGACTCTTCTGATGGAGACTGAAGGGTGCAGTCACATTTCTATGTACTGTTGAGTGACAGGAATAAAACATGTAGAAAGGACTCCTGTCTGTCTCATTTCCCCTCCCTGGGAGAATGCAGGGAGGGAGAGAGAAGCAGAGAAGCAGAGGGTGTGTTCTTCTCACGACTAATGAGAAGAATCGCCGGGTTTGTTTACCTAGCCTGCCGGGGTCGCAGACGGACGGTAAACACAGTATCTCGCTCAATTGCCTCGGGGGAGGCCAGTTACCTCTGCCTGTGAGCTGAAGATATTAACATATGGCAGCCTTCGGATGGTTGCGATTCATCGGACATCTGCATGAGAGGCTGGTGGATTGTCCTCCTCTGCTCCAAGGAGGAAGAGAGGCGTCTGAAAGAAGCCAGAGGCTCAACAGACAGCTGGTGGAAAGAAGAGGTGTTTTCCAGAGCAACAAAGTTCAAGGTATGCTGCATTTCGGGCTAAAAGTGTGAACGCAGTTCGATTAATTCACTGGTTCACGGAGCTGCGTTTCAACGAAAACAAGAGCTCCGGGAGGAAGAGGCCTGCAGCTTAAAGGCTGAAGCCTGCATTCCACAAATTCTTGTGGTTGATAAACTGTCCTATTGAAATGCATTGTTGCTAGGTAACGGAAAGTTGGAAAGTTACTGGCAAAGGGGCTGGACTGTGAGTGTGAGCCTGGGAAAGCGAAACAAAATCAGAGAATGTTTTGGCTACAAGTTTACGTGCCCTTGGAAGGGACTTTCCATAGCAGCCAGAGTTTAGCTGCCAGGTGCAAAAGAGCGTAAACAACTTGCAGTTTGCCTGCGTGAGAAAGACAAAATCAACTGTTGGATTTTACAGCTTGTTTGAAAGTGAGAGAGGCTTGGCTTCAAGATGGATGCCAAGAAAGGGGGAGCCCTGCCCTGTTCATCTCCCCTGACCAGAGACAGTTATTCATCATGGTCTGGATGGATAACTACCCCAGAAGGGGTGAGCCAAGATGATGCTGGCCAAGTTCCTAAGAGCTCAACGAAAGCTGAGGAGAGCTTTGACCCCAGAGGGGAGAGTGCAGGAACTGTGGCTGTTGGAACTGTTGGTGTTCCTGAACAAGGTGCAGAGAGTGTGTGCTGTGGTCCTGAATGAACACGACAGACTTGCTGCACTAGAAGTGAAAGACAGGGGGAGGGAAGAACGGAGTTCTAATTCCCCCACTGCTGATGCTACTAGGGAGCATGGTGTAGCATTGAGTGCTGTCCGATGCTACAATTGTGGACAGACTGGGCATCTACAGCGAAACTGTAAGAAGCCGCGCCAGTCAAGAGGAGCAAAGAGCAGCTCTACGAAGCCTGAGGCGTCAGGCAAAAGCCGTTCCAAGTGCCAGGTGAAACCTGCAAAGGCTATGATGGCGAAAGGAACCACGCCAGATGTTGGGAACTCGTTCATAATTGACACGGGCACAACGGTTCATATGTGCCCGCACAAACAACTGTTTTCGACGTTGAGGAAGCAAAGCTTCACTGTGAAACAGGCCAACGGTCAGGAGTTGGAAGCGACCGGAATTGGGACTGTGTATCTTGAAAGTCTGAACTTGACTATAAGTGATGTTTACCTGGTTCCAGATCTGAGATTTAATCTGCTGAGCGTGTCGCAGATTGCAAAGAAAGGACTGAAACTGTCCTATGATGCTAAAAGCTGCAAGATCTACAAAGATGGAGAACTGTTTCTTACTGCCAAAGAGAAAGATGGACTGTATTTGTTGACTTTTGATCAAAGTGATTACATGAAATGTAATTCTTCTGTTTCTAACGAAATCTCTCTTGCAGGTGTGACCAGTGTGAGCACCAGGAAGCTGACCAAGAAGGTCGACAGAGCATTTCAGCGGGTGTATGCTGATGTGATTGGTCCTCTAGAACCATCTAGAGGCAGTGCAAAGTATTACCTTTTGTGTGTGGATTGTTTCACTAATTATTCTTGGGTTTATATGATGGAGAAACCGCAAGAAACTTTAGAAAAGTTTCAGGAGTTTTGTGACAAGGTTAAAAATATGCATGATGCTAACATTGATTGTCTTTTCACAGATGACAAGCAAGTTTTTCTGTTACAGAAGTTTCAGAAGTTCCTGGATGGAAAAGGGATAGACCACAAAATTGCTGTTTCGCCAGAAGCGTGGAACAGGGGGGTCTGTGTTAGAGTGAACAAAGAATTGCAAAAGGGGATGAATGCGCAATTGCTGAGTTCACATTTGCCACATGAATATTGGGCCGAATCGCTAGCGTCCTATCTTCATGTGTGGTTGAGAAAAGTCTCAACAGAGTTGGGATGTTCTCCTTTTGAGAAGCTGTTCAATAGAAAACCTTCTGTTGCCTATTTTAAGGTTTTCGGGTCTCATGTGAGAACAGAAGCTCCAGGTGGAGTAAAGAATGCCAGAGGCATTTTTGTGGGTTATGAAAAAGGTCTCTACAGAGTAATTTTGTCTGAATCTGGTCAGGTGATTCTCACAAAGTTCCTAGAGAGTGCTCCAGAGCAAGAGCGGGTTGTAGAACACACATTTCCCACAGGAAACGATTCAGATGATGATGATGATTTTTCTGATTTTACTGATTACAGTGGTACTGAGAGTGACAGTACTAGCTCAAAGAGCTCAGGTGACACAGTCATTGAGAGGAAATCTCACACAATGGATAGACCTTCACAGGTGAAGGATGAACCACTGTTTACTATTGGAACTGGTTCTCCAAAGAGTCCTGAGACTGAACCAGTGAGCAGAGAGGATCAGCACCTCATACGCAGGTCTGAGAGAGTTACAAAGGGTGTACCACCAAAGAGGTACTCAAAAGAGTTTGCTAACTTAGCTGTTGCATGTGTTGCTATTGTTAACAACTCAAAGCAGGTTAAAGCAGTGTCTAAGTCAGAGACAAAGACACAACAGAGAGTAGCTAGCCAAGGTAATGCAGAAGCACTCATTCCTTGGAAGCCAGACAACCAGAGAGGTACACTGGTGAAACCAGTGGTGGGGAGTTCCAAGGGTGGAACTGAAACAACAGGGGACTGTTATATGTATAACAACTGTTTGTTCTCTTCTCTGGATCATGTTTTGCCAATTGATGCTTTTGGGGGAGGATGTTGGGAAAAAGCACCAAGGCAAAAGCCAGCTCCAGATGGCTGGAATGCAAAACAGGATGTTATGGTTTACAGATGTACTGTTGGAGAAAAGGTGGAGCCTATTCTCTGTACTGAGCACCGGATGTTAGCTCAGAGTGTCATATGACCTGTACTGGAAGTACAGGGGAGGAGTGTGTGACTCTTCTGATGGAGACTGAAGGGTGCAGTCACATTTCTATGTACTGTTGAGTGACAGGAATAAAACATGTAGAAAGGACTCCTGTCTGTCTCATTTCCCCTCCCTGGGAGAATGCAGGGAGGGAGAGAGAAGCAGAGAAGCAGAGGGTGTGTTCTTCTCACGACTAATGAGAAGAATCGCCGGGTTTGTTTACCTAGCCTGCCGGGGTCGCAGACGGACGGTAAACACAGTATCTCGCTCAATTGCCTCGGGGGAGGCCAGGTACCTCTGCCTGTGAGCTGAAGATACTAACAGAAAATTGGCAGCAAAAACTGTTGGAGTATGCAGAAATGGCGAAACTTACCAAAAGAATAAGAAATCAAGAAGAGAGAATTTTTACTTTAGAATGGGGAGAATTTAAGGACTATTTGAAGAACGATTGCAAACAGCTTAGAACACTAGCAGGATTGAATTAAAAACGAGCATTGAAACAATTTAAATTGAGTATAAAGGATAAATAACAAATGGATTTAAACTGGATGTGCAGTGATAAAAGATGACATAAGCAGCCGCAGAAAGGGAGTCGATAGTAATATTTGGTAATTCAAACTGGATGTGTAGGTTTGTACCGTTGTAAGTTTACAAATGAGTAAATGAAAAATGCTTTAAAAAAATCATAATAGGAACACCCTAGTGGTCCCGGGCCTAAAAGAACTTAGATTAGCTTCAACCAGAGCCAGGGCCTTTTCAACACTGGCTCTGGCCTGGTGGAATGCTCTGTCTCATGAGACCAGGGCCCTGCAGGATCTGATTTCTTTCTGCAGGGCCTGTAAGACAGAGTTGCTCCGCCTCGCCTTTGGCTTGGAATCAGTTTGATTCCCTCCCCCTCTTTCTTTTTTCCTTTCTCCTCCTGCATTTTAATGTTTTAATGTTGTATTTTAATCTTATTTTTTAAAGCTGTATTTCAATCAACTTGTTTTTATTATTGGTCCACGAGGCAAGACACAGTGACAAGAGCAAGAACCTTTACTGAAACCATAACCAGCAAACAGGGGCAAAGCAACTGCTTATATACATTCCTGAAAGCCTGGGCCACTCCCACTCCCAACGTGATTGGCTGTCTAAACTTCCAAGCTGCGAATCACGACTCAGAGTTTAAGGGCCAATGGCAGCGGCCCAAATCCTGAAATGTTCTGTGATTAGACATCATGTATCGAATCAGAACACAGGAGCTCAGAATTCTTAGTCCAGAGTCAAGCTCAGGCAAATACAGACCACTGAATACATAACAGAGAATAACAACAATAACAATAATATTTAAAATTGAGATTTGCTGCAAGTCAAGCTGCCTGCTTTTGAAGCTGCATTCACTTTTAATCCTTACTCTCCCCAATTTTCCACTGGATTCTCTTTGCAGACAGAATACTGGCAATTTTTCAGATTAAACAACCCAAATAAATTTGCTTGGCTCACAAGGAACCATTTTTGTGTCAAAATGTAGTGGAGGATGCTATTTTTCCACCTGTTAATGTGAACAGAGACAGTTTCATTTTATACTTTTCCTGCTCTTGCCAAACCCATCAGCTTTTTTTAAATGATCATACCGAAGTGAATGACCAAATTATTTTGGTCATTACAGATGTCTCTGTCTTGTAAGTGCAAGCCTTCTTAGGGGGGAAAAATGCTTGCACTTTCCTACAATTATCTCTCTCCTATAAATTTGTACAAGATTGTCGTCACAGTATAATTTGCATGGCTGCCAGCAGATGGCTCTAGCCCCGCGAACTACGACATGATGACAGTTGGGATCAGGGACTGAAGGAGGAGAGTACTGAGAGGCAGAGGTAGAGGAGGGAAGGCAGTTGATGGCAAGATGACAACTAGGACAAGGAGATGGGACAACAACGAAAGGAAGAGAGGCGGTAGAGGCACAAGAGGAAGAGTGGATGACTGAGAAGGCAGAGGCTGAGGGGGAGGCTGAGATGAGGTAAGAATGACTTTGAGGTGGAAAGGAATAATGAGAATAACTCCCTTTGCTGGAAGTTGGAAGAAGCTGTGTGGCTTGCAAAGGACTAAGTCTGGCTGCCCCTTTTCCTGTCAAGAATGGGTGAGGGTGGGAAAGCTTTGACGTCCCCCTCACAAGCTCACCATGCTTAGGTGGGATTGCGAAGCAAGGCTGACCTCCCTCCTACATTGGCTGAAAACCTTTCTTCCCCCCTATACTCTGGGGATCCTATACCTACTTACCTGGAAGTAAGAACACTTCCACACTAGGTGTTTTAATGTGGAATTGCCACCCTTCCCCCTGTGAAAAGGAAGGGAGAGCAGACATACTGGAGGTTAGGGCATAGCTGTCAACGTTTCCCCTTTTTTTAAGGGAAATTCCCTTATTCTGAATAGGATTCCTCGCAAAAAAAAAGGGAAAAGTTGACAGCTATGGGTTAAGGAAGAAATATCAACAACCTCAAATATCAACAACCTCAGATATGCAGATGACACAACATTGATGGCAGAAAGTGAGGAGGAATTAAAGAACCTTTTATTGAGGGTGAAAGAGGAGAGCGCAAAATATGGTCTGAAGCTCAACATCAAAAAAACGAAGATTATGGGCACTGGTCCCATCACCTCCTGGCAAATAGAAGGGGAAGAAATGGAGGCAGTGAGAGATTTTACTTTCTTGGGCTCCATGATCACTGCAGGTGGTGATAGCAGTCACGAAATTAAAAGACGCCTGCTTCTTGGGAGAAAAGTAATGACAAACCTAGACAGCATCTTAAAAAGCAGAGACATCACCTTGCCAACAAAGGTACATATAGTAAAAGCTATGGTTTTCCCAGTAGTGATGTATGGAAGTGAGAGCTGGACCATAAAGAAGGCTGATTGCCGAAGAATTGATGCTTTTGAATTATGGTGCTGGAGGAGACTCTTGAGAGTCCCATGGAATGCAAGAAGAACAAACCTATCCATACTTAAGGAAATTAGCCCTGAGTGCTCACTGGAAGGACAGATCGTGAAGCTGAGGCTCCAATACTTTGGCCACCTCATGAGAAGAGAAGACTCCCTGGAAAAGACCCTGATGTTGGGAAAGATGTAGGGCACAAGGAGAAGGGGACGACAGATGACGAGATGGTTGGATAGTGTTCTCGAAGCTACCAACATGAGTTTGACCAAACTGCGGGAGGCAGTGGAAGACAGAAGTGCCTGGTGTGCTCTGGTCCATGGGGTCACGAAGTGTCGGACACGACTTAACGACTAAACAACAACATGGGTTAAGGGGATGCACCTGCCTAAGCATGGAAAGTAATGTTGTTTACAGTAGGAGAACAAGGAGCGAGTAGAGTTAAAACCTCCAGGTCTCTTTGAACTTTGTAAGCATTGCACCTGAGTGTATAGCACTGCACTGTCTAAATCTGGTCTCTTATTAAGGCTGCAAACCTATGCATGGTTTCCATTGAACACAGTGGGTGAAATCTGACATTGTTTGGACTGCACTGGCTACCAATTAGTTTCCGGGCCCAATGCAAAGTGCTAGTTTTGACCTATAAAGCCTTAAACGGCTCAGGACCGCAGTACCTCAAGGGCCTCCTCTTTCCATATGAACCTACCCAGATCCTGAGATCATCTTCTGAGACCCTTCTTCGTGTGCCTCCTCCTTGAGAGGTCCGGAGGGTAGCAACACGAGCACAGGGCCTTCTCTGCAGTGGCTCCCCGTCTGTGGAATGCTCTCCCCAGGGAAGTTCGCCTGGTACCTTCATTATACACCTTTAGGCGCCAGGCAAAAATGTTCCTTATTAACCAGGCTTTTGGTAGATTTGATTGACATCCTAGGACCTTTTAAAATGTGGAAGGTTTTCTTTGAGAGGGGGTTATTGGGTTGTTGTTTTTATTTTGATTATATATTTTGTGGTTTTATATTTTGATTTTGTTCTGTGAACCGCCCTGAGACCTCCGGGTATAGGGCGGGTTATAAATTAAAATAATAATAATAATCCATCCTTATCCTACAAATATCTCAATAATAAAATTTCATTGACTGACTTCCAACTTTTCTTCTTCTTCTTTTTCTCTTTATTTTTTCATTCTCTTTTTTCTTTTCTTCCTTTTTTCTCTTTTGTTCTTTTTTATATATGTGTGCTTGTCTGAAATATACAGTGGTACCTCGGGTTACATACGCTTCAGGTTACATACACTTCAGGTTACAGACTCCACTAACCCAGAAATACCTCAAGTTAAGAACTTTGCTTCAGGATGAGAACAGAAATCATGCTCTGGTGGCGCAGCAGCAGCTGGAGGCCCCATTAGCTAAAGTGGTGCTTCAGGTTAAGAACAGTTTCAGGTTAAGTACGGACCTCCAGAACGAATTAAGTACTTAACCCGAGGTACCACTGTATATGTATGTATGTATTTGTAATATTTTGCTTATATTTTATAATAATTATGTTAAATAAATTAATAAAATAAAAAACAAAAACAAAATAATAAAACAACAACAACAACAACAACAACAACAACAACAACAATTGTGCAAATGGACTTCTGCTCATGCAACAGGCTTTCACCTTCCTCACCTCCCCCCTACAGCCCCCCAAATTTGTTCCATAGGATCTCACAAACCTCCCGAGGAGGTTTTGAGGGGGCTTGGAGAGATGAAGGGGGGCAGAGAGGAAGGTGAAGTCCTTTCATGCAAGAGGGAGTCCATTCTGTTCCCTCACAGACAGCACTGGATACAGCCCGGTGGGATCTACTTCCAAGTCAAACATTGACTTTCAGTATTAATTTTTCAGGGCATCTTGCACACTAAGAGCCATGAAAACAACCAAACAGCACATATCAATAGTCAACTGTTTGTTGCAGAGTTGATGAAAGCATGTGAATATCACATGAGTAGAGTGAAAACAGATTCGTCTGATGTTTTAAAAGGGCTGGAAAATAAAAGAGGGTCTTCATTCAGTGCCAGAAAAGGGTAAGAGTAGATGCCAAGGAAGTAAGAGTCAGGAGCGTCTGAGGACGTTCCCTCAATGACAGGGAACAGACAGGTAACCTCATCCCAAGCCGTATGGGGATTTAACATTCAGTCCCAGCAGAGCTTCGAATTGTGCTTGGAAATGGACTGGCAGCCAGAGAAGCTGTTTCAAAGCTGGCAAGATCTGCTCCCTTGTTGGGCCAGACCCATTTAGCAGCCAAGCAGCTGTACTCCGGACTAGATGAACTTTCCAATTTGTTTTTAGAGGCAGCCTCGCATATAACGTATTGCAGCAATCTAACCTTTGGGTTAACAAGGCATCGATCAGTGCGGCTAGGCTCAGAGATGTTGCAGCAGGTGCACCAGGGTTTACTGGTGGAAAGGCCTGGGAAAACTTAGCATTTAGATAAACAAAACCCTGCTCTACAGGGCTTCCGGCACCAGGCCAGTTGGCAGACCAACTCTGCGTTACAACGATGTCTGCAAACATGACAACATCAACCTAGAACTTAGTGCCCAGAGACGGGCAGTCAGCTCATGTATTCATAGCACTGATCACAAGAGGGATGATCGCTGGGTGGGAGGGCAAAGAGAAGAAACGCCATGATGCATGTTATGTACTGACTTGAATAGGATCCAAAATGCAGCAGTCTGATTGGCCCTAGAACAATAGGTTCCAGAATGCAGCAGTCTGATTGGTCCTAGAACAATAGGATCCAGAATGCAGCAGTCTGACTGGTCCACAGGAGCCACCCAATCCAGCTCCTAGTGGAAGTGAATCCGCAACCTGATTGGCCTACAGGAGAATCCCGGAATTAGCCAATCACGTGGGGTCCATTGGGTAAATAATGTATATAAGGTAAATAATGTATATAAGGACAGATTGTGAAGCTGAGGCTCCAATACTTTGGCCACCTCATGAGAAGAGAAGACTCCCTGGAAAAGACCCTGATGTTGGGAAAGATTGAGGGCACAAGGAGAAGGGGACGACAGAGGACGAGATGGTTGGACGGTGTTCTCGAAGCTACAAACATGAGTCTGACCAAACTGCGGGAGGCAGTGGAAGACAGGAGTGCTCTGGTCCATGGGGTCACGAAGAGTCGGACATGACTAAACGACTAAAGAACAACAACATACTCTTCTACAGTGAATAATAAAAAGAAACACACAGTTCTCAGTCACTGCGATGGGGTGAGCTCCCGTCGCTCGGTCCCTGCTCCTGCCAACCTAGCAGTTCGAAAGCACCTCAAAGTGCAAGTAGACAAATAAGTACTGCTCTGGCGGGAAGGTAAACAGTGTTTTCGTGTGCTGCTCTGGTTCGCCAGAAGCGGCTTAGTCATGCTGGCCACATGACCTGGAAGCTGTACGCCAGCTCCCTTGGCCAATAAAGCGAGATGAGCGCCGCAACCCCAGAGTCGGTCATGACTGGACCTAATGGTCAGGGGTCCCTTTACCTTTTTATGAGCATATAGAGAGCCCTTGACAACTTGGGACCATTTTAGCTATGAGACTGCTTTCCCCCGCACGTGCCCATTAAAAAAATGATCAAGTGATGTTTTCATTTTATGAAAACAAACAAACACAGTGGAAAAGTCCAGCTCTGTAACTTTTGTTGGAACAAAGTGACAGCCAGTTTGAGGTCTTGGCGACAGAGCTGATTATCAGGAGGAGATAAAAGATCCTACCCAGGACTTTTTTTTCCTAGAAAAAGAAGGTGCCAGTTCTGCCCCCTCAAACCACTTGGCTGTAAATTCGAACCCAGGTTGGCACTTCCTCTCCTTGCAAACAGAGGATAAAGAGAGGAGAGAGGAGGAGAGGTATGAATAGATGACTAGGAAAGGGGAGCAATATGCCACGGAGGCACTCCTATGAATAAAAATTGCTTCTGAATAAAACAAGAAGCAAGAAAGGTCCAAGATGTATTCACATAATCTCTGCTGTTCATCTAATATGCACGCTGGCTCAAATCCTCCATGTATTATCCTCTTGGTTTTGCTTAGTCTTTACACAGGAAAGCCTCCCACAGAAATAAAAACTGAGCAAGAAACCTCAAAACTGGATGCACTATTAATTTTCCTCAGATTTTCATACAACTTGAAAGATTGTTTTGTTTCAAGCCTGCCCTCTACCCACTTCCCCAACCCAGCGGGGCTGAAAAAAAATATTTTTAGCATGTGACAGCTAAGTTGAAATGCATTGATTCTTTTTTAAAAAAGAAAACCTGGGTCAATTTGCTACAATTACATTTATTTTCGTGTAATTGAGCAAATTGTGGTGTCCAAACTGCTGGTAACTGATTAAAGCCTGCAACTGATCAGATGGCAGAGATCAGAGCAGCTAAGGAAGGATAAATGCTGGTGTTTGATCTTCTATTGCAGTGGTATTTTGAACTTTCGGGGAACCCTTTTTCACAGCTCAGAAATGAAACCCTGTGGAGGATTGTGGGAGAATGTTCCAGATGGGGACCACAGGATTGGCTCAACCGTTTTTGTTGGTTAGAATTCAGCACCTCAGAATCCTCTTCAATATCTTTAAAAAGTCTGGGGTGGACTCAATAAATCATGTAGGCAGTGAGTGTGCCCTTTCACTTTGTTCTTATAGAGAGCTCCTGCACAGGTATCTCCTTATTAACGTTTAGGGATCTTCCTGTCTGTTTCACTTCAGACTGATCACACGGGCACACACTTGTCCTCAGCAGTATCCTGAAAAGCCTCTCTCAGCAGCCATTCTCCTCACAGCAGAGAGAAGGAACAGAAAGCAGTTTAAAAAACGAGAGTTACTGGAATAACAATCACAACAGAATGGAATGCCTCCCTCATGTGACTCACAGTCAGCCAATCACAGGAGAGCTACTGCCAAAGGAAAAAACCTCATGTTAAAAATACACAGCAGTTCAACATAAGCAAACATCCCCATTTCTGGAAATTAAACCATTATCCTTAACACGACGCACTTCCATTGCTGGACTCGGTTGAAAATGGCTTCTCCAAGTGAACCAGGAAGTGACCTTGCCAGGCAACAGAATGACTCTTCTTTTCTTATCAGTGCGGCTGTGATCTCCTGGGTGGCATGGACACCATTAGGCAGTTGAATGTACAAGTTTACATGTTTACTCCATCTGTTTCCCTCCTTCCCACCCCCACTTTGCGCAGCCCCGGGCTCTGGCAACCCACACTAAGCCACTGAGTTGCAGTTCAACAACTTGTGCATACTTTAGCTGCTTCTGCCTCTAAGGGTAGCCATTAGTATCTCCCAACAGAGAAGGGGCTGATAAGCTTCTATGGAACCCTAACCTCCCACCCACCTCACCAGCCTTCCTTAAAAAACTCACTGTCCTTCCCACTGCCTTCCAGGAGAAGCTTCCAACAACAGTGGTGGGTTGTACGACAAGGGAGAAGGAGAGCGGGAGGACAATAAAAAAAGCAAGACGGGCATAAATGCACACGGTAGTTGGGCCAAAATCAGACATGGACATCTGGACCACCCGGGCCCTGCTTAAGAAATGCAGGCATCAGTCATGCCTCCCGAGTGGGAAGAATCAATTCCATGTTGCCGCCTGCAGATCTAACATTAACTCGCCCATCCGATGTCTTGGTAAGATAATTCACCCGTCTCCGCCGAAGGTTACATCGAGCCTTTCCCCTGAAAATTGATATTCTCCACCTGTCAAGGCTGTATTTATGATGAGGATAAAAATAATAATGTCTTCCTGCAGGGGAATAATGAGACGTGGAGCATTCAGAAAACCTGGCAGAGAAGTGTGATTTTGGAACAGTGGAGGGCACTCCCTCATTCACTGTAATACCAGGAGTTGTAGCCCACTTTGCTGAGGTAAGCAACGGTGTTTTGTCTGAACCCAGAGGGTTCGGGCTTCTCATGGTAGAGCCAATGTTGGGTAGTGGTTCAATCTATCAGATTAAGAGCTGAGGAAACTCTACCTGAGCTCTCCATTCAGCTTCAATGCCCTTGGGCTAGTTATTGTTTCTTAACCTAAGCTGCCTCACAAGGTTGTTGTGAAGAAAGCATTGGGGAGAGAACCATGTAATCCGCCTTGAGCTCCTATGGGGAAAGGAGGACATATATTAATTGAGGGAATGTGACAGGAAAGTTTTAAGACAGATTCAGTTATGAGTCACACCAAAACAAACACGTGGATCTTGAAAACAGTAAATTCCACTGAATAACCAAGGTTGGAGAGAAATGAATGCAAGCCTACCTAATTTACTTCATCCATGAACCAAACGCAAACCAAAACGCAGCTATCTGTCCGAATTTGTGCTTCTCTAAATTTTGCAGTTTTTCTCCAACCAAAAATATGCATTTAAAAACCCCATTTTAGGGGAAAGTGTGCACAAAAATACATAAAATGTGTGTGTGTGTGTGAGAGAGAAAATTTGCAACATGTAGTATATCAGATGAAAATGTATGTCAGGAGAAATATACACAAAAAGTACAAATTTGCATGTGGACTTTTTTAAAGGAAATTCATATACTGATGCAGTAATGGGTGGAGAGCTTAAATAAAAAACGAAAAAACTGAAAGAACCCAAAATTGACAGATCTGTCCACCCCTAGAAAGAAAAAGACTTGGCAGCAGCTGAGTTAGCTGACCATGGTCCTTTTATTCTAGTGGGCAAACCTTGGGCTTCACAGTGAAAACAATCTCTCCCTTTCTCTTTGTCCCGTTGAGAGTTGCTCGAGGCCCCTATTAATGTGGTCCCCCACTGCTTTTGGCTCAGGCCCATCTCTGTAGGCCAATTCAGCAAAGGAAGAGGGTTGAAAAGAGATTTGGGGAGGAGAAAGCTCAGAAGGCCTGCCAGGGGGAAGGAGGAGAACAGAGGCTTCTCTTCTGCCTTCGGGGGCTGCTACCTGTGTGGGTGTTTTGTGTGTGAGCGTTTGAGCGCATTCGGATGCCAGCACATGCATCTCACTGCAGGGAGGTGATCATAGGCATAATGAGAGAGGCTGGCATTGCAAACAGCCAAGTGAGAAAGAAAGGGCATCTGTGGGCACAGCCAGCACCACTGTAGATCAGAACATTCTTCAATATAGCAATGGTTGCCATTTGTTGAAACAGTGAGGGGAATGGATAGGGCATCATATTATAGGACCATACAAGGGATGCGGGTGGTGCTGTGGGTTAAACCACAGAGCCTAGGACTTGCCGATCAGAAGGTCGGTGGTTCGAATCCCCATGACGGGGTGAGCTCCCGTTGCTCGGTCCCAGCTCCTGCCAACCTAGCAGTTTGAAAGCACATCAAAGTGCAAGTAGATAAATAGGTACCGCTCTGGCAGGAAGGTAAACAGCGTTTCCGTGCACTGCTCTGGTTCGCCAGAAGCGGCTTAGTCATGCTGGCCACATGACTGTACGCCAGCTCCCTCAGCCAATAAAGCGAGATGAGTACCACAACCCCAGAGTCGGCCACGACTGGACCTAATGGTCAGGGGTCCCTTTACCTTTACCTTTACAATGGATCAAGAGTTCAGGCTGCCATCTCCTCATGGATAAATGTGGAACTGGAGAGCAGGAAACTGGTAAACTGGCCACATTCACACCATACTTTTATAGCACTTTGAACAGTCATGGCTTCCACCAAAGGATTCTGGAAGTGGAGGTTTATAGAGAGTGCTGAAAGTTATTACGAGATCCCTATTCCCCGCACAAAGCTACAATTCCCAGAGTTCCCTGTGAAGAGGGATTGATTATTAAGCCACTCTGGGAATTGCAGCTCAGTGAGGGGAACAGGGGTATCCTAGGGACTCACAGCAGCCTTACCAAACTACAGCTCCCAGAATTCTTTTGAGAGAAGCCATGACTGTTTAAAGTGGTATCATAGGGCTTTAAATGTATGGTGTCAATGTGGCCTTGGTCTCCTACAAAGCAATTATCCTACTTAGCAATTGCAGTCTTCCTCGGGGACCGGCAAACAAAATTACAACCTTATGCACTATCACCACAAAGCAACTTACCTTTCTTGGGCATTTTAAGCACATTTACAGTGTGTATCATTCAATGAGTGTACAGTCTATGTGCCTGTTTTCACAGATAGTGGAGCTGTAGAAATAAACACAAACACTTGCACATGTGTAGAGACAGCTTGTACCTGTGTTTAGTGCAACGTGTGAACGAATCTTTACTGTTGTGCTTCGATGTCTGACGAATTTCCTCTCCCTTCTTTTTGTTGTTGTTAAAAGCTATTAGCCATGACAGTTGATAGAGCTGGCTCAGTTGGTAGAGCAAGAGACCCTTAATCTCAGTGCTGTGGGTTCGAGCCCCACATTGGCCCAAAGAGTCCTGCATTGCAGGGGGTTGGACTAGATGACCCTTGTGGTCCCTTCCAACTCTATAATACTTGTATGATACTTGTATGATACTTCCAGTTTAAATGGAACTTCCAGGCTCTGGGCAGTATATGTCAATTGCAAGCGACACACAAGTTGTACTTGTGTCCTGCTTCTGTCTGATTCACAGGGCCCTTATGTTTTTGAAACTGGAGACTGCACAATTTTGCCTTCAGGGAGAATATGGACAAACTTCATCCACAGCTATCTCCATGTACTTGGACAAAACTCCAGAAACACAAGCAGACCATAATAATGATGAATGAGTTGGGGATATCCTATTTCAAGAGTAGAGAACCAGATGGTATTGGACTCCAGTTCCCATCAGTCCCTGCCAGCATGGCCAATGGTCAAGGATGATGGAAGCTGTGGTCTAAAACATCTTGGGGGGGGCAGAGTTTCTCCCGTTCCTGCCCTAACCAGATCTGTTTCACCTGCTTTAACCTGCAATCCTCTATCCACGTACTCAAGCGTAAGCCCTACTTAATGAAACTTACTTCTGAACAGACATGTCCAGGATTGCACTGTGAATTAGGTTACAAATGGAGAATCAGCTTTTGCTGTTTGCTGCCGTGGCCTATTGTTATGTCTATCAGGAAGGGGACCTGTGTGTTCCTAAACAAGGTGGGAAGAGACGTCCCTTCGTCTGTTCAATTATAGAGATGACCTTTGAAAGCCCCGAGCAACCAAGCTGAACGGAAGAGGATGTGAAAGGTTTGGGATTCTGTTTATACAAATGATCACATTTCAGATCCCACTGGTGGCATGAACCAGGAGGAGGAGGGAAATAAATGATGCAAGAGGGGACTGAGAGGAGATGCGATAGCCACCTTCAAATGTCTGACGGGCTGCCCCATGGAAGATGGAGCAAGATGTTTTCTCCTTCTCTGGGAGTTAGGGCTTGACCCCATGGCTTCAAGTTACAAGAAAGGAGATTCCGACTAAACTGAACATCCTCTTAGTTCAGTATTGCCTGCACTGACTGGTAGGGGCTGTCCAGGATTTCAGGCAGGGGAAATTCTCACCAAGCTGAAAAACAACAGCATGGCAATAGATCCAGGACCACAGAAAGATTTGGATTTTTAATATATTTGGATCTGTTTTAACAGCTGCTTTATGGTTAAACACAGCCAAGGAGCAAACACGGAGAGTTATTTTACTGTTTCATTATTGATGGCTAGATTGCCTATGAATTCCTTTCTTTAGGCAGACTGGCAATGGCAGCGCCTGGAACCACAGCTCAGCCCAGGCTCTTTCTGGCTAGCTGCACTGCTAAAAAACCCAAACATATTTCGCTGGAATGGTATGTCTGCATGATGCCGGCTCGAGCTGGGAAGGAGCAACGGAGTCGACTGATGGTCATCATTTGCAAAACATCCATCAAACTATTAAAAGGGAGCCAAGAAGGTTCCCTTTGTCCATGACATTGCCTTTCTTTGTCCTGTGCCACAGTCCAGAAACAAGGCTGAAGCCCTCCCTCTGAGGCTTGTCACCATCCTTCGGTGATATATAATTCTCTGTGAAGCGGCAATTCTCAAATCAAAGTGCCAAGGCTGTGTGTGTTAAGTATAATTGTTTACTTGACACTGAAATGGGGAATGACTAAATGATTAAACAACCATTGTTGTTTTCTGCTAGCTAAAACGTGAGTGTTTAACCTTAGATTAGGTGACAAAGGTATTTGGTTGCAAATTGCCATCTTGGAAGAGTAGTGGCTAAGTCTTTGTTCTCAGGCTCTGTGAGAATAAGAAGTGATAATGGAGTTCACTCAGGAGCACGCAGCCTCAGAAAAAATGGAGGATGCAAGGATAGAGATCTTTGATTCTAGGTTTGTTTGGAATTACCTTTTATTTCTAAGAAGATGAACCTGTGCCGGACTGGCACAAGATATTGTATGGAATTATATGGATGTATCTATCTTTGATTTTTTTTCCCATTCTGAAGAAAGTTCTGCAAGTAAATCTTTGAATTCAACTTAAGGGCCTTCACAGTGTTATATTTCCAAAAGGAGTTGGTTTTTATGCATACAATCGCTTCAAGCTACACAATATTAATATCTGCAATAGTTTGGAATGAGATTTTGGAGTAGTTGGGGACAGTAGTGGTTAAGTATCACCAAATCTGCGCAGTTAGATCCAGCAGACACAGAAAGAGGGAAATCCCAAATGGGGCAGGCTAATATTTATTATTTCAGAGTCCAGATAAGGGTGCATTTTGAGCAAAGGGATCTCTTCTTCAGGTGAATAAACAAATCCTATACTCTTATGAATTATGGTGCTGGAGGAGACTCTTGAGAGTCCCATGGACTGCAAGAAGATCAAACCTATCCATTCTGAAGGAAATCAGCCCTGAGTGCTCACTGGAAGGACAGATCGTGAAGCTGAGGCTCCAATACTTTGGCCACCTCATGAGAAGAGAAGACTCCCTGGAAAAGACCCTGATGTTGGGAAAGATGGAGGGCACAAGGAGAAGGGGACGACAGAGATGGTTGGACAGTGTTCTCGAAGCTACAAACATGAGTTTGTCAAACTGTGGGAGGCAGTGGAAGACAGGAGTGCCTGGTGTGCTCTGGTCCATGGGGTCACGAAGAGTCGGACATGACTAAACGACTAAAAAACAACAACATACTCTTCTACAGTGAAATCTAATAAAAAGAAACATGCAGTTCTCAGTCACAGCCAGCGTGGATGTTTACCTGCTGGGTTTTCTGCCTCTCATGCAGAAAGGCACAGCTGTTCAGCTGAAGTGAGGTGAAGTAGCATCTCTGGGTGCCATTTTTGTTTATGCATCTAAAATATTTTTTACACCCCTTTACTTTAAAAGGCGGCTAATACCACTATCCAAACAACAACACCATTTAAAAGCCAATTACAAAGCTAACAGTGCAATCTTACGCATAGCTACTCAGAAATAAATTGAGTTCAGTGGAGCTTATTCTCAAGTAAATGGATATTAGGATTGAAATCTAAACAGCACAAAGCAGCAAGCTAAAGCCTATTTTATAAAAATAGCAGCGCGGGGGGGGGGGGAGGCAATAACATCAATTAACACCATGTGTCAACAACCTTAAGCAATATTGACGGGTCTATCAAAGCAAGATGTAATCAGCAGTGCTGGCTGGTACCCATTGTTAGGCTGGAACACTGGGAGGCAGACAGCAGGGGCGCCAGAGCCAACAATAGGTGGAATCAACTCATTCTAGCTCCCCACCCCAACCTTCCTCCCTGCCGAATTCTACAAAGTGAAAAGGTGGTCACTCTAATCAACCAGCCTGCAGTGGTTCTTTTTTTTTATATATAAGATATTTATTAAGGTTTTTTGAAATATTACAGTAAAAATGAAAAGGAAAAGAGAAAAATACAAAATAAAAACAGTTAAAAACACACATATTTTCAGTTACTTATTTTCCTTTAGCTTGTTTCCCGGACCTCCTCGTACCTCCCTTTTTTGTATTCCACTTCAATTTATTGGTTCAGCAAATCCTTACCATTAAATTTTAACCCATTTATAACCCTTTTTTTCATATTCTCTTAAAGCATTACAGCTAGAAACCGCTTAATTACTATCCAACATCATTCTATCATTCATTAATTTTACAATATTTCTGTAAATAGTCTTTAAATTTCTTCCAATCTTCTTCCACCGACTCTTCCCCCTGGTCTCGGATTCTGCCAGTCATTTCTGCCAATTCCATATAGTCCAAGCCTGCAGTGGTTCTTGACCACAGACCTTGCTGAAGATCTTCTCCTTAAATGATTTCATAAGGGAGTGAGCAAGGCGCAACTACCCTCAGAGACTTTGTGTGGCTAATGAATACGTCTCCCTCCTTGATCACAGACAGACAGACCCTGGAACACCTCAAAGGGCCTCCAGTGGTGATCTTCTATGTGGGTCAGTTTTGCAGTGGTCAAGCTGCAGTGTAAGAAGCGCTAAGTGATTTGTCTGAATCCACTACCATGAACTCTAGGGCAAAATCCTTTGCTAAACTGTGGGAAAGCACTTGCGAGAGAGATGTATTACTTGGAGCTATTTTCCCTGTCCCACTCCCGCCCGCCCCAAGCAGGAAACAGAGGTGGTCTTGGACGTACCTCTGGAATAAACCAACTCGTGATTGTTATTCTTCTCTATGGACGGGGAGTGGGGAGCCGAAAGCAAAGACAAATGAAATTGCTGCCGACCTCAAAAATCCAGCCCAATGCATGAATTGAAATCAGAACTGCTCTTTGGAGTCTTGTAAGGAACTAGGCTTTCTCAAAAAATAAAAAATAAAAATCATTTCTAATTGCAGTTCTTTAAAAAGTATTTTTTTGAAGCACTTCAACTGAAAGCACTTTAGCTGAGTGTTCAGATGGGAACAGTGGAAAGCATTAAAAGAAGAACCAACAGCCCCCTTTCATCACTGGCCAAGAAGGGGACTGCATCACCCAGGCAGTTTCCCATTACACTTAGCATATATGTTTAGGCTAAATCCAGATGGCATCCCCTCCCGCAAGCTGATTTAGCACAGCAATGCTAAACTGGAAATATGGGGTGTGGGGGGGAATATCTCATAAAAGGCTTCTCTTTCTCTCTTTCCTGTATAATGTTTTTGAACAGCACACGATTTAAAAAGAGGAGGAGGGGAAAGCCTCATTAGCTTTCGATGGCTGAATTGGAGCAAACAGCAATCCGGGGGAAACCCAAATTGCCATTTGTTCCGATTCAGCGGTAAAGAGCGGGTTTTCATGTCGAAAGCGCTGGGACAAAAAAACAAAAACAAAAGAGAAAGAAAGGTAGTCCAATACGGAGCTTAAAGCGCAGGGCAAAAGATAAGTGGGAATGAGCCTGGCGTCTGCAGGAGCCCCCACCACCGCAAAGTGCAGCGATCAGTTGGGTATTTCTTTATTAAATTTGCACTGAAGGCATGCACAGCTACAGCCTTTGGCAATTCAGTTAGAGCTTTAACGCATGCAAAATAACCACAGCAAGATAACTGATGAGAACACAATCAGCGGCTATGAGTCAAACTTCTGGCATCAGGGGCAGCGTGTCTTTGAATACCAGTTGCTGCATAACAGGAGTAGGAGAGGGCTATCGCAGCTGTGTTCTGCTTGTGGGCTCCCCCTAGGCATCAGGGATTGACAGCATGAGAAGCATAGCTGTCAACCGTCCCTTATTTGGCGGGAAAGTCCCTTATCCCAGCGCTGTGTCCCGCTGCTGTCCCTTATTGATGATGTCCCTTAAATTTCCTGGGTTTCAAAGGAAGCAGCTCCTCTCCCTCCCTCCCTGCCAGCCAGGGAGGAGGGAGGCTCCAACTGTGTTGCTTGGCTGCGTTGCTCACCCAATAAGGAGTCTAAGAACGACTGGGGGGGTGGAGCTTGCATGCCTTGTGCCGATCAAATCGGCCGCGTTGCCTGGGGACTCGCCTTTGCTCAGCGCTTCCCAGCGGAGAGGTGACGGTGGTTTGCCGGGTTGCTGTGCTGTGGGAACCACCGCTTGAGGCTTCGTTTGGTTGCTGGCTGGGCTTTCTGCCTTTGGCTTGGAGGGGCTCAGAAGTCGAACATACCTGTGCTCTGAAAATCCCTTATTTTGGTTGCTGATCCCTTATTTTCAAATCTGTAAGTTGACAGCTATGATGAGAAGAGAGGGCTGGCCTACATGGCCCCTTTGGCCTGATCCTGCTTAATATACCGAGGGTTGGACTAGCCGACCCTCAGGGACACCCACCCAACTCTACGATTCTGAGATTCTAAGCACAACTAGAGCTTGAATGTAACCCCACAGAGTGGTTTTGTCCGAACTCAAAATCTGTTGGACGTAATGCAGATTACTTCATTCAGTATGCTAATTTAGTATGGACTTAGGGTACAAAGCTGAAAGCTGAACAGGCTCGCTGAGAATAACCCATGGCAGCTTGATGTTGTCAACGTATCTGCAGCAAAAGTAACAGCCTCTCTGGGGCTTGCGCATAAACAGTGTGCTAGATCCCGCTGGCTGATGATGCGAGGCCAGCGGCATCTCCCAGAAGTTCTGAGCACCTCGCGAGATGTTTGTCCAGCGTGAGCATGGCGCTTAGCCCAAATCTGGACTGACATCTCCTCTGCCTCTTCAGCGCCTTGCTCCCAGCACCAGACCACAAATATCTTTCCCACTCTCCGTTGCAGTGGAGGACGCTTCAGTTTTCGAGCTTGGAGAGATGTGGTGAGCTAAGGGCAGGAAGGATCTGTCATTCAGAATAAAAGCAAGGCTAGAGTTTCCAAATCTATTTTAATTTCAAATTACTTTTCTTAATATTGATTGGGGGGGACAGAAGAAACCCCACTCTCTCTCTCTCTCTCTCTGCTTGTTGCTTCCAAACCAGGAACGTGCAGTTGAGATTTTTTCCTTGCACAAAATGTACAGTTTTAGTCCTTTTGCTAGGCTTGCTTCCTCTCACTTCCCAATAAGATGCATGGAATTAATGCCCATGCCCGGTGAAAGCAGCAGTTTTCAAACAAACCGGGCAGCTTTCATGATGCTCAGCAAAACCTGCAGCGTGTTTTTAAGCACAAGAAAGAGGCGAAGAGAAGAAGAGGAAAATGCCCTCCCTTTTACGTGCTAAGTCAATGCTGCAATTATCCCTGGAGATGCACATGAGTGATGAACTTCAACGGCTAGGAGGCCTTTTTCTTGCAATTATAAAGTGTGCCAGCTTTGGGGAGGGGAGAGCGAGCGAGCGAGCAGTTAACCTTTCCTTTGTGTGGTTTCGTTCCCCCTCATTGCATTTACATTGGCCTTGAAGAGCTGGGACATTTTGCAGATGGCTTAGGGTCTATAAATTCTTATTGAAACCAGGGCAAGCCAAGTATAACAGGTAGCGATCCAGACTTGTCTAAGACGGGATAAACTCCAGCTAAGCATGTAAATAATATTTCAGGTCCTTTTCAGCATGTAAACACAATGCATTGAGCCAGGTCCCCTTCAAGCCCTATTCGCTTTCCCCCTATTGTTATTCTGTAACGGCCTCTCTCACAAATCACAGTAAACCGTAGTTAATGGCTTGCCGTGAACACATTGATCTGGCCGTTTTGCTCCTCCCCGCTAGCACGAGGGAGGAATAAACCATGATCCCTGGCTTAGTGTTATGTCTGAACTGGGAATCGTGGTTTGCTTCACTCCAAACAAAGTGCAACCTGCAGCCAAAGTTTATTCTTGGCTTACAGATCATAGTTTGAGTGAAGTAATCCCTGGTTTGGACATAAGGTTAAGCCAGGGATCATGGTTTGTTTCTCCAGTGCGCTAGCAGGGAGGAGCAGCTTGGCTCAGATCAGCATGGAAAGCTATTAACTATGGCTTACCGCGATGTGGATTAATGCACAGAATCACAGTATCGCAGAGTTGGAAGGGACCCACAGGTCATCTAGTCCAACCCCCAAACCTCCAAGGAAAGAGAGTCCATGAACTAGGGTGGGTTGCTTGAATCTTTTTTTTTTTTTATCATAACAAGACAATGAGAGGAAGCTCTGACTTAAGAAATTAAGGGATTGATCCACTGGACATTCCCCCTCTGCAGACACTATGCATAAGAGCAGCTCCCATTCATTTCAATAGGATTTTCACATGACAGTTTCTTGATCAATTCCACAGAATAACAAATCAAGATCGGGATTAGTTTGCTGCTCCTAAATCACAGGTGTGAGGCAAGAAACAGAGTAACTGGGACATGTGTGTCCAACTAAGATGCAATGCAGCGCTTAAAGTGTTGAACTAAAGGTAAAGGTAAAGGGACTCCTGACCATTAGGTCCAGTCGTGGCTGACTCTGGGGTTGCGGCGCTCATCTCGCTTTTTTGGCCGAGGGAGCCAGCGTACAGCTTCCGGGTCATGTGGCCAGCATGACTAAGCTGCTTCTGGCGAACCAGAGCAGCGCACGGAAACGCCATTTACCTTCCCGCCAGAGTGGTACCTATTTATCTACTTGCACTTTGACGTGCTTTTGAACTGCTAGCTTGGCAGGAGCAGGGACCAAGCAATGGGAGCTCACCCCATCATGGGGATTCGAACTGCCAACCTTCTGATCAGCAAGTCCTAGGCTCTGCGGTTTAACCCACAGCGCCACCCATGTCCCTGGCAAAAATTGTTGGACTAGGTCAGCTTAAATCTCTGCTCAGCCATGAAGTTGCCCATTGGGGAGTCACTGCTTCTCAGAGCCCAGCCTGCATCCTAAGAGTCGTTGTGAGGACAGACTTCCCAGATCACACTGGTTCACTTAAGTGTATCTGAATACCACCTGCTGGAGAACACAAGGGGAAGGTTGCTATTGAACTCATATCTGGCTTCTGGACATCTCAAAGGCATCTATTTGACCAACGGGAGAACAGAATGCTGGCCTGGGGGCAGGGGGGGCAGATCCACACCCTGCAACCTGGGAGACCAGGGTCTGAATACCCACTCTGCCATTGGGCTCGTAGCTTGGCCTTGGTCCTCTTAGTGTTACCTACCTCACAGGGATGTTGTAAGGATGAAACGAGGAGGTTAGGACTCAATCCAATAGATTCAAAAAAGGAGATTCCGACTTACCAGGAACAACTTTCTGACAGGAAGAGCTGTCCGACAGTGGAACGGACTCCCTCAGGAGGTTGTAGACTCTCCTTCCTCAGAGGTTTTAAGGCAGAGGCTGGATGGCCATCTGTCATGGATGTTTTAGCTGAGATTCCGACATTGCAGGGGGCAGGACTAGATGACCACCGGGCCCCCTTCCAACTCTACGGTTCTATAACAAGCTGCAAATTCTTTGGGGGAAGCCATGTGCTATAAATTGCATTTTAACCTGTATTTTGAATTGGTTTTTTCCCCCTTCCCTGCCCCCCCCCATTGTGTTTTTTCTGTGATTTTATTGGTGTTAGCTGCCCTGAGCCTGGCTCTGGCCAGGAAGGGTGGGGTATAAATAAAATTATTATTATTATTATTATTATTATTATTATTATTAATGCGATGTTGGGTGCGCTTTAAAAGTATGGTGTGGATCCGTCCCTAAATCTTATGTTCCTACATTGACATGGGGGTGGGGGGGAGAGAAGTGGTATAGTCTGAAACTTTCTGTGATACCCATAGCTGTCAACATTCCCCTTTTTTAAAGGGAAATTCCCTTATTCCGAAAAGGATTCCTCGCAAGAAAAGGGAAAAGTTGACAGCTATGGTGATATCTGTAGGGTCAGAAACACAATCGTCCAAATTTGGGGACTTCCACCCACACATACAGTAGGGAGCCAACGATTTCACAGATTTCGCGGCCTGCGCTGCTACACCTGCTTGGGTCAGGCAGGTGCCGGATGAAATCCTCCATGCATCTAGAATAGGTTGGACCAGAAGTACAGGAGAAATAAGGAAGTGCAGTCCTCTAAATTAGAGCCACTTGGACGTAGCCTGAAAGGCAGTCAATCTGCTGCGATTGTGGATTGGGTGGCAATCACAGCAAGGAGGGAACGGCAAAACGCTGGTGTCCTGGCATGTTTCCAGATGGGAAAGCTATATTCTCCTCAGTTAAATCCCTTCTCCAGTTTTAATTTGATATGGCGTTCTTTTCACCCTTCGGTCTGATGTGTTATGGGGACAGCTGGCATCTCTCAGTCAGACATATCAGCATTAAATGGCGGGTCGGGGTTTTGGGAGAGAGAGAAGAGATGTTTTCCTCCTCATAAAATTCCCATATAGCTTTCTGTTTCATGCGATGAAAGGACCCATGCAAATTAATTACCTTTTAGGCGTGTGCATGTTAAGTTTTTGGCTCCACGTAATACAAAGCGCACAGGCTGCCTTGCATGTGACTGCAACCATTTCCAAACACCTGCGGTTTTTAAACCACTTTGATTTTTGTCTTTAAGAATAATATAAATAATGGGAAAGGGGAGGGGTGGGATGGTTGCAAGGAAATCTGACGACTGTGAGGCCCAATTAATGGAGGCTCACGGATCATATTGGAAGCATTGTATGGGAAGGATCAGACGCAGAACTTGAAAGTTAAGATTGTTGTTATTATAAAACCATTTACTCTGTAATTTTTCAAGTTGATGTGCTTATTTTCTGCTGCATGGATCCCATTAAAGCCTGGGAACACTCCAAGAGAAGAATGCTGTGCTTTCTTCTGAAAGAGACTCCATTTTCTAGTTTTACTTTGAACGGGTATTTTGAGGGGGACAGGAAAAAGCAGCTAAAAACCCCAAATTTAGTTGCTTAGGACTGCAGGAGCATTTCAGCACAAGGTATTTACTGTTATGCACCGGTGGCGGAACTGATAGGATAGGAGGCAGGGAGGCAAACAGTAGGTGGCGCCAGAGATATTGGCAGGCAGAGCCAAATAATTCTAGTTTTGTCGCCATCCTCCTGCCTGCCGAGGTCTACAAGGGCTTTACTGAGATGAAGGAGGAAGCTGACAGGCAGATCCACCTACAACTGAGACCTGCAATCCACTCCAGCGACTTTGCTGCTAGTGAAGGTCTGTTGAGTGTGGTTCTCAAGCCACACTTGCAAAAATGCTGCAAAAATGTGGGGCTTTCAGGTATTTGCCGGGGTCCTCAGTGAGAAGATAGTGGTGGACAATGGTGGAAAGTTTACCCTGACAGACAGCTTATCCAACGCTAGCTGTTGTCCTCCAAAATTTGCAGCAGCAGGGGCTAGGTATTCTCCAGGGCAGGGCTGGGGGAAGTTTATCTACATACCCTTAGGGATAGCCTTCCAGGGTCTTTGTGCAAGCAGAGGACAGGGCCAAAGCAAACACACACAAACAAACATATATAGAGGGGGCTACCCCCACCCTTAAAGAAGGACACTCCCCACTTTCGCACACATTTATATGCGCAGGCACTCCCCTCCCTGCGACAAGGCAACAGGAAGAACCATCGTTTTTGTTGTCGTTCAAACATCACAGGTCCATTGTGCAGCCAAGGAAAGAGTCCCGCAATTCAGATCCAAAACGTTTTGCAAGCCACAGGTGGACCGTGCTCTAAATGTTCCCCAGTGCTGCTCTAAGGTGCACTCATGGTTCACTCCCAGAGCAATGGCGAGGTCCAACAGACCTCTGAGCGGATGCACAGAGCACTTCCCACAATCCCTTGCAATACCCAGGGATTCTTTGGCCAACAAGCTAGGGGTTCCTAGGCAGCGGGTGTGGAAAGGCTTCCCTGAAGCCCTGCACTCGAATTTCTTTGCCTCTTGTGCCCTTTAGCCTCATCGGAGGGGGTGAGTCTGTGGCTGGGTGGTGGACCCGATCTGCGTCTTACTCCGGATGAAAACATGCTGTTGCTGTTTTCCTAGTAGCTTGTGTCATAACTAAGGCTGTGCATGCATTATTGGCTGAAAGCACAGTGTGGTTCTCCACACCCACACCCCGAAAAACCCAAAACTGCATTTCCAGTCGCATTTGCACCCTGCTGTACACATCAGTGCGCCTAGGTGTGCTTCCAAGTCACCTGCTGTCTGTCCACACCAGCGGCTTACATTTTCAAATCAGATTGAAACTGGTTTGTGGGGGAAATGTATCAAAATGCAGAATTATCAAGAAACTGTGGGGTAGATGAGGATTGTGGCTAACTGCTAGCTTTGTGGGTGAAAGAGAAGCTTTTAATGTTTGATGTTTTACTGTGTTTGGTGTTTTCATTTGTTGGAAGTCTCCCAGAGTGGCTGGGGCAACGCAGTCAAATGGGAATAATAATAATAATAATAATAATAATAATAATAATAATAATGTGTGTACACTCCAAAACAGCAGTAGGAGTGCCCTAGATTTTGGGCACACAGTTTAAATAATGGGTTGGAAGATGTATAGTTTTACCTCAATAATCAATCTGACAAACTGGTTTAACAGAATTGACTTTGTTTCAGAGAATGAAAGACCCCTCATTTTGAGGGGTGCTAAATAATTTTCAGCATGCTTACCAAACTTTCTGTGGCAAGGAAGAGATTTTGCCGCATAGACAGCCCCCCTGAAATAAATATATCTACCTCACTAAGTTTCTGGGAGAGCAAAAGACCAAAAATACAGTTTTTTTCCTCTCCACACAAATTTCCAAGAAGTGCAAAATTATTTTCCACCAAGTGATCCTCAGCATGTTTACCTAGAAGTAAATCCTGCCAAGTCCCACAGGACCTACTTTCTAGTACGTTAGCTTAGGGTTGTAACCTTAAGGTGCTGAATAATTTTTTAATAGCAAATCCAGGATACTTAGTCAAGAGGCGGATAATCTTCAACAAAATGCTTCGTTTCATAGCATGTCCAAATCGATTTTTCACATACAGATGTCTGCCTATTTTTCTGCTTCAAAAGCCCCATTAAACTCAGCCTGTAGCTTAGACAGCCGAATGAGTATTAAACTATCAAAGTCATTATATTTTGGCATCCGCCCCTCTTCTCTCCAGCAGAAAACGTCGGGTATGAATTATGACACTAGCTGTTTTCCTTTATTTGAACAGTGGAAAATTGCTCCACATTCACCCTTTCGTCAACATTTTGTTTCTTGCTCATTGCCAATATGAGATATAAATGAGGAAATGCATTTATTCCGCTTTCCCTAGAGATCTTTTCCATTTCTTTTTTTATGATTAAAAAGCAGCGACACAGGGACCCGTTTAGCGTCATGCCTCTAGTCGGTGACAGTCAATCTATCAATCAGCTATCTTTTAAACGAGGCTGTCTTGGCAGAGAGAAAAGAAAGGGAGAAAGCAAGCTCTGAATTTCTGTTCAGTTCGATTTGTCCATCAAAAGCGGCGTCAGGTGGTAATAGAGGGTTTTGGAGGCGGCCATCTCCCGTTCAAGCGTCAGCCTCGATTCAGCTCAGTGATAATATGTTGGCAGACGAGGTCATGCAAGAGTTGCCTAGAATTGCCTACCCAACGCCAAGGTCAAAGCAGTCCAACTGGAAGTAGGAAAACATATAATGCCCAAATGCCTCTAGAATGCATTAGCTTTTCCCAATACTGTTCATATTTCCATCCAGCCACCATCGTGGGGCTTACCAAGCTTCTCAGCATGTTTATTTGTTCGCCGTTGTTGCACAACAACGCCCGATTTGAGATTTGTAAGAGGAGAAACAGAGCCTGGGCTGGATCCTGTCCCAGGTGCAGTGGGCCCAAGCCGAGAACACTGTGCATATTTTGTTGGGAATATTTTGAATAAATTTAAGGAGATCTGCTGATGCTGAGTACTCTGTTCCTGCCAGAGTTACAGGGCTGCTGTGTTGCACACCAGGTCCCGATGGAACAGCCGTCACCATTTTTGGAGCTGTTTTGGACTTCAACCCCTTAAAAGGGCAGCCAAAGTGATCAAGGAGACTGAACAACTGCCCTATGAGAAAAGGTTACAGCATTTGGAGCTATGCTGGTCAGAGCTGATGTTAAGTTTTTGCTTCTTTCGATGCAAAAAACACTGCCCAGTTATGCAAAAGTGTAATACATCTGTACCTTCCATGCTAGAACTCTAAGGGCTTTTTCATATAGGCACACAAATTTGTTTGCGCTTACTGCAGATATATGATTCAAACATAAAATCACAAAACGTTGGCTAGAAATGTGCGCATGATTTCTCCTTTGTGGTCTATACCACACTGCAGACATTAACCAGGAACGAAGCACAATGAGAGAGCCTAAGAAGTGAATCCTGTCATAACTTTCCTCGAGATTCCTGGATCTAGCTCCTGACAGAATTTAACTAATGCTTAGAGTGTTAAAAATGTGCTAGACCTGTGGGTATTTAAACTGTGTATTAGACACTTCTAATCATCTGGAATCAGCACGTGTCGACAGCTTATTAAGCCAGGACTAGCTTCCTGCATTAGGTGATAGCCTGGGGGTAATGAGGCATTAAGATATCAAAGAATCAAAGGAACTGGTGGTGAGATGCCGAATGAGTAGACCCCCCACCCTCATCTACAGATAAAGAGAGCTTACAATAGAGAGGGTGGAGGCAATATAAGCAATGAAGGCTGGAAGCTTAGAGTAAGTTACACATACAGTAAAGCAGCAGGCTGAGAAACAGGAAATTGTTTTCAATATATGCACATTTGAAATTGTGATGACCATGATCCTAGATCACAGGAGGAGACCAATGTATGGTTTAAAATGCTACATAACGTACATAATGTGTGCTTGCTCACGGGCAGACACATAAATGTGCATAATGTTTGTTATGTACAAAAGGTTTTAGGTTTGTTCATTCCAGTGATGCATCACTTTTTTAAAAATACAATACTTGTGGCCATAAATTTTGTGTTCTACCTTTGAAGATGCATGTTATTTTATAGAATTGCACACACCCCAACTTAGTTGTTTTCCCCCATGAGGTTTTTGTTGTGGGTTTGATTTCCTTCATTCCTCCCTCACCCACCCAAAACTAGTAATCTACATTAACTCATCTTGACTAGTGTGCATTTAAAGGGTTGGCTAGCGATAACTACCAATACTGTCTGATAAATAAGTATGCAGCCTTTTATAGAAGTGGTCATCATGCTACTTGGCTAATAAACAGCATATTTGCCCAGATGTCCCCATCTCCTATAGCTTCAGGAAGCTGTTGCTTTCAGAAAAAAATATTTTTAAGGGGGGGAGACTGGCAGATACCAGGCTCCACTTGCCCCAGTTCCCTGGAAACACAAACAAACCACAACATCTCCTCCAAAGCACTAATTAATATATTAAGGAAAACTCTTGTCTAAGGCTTATGTCCCTGGCAGAAAACGCCACTTCTCGCTTATTGTCCTCAGGCCCCAGCTGGCTGCAGAAACGCTCCTTCTGGGAGATACGAAATTATTGAATAGTGGGTCTCTCAAAGCAGCCTTGGTGGGAAAGGCATGCAATGGCAGGAAAGTGAAGCAGGAGGGGAGGAGGTTTTCTTGGCAGTTGAGAGATGGCTGGTTTCCAAGCCCAAAGGGCATGCCACTTGGCTATGGTGATGCTCAGCTGAAAAGCCCTTCCCTTGGGCAAACTCACAGCATGGCTTGCCTCAACACTCACGAGGGCTGATTCACACGACCCTGGAGCCTGCTTGTTTTCAGCCCAGAGGACACAAAAACGGTGCCAGCAGCTGTATCGGCGGTGGCGGCTCTCCTGCAAATCCTTGCAATATCTGCCCCCATTTTTAAAGCTGTGCTTGCACGGTCCCCTGGTTAGAAAGATGGTGGTATCAGGGAACACATCGATACGGATGCTGTCCCCCTCAGACCTTATCATCATGTGCAGAATTCGACTCTTATCACACAGAGTGTCTGTGGCACGCCTCCCAATGGATGCTGAAATCATACACATGCCAAGGACTTGCCCCATCAGGCAGAGGGAGGCAGCTGCTACAGGCAATATATTTTGGGCACTTCTAAAGAGCTACAAAGAACACAAACAGTTCCTCATTATATTTTTGCTTCGGGTACGCACAGGACTGGTTTCTTTGCCTTGGGCACCAAAATACGTATTAGACTGCTTTGCACTTGGCACTGGCAAGAGACCACGAGTTTGCTATGAGGGTTGCAAAGGCTTTCCTTGATGGCGAAGCCTGTTCCTTATGTTCCAACAGCCACTGAGTGAGGTCACAGTTGATACCCCTCTTGCCTCATTCAGGTAAGGCAGGTGGGATTCAATCACATACCTGCAAATTCAGGTTGCAGCATCAATAGTTGACTGGGAGGTTCTTGCTCAAGAAACCCGAATCTCCAAAAGATCAGACTTTTTACTGTAAGGAAAGTGACAGGGAAATGCATTGGAACACCATCTAACTGTTCTGCAAACAAATCGGAACGAACGCTCAATAAAGAAGTGATCTGGAAGTGAACGCAGAGGCCTGATTTTGCTCTGTGCCCAAAGCTATGGCAGTGAGGAATCTGAATTTGAGAGTGGCAGTGCGCAAAATAGTAATAATAATGGTGTTGTTGTGGGTTAAACCACAGAGCCTAGGACTTGCCAATCAGAAGGTCAGCGGTTCAAATCCCCGCAATGGGGTGAGCTCCCGTTGCTCTGTCCTAGCTCCTGCCAACCTAGCAGTTCGAAAGCACGTCAAACTGCAAGTAGATAAATAGGTACCACTCCGGCGGGAAGGTAAACGGTGTTTCCGTGCGCTGCTCTAGTTCGCCAGAAGCGGCTTAGTCATGCTGGCCACATGACCCGGAAGCTGTACGCCGGCTCCCTCGGCCAATAAAGCGAGATGAGCGCCGCAACCCCAGAGTCGGCCACGACTGTACCTAATGGTAAGGGGTCCCTTTACCATATTTATATGGATACCAACTGAGAACACCCATAAAAAGCAATCGTACAAAAAAAGGGGAAATTTTGTGAAAATAAGAAATATTTAGTGGGGAAGGGCGCCAAATTTTGTCCTTGCTCAGGGCCCCATATTACCAAGCTCACTTATCTTTGAGCTCTTTGGGGGGAAAGCTGGGCTATAAATGTAATTATCACAAATAAAATAAAATAACCGGCCGCTGACAATGCGCAAAGCCATCGTGGCCAGTAGCCCTCGCCTTCCACGAATTTCTCCTCTAATCCTCTTTGAAAGCGATTTTGGTCTGTGAATGGTGGCGTGTGGGGAGACCGCAAATAATTTCTGCAGGGGGTGGGGAAGTCGGCGGAGGGACTCGGCCAGGGCTGGGCGTGACCGAAATGTGCGTGGAGGGACGTGGGGACACCCCTCTCCGCCCGTCCCTCCCTCGATTCCCCCCCCCCCACCTCCCCAGTCTCCACCTCTTCTGGCCGGCGAACCTGGGATCTGCCGAACTGCCTTAAAACTATCGGCAGCCAGGCGCTGCGGCTCCGAAGAAGCGAACGCGCCGTGCGCTGCAAGGGGAGCAGCAGGAGGAGAGAGGAGCGTGTTTCTCTCTCGATCTCTGGAGCAGCCGCCGCCGCCAAACCCTGCCCGTCGGGGCCTCCTTTGCCCGTGGGCTGCCTCTCCTCGCCTGCCGGGACTTTCGCTTCTCAGCAGCACATGGATCTCCGGGGATTCCCCGGCACAGGCGGTGCGCGCTGAGCAAAACAGCACCGGAGTTGCCTCCTCTCCGTGCGCGCTTTGGTTTTTTCCTCCCCGGCTGTTTCCCGGGGACAGGTTGTTGCAAAGGCACCGCCGCGTGGGGCTTGGACCTGGCCATGCTCGGCTCCTGGTGGCTCGTGGGGCTCTTCGTAGGTAAGCAGTCGCGCGATATTTTTATTTTTTAATGGGCGCGTGGGTTTGAGCTTGCATCTGCGCCTGGGGTTCCTGACTGCCGCTTTGGAGCGTGGAGACTCGCGGCTCCCTCGGCTATGCCCTGCTGATGGTCTCCAAGGAGCTGGGTTAGCCTCGGCACCGTTGCACCCGTAGAGCGTCAAGGGGTAAAGCGGATTCCCACGTGTAAAATCAAAGCGCGGCTGCAGTCGGGAACGTCTCCACGGCTGGGGATGGGGAGTTGCGTGGGCAAGAGGATTTAGTGCGCGCCCAGCACCCTCGCAGAGGCGACAACGCTTAAAATGGAATCGCAATACCCTTTAATTGCTCTGTTGGCCTCGAAGTCAGAATAATTAGGATAATAATAGTAATAATAATATGAAGGAGTGCAATCCTACACGTGCCTACTCAAACGCAAGCCCCGCAAGTATGTAGCAGTCCCATACATGAGAGTAAGTTGCACTGAAACCCGCGGGATTTGCTGAATAGGCACCCGTAACAATTGCGCTGTAAGGGTTATTGAGTGTGAATGTCCTGTGATTAATAGGAAGCGGTGGCTACTCCAGATTAATGCGGAGTTCACGGTTGTGACGCTTTATGTGTGAGTTTGTGTATTTAAGTACAGTCGGAACTGGAAGAAGTCGAACCCTCCCATGCAGCAGTATCGATTCTGATTGGTATTTACACCCTATACACAAATGTGCTTGATTGTACTCCGGAATAAGTTCCACCACTTACTCCATTGTCCCGAACCTCTGACACCCATCAGTATGGATTGAAAAGTGGTTGATGGGGAGGAGGGTTGAAGTCTTTCTGAACAGATCAGGGCAGTGAAATTGCATTAATGGGACAGGACAGAACAACCAAGATGGAAGTTTAATCCGCCCAGAACACGAGGGATTGATATTGTGTGCGCATTTTCCAGAGCGGATCTTCTTTTGGGGATTCCCAAAATTTACACTTCCCTGCTCAGTTCTGTCCCCCAGATCCTGGTACTGTGGCTCCCTGTCTTTCAGTGCTCGAGCCTGCTTTGAAAGGATGCAATTTTGCACTCATGTGGGGAGCCAAAGTTGCAAGTTGCAGAGGCTTTTAATAAATCTGTCTCCTGTGTAGACTCAGCCACCTGGGCTTCCTTCTGTAATGAAAGGATGGGGGGAAATAATTAGGGGTTGTGTACAGGCATCCAAACTGCCCCCCCTTACATAAATGTGCTGTGTGTGTAAAAAGACTTGCCCCTTATGCCAGATGCACAGTTACTTGAGGAACGGGCACTGCCACACACAAAGGCAGCCCTTCTCTCCTTGCTTCCTATGTCCTGGGGATGGACAGCAGGTTCTCTTGCTAAGCCCCTGACTCAGTTTTAAGTCCAAATGGTTCCCCTGAGCTTGCCTGGCTCATCCGGGACAAATTCCAGAGAATTGCTTGCAGCTAACACGGCAAAAGGCTCCTGCAGCAGCTTAGAAGCTAAGCCAATATATTGCGGCCTGATTTTTATTTTATTTTATTTTTGGTAGAGAAGAGCCTCCTTTGCCAGATGTGTGTCTCTCGGCTTACTCAGTTGAGGAGGGTGAACATGTGCACACACTCTTTTGTCAATTTTGGTGTGGTCCCTGTCCCCACTCCCCTGAAAGTCCCAAGTTGCCGATCCGTCAGCTTGCAGATATTTTGCTGCAGCGAGAAAGGGTTACACGCAGACATGTACATGTGTTTGGGATCTGCTTCTGTTTGCCATGGCAGGGAGCTTGCCTGGAGGAGCCAGCGCCAGTCTCCGACAGCTAATAAAAGATCACAGCTAATAATGAGGAAGAGACATTGCTGGCTTCAGCCAAGCACCTGAAGGTGGTGGTGCCAATCTCGATTGCAAAAGGAAGGCGGCTGGGAGGGAAGGGTTTTTCTTGGCTCTGCTAGCCTCCCCCTTGACGCCCCCACTGTCCGATATTGGTCAAGCTTAACTAGCCGGGCAGTAATCTTCAGGAACTGGAAAACTTCCATCGCGTTTGATTTGGGGATTCGTTCCACCCCTCTCCCTTCCCTGAAATGCTTTCCACAGCTATTTGCAGCGTGGTAGCTTTTTAAAACTATATTTTATTAATATTCATGTAGCACATATTAAATACAGAGGGAATGGCCGCGATCTGCAAACAGTGGGCCAGACCTGTAAGGCGCGCTTGTTCTCTTTTGCATATCTTAACAGGGAAATGTGCACCTATTGAGGAATGCAAGTTTTGTGACCATCTGAAAAGCCGCTTACAGGTGACTTGTATAGTCTGGAAAATGGGGAAATGCATTTTCGAGCCCTTGCAAAATTCGTCGCCTTTCCCACCTTGAACGACAGCTGGCATTTGCCACATTTCCAGCAGTTATAGTTAATGTGTCCTATAGCGTAGGATGTTTTGGACTACAACTCCTATCAACCTCAGCCAGGACAACCAATGATTGGGAACAATGGGAATTGTAACCCAGAACATCTGGAGGGCACCAGGTTTGCAAACGTTTATATAGTGAGAGAAAAGATAGTTTGGCTGCGCCCCAGAGTATGGAACCCCTTTCCCCTTTAAGAAAGGTTGGCTGCTCCTTCCCTGTTTCCCATTGATTAATAAAGACTGTTTTATTCCAGCAGGTTTTTGCTGCATACAAGTAACGCACAGTTCATACACATTCAACTTGTGTACATTCAACTTTATGTGCTAGGCAAAAAAAAGTTCTTTAATTAAAAGGGGGGCTGGGCATCCAGGAGGAAATAAACATGGGGAATCCTACCTGCCATTGCACCCGGTATGTTTTGACTATACACCATTTTGGCTTTATCCCTGGAACGCAACCTCTCTGCAAGTTGAGAGTCACCTGTATGTTGCAGATAACATTTTTATGCTTGACTTTAAACTGCAGGTGCTGTCTCCTTGGTTGATAGTTTTATACTGTTGTTTTAATGAAATGGCAACGGTAAAGGTTGCAAGCTGCCCTGAGTACCGCTTTTGCCCCAGGACGGCAGGATAGAAATGACATTTGTAGCTGGAGACACGTGATAGGCGAAAAGCTGAAATTGTCCCAAATGGAAAGGGCATAGAACGGGAAGGAGGATATGGAGGCATGAGAGCAATTTTTATTGCATCGCTGTGGCCTAGTTCTCACAAATGGAAGATGAGTCAGTAAAGCCGTATCTCAATTGGATCACTTAGAACAGGGTTTAGCAACCTTTTTTAGCCATGGGCCGGTCCACCATCCCTCAGAGCATGTGGTGGGCTGGACTATATTTTTGGGGAGGAAATGAACGAATTCCTGTGCCCCATAAATAACTCAGAGATGCATTTTAAATAAAAGCACACATTCTACTCATGTAAAATCACCAGGCAGGCCCTACAAATAACCCAGAGATGCATTTTAAATAAAAGGACACATTCTACTCATGTAAAAACATGCTGATTCCCGGTCCATGCACGGGCCGGATTGCGAAGGCGATTGGGCCGCATCTGGCCCATGGGCCTTAGGTTGCCTACCCCTGACTTAGAACTACATTCAGGGACTCCCATGACTCCCAGGATTATATTTTACCCCTACCCCAACCTTGCCACACATAGAAAACTGTCATGCCAGGTGGAAGGGTTTAGCTTAGCTAGGCTAGACCCTTCCTGCTAGCTTTCTCTCCATAGTTTTTTTTTAAGTATAGTGTTAAGTTGTGGGTGAACATATCAGACGACACAGCGATTCTTCAAACAGCTCTTATTTATTCACAGGCCAGAACAGAACTGAACTGAAGGGTTCAGCCAGCCTGCTTATATAGCGCTCCAGTACAACGCAACAGTAACAACATTCTGTAACTATCCAATCACTGAACGTCACTTTCAATCCCTTATTTGCATATGTGGACCTGAGTGAAAACTATCCACAATATCCCCCTGCTGGCCCAGGGTGAGAACTTCAGTACATAACACATACCGGTAGCTTTCTGTGCTGTGTGACAGAGCTCATGGCACTTTGAGCAACCCAGATTCAGGTTCTTCATCTTATTCTCCTGCTTGTGCAAACTAGACACGTGTTTAGGGTTCTATGAGGAGGCCATAGGAACACTGCCTTCTTTTTGAGTGGTCAGCTCAGCTTAGTATGTTCAACACTGACTGACAGCAGCTTTCCAAAGTTCAGACAGGAGTCTCTCCCAGCCTTACTTGGGCAGGTGCATTTAAGGCAGATGCTCTGTCACTGAGCTACGGTCACCTTACTTCTGAAAATAAGTCCTGGAGTTTTCTGTTGTTGTTTTGCGTCATTCCTTTCTCTGATGTGCTGATTCACCACGGCTGCATACCGCCTCCTTCAGCCTAAAGCTTGCATTTTGGATTCCTAATTTTGAGCTCCTGGTCTTTGCAGTCTTGTTTCTTACGCACGATAACACAGCAAGTGTCTTATGGTGGGATGGGGGCTGCAGGAGTCTGCCTATAGATGGGGCACTTGCCACTTTAAGCACAGTCTGTGCCGTTGGGCTAACAGAGAGCAAAGTCTGGTTGTTGGCCAGCTGTAGCGAATAGCTAAATGCTGCTGCTAAGCCTGCCCTGGTAGAATGCTACAAGATAAGAATTGCCTTTGTTCTGAAAAAGGCGGGCATCATTTAGGAAATTGTGCTATTGTTATCCATATCCTTTAAAAATAATAATAGGACTCTTTGAAAAGCTGTGAGTATTCTAAAACAGAGTACCTAGGTTTTGCTTGAAGTGTAGATCTTCATAGCTGCCCTGCAAAATTTGAGAGGCTGGGAGGACTGAGACCCCTGTATGCTGATGATGCTCCAGAACACATATAGTGCAGAAACAGTCTGAGTTAATGAGGATTACTGGAAGGCAGATATGAGATGAAGAGTTCTGTATAGTCTGAAAGCTTGCATACTCCGGCTTGACTATAAGTTATTGTGATAAACTATTGCCATATATACAACTGTTCAAGCTGTACGACAGTGGAACAGATTCCTTCGAGGGGTTGTGGACTCTCTTTCTTTGGCGGTTTCTAAGCAGAGGTTGGATGGCCATCTGTCATGGATGCTTTAGTTGATATTCCTGCATTGCAGAGGGTTGGGCTAGATGACCCTCAGGGTCTCTTCCAACACTACGATTCTGTGTTTCTATGTATTAACAAATCTCAGGAAACAAGACAGAAATAGCCTTAAGGTAAGAGAGAAAATTGATTGAAAATGTAAAATAGCCCTACTAAGTTAGCAATGAAGGGACGCGGGTGGCGCTGTGGTCTAAACCACTGAGCCTCTTGGGCTTGCTGATCGGAAAGTTGGCAGTTCAAATCCCAGCGACGTGGTGAGCTCCCATTGCTCGGTCCCTGCTCCTGCCAGCCTAGCAGTTCGAAAGCACGTCAAAGTGCAAGTAGATAAATAGGTACCGCTCTGGCGGGAAGGTAAACGGCATTTCCGTGCGCTGCTCTCGTTTTGGTGTTCCATTGCGCCAGAAGCGGCTTAGTCATGCTGGCCACATGACCCGGAAAAACTGTCTGCAGACAAATGCCGGCTCCCTCGGCCTGTAAAGCGAGATGAGCGCCACAACCCCAGAGTCGTCTGCAACTGGATTTAACTGTCAGGGGTCCTTTACCTTTTTTAAGTTAGCAACTGCTCTAGTTAAAAGGAAATTAAAACCTTGGGAGGGGCGGAGGGTGGGGAGAGAGATTATTACTTGCAATGCAATTCTATATGTCTACTCAGAAAGACACCCCATTGAGTTCAGTGGAACTTCCTCCTAGGTAAATGGGCATAGGAATTGACCGCTATGCAGAGATCTAAGGCAACTGAGGGGTCCAATGCATGTTGCCCTCTGGCATGTGGGGGTCAGGAGCAAAGCTCAGGCCCACGCCCCCCAATATAGAATATATCAATAATTTCATCGTGTGCATGCACATGAAAGGACATCTGAGACATCTGCCATAAAAAGTCGTAGTAGTTCAATAGGGCATATTGAGAGTGTGTGTGCACATGGAACATCCTGGGTCACATATTTGGGGGATATGTATGAATCTGAAGCTTGACGTTCTACTTCACTTTGTTAATCAGCACGCTTAGGGGAGAGGGGGAGGATGAGCCCCCTCCCCCATAGCCGGCCTCATCATCACTCACAAGTTAGAGGGATGCCAGACACCCTAAAGTCCTGGATCCAGTAGGTGTTAGAATTTAATCAATGCTTGAAGTGTTAAAACTGGGTGCCAGACTCGTGTATATTAAGCAAGGCCTGTGTGTATTAAGATGTGTGCTAGACAATGCTAATCCCCTGGAATCAGCAAGCGTTAAAAGCTCTTTAAGCAAGGCTCACTTTCTTGTGAGGTGATAGCTCGCAGGTTGAGCCATCAAGAAAACAAAAGGTTCAAGGGACTCTGTCTGAGCCGGCAAATGGATGGGGCCCCTCCCTCCATCTACAGATAAAGCCAGAGCTTAGAGGAGAGAGATTGAAGTTAGAGTTGCTGTGATGTGAACTAAAGGAAAAGCAAAACAGCAGGCAGAACACGATGACCGATCCAGAGCTGTGCCTATGGAAGAAGCAAGACCCTCTTGGAGCATTAATGCTATGAGCCCCTCCATCGTAGGGTCAGGTTATATATATGTGTAAATAAACCATATATCATAAAGACACCACTGTGCCTCATTGCCGAAAGGAAGCACAGATGCTGGGTAAATGCTCTTGGAACCCCTGTACCACTAGGAGATTGGGATGTGCAATAATATATTTAAATACAAAACAAATTGCAAACAATAAATTTAAGTAACACAATTAAGTAATAAGTGGCCTTGGGAAGAGACATTCAGTTGGTACTGCAGGGGTTAAGTAGCCTCTCCCTTTTGTCCCTGTCATTTCCAGGTCTGGACCTTCCTTTCTGGGCTTGATGCCACAACAGGACTGAGCTCATTTAAGAGATGCTGTGATTGCGTCAGTTGACATTCTAAGTTTGATGACACATGTGGATTTTTACATCAATAAAAAACGATTTCACTCTTAAGGGCTTTTTGGGTTTTTTTAAATGCAATTAGTGTAACCAGTTTGGCACAGGTTTGGAGGCAACCCAGAAAGAATGATAAAACTTGCGGAATGCGTATGCTTCAGGTTTCCTGTGTGTCCCAGCTTCTCAATGGGATTTATAAAGGTTGCAGAAGGTTGTATACCCAAAGAGAAATGTGTATGGACCCACAAGATCAAAGACTGAACTGCACTCAGCCAAATGCATCGCTTGGACAGTATTGCTGGGGGCTGAACCTCATCCCTTCGCACCTCATTTTGAGCTTTAGATTCCTATCGGATTTTAAGGCAAACATTTTTTTTGGGTGAGTAGCAGCTTACTGCCCTTCTTCTCTGCCTGCACATATGCTATACCCAGAAAAAACAAAACCTTGGTTCCCAGGACCTCCATCTTCCTGCTAAGCCTGCTTGGAGGGTCTTTGATTTGTGCGGCTTGAAACTTAACATTTTCCATCTTGGCTGAAGGCTCTTACAGTCTTCTCTGAGTCTGGCGAAGGAGTTGTTGGGACACCATGACCTGTTTTCAGTTATTTTGCAGACTCAGCTCCACACACACCCCGGCCACCCCAGCTTTACAGATCGTTCTCTGTGACAGAGTAAGTAGATGGCAGGTCTTCAAACAAAGTTTTAGGACGACGACGAATGGGTTGTGGAAAGCTCTTTGGTCCATTGGAAGGAGAGGTGTAGTGGTCCAGGTTGCACAAGGTTGAAGACTCATTACAATTTCCATGACAGGGTTTCTGTCTCCAGTGTCCCGGAGCCAGCCACTCAGCATGAAAAAGGGTTTCTTTAGTCACTGAGAAATAGTCTCAAACTTTGTGCTTATTGGAGCTAATAAAAGGGAAAAGAAGGGGAGTCAGTGTGCAATCACACAGGGTCCCCGGACGTTTCACCGTCTAGTGATCCCTGTGCCACCACTTTATTTCTCGCTGCCACCACCCAGGCCCTACCTGGTACAATACTGAGTCCAGTCAGGTTTAAATTGGAACATAAACTTCTGTTTATTTATTGCAGTTTAACAAGTGTGTGGTTTCATAAACGGTATCGGTCAATTACAGTCATGGGGTGCCTATCCAGACCTATAACTTCCGCCACCTGCTCTCACTCACTAACCTGCCTCTCAGATATTTACTTGTCTTCCTAGCCCCTAACTGTTCCTGACTCAGCTTATTTCACTACACCTAACTCAACCTACCCACAAACTCTATCCCAATTCACTCCCACTCCAACCAACCACCCAACTCCCAACAAACTCCTCCCAGAGCTGGTTTTATAGTCCCTCTGACTCCACCCCCTGGGTCCTGATTGGGTAGCCTGTTTAACTATTTCACCTCTAGCACTCTCATATGTTAACGTCGCAGTCAGCCATTGTGGCCATGTTCCATGGTCACTCTGGAGCAACACTGGGGAGTTGGTGCTTCAGTTCCAAGAACAGTGTGCTCAGAATATAGTAGATCTAGCTAAAGGCTTGGAAAGCGTGAAACATAAGCTTGAAAGCTTATGTTCGCAAAACTTGGAGAGATGAAAGGAATTAAATGAAAAAATGTTCTGTGTAGCCAAGGAGGATGGGATTATTCCTTGAATAGCTTCTTGCCCATCTCCATACCCAGCAGGAGCTAAGTCAGAAGTTCCCCTGATTTGCATTAACTAATGTGGGTTACAGAATTAAGCTTTCCTTGGTGGAAGATTTGGAATATCCTGTTGCAGAATGTGAGGTGTTTTTAAATAAAATAAAATAAAATACTTTTTTTCAACACCGATAATACGCAATCCTAGCCTCTTGGTTAACACGCAAATTGCAGATGATTTAAGAACTGGCTGGAGCTGGTGGGAGAGTGGTTTAAAACATCTGGAGGGCACCGGGCTGGGGAAGGCTGCGTAAGAATCCTCCCAGCTGTTTTTCTGATCCCAGGCATGTGCATTTCATTTTCGAGTCCTGGCAACACCACCAGCTTCAAAGAAGCAGATTATAGAACAGATACACTTTATTGGCTGTGAATCTCTCGGTTTCATTGAAACGCTAGTACGTTTTATTAGAATTTGGAGACTGGAGATGTTGGTTGTCATCAGCATCCTTCCTTCGCGAGAGAGCAGGCAAAATTTAGGAGGTGCATCATTTGGGACCCCTCTCAGCCTGGAATTAATTAGTGCAGCAGTTGTCTTATCTCTGGGCAATCACAGTCCAATTTATTGGTTTACTAATCAATTAAACTGTTGCAGAAGTCCTGCTTTGTTTTGTTTTTTAATTATATTTCATTGGATTTTCCAAAAATGAACACATACACTCCAATACATCATGAATTTTTATTTTGTTTTGTCGACTTTCCACCCCATTTCCCACAGTGCTTTTTAATTTCTCCCCTTTGCTGCACCCTAAACATCTGTCTCTTAATACCATAACAACAATTCAGTGATCTCTAATTCCTTTCGTTGCTCATAGTTCAAATCCTGATCACGAGTTCATCATACTTACAGTGTTTCTTTTAAGTTGTCCAAAAAAGTCTTCCATTCTAGAAGTCCTGTTTCGTGTGGTCTGATTTTGCTCAGGTCGTCTGGAAAATGATTTTCTTGCTTTAGCACAGGGGTGGAGAACCTGAGGGACCAGATGTGGCCCTCCAGGAATTTCTGTGCGGCCCTTAGCACTCTCCCCCAGACCACACCCTCCTTGGGCCTTTCAGCCAGGCTGGACCATATCCTTGAACTCTGATAAAACTGCTTGCTTCCCTGGATGGAGGATAAAGAGGGATGTGTTCCATCCTATTTGTTCCATTCTCTTTTCCCTCTGGTTCTGCCATCCAGTCTACTCCAGAAGCTTGCCCTGAAAAGAATTCTGCCCTTTAGCTGAAAAAGTTCCCCTACTGCTGCAAAGATATCCCAGGGCTTGAGGATCAAAAATTGCACAGTGGAAGTTGCCTTGTACAGAATCAGACCATTGGTCCATCTTGCTCAGTGTTGTCTACACTGCAGCATCTCTCCCAGGTTTCAGGTAGGGAATCTTGCCCAGTTCTACCTGGAGATGTTTGGCATGGAGCCTGGGACCTTCTGCATGCAAAGAAGATGCTCAGTCACTAAGCTATTGCCCTTCCAGTGTGGTGTAGTGGTTAAGAGCAGTGGACTCGTAATCTGGTGAACCGGGTTTGATTCCCTGCTCCTCCACATGCAGCTGCTGGGTGACCTTGAGCCAGTCACACTTCTCTGAAGTCTCTCAGCCCCACTCACCTCACAGAGTGTTTGTTGTGGGGGAGGAAGGGAAAGGAGATTGTTAGCCGCTTTGAGACTCCCTAGGGTAGTGATAAAGCGGGATATCAAATCCAAACTCTTCTTCTTCTTCTTCCCTGTTGGAGTGGGGAGAAGCCTTTCTCCACTTGAGTTGTGCCCTGGCCTTCGAAGGCACAGCTCTAGGTGCTCGCGAACCAATCGGAAGTTCTGGTCAGGAGTCTCACAAGTAGACAAACTGCATTTTTTGCCACTGCTAGGACCCATGTTTGATTTCGTCAGCTGTGTGTATCTGAAAGCACAGCTGCTCACAGGAGGAGGAGTGCAACAGTCTGATTCCAATTAAATGGCACTTAGGTGGAAATAGGAACGGCACATTCAGCAAAACTTGAGGCTGATCACATTCAGCAAAAATGAAAATTAAATGGTAGAATCCCCCTAGGACTATACCATTTCAGGCTGCCGATGGGAGAATTGCATTTCCAAATGCTAGCTATCCATTTTTTTCAGTCTTCCCTGCATGTAGAAAACTGACACACAAGGGGAAATAATTCCCGTCTAACCCTTTCCTCTGATGTGCTAGTTTTCTACAAGCAAGGAGATTTTTCTTTGTAGGGGTGGTGCTTCTCCAAACGAAAAATTCCCACTTGCGTTCTGAGATGCTATAGTCTCGAAAAGGCATTTGTGTATGCATGTATACGTGTGCACCTTTGATGTACAGTGGTACCTCGGGTTACATATGCTTCAGGTTACAGACTCCGCTAACCCAGAAATATTACCTCAGGTTAAGAACTTTGCTTCAGGATGAGAACAGAAATCATGCAGCAGTGGTGCAGCAGCAGCAGGAGGCCCCATTAGCTAAAGTGGTGCTTCAGGTTAAGAACAGTTTCAGGTTAAGAACGGACCTCCGGAACGAATTAAGTACGTAACCAGAGGTACCACTGTACTGTACATGATCAGCCAACCCAACACAGATTTTATTGGAACTTCTTCAACACTTTTCGTTGTATATAAATAACAAGTGGTACTTGCAGCAAAATGTTACAGTGTGAGTGTGCCATGTTTATCAGCGTGCTAGCCAGCCACACCCTGTTCCAAGATACTCCATTCCCTTCCATTTCCTTTCCCATCCCCCCCCCCAATTCATAGTCTGCATTTTGTGACTACTGAGCATGCTAATTTCTCACAGGGAGGTTTGTTTTCTCCCCGTTTTCTAAAACAGGAAAATGCTTTTGCACACCTTGAAGTTTTTTCCTGAGCTTGCCAACATTTTCTTCTTCAGTGTCGATGGTGCTGTTTTGGTTATATAAGCAACGGTGCTCACGGTCAAGCTGTACTGTTGGGGTGGGCGGGGAGGAGATTTAGAAAATCGCTGCAAGCCAAACCTGTTTCCAAACTTTGTTCTGCCAGACGCAGCCTCCTATAGAATAGGGTCCCAGCGCTGTTTTTCTTCCTAGCAATTTCTGGCTTTTGAAAATCTCCTTACTCATCAATCTGCGCTTGTGGAGAAAATATAGAAACCACAATATATTTCATTTCACTTGCATCTCCCTCCGCCTATTTTATCTGAATCCTGTTTTTATCTGGATCCATGTACTTTGTACTATCCAAAAGCTATCATTAGAGTAAAGAACAAACGGCTTCAGATCACAGGATCCAAAAAATACATTAATCATTGGTATTTTTCTCCACTGTACAGAATATATGAATAAAAAAAAAAGACTTCGTCCAAATTAAACATGACCGGCAGCTGGAAAGTATGCATTTTGCTTATTAAGTGTGATGTGTTTGCTCAGCATTGTTTCATTAAACTCTTCCCCACATGAAATAATTATGCGCAACTGTTAATCTTAAGTCGAGTTTGACCCAAATTGTTTTCAGACATAAAACTTTTAAGCGTCGTCAAGCAACCAGTATGGATCCTTTGATGTTAAAACAGTCTGGATTGCATCAAAAAACATTGGTGCAGTCCATTGGAATTTCAATACTTTAATGAAAGGGTAGGTAAGATTTTTGACCATGTCGCGGATGACATTTCCAAGAAATAGTAGTTACTTGGTGAGTGAGGGACCGAAAATCGGTGGCGGTAGCTTGGTGTTCAGAGAAATGAGAGCTGTTATTACTATTATATAGAATGTACGTGCATGTAGTTTTTCCATCCATCATCAGAGAAATCGAGTACAACTCTGTCATTCTTTACCACATTCCCTCTTGAGGCTTAAAATTTGTCAATGATAAATGGGTATTTGGATTTCCAGGAGACACAGCACAGATATGTGTTTGACTTAAACAGAAGTTAATGACTCGAGATTAGCGGTGCTTTATTTCAAAATGAGAGCTCCTTTTCTGTGGGTCTGGTACCCCCACTTGCAAGACCAGGGCAGACAAAGGGGTGGTTGGTGTAAGTCCTCGCATGGTCCTCCATCCTTGGAGGATGGGCAGGATGAGACACCAGGAGTACCTGTGCAGGCAACCCCTGGCAAAATACGGCCAATATTGGGGAGCTCTTGCTCCTCCAGATGTTGTTGGACTCCAATTCCCATCAGCACCAGCCTGCTTGGCAAATGTTCAGGGATCACAGGAGCTGCAGGCCAGCAACATCGGCAGGTTCCATATTCCTGGACTACAGCATCTTCTTGATATGTTAAACGGGTTTGGGATTGAGCAGACAAGTGGAAAACTGTTCCCCGAGAACAATTGCTGTAGGCTGGTGGGTGGAGGGGGAGCTCTAGCAGCACCAGGAAGCAAGACTGGAGCAGCCAAGCATAGTTTCTTTATTACGTCATAGTATCACCGAAGGGACACGGGTGGCGCTGTGGGTTAAACCACAGAGCCTAGGACTTGCCGATCAGAAGGTCAGCGGTTTGAATCCCCGCAACGGGGTGAGCTCCCGTTGCTCGGTCCCAGCTCCTGCCAACCTAGCAGTTTGAAAGCATGCCAAAAAGTGCAAGTAGATAAATAGGTACCACTCCGGCCGGAAGGTAAATGGCGTTTCCGTGCACTGCTCTGGTTCGCCAGAAGCGGCTTAGTCATGCTGGCCACATGACCCGGATGCTGTACGCCGGCTCCCTCGGCCAATAAAGCGAGATGAGCGCCGCAACCCCAGAGTAGGCCACGACTGGACCTAATGGTCAGGGGCCCCTTTACCTTTACCTTTATCACTGAGTTGGATGGGGCCATGGGTGGGGCCATCTAGTCCAACCCCCTGCAATGCAGGAATCTTTTGCCCATGGTGGGGAATCGAACCCAAGTCCCTGAGATGAAGTGTCTCACGCTCTACCTGGCTGAGCTGAGGGGAGATACTGGAAAAGATGTTCTGGCTCAGCTCTTACCCTGTTTTGCAATCTCTTTACTTGCAGGGAGTCGTTGGTTCCCTGTTTATGATCTTCTGTTTGAAAGATGGAGTCAGCTGGATTCCACTTAGTTTTTGAGTGTGATTCAGGTGCAGTTGTCATTTTCAAAGCCCTAAATAGTTTGCGGCCAAGCTACTTGAAGCACCATCACCTCTATGTGACTCAGCCCATCCTTTCAGAACAGCCATTGCGGCCCACTTGCCTGCGCCATTCCTGTCGGACGCATGGTTGATGGCAGTGCATGAGGAGCCTTTCTGTGGTAGTGTTCCGTTGTGGAACTCCCTGCTCCAAAGGTAAGGTCAGTGGGTCCCCAAACTCCCCACACATATGAACCACTTGAAAATTGCTGAGGGTTTTGTTGTAGCAATTGCAACGCGCTGTGCTAGATGCTGTACGGTCTTTTTCAAATTGCATTTTTACAGACACAGCACAGACCGCCTGAATGAAGCATGTGGCCGCTGGTGGTCTGTGGTCTGCAGTTTGGGTAGCCCTGAGTTAGGTTAATCTTCCTTCCCATTTCTTTCCCACCAGGAACTGAAGACCTTTTCCCCCTTCAAATGAGATTTTGATTCCGTTTGCAACTTAATTTAATGTATAGTTTTGTAAAAAAAAAAAAGAAAGTATTTACTTATTTATTAAGATTTATAAGCTGCTTGTCACCTAAGAGACCTCCATCCAGCTTACACTGAAGAACATATAAAGGTAAAGGGACCCCTGACCATTAGGTCCAGTCGCGGACGACTCTGGGGTTGCGGCGCTCATCTCGCTTCGTTGGCCAAGGGAGCCAGTGTACATGACTAAGCCGCTTCTGGCAAACCAGAGCAGCACATGGAAATGCCGTTTACCTTCCCGCTGGAGCGGTACCTATTTATCTACTTGCATTTTGACATGCTTTTGAACTGCTAGGTGGGCAGAAGCTGGGACCAAACAACGGGAGCTCATCCCGTCACGGGGATTCGAACCGCCGACCTTCTGATCGGCAATCCCTAGGCTCTGTGGTTTAACCCACAGCGCCACCCATGTCCCGAAGAACGTATACAAAACTATAAAAGAAAACGGAAAAGAAAAAGAGTCTTACAAAACGTTAACATTCCATACAGCGTGTAAATAAAACACAAGGAGCAGCTTCTGCCCAGTAGCAGGGACAGCAACATGGGCTGCGAAGTAGCAATAAATAAATAAATAAATCCAAAATGATGCTTCCACCCACTAACCAGCAGATAAAAATAAAAGCTCAAACACTGTCACGCATCCCTCCCTAGCCCAGAAGTCAGCCGCATCAACATAGTGTTTTCTCTTTGTCTGTTCTCATCTCCCCACTCCACCCAGAAGTCCAGGCAATTTGTGGTGTGAGTGTTTGTGATCCACCAGGGATGAACTTGTGGCTCACCTCTCTTGCAAAATGCAGAGCAGGAAGAGGAAGTTTCACCTGCTCTGCAGTTGTTTTGGCTGCAGATTCTCTTCTGGGGGGTGCGGTGGGGGTCCAGTTTCAACCTTTTGTGTTCTTGCTCTGTAGACCCAGCACTATTATAAGCCTTGTTCCATTTGGCATTACCCAGTGCACCGTTGTGATTGAATAAATATTATTTTGTGTGTTTATCCTGCTGGAGATGGGTGTGCCTGATCCAGTTCTTTCAGTGCGGAGGGTGCTGTGCTGGCATAGACGGATGATATCATCAGCCTGCATAAGCTGCTATGAGTGTCTCCTCTGGCTAGGTCAGAGGCATCTCTCTCTTGCTGCTGCACATGCCACCCCGTGAGTTGGTGTCGTTAATTTGCGGTGGCGACATATCCAGGCAAATGGCATCCCATTAAATCTGGACATCTCGGCTGGTTGAAAGCATTCCACCGGCATGAAGTCCACGCTCAGTGTATTGACAGTGACATCTCTATTTTGCCATTCAAACCACACCCTAAACACTCGGCTGAAGTCATGTTTGGTGGATGCCAGTTGAGATCATGGCTCAGCTGCCTGGGATTCATCCGCCATGATAAAGCTTTAAACTGAATGTTGGTGGGTATGACGTCAGGTGGAGGGTGGTCAGGGACATATGTTGGAATCTCCAACTAGTGTCTTTCAGATCGTTTTGCACCATAGCTGTCAACTTACAGATTTGAAAATAAGGGTCTAGTAGCCTCGAAAATAAAGGATCAGCAGCCAAAATAAGGGATTTTCCAAGAACATGTATGTTCAGCTTCTGAGATCCTCCAAGCCAAAGGCAGAAAGCCCAGCCAGCAGTCAAACGAAGCCTCAAGCGGTGGTTCCCACAGCGCAGCAACCCGGCAAAGGGGATGCAGCAAGGAAAACCACCGTCACCTCTCCGCTGGGAAGCGCTGAGCAAAGGCGAGTCCCCAGGCAACGTGGCCGATTTGATCGGCACAAGGCATGCAAGCTCCACCCCCCAGTCGTTCTTAGACTCCTTATTGGGTGAGCAACGCAGCCAAGCAACACCATTGGAGCCTCCCTCCTCCCTGGCCAGCAGGGAGGGAGGGAGAGGAGCTGCTTCTTTTGAAACCCGGGAAATTTAAGGGACATCATCAATAAGGGACAGCAGCGGGACACTGCGCTGGGATAAGGGACTTTCCCACCAAATAAGGGACGGTTGACAGCTATGTTTTGCACCTGCAAGAGCTTTTCTGCACTGGTTCTCTTGAGCCTGGGTGAGAGAAGAAAACGAGGCAAGTTTAATGAGGAGTGTTGCATTCATGTTAATGGCTGTGAATCCCTGGGAACGTCGTGGATATTGCCATTTCCAAAATGTGGAGGTTCAAGTTGTCCCTACTTGGTTGTGGTGCTCACTCCCAGCAGGGTAATGATGGGATGGGAGGAATTGCTGTGAAGAAGCCCTGCCCATGCGATTCTGGTAACCACCCAAGCGCACAGCACAGCCACTTGGAATCTTTCATGGAGAGGAACAAGATCCCACATCAAAGTATGCAGGAGTGAAGGGGGGGGGGGCTGGTACCTCTCACCTGAGAAACTGATGGATGGGTTAAGCCAGGCAAACCCACATAAACCCCAGGAAAAGAGGTTAATAAAACAGTTCCCTGTAGACCCAGGAATTGAGAGTAGTTTATCTACCTTCCTATTCTTGTACTATAAACACTGTGCACACTGATGGTCACAGTGTTTATAGTACAATACAATACAATACAATACAATACAATACAATACAATACAGGGACGCGGGTGGCGCTGTGGGTTAAACCACAGAGCCTAGGACTTGCCGATCAGAAGGTTGGTGGTTCGAATCCCTGCGATGGGGTGAGCTCCCGTTGCTCGGTCCCTGCTCCTGCCAACCTAGCAGTTCGAAAGCACGTCAGAGTGCAAGCAGATAAATAGGTACCGCTCCGGCGGGAAGGTAAACGCCGTTTCCGTGCGCTGCTCTGGTTCGCCAGAAGTGGCTTAGTCATGCTGGCCACATGACCCAGAAGCTGTACGCCGGCTCCCTCAGCCAATAAAGCGAGATGAGCGCCGCAACCCCAGAGTCGGTCACGACTGGACCTAATGGTCAGGGGTCCCTTTACCTTTACAATACAATACAATACAATAGCATAGATACACCAGTAACAACACCCTTATAATGAAGGGCAGTACAGTTGTACCTTGGTTCTTGAACGTAATCCGTTCTGGAAGTCTGTTCGACTTCCGAAACATTCGAAAACCAAGGCGTGGCTTCCGATCGGCTGCAGGTGCTTCCTGGACCCAAGCAGAAGCTGCGTCGAACGTTCGGCTTCCAAAAAACATTCAAAAACCAGAACACTTACTTCCGGGTTTTCGGTGTTTGGGAGCCAAAACGTACGAGTACCAAGGCATTCGAGAACCAAGGTACGACTGTATATAAACCTAATAAAAATAAAATAAATAAATAACAACACTTTGCCTTCTGTTACCATTCTCGAGATTAGAATACATGGTCTTTGTGAATGGCAAAGGAGGAATGTGCAGTTTCTGGTGCAATGCAGAGCTCGCTGGAATAAAGTGCATTTTGGGTGATAAAAAAAAACTACACTTTTATTATAAGAAACAAGTAATATTCCAAAGTAACTTGCACAGCATAAGCACATCTAAACGGTATAACCACGTTTAACAATGCATGATAACATCAGATCCCCAGGTGCAGGCAGGGAGAAGGATTTCTGTATTGTGTTTGTGCATTTCCTCAAGACGACATAAAAATAGCATAACCCAACTATGGACAAAAGCTCCCAGGTTCAGTCCCTAGAAGCTTCAGGTAGGTCTCATGTCCTCCTTTGTGCTTCCTAGAAGCGTTTAGTTGGCCACTGTGGGAACAAAGTGCAGGATGTTGATGGAATTTGTATCCTTCTCTTCCTCCCAATAAAGCCCAGGGCAGCAAATATCAAAATGTTAAAACAGTACAGATTAAAATAAATGAAAAGTGTCATGGGTGAACACCAACGGGCCAGCAGTTGGAGGCACTGGCGGACCTACATTTTTGGGCCCTGAAGCTTGAACTGTTATGGGCACCCCTTCACAACCAGCAACAAGTTCTGGGTAGCCACTTCTTCAACGGAGTTGTTCCATGACAGATCACCACATTGTTTTTACAAGAAATTAACTGCTACATCTCAGATTTTGAATAAAATTGCTGTACTGTACTGGATTATCTCACACGTCAAAGCACTGGTGTGAATAAAAATTTCCTATGCCTTATATTTTTGTTATGGGAGGGAGGATGAAAATTAGGGAAATGTTATATACATGCATTCTACATCATAGAATGATTTGAGTTGTGTGACTCAAATTGGGTCTGCTAGACCCAAAATTATTAAGCATGATGGACTTAAAGTCCCTACTGGGACCCCTCTGAGATTAGGGGCCCTGGAGCTTAAACTTCATTAGTTTCATAGTAGATCTGCCCCTGGTCAGAGGTAGGGAGGGGAATTACTGGTTTGTTTTGCTTTTGTTTTCTTAGGTGTTTTACATTTACATTCTGCAGGTGGCGCTGTGGGTTAAACTACAGAGCCTAGGACTTGCTGATCTGAAAGTCGGTGGTTCGAATCCCCGCGACGGGGTGAGCTCCCATTGCTCAGTCCCTGCTCCTGCCAACCTAGCAGTCCGAAAGCACGTCAAAGTGCAAGTAGATAAATAGGTACCGCTCCGGCGGGAAGGTAAACGCCGTTTCCATGCGCTGCTCTGGTTCACCAGAAGCGGCTTAGTCATGCTGGCCACATGACCTGGAAGCTGTACGCCGGCTCCCTCGGCCAGTAAAGCGAGATGAGCGCTGCAACCCCAGAGTTGTCCGCAACTGGACATAATGGTCATGGGTCCCTTTACCTTTAGTTATTTTTATGTTGGGAACTGCCCTGTGAACACCCTTCGGAAGAACGGCGGTATGCATATTTAATAAAGAACAACAATATATTGTCTCATGTGAAGAGTTTTTGTTGATTAAGCGGAATATAAATCTTGCCAGGTAAATAGATAAATCAAGTTGGGTGCTGAGGGGTGGAGAAGAGAGAAGCTTGGTTATCTCTTCTGACAACAGAACCCCATGGTGGCTGCACCAAAAAGGGGCAGTTCTGGAGCCAATACATTGCAATGATTTGCCGAAGTTCTTTCTTCTGTAGATACGAAATTTTGATGTGAAGACCTGGGAAGTGTATTCTGTGTGTTCATTTTCAGGGCCATTTCCCCTTAACGCGAAACGGGGCCTTCTATTCTTCATGTTTCTGAAATCAAGCTTGCCCTCCCCACTCCCCAAATTAGGCCACCTGGATACGTCAAATGAAAAATCTAAATGACAGCCTGCATTTGTGGTGAGGAAGTCCTAAACTTTGGTATAATTTGAAGGAGCACAAGCTCTGTTATTAGATTATGCAGAGGGCAGGTTGAACGTCAGCTTCAATTTGAGCGTCTGTCGGCTGCGTTCAGGGGAGCTGGAATGCATCAAACATTGGCCCATGTTGGCAGGCAAAACAGTAGGCTGAAATTTCAGACTATCTAGAAACCACACCCTAAGAGATTGCCCCCCCCTCCCTGAAACAGTCTGCCTATTGAAACAATGCCAATTCTATGCTTTGACTGGACAAGCAATTTTTCTCCTTCTAGCCAAACATGTTGCCTTTCTTCCTTTATTTTGGTTTGTGTCATTGGTGCTGTGTGGCATGCTTCACTTTAATAGACTTCCAAGCTTGTGTTTTTTCCTTTCGAGGTACCTTCTGCCATGACAGCATCTAATGCACTTTGACTGTGCAAAGTGCACTTTCTGGATGGGGGAAAAAATAATCTCTTTCCATATTCCCTTGCCGTGCGAGCCGTACTCCTGGGACACTCTCGGGGCACATTAATGCAATTTGCAAGCTGCTTGGGGAATCTTTCAAATTATCTCCAGCAACATAAAAGCAAGCGCCATGCCCTTGGAGGTTTTTTTTGGGGGGGGTGCGGGGTTCATGAAGCATGGAAATGTAATCGTAGAAGGGCTGGGGGCCACTGAGTTCACAGCTGAAACACATTTCCTTAACCATTTGCAGTACATTCAATTAGTCAATAAGCCTGCTGTCTTGTGACTCCCTCAGAATGTGTCCCTGGGGCCATAGGATAACATCAGACCTCCCCCTCTGCGATCCAACCTCAGGTGGGGGATCCAATGAGAAGAGATCCTTTTCCCTGTTGTTTTGGCAACGTCTACCATACCCACCCTGTATGTACTGATGCTGGAGCTCCTATATGGGTAGTGGGCTATTTGAAAGGATGCAGACATAATAACAGCGCTCTTCACACTTGTGATTCCTAGCAACTGGTATTCAGAGGTATACTGTCTCTGACAATGGGAAGTGCAACGCAGGAATATGCATCTGTCCCACACAAGGATCGAACCTGCGACCTTGGCATTATCAGCCCCATGCTCTTAAGCATCCGGGTTCTGAGACTTGAATAAGAAACCGCGTGGCATAAAGCAAAGGTGGGTGACCTGTGGCCTTCCTGTTGGATTTGGTGTGTTTTGCAACGCCCTGGTATTTTATGGGAAATGAAAAGCGGTATATAAAATCCCTTTCAGTGAACATAAATTCAAATAATGTTTTTAAGGTTCCGTGGATCATAGTGGCTGTGCGGGAAAATGAGAAGCTGCTCACGGTCACTTTACCTGTTGAAATAGTACTATTCCCTGAACGCTTTATGTGGCTGTGTGTTCCTCTCTGAATTGTACCACCGGGGACCAAATACCCTTGAGACCTTTCCCTGCAGTCTCTGGCAGAGCTGAAGTGTCAAATATTTCCCCCCAATGTATTGTGTTTTGCAGTTCCACCCTGGACTGGTCATTTTCTCTTTAACCTTAAAAAATCCCCACTCTTGCATGCCTGTACCCTTTGAATATTTATCGGTTTCTATCATTTCCATACCATTCGCTTGTCAGCCAGCCTGTATGTTACTAAGCTCCTTTTATCATACCTCATAACAAAAACCTCTAATAATTCCTTTGGCTGGACCTTCAAGTCTTGCCAGTACCCCTGTTTTGTGTTGCTTGGGATGAAGCCCCTATTTATTTTACTATTATGTGGTAGGTGGTCCTTTTGCTTCCAGGCCTGTGATCACTATTAATTACTTAGACACTGGAAATACTTCTGGCAACCTGATTAATAGTTGCGCTCTTCAGAAAGTGCCATAGGAGATGAAGAACGAGGGAGGGCAAGTCCTTATGTATCAACGTAGAAGAGACCACAATGGCCATTAATATGGAACTTCCATGCTTGGGTATGCAAGGATAACATACGTCTTCTATCGGCTTGAAAGGAATTTAACTTCAAAAACAGTCTGTCTTGCTTCCTGTTATAGCTCCATTTCTTTTAAACTTAGAAACATGGAAACCTGCCTTATGCAGAGTCTTACCCATCTAGTTCTGTATTGTCCATGCTTAAGAACAGAGCTTAAACCTTGAAATCTGTGCAGTTCAGCCACTGACCGGTGCAATAAATCTGTTGCTGCCATATCCCCGACAACTGGCCATTCAGCCGCTGCTTAGAAGCCTCTCGAGTCTCAACAGGATCTTAGCCTATGTGAGTTAAATATTGGTTAAGCTGGGGTTGGAAGCCTGTTCCACTTGTTCATGCATTGGCAACCTCACCGCAATGCACTCTATGTCATCATCATCAGACCTTTTATTGGCATCACATACAAACATCCAAAACAAATCAATACAGAATTACCACTTCCCCAGTGGCACAAAACATTTGCTAAAAGAAAGGAGGCAGAGCAGTCTATGGTCACATCTCTAGGTTTCCAGGGAGATCAGACGTCTGCAGTGTATTTCGACGACAAAAAACCAAATAGAGATATTTAGCCACTAACTTGGTGAGCTCCTGATCATTCCCCAGTAATAGAAAATGTATGAGCCCCAACTCTGGTTTCCATTTGGGGATACAGAGTTGATCTAGAAATTGCTGACGGAGATCAGCATATCGTTCACAATTAAGAACCATATGTGTAAGGGTTTCCACCAAGTGGTCTTCACATGGGCAAGTTCTTTCTCCTTCTAGCCTGCCTGAGAACCTTCCCCAAAGAAGGTTTGATGGATTTGAATTAAACCTGGCCAGCGAAAATGCCCTTCTTTCTTGAGGGTTAAGCAGAAATTCAAGGTAATTGTGTTTACAGATAGGTAGCCGTGTTGGTCTGCCATAGTCAAAATAAAAAAAATCCTTCCAGTAGCACCTTTAAGACCAACTAAGTTAGTTCTTGGTATGAGCTTTCGTGTGCAAGCACACTTCTTCAGATACACTGAAACAGAAGTTGCCAGATCCTTCTATATAGTGAGAAGGTGGGGAGGGGTATTACTCAGAAGGGTGGTGGGAATGGGAGATTGGCAGATAGCTGAGATGAGCCTGCTGACGACTCTTAACGACTGTAATAGGTCTTACAGGAAAAGGCAAGGGGTGAGAAGGTGAGAAATGGCTTAGTCATGTATAATGGGATAAGAATCCAATGTCTTTGTTCAAACCAGGTCTCTCCATGGTTTTAAGTTTGGTAATGAGTTGCAATTCAGCAGCTTCTCTTTCCAGTCTATTTCTGAAATTCCTTTGTAGTAAAACAGCTACTTTGAGATCTTGTATAGAATGTCCTGGGAGATTGAAGTGTTCTCCTACTGGTTTCTCTGTTTTGTGATTCTTGATGTCAGATTTATGTCCATTTATTCTTTGGCGTAAGGTTTGGCCTGTTTGTCCAATATAGAGAGCTGAAGGACACTGTTGGCATTTGATGCCATACACAATGTTAGATGATGAGCAATTGAATAGTCCCGAGATGGTATGTGTGATGTTGTTGGGGCCAGTAATGGTGTTGTCCGGGTGTATGTGGCAGCAAAGTTGGCATCTGGGTTTATTGCAGGCTCTGGTACCAGTGTCCGTGTTAAGTCTGGTTGTAGTATTATTGTGGGTTAGGAGTTGTTTAAGATTGGGTGGCTGTCTGTAGGCAATGAAAGGTCTTCCTCCCAGAGCTTGAGAAAGAGAACTGTCATTGTCCAGGAGAGGTTGTAGATCTCTGATGATGCGTTGTACAGTTTTAACTTGGGAGCTGTATGTGATGACTAGAGGTGTTCTGTTATTTTCTTTTTTGGGTCTGTCTTGCAGCAAGTTCTCTCTGGGTATAAGTCTGGCTCTGTTGATCTGTTGTCTAACTTCATCTGCTGGGTATTTTAGTTCTGAAAAGGTTTGCTGTAGATCTCTTAGGTGAGAGTCTCTGTCTGTAGAATTGGAACAGATGCGGCTGTAACGTAGTGCCTGGCTATATACAATGGACTGTTTGGTATGTTTTTGTTTTTGTAATTGTTTTTGTGATTGTGGTTAGTTTCATGATGCGCTCTATATGGGGCTATTCCTGGGATTGGTTTGGAGGTGGCAGCTGGTGCAGAACATGGAAGCTTGGTTGCTTGTGGGGGCCAACTACTTCCAGGGTATAACAACTTCCATGTGGGATTTGCGCTGGCTGGCAGTCTGCTACTGGGGCAAGTTTAAGGTGTTGAAGAAGGCCCTAGGCAGCTCAGGAACAGGTTGTTTTTCTAGAAAAAGAGGTGCTGGAACTCATCACAAAGTCATCACCCTTGTTCTCTTAGAATGGCAATGGCGCCCACCTGAGAAGTGCCAGAACTTGAGTTCTGGCTGAAAGGAAAGCCCCATTTGAGGGACTGCCTTATCCCCTACATAGCCAGTCTGTCACTGTTGTCTGTGGGAAGAGCTTCTCCTGCAAGCTCCAAAGATCTCAGAAGTTCACTCTGCAGTAACTCAGAGCAGGGTTTTTAGTGTGGCCGCCTCCGTTCTGTGGAATGGCATTTCTGTCAAGATACAAGCAAGCGCCCACTGCCAGCGTTTTCTGGAAACAGTCGGAAGACTTTTTTTTTTATCTGCAGACTTTCCCAGCCAGATAAATGGGTCCTTGTTGTTGTGACGTGGGGTTTGTGATTTCAGCTCTCCTGATATAACATGCTGGAGACAGTTCTCTAGTAACACTTCTTTATTAAAGCAACAAGACTGACTACTGGGGAGAGGAAAGCTACATTTATAGGGACAGGGAACTAGCAAGAAAGGATACATTTTGGAGGGAACAATATCAGGCAATCACAGTCCTGCCTTTTGGAGGGAACCAATAAGACAGAGGATCCAAATACAGCAGCTTAAATGAACCAATAGTAGCTGTACCCTCTGGAACCAAAAGGCAGTTACTTTACCCTAATGCAAATACAGACAATAATAATACAGATATAAAATCCTTTGACTCAATACACAACACCCCTTCCCCCCTAGTGAGCACAGCAGACGTAATCTCTCAGGTACTGTGGGGGCCTACAACTTCTACTTTATCTCCTGACAACAGGTGTTGCAGGTTCTGGATTGGGTGTTACCTGTGGTAGAGGGGCTGCTCTAGGGGTTTCGTCAGGAACAGATGGAGTCCCCGACATCTCAGGGTCCCCTATCTGTACCTCGTCATCGTGAGGACTAGCAGACCCTGGTTCATTTGTTAAAGCCCCTGGTGATTGCACCTTTGGGCCATTTTCACTCTGGTCTTGCGGCTCTGCGTCGTTAGCCTGGGATGAATTATCTGGCTCCTCCCTGCTGAGCGCCCGGCGCCTCAGCTGATCTATATGTCTCTTCCACACTTGCCCATTTTCCAAGGTCACATAATAGGACACAGGTCCACTAGCCCGGGTGACCACACCAGCCACCCACCGCGAACCTCGTGAATAGTTCCTCACCCAGACCAGATCTTCAGGGGCGAGATACCTTGTTGTGTCAGTCTCAGCCTGGGGGGTTGCTCTTGAATTATGGTTTGGCATTTTATCCGGGTGGACATAATCCAGCACCGTTACCAGTCTCCTACCCAAGAGCAGCTCAGCTGGCGACTTGCCCGTTGCGGTACACGGCGTCGCATGCTGCAAAAATAACATTCGCGCGATGCGAGCTGACCAGTTACCCTCCATTAAGCGCGCAATGGATTCTTTGGCTGTTCTTACCATGCGCTCAGCCTGCCCATTGGAGGATGGGTGAAAGGGCGCGGATGTGACCCCTCTTATGAAGTTATCAGCCAAGAATGCCCTGAATTCTTGGGATACAAAAGCTGCCCCATTATCTGATACAATGGTCTCAGGTAACCCGTGGGTTGCAAACAGCTGCCTCAACACCTTGATGACGGCAGCTGATGCCATGCTAGGGACCATCGCCACTTCTAACCATTTGGAATATGCATCAACGATAACCAAAAAGACCTTTCCTTGAAATGGCCCAGCAAAATCTAAGTGCAGCCGGCTCCAGGGAGATCTGGACTGCTCCCACCAGTGGACTGGTGCTCTGGCCACTTCCGGCCGCACCTCTTGGCATGCCTTGCATGTTCGTACCCATTGTTCTATGTTCTGGTCCATTCCAGGCCACCACACATAACATCGGGCTAGCGACTTCATCCTGACCATTCCCGGGTGTCCCATGTGAAGCGTCTCAAGAACCCTGTTTCTCAGTGGTGCTGGGATGATCACCCTATCTCCCCACAGGAGACAACCCTTATGCATGGACAACTCGTGCTGCCTAGTCGCATAAGGCCTGAATTTGTCTTCATGCGGACCACCTGGCCACCCCCTCCCCACCCAAGTGAGCACACGGGAGAGAACAGCATCTTTCCTCGTTTTCTCAGCTATATCAGTAGCCGTTACAGGAGCCCCCGGAAGTGTTTCCAGCATCATTATGTGCTCCGCTGGAGCAGGATCCTCAGTGCTCCCGCCAGGAAGGGGCAATCGACTCAGCGCATCCGCGTGGCACAACCGTTTCCCCGGCACATGGGTCAAGGTGTACTGGAACCCGTTCAGGAATATAGACCAACGTAACATTCTGGGGGAGAGAATTTGTGGCGTTTGTTTGTTCGGGTTGAACAACCCTAACAGTGGCTTGTGGTCCGTTTCAATGTAGAAATGGCGACCGTACACATAATCATGGAACTTTTTGATTCCTGCCACAACTGCAAGCGCCTCTTTGTCAATTTGAGCATAGTTGCGCTCCGTGGGCGACAACGTACGGGAATAGAAAGAGATGGGCTTTCCCGACCCATCCGGTTCCCTATGACTTAGCACCGCCCCCAGGCCGTATTGAGAGGCATCACATGCCAGGACCAGAGGCTTTGACTCGTCATAATGAGCAAGGACACTCCTGCTACTCAGCATTCCTCGCAAGGAGTCAAAAGCCTTCTGCTGCCCCTGCCCCCATCGCCACACATTCTTTTTCTGCAACAGTCTATGTAATGGTTCAGCTACAGAAGCTTTCTGGGGTAAGAACGAATGATAAAAGTTAATAAGTCCCAGGAATGACTGCAACTCCGTCTTGTTCTGTGGTCGTGGCGCCTCGATGATGGCCTTAATCTTAGCATCTGTGGGGTGGATGCCTGATGCATCAATTTTAAACCCCAAGAAATCCACAGTTGGCACCCCAAAACTGCATTTTTCCTTTTTCAGTTGCAACCCCACCTCCTTGAACTTGAGCAACACTGCACGAACACGCGCAACCAGTTCCTGTGGGTCTTTTCCAGCAATCAAAACGTCATCAAAAAATGGCAAGACCCCCGGCAGACCTCTTAACAGGTGTTCCATGAGCCCTTGAAAAATCCCTGGGGCCACACAAACTCCAAATTGTAATCTGTTAACTCTGAACGCCCCTTTATGTGTGACAATAGTCTGTGCTTCCGCTGATTGTGGGGTTACTGGCAGCTGTTGGTAAGCTTGTGCCAGGTCAATTTTGGCGAACACCTTGCCCCCAGCCAGTTTAGCCAACAGATGTGATACGACTGGAATGGGGTATGAGTTTCCCCTGAGTGCCTTATTGATAGTGCATTTGTAATCTGCACAGATCCTGACTTCCCCATTTGCTTTAAGGGGCGTGACGATTGGAGTCTCCCACTTAGCAGAGTCCACGGGTGAGAGAACTCCCTGCTTGACCAATTTCTCCAGCTCTGCTTCGATCTTGGGTTGCAGTGCAAACGGCACTCGCCTTGGTTTGAGTCGGATTGGGGCCACCCCAGGGTCCAACTCGAAGTCAACTGGGGGCCCTTTATAACAACCCAGTTTTCCATTAAAGAGACCAGCAAATTCTTTGCATAATGCCTCGCTCATCTCAGGGCAGGTTTGGATTGAATTAAGCCCTGATATACTCAGTCCTAGGGCGGGGAACCAGTCAGTGCCCAGGAGACTGGGGCGACTGCCCTTCGCAATCACCAGTTTGAGTACAGCCTGTTTGTCTCGGAACTGTACTCTCACGGCACACATTCCCATAACATGGATGCGGCCCGCTGAGTATGACTGCAAGGTTGCCGGGAAGGGTTCCAGAGGGGGCAACTTACCCCTGGGGAAGAATGTCCTCGCGGTCTGGTCCGACACGATAGTGAATCCAGATCCGGAGTCCACCTCCATGTCGCACTGCTGACCCTCAATCTTCACCTTGACGTGTGCCTTGCCTTGTGCTGGAAACTGCACGACCCTCCCGTTGATCTCCGTAACGTAGTGGCAGTCCTTTAGAAAATGGGTTGCTGCGGGCGGTCTGCGATGCTCCGGTCTAGGTGCTCCTGTCGCTCCCAACGCCGCCGATCTACAGACCCTGGCGATGTGACCTGTCTTCCCGCACGACAACTCTTCCGCTCATGGTTTCCGCCACAACCTGGGCACCTGCCTCGGTGATCTTTGTGCACTGTGCAGGCCTGACTCACTGACTCGACCCCACGGACTGGGCTCTGGCTCGGAGTAGCCTCTAGCTCGTCCATGGCATGTGCAACTTCTATCTGTGGCTTAGGGGCCTTGCGACTGGCATCAAGCTCCTCTCTTTCATAATTCTCCGTGGCGGTGGCCTCCTTCAAGGCTGAAGCAAGGGTAACCTCTTCTTTAGCCACGATGCGTCTTCTGGCCTTCTTGCTGCTCAGACCACCGATAAACCGATCCAGGAGAGTCTCTTCCAGATTTTGGAAGTCGCAGTGCTGAGCGAGCTTACGCAGTTCAGCCAGAAATGCAGATACAGACTCCCCAGCATGCTGCTGCCTCTTATGAAACTCCATCCGCCGAGCCATCTTGGTCTCAGTAGGCGCCAAGTGGCTTGTCAGGCCGGCAAGAATATCTTTGAGAGATGTCTCACTTAGCTTCGCTGGAGCAAGCAATGCCTTGGCCAGCTTGAAGGTCTCAGGCCCACAGTAGCTCAGGAATGTGGCCCTTCTTTTGCTGGCATCGGTGATCCCTTGAGCCTCTGCGAAGAACTCGAAGCGTTCGACGTAGTCTTCCCACGTGTCGGGCTCTGATGGCTGGAAGGGCTCCAATACCCTTGGACTCTCCATTGTCCTGTGGCAGGGTAGTCTTCTCAGCTGGCCAGTGAGTCTTGTTCTTAGCTGCAATCCGGACTCTGAGGCAGGGCTGCGTTTAACCGCTCCTCAGCATTCCGGATCCCATCCTCGTCGCCAGTTGTTGTGACGTGGGGTTTGTGATTTCAGCTCTCCTGATAGAACATGCTGGAGACAGTTCTCTAGTAACACTTCTTTATTAAAGCAACAAGACTGACGACTGGGGAGAGGAAAGCTACATTTATAGGGACAGGGAACTAGCAAGAAAGGATACATTTTGGAGGGAACAATATCAGGCAATCACAGTCCTGCCTTTTGGAGGGAACCAATAAGACAGAGGATCCAAATACAGCAGCTTAAATGAACCAATAGTAGCTGTACCCTCTGGAACCAAAAGGCAGTTACTTTACCCTAATGCAAATACAGACAATAATAATACAGATATAAAATCCTTTGACTCAATACACAACACTTGTCACAAATGTCTATTTTGTATGGTGGTAATAATAATAGTAGTAATAATAGTAATAATAGTAATAATAGTAATTGCCCATCTGTCTGGGTTTCCCCAGCCACTCTGGGCGGCTCCCAACATCATCATCATCATCAAGCGATAAAACATCAAACATTAAAAACTTCCCTAAACATAGCTGCATTCAGATGTCTTCTAAAAGTCAGATAGTTGTTTATTTCCTTGACATATGATGGGAAGGCATTCCACAGGGCAGGCACCACTACCAAGAAGGCCCTCTTTAACTTTGCTTTAAACGTAACTGCTGTTTTAGGTTTCCTAAAAACTGTTTCGCTGTTCTAATTGCACATCACCTTGAGATGATTGCGTAGAAAGCGATTTATGAGTTAAAGTGATCAGTTAAACATCAACAACAGTTTTTTGCGCAAAAACATCCTGTTCCTAATTGCCAGCTGAATTGCTCTTGTTCCGTGGTTACTTTTCTTTCAGTTATTTAGCCCCTTGTCTGAACTTTAGTCAGGAAGTAGGGCCACCTCCCCACCTCAGTTATTTTTCCTTCACAGACATTTCAGCCCATTTTCTCAGCCTTCCTTGTGCCACACACTTCTCCCACGTATTGTTATGGTGGCCTGGTCCCCCTGCTCCCCCCCCCAAAAAAAATTAAATTAAATTAAAAATGGGGCTCTGAACATTTTCCTTGCCCCAGGGGTCAACCTAAGTTTACCACACAGTTGCCCACTGTGGAACAGCCGTCCAGTTCCCAGCCACCCTATGGAGTGTGGAGTGGCAAAATAACAATATTTTTAGTTAAATAAATATACATTGTCGCAGCCACTAGCTGGAGTAGTACATAACAACTGGATGTGTTTCCTGGTGGTTCTGTGGGTTATATAAGGGTTTAACTTCTGTGCCAATTTTTAAATGCCCGCTGAAAACTTTTCTATTCCTTCAGGCCTATGCAGGCAGTTAAGAGTACATCCGTCACATTGGACTGTTGATAATTGTTTTTACCTTTTTAAAAAGCTTTTTATGATTTTATTGTTTGGTTTTAGGTTTATTGTACTGTTGTAAACTGCTGTGATATGTTTTTAATGATACAGCAGTATATAAATATTTTAAATAAATAAAATAAACCTCAAGTTTCACACTTGCGTGTGACAAGCCTGCTAGCTGATTTTCCACATAGAGAAAAGCATCTTTGGAAAGGGTCAGGTTGGAGTATGGAGGCTACAGTTTAATGATTTCCCTGCTTTTCCACTCAAAATGGCAATCTAAACACCCACAATGCTGTCTTTCCCCCCTGTTGGGATTCAAAATGCATGTTTGTGGTGGGGTATGTCTGTGATATGTAATTATTCCCTCAGACTTTGTATTTCTTAGTGTTTGTTTGTGTGCTTAGCACTGAAAGAGCTGGTCTCAAGTTCGTGCCTGCAGTTTTTAACAGCAATTTAAAAGAGTCAATAGGTACAAGTGGGGCCATGCAACAAAATGTTGCAGCATGGAGTGCTTTTGTTCAGGATTTCAGATAATGCATTCCATTCAATCCCCAGCACCTATTATTATTATTATTATTTATTACTAAACTAGGCGGAACATTGGCTTGATTCAGAATAATCGCCACTCAAAGGTCTTTATGATCACCATAATTCAGCTATCTCCTTTTCCTTTATATTCATTCTTGGCGTGCTAAAAGTCATTCTCATCATGACCTTTGGCCATCACAGTTGCCTGGTGAGCCTTTCTCCTTAAACTGCCCCCTTGTGGCGAAGTCTGGAAGTCCAACATGGATTTCTACTATCACTTCCGTAGTTTGTATCAGAGAGCTTTATGCTTAAAACTCCTCTATCCTACCAAAAGGGACTTTTTCCTTTTAGTATTCTCAGGATTCTTTCTGGCTTTCCCCAGGAATTCTCCAAACCTGCAATGCCAACATTTCCCAGACTTAATCTGGTTAAGGGACAGTGTCAGTTGAAGGTGTCTAAAGCTCTTTCTACATTTCCAGCTCACTGAAATGAAAGCATTCAAACATGCTTGAACCCTCCAGATCTAGGAACCATTGTTTTTATAAAATTATTCCTTCTGGAAAACGAGTCTTGGGCTCAAAAGTCATTACTGACTGCAGAAAAACAGACAATGGCCCTTAGCTTAAATTTGAGATGTTCTTCTTTCTTTCATTCCTCCTAGCTAATGAGAAGAGAGGGTTGGTTTGGGGTTTTTTTAAGCCCCCAGCGTTCATGTTGTGGGGAAGGGAAGGGTCACAGGTTCCATTGACAGCACCTCTAGGAAGGGCTGTCTAAAACCGCTGCTCTTCAGTCCTGAGCGAGATGGACGAGTGGTCTGATCTGGCATAAGGCAGCTTCCATATCTTGGCTTTAGGAGCCGAGGTTGGACTTGGCTCTTAATGGCCTGGTGATTTCTGAAATCGGAGGAGTTCGTTTCCAACTCTCCCATTTCCAAAATTCTTCTCCATCCCTATCTCTTCCATATATGTGAAACAGAGCTCCTTAACCCCACTGTTTCTTGGAATGCGTTGCCTTTGTTAAGGTCAGTTGATGGGGAGGTTGTGCGCCCAGGTACATCAGCTCTGCTAGGGCCCATACTAACTGCACTGTGATGGCCAGGGATTTGGGCTCGGACTCGGAACCAGAGGAGTCTCAGTCTGAACCGGATCCTTAGCCTCAAGCGGCATCTGAACCAAGTCTGGGGCCTGATTTAGAAGAGCCCCAGTCTGCACAGGTTCCCCTGCAACAAGCACCAACTGGGCCGAGTCAGGGGCCTGAGCCAGCCCTGGCTCCAGATGTGGGGATTACCTCGTTGCCTTCAGCCGGGCAATCACTTACAGCTGCTCCACTACCGGTTCGGTCAGGAGAGGCTGAGGCGGCCTCTGGGTCTAGTAACCCACCGACATCTCCCGAGCTGCAGAGACGAAGGTCTGAGAGAAGGAGAGAACTGAGTACTCGCAGGAGGAGTGCTCGCCTTCGGGCGAGACAGGGAGGTAAGTCACCAGGGGATCAGGACCGGCCGTTACCCCATCAGAGATAAAAGGCTGTCGGATCCTGCCCCAGGTTGCAAGAGCAACGTTGCTGTTTGCCAGAACCTGCCTGAGACCCTGTGCCTGACCTTGCCTGGTTTTCTGCCTCGTGTCCTGCCTTGGCCCTGTCGGACTGACTCCTCGCAGAACCCTTGGATTCGGGACTGGACCTGGACCGCATTACTCGGGTTACCCCCAGGCCCACACATGCACTTTGCTTCCTGGCCCTCCGTCCAAAGGGCACAAGCAGAGTCTGCTGGATCAGGCCAAAGGCCCATCCAGTCCAGCATCTTGTTCTCACAGCAGCCAACCAGGTGTACTCTCTTCATTTGTGATTCACTGGCTCTGGCAGTGGATTTGAACTACATCTACCCTTGCTAGAAGCCATTGATAGCCTTGTTCTCTCAGTCCATTGCCTGCTCTGTTCCCTTCCTGCAGCCACCTTGCCTCTGGACTCCTTGCCTCTCCTGTCCCTTTAGCTTGCCTGAGGATTCAGTCCCAGCCAAACTGACAACCCCTCCCTCCTGAAAGAATTTGGACTGCAAATATTCTCTGAGCTTTGTTCTTTGACCAGTTGGAATTTTTATGAGCATTCTCACTTCAGTCAGTCGGTTTTAGAAGCTTCACTGCCACAAGCACAATGCAATACAGATTCTCCCAGAAGTAAAAACATCTTAGCCGGTTGCGCTTTCACTTTTTTTCCTTTGCCAAGTCTTATCTTCTATTAGGAAAGAAAGAAAACACAACCTTTTCCCTTTTTCAATGTGTCGGAGCCCTGTGATTATCTTGCCAAAGTGTCTGTGATGCAAAACAATGCCGGCTTGGTGCTTCTGCCAAGGAGACATAATAAGGATTCAATCAAAGAGCAGCGCCACACATTGGCTCAGAAATGTTAGCATGCACAAACATTTCGGCACTACGCCATCACTAGTAAACATCTGGAATAACTACACGGATTCAAGTGTGTATACACTGATGTAAACAGTAAGTGATTCTGGTCCATTAGCGCTGCACATTGAGACTTTTTTTTTTTTTACTGTTTGTAGCAGAGATGTATTTTTACTCATTTAAGTAAAATAAAATCTTTGTTTGGGTTTTCAGCCTGTGGCAGGATCCAGCATCTTGGGATAGGCTGCTGGGCCTCCGAAACCCCAAGAGGGCCCAGGGCGGTTGCTGCCCCCCACTTGTTCCCTATACAGTGGTGCCTCGCAAGACGAAATTAATCCGTTCCGCGAGTCTCTTCGGCTTGCGGTTTTTTCGTCTTGCGAAGCACGGCTATTAGCGGCTTAGCGGCTATTAACGGCTTAGCGGCTTTAAGAAAAAGGAAACAAACTCGCAAGAAGACGTTTCGTCTTGCGAAGCAAGCCCATAGGGAAATTCGTCTTGCGGAACGACTCAAAAAACGCAAAACCCTTTCTTCTAGCGAGTTTTTCGTTTTGCGAGGCATTCGTCTTGCGGGGCACCACTGTATAGGTTGCCGGCCACTGTGAGCCACCCACCAGTTTAATTTCCCACAATGTTCTAACACGGTGTTCCTCCAGGGAGCTCAAGCAGCATGCACGGTTCTCCCCTTATTTAATCTGCACCACAACCCTGTGGTGCTAGGTTAGGCTGAGAGGCAGTGACTGGCCCAAGGTTACCCAGTGAGCTTCATTGGCCGAGTGAGGGTTTGAACCCTGGTCTCCTGTGCAACACTCTAACCACTATACCACACTGGACTGGCAATGTCAAGGCCAGGGGTCAGCAAACTTACTGTGTCTCGGGCCGGTGTCTCCAGCGCCGATTGCGCAGTGGGCCGGAGGGTGGGGGAGCGCTTGCCCAAACGCGTGCACACAATCGCTGGCGCACTTCCGGGTCGGAGGAGACCAGAAATAGCTTTTGCGCATGTGTACGGCCCTCCTCCGACCTGCATGTGCACCGGAAATAACACTTGAACATGCTCAAATAATGCTTGCGCATGCGCACAAGCTATTTCTGGTGTTCCTCCGAGCCAGAAGTGGGCAGCCGCGCAGCGCTGGTAAGAGTGGGTGCTGGGGGTCACAGCGGGCCAGATAAACGAGTCCCTCAGGCCTTATCCAGCCCGCAGACCTTAGTTTGGGGACCCCTGGTCAAGGCTCTTTCTTATGGTTCTTTGTCTTTTAACTGGACTTGGACCAGACAGCCCTTCAAATAACAGAGGGCTCCTTCAAATACAAGACTGTCCTTTAACAGCACTTCAAAGAGGCATAGTAGGATATGTGGCCAATCTAAAGGAAGTGCCCATCAAAATAGCATTTGTTTGTTTGTTTATTTATTATTTATTATTTACAGTATTTCTAACCCACTCGTCACTGAATATTTTCAATCCCAGAGCAGGTGGGGTATGTGTTTGTGTGGAGTAATAAAAATAAACTGAGAAAACCAACTATATACAAAAGTTCCAAAAACCAAATAAACAGGTACAGTAAGTGGCATATTAACACTCCATTCATAAGGCAAACAAGCCAAACCATGAGAAAAATTATTTCTATACATATGTATGTAAAAACAGATACCTACTGCAGGTAAAAAACAAACGCAAGACATTCAAATAGGTTACAGAACTCGTGGTTTTAGCAACAGCTCCCACCTCATTTTTCAGAATCCTAACCAGCAGGCGGTTTATGGCAGAGAGAAATCAATACCATTAATGTCCCCATTTTACAGATGGGCAAATAGAAGCTGAAAGAGAAATACTTCCGAAATGTGGTCTGGGGCCACCTTGAAAGGTTTATTGCCCAAAAGGAATGTGAAAACCAGCTTCCTTAGTCCTGGTCCATAGTTTGTCCATTATTCTACATTGATTCAAACTTAGAGAATATTTAATAATAATAATAATGAGGAGAAGGAGTGGCAGGGGGTTAGCTCAAATGACTGAAAACGTGGAGCAAAAGCTTATTCAGAAAAAGACACGGGTGTTAGAGACTAGGGCACCGTCTCTCTTCCACTAGTAGAAGCCCCACTGACTTCAGTTGTGTATTTCCCCCTCCAAAAAACTATCAAGTTAAAGACTTGGTTTGGCTGCGTATTCTCCCATTGCCTAAGTCAGTAACATCCGCTGCTACAGGAAATTAGGTAAGTGACGAGATTACTGTCCTTGTAAAAGGGCAACAGGAAAGGCTTTATGTTCCTGTGTTGCAATTCAGCTGTTGCCCATCAGCAGTAAATTTGGCAAGGGAGAGGAGGCAGGGTTGGGAGGAGGGGGGAGTGTCTAGAGATCGGGCAGGCTAGAAACCTATTAAATTAAAACGGGATTGTTTATTGGACACGTTTCAAAGTGGTGCTGTTTGTATACGAGCTGAGCTTTTAATAGTTCCACTCTGGCCGCTGCGGAGCTTTGCGTTACTCGGATCTTGATTTGGTTAGCACACCAAAATAGTCAGCCTCTTGCTGCATCCAGTGGCTGACGGAGCCATATGTTCCCAGAAACTTGGGGGTCTCCCTAGACCTCGCTTTGGGAAGTGAACAAATGAGGCAACAGACATTAACCGTAAGAACATAAGAGCCGTGCTGGATCACACCAGAGTCCCACCTGGTCCAAACATCCTGCTCCCACAGTGGCTAACCCAATGCTTACGGGAAACCCACAAGCCTGATTGCAACATTCCTCTCCTGCTCATAAGCCCCAGCAACAGATCCCCAGAGACACACCATAAAGGTTTTCTAGTAAAGGGACCCCTGACCATTAGGTCCAGTCGTGGCCGACTCTGGGGTTGTGGCGCTCATTTCGCTTTATTGGCCGAGGGAGCCAGCGTACAGCTTCCGGGTCATGTGACCAGCATGACTAAGTCGCTTCTGGCGAACCAGAGCAGCGCAAGGAAACACCGTTTACCTTCCTGCCAGAGCAGTACCTATTTATCTACTTGCACTTTGACGTGCTTTTGAACTGCTAAGTTGGCAGGAGCAGGGACCGGGCAATGGGAGCTCACCCTGTCGTGGGGATTCGAACCGCTGACTTTCTGATCAGCAAGCCCTAGGCTCTGTGGTTTAACCCACAGCGCCACCCGCGTTCCTAAAATACTGTTAGGCTTTCTAACAGTATTTTAAATATATTATCAAATCACTTCTTCACTGTTTTATATGGTATTGTTACATGCCAACCCCAATCTCCAGGTGGAAGATTCCAGGGGTTGCAGATGTGTCTACCAGAGTTTGGGTTCCTTTCTGGGACAATGAGGCACAACAGAGAGACGGTGATCTATTGCTTATTTACACTTACAGTGGTACTTCGGAAGTCGAACACAATCCGGTCCGGAAGTCCATTCGACTTCCAGAACGTTTGGAAAACCAGTCTGCAGCCAATCGGAAGCTGCGGAAGCTGTGTCAGATGTTTGGGTTCCAAAGATCGTTCGCAAACCGGAACATTCACTTCCGGGTTTGCGGTGTCCAGGAGCCAAAACTTTCGACTTGCAAGGTGTTCGGGTTCCAAGGTATCTACAACCTGAACCCACGTGATGGAACTGCAGAGTATTCCACATCCCAGGCACAGCACGGCATTCAGAGAACAGCAGAAAGCTATCTTGCGTCTCTTTGTTGCAGCTTTCCCTCTCCAGCCCGCATCGTGTTCTGCTTGCAAAACTGGCAATTTTTCTGTTCGCTTATGCCAGCCACACCGAAATCCTGCTACCCTTTGGTCTCTTCCCAGCAACACACAGCTGGAAGGAGGGCTCTCCCCTCCTGGTCTGGCAGTGTCCACTCTCTCTTGATGGGTTTCCTTGATGGGCCATTGCTGGTCTTTGTGCTTTAATGACTTTACTTACACTCATCTGGCCCTGCTCAGTTAGCCTGGATCATTAGCATAAACTAAACCCTGAATTTTCTGTGTTTGGCACAGTTTAATCAAACCTTGATTACTTCTAACTTTTACCAATTCTAAGAATTGTGTGTGACTTGCACCCACAAACTCCAGCACCCATGACCTGTAACAATATCTAGTAATATCTATTATATGCATTATCACATATTTTTTATCATTTCTATGATGTTTAGTATACAATTACATATTTAGATTATTGCATGTTATTAAAAATGCATTTTTAAAAAAAATGAAGTATTTTATGCAAAAAAGTATATTGTTCTCTTGCCAACAGTGCAGTGTTAGAAACTATTTCATGATGTGCTGGGTGCTACTCAGATTTGGGGATTGTGGCCTTTTCACATTTCTCTGCTACTGTTTCCGTTGCCACCTGTTGGCCTTCCTTGAGACCCGGGCCTTGGGGTCTCCCTTTCTGGAAGCAATTTTTTCCCCCCAACTGTCTACATAGTTGCTCTATATTTAGCCAGAGGATAGCAAATAGATCTGTGATCTTGGTGCTTAAATTAGAGCTAAGCCAGCACCCCCACTGAAATGGGCAGGATCTTCCTTGCTGAGTACTAGAAAGTTATGTATCCTGTAAATTAGAACCAGACTGTTGGAAACAGAGGCAAAGAAATCTAATCTAGAGCCACCTGGCTAGACATCCAAGGAGAGAGAGAGAGTCTTGTTGTTGTGCCACAGATTAGACGGATGGGTTTATTTAATCTCTTTCATATAAAATACTTATATCTCACCTTTCCACTTGATAAACTTTCAGAGAGAGAAAGGCTATACCAGAAACGCAAACTGAACATAAACCATTGAAAACCTATAATGGGGCTGCTGCCTAGTTGAAGAAACCTGAAACCAATCAGTTTATTAAATTAAATTTGTGCACACAAATACACAAATGCATTAAAACAGTGTGCACACAAAAAAAATGTGTGTGGGAGAAGTTTTGCAAATAGAATTATTAAACTAGAGGCAAGTCTGGTGTTTGGCTTTCACAGATGACTTCCTCATCTTCTCCCCTCAAACAGTCCTTGGAAGAGTAGTTTGTTAAGGGTCCTGGGGGTTGTTAGGAGACACCCCCTCCCATTCCCCTCTCAGAGCTATACTTTCCAGAGTTCTCTGTGATGAGGGGTTGATTGTTCAGCCACGCTGGGAATTGTAGCTCTGGGAGGAGAATAGGGGTCTCCTAACAACTCCCAGCATCCTTCACAAACTGCAGCTCCCAGAGTCCTTTGGGAGAAGCCATGAGTGCTTAAAGTAGAATCATGATGCTTTAAACGTACAGTGCGAACATGGCCATTTGGTTGTGCACAAGGAGGCGAGGGGGAAGTCCTTTTGTGCAAGTGAAACTCTGTTCGTGCAGTGCTAATTACAACTCACATTTTTTAGTAATATTTTAAAAATGATTAGAAGTTGCAGTCCTAACATCTGCTGCAAGCAAGTTTCTCTTTTTCCTCTTGTTCATTCTATCTCAGGCTGCGCTTCCAATTTGTAAAATGGGCACAACAGTGACATAATCTTAGGAGTTTGTTTTCACTGCAGCCAAGACAGAGAGCGCAGTGCATTTTGCAGCTAAATTTTGCATCTACAAATTCTGCATCTATAAATTACCAGAGGCAAAGGGTGCCTGTAGGCAGATGCTGTGGTGAGGGGGCTTTTTATTAGGTGAAATGCTGTGCTGGAGAGCACCTGTATGTGTGTCTTTTTTAAAAAACCTGATCTCGATCTCTCTCTCTCTCTCTAGCTTACACATCTGGGAAGAAGCTGTGGGATGTCCCTCCATCTCACACAGACCAGCTCGGTCCAGGGAAACTGCGGTGGGAGCCGCAGTGCCAGCATCAATTGCGCCACCTCCAGGATGGTGCTAGAATTTCGGCTGTCCTGCTTCCCAGGCTGGAAGGTCACTGGATTTCAACAGGGTAAGGAGTTTGTAGCCGTGTAAAGGGTAAATGTGCAGCTGTTGAATACACTATCGAGTCCGTGACCAGAAGGAGGAGGAGTATCAGGAAGAATGGACAAAATTTAATGATTATTTAGTTAAATATGTAAAATTAAATTAATTGGAAATAGCTTGCAGATACTTAACTGGCTTAGGATTTCATATAAGTTAAGTGATGAATCAATATGTTTAATTTTAAAATTGAAAGATATAACGATGTTAATGTTTTAGTTAAATTTTATAAGAATTTTGATTTGGAAAACCGTTAAAAGGAAGTGCATGGAAATTCAACCAAGGGGAAGCAAGGAAGTCACTTAACAATGTTAATAAGTGTAATTTTAATAAGGTTATGATCGATGTTTGTTTGTTTATTTGTTTGTTTTGTTTATAATTTTGTGAAAATCAACAAAATTTTTATAAATAAAAAAAGCTGTTGAATACACTATCTTGTGTATTTAATTGCAGGTGGGGAATTTTGACTAATAGAAAACATGTCTTTCTTTTGTTGCGTATTCCAGTTTGAAAGACAGTGAACGTCTGAGCTCCAAATTGCTTTGCCTTCTTTGGCAATTGCACGGAGCCCCAAATCTAACAGTGCCACTCATACACTAAAGCAGAGTTCTGTGTTAGAGGATGGTCTATTAGGAAATATTTCAAGTGTGTACTTTGTTCATCACTTCTCTTTGAGGGGCCTGTGCATGACTCCTTGTGGCCAGGGGACTTTATTTTCTGTTTCTCTTTATAGAAAAAGTAATCCTTAACTTGCAAACAGAGAATTTGGAAATCTTAAATCAGGAGTGGGAGTTCTGTGACTCTCCATTTGTTGCTTTTTTCATTTTTAAAATTAATCTTAAGATGTACAGAAGTTCATACCCAATACAAAGTATATTTTTATAATACACCAGAATAAAATAAATACTTTAAAAATGTAATCTAAAAAGAAACAGGGGCAAAGAGAAGGAAAAATAATAAGGAAAAAAGAAAAGGAAAAAAGAAAAGAGTGGGGAAATGGATTTTTTTAAAAAAAACACACACACAACTTCCAATTCTCTGTCTGTCAGCTAATTATAGTAACTTATGCAATGTATTCACTCAATTTGACATCCAACTATTCCATTTTCTATAAGCCAATATTTTTTCAATCTTCAAATCCAGATATTACAGGTTCATGCATAAAGGGTTTCTGATTCTTAATAAAAGTCAATAATGATTTTTCACTGATTAAACACATTAACTTTGCCATCTCAGCTAAGTCCAATAATTTTATCAACCATTCCTCCAGCCAGATGGGCGGAGCATAAATAATAAAATTATAAGCATTAGTAGTAGTAGGTAGGACGGTATCTGTCCATATTTTTGCATATATCAATCTTGCCCTGGAACGGCACACAAGTTGTATGAAAAGGGCAGATTGTTCCATGAGGCAAGCAGTAATGCTGATGGAGCCATCTGTTTAGCACTATGTTGACTTCCTCTCTATCCTCTGGAGGGGGCCAATCTCTATAAGGCCTGCCCAAAGTGAAGCTCCAGAACTTAATAAAACTCAGGCCCTGCCAAACTTGTAACTATCTGCTACTCACTAGCCATATGGGATTGCCCACTGGAGATTTGATAAACCTATTTGCTGCTGATATTGCCTACCTGGGGCTGTAAAAAAAACAGGCACAGGGGATCCAAACACCTGGTAAGCCAAAATACGTGGCCATTCAGTTTGGGGTGGGGGACAATTTACATGGGTGGTATCCAATTAAACCGCTCCACTTGTGCAAGGAGTTTTAGCTTTGCAATGGAAATTCCCAGCCCTGCATGCCTTGTAAAATCTGCTCTGGAGGGTTACGGGAAGCTCCATAACAGATTTAGGGGTTGCTGCTTTTGAAAAAAAGAAGTTTGTGTACTTGAAATAAATATTGCATCCTTCCTCCAAGAAGCATTGGGTAGCACCCTTGGGGTTAGTCTAGGCAGTGGTCCACACTGGCTCTCCTTTATGACCAAGGAAATTTAATTTAGATAATTAAATGTTGTTGGTTGAATTATATCAAATTAGATATGGTACACCAATTTGCCTTGCTTTGTTTGTTCCGTTTGAAAGACATTCTTGAGATGCCCTGAATTCAAAATGCTAATGAAAACTTTGCATATCTTTAAGGAAAAATGCATAAAACATTTGTTAATTAATGGACCTTCGTAGCCGGCCCTTCACCACACAGTCTAAGAATAGGTTACATACAGGTCAGTTCAAATACACCATGTAACAATAAATTATGATCCCATCTTCCACCACCAGAGGTCTCTGCAAAAAGGTCTCTGATGTTGAACTGTATACATACAGTGTCAAACCCAGACGCATCTCAGAAGGGAGGCCACCACAGAAAAGACCCTCTCACACACCCATTCTGTTTCCCCACCCCAGTTCTTAAAATCTCCTAAGCTAAGATAGTAAGATGACCATATTTCATTCCAGTATGCCACATATTTCAACAATTTGTTGGCATAACGTGATTCTTGAGCCATAGCAGCCCATGCCTATTGTGACAATCTGTCAGTGTTTTCCCAGCTGGAATTCCCTTTGAGCTCCAAGTTATGCAACAACCAGAAAACACGTAATGAAGTTTCCGTTTTTCTAGCACATTCATCAATATAGTATATATTAGGGGAGATATATTGCAAGGGCTGTAATTTAACCAAAACATCCCTCTTCGTTCTCAGGTGTGAGGTACGTCCAGGACCTGAATTTCTCACCCGCTCCTATATGTTCTATGCCAACCGCCTCTTCAAAGCCTATCAGTTCTACTACCGGGACCCTTCCTGCCGGGACCCCTCTTACTCCCTGGTCATCAAAGGGAAAGTCAGGCTCCGCCAAGCCTCCTGGATCACCAGGGGAGCCACGGAAGCAGATTACCACCTCCACAAAGTTGGCATTGTCTTCCACAGCCAGAGGGCCATGCGGGAAACAGTGGCTCGCATCAATCAGACGTCGGGAGAGCACTGTAGCGGGTTCTCGCCGGCTGGGCGGACTTGGGCTCCCGGTGCCCTCTATGAGCTCCTAAGTGCCAAAGCAGAGAGGGATTGCACCGCGGGCCTTGGCTTTGCCATGCACGAACTCAGCCTTGTACGAGTGGAGAAGTACCACCAGCCCTTGTTCCTTCAGCAGAGCCAGGGGAGCAGGGAGGTGGAGGAGCTGTATCTGGGGGACATCCACACTGAGTGGTCAGAGAGGCTCCATTATCGGCCAACAGGATACCAGCGCCCACTGCAGAATGCGATGGTAAGGGGTACATCTCATGTGGGATTGTGGCCAGATGGGATCTTCCAGGCTAAAAAATACCCATCTCCCTCAACCGTTCCTCATCAGGCTTGGTTCCCAAAACCTTGAGCAGACCTGGCCATTACAAAATTGCCCAGGAAGGACTGCGCCCCTCAGATTTACGTTTCCAAACACAATTCAAAGTGTTGGTGCTGACCTTGAAAGCCCTAAACAGCCTCGGCCCAGTAGACCTGAAGGAGCATTTCCACCCCCATCGTTCAGCTCAGACACTGAGCTCCAGCTCCAAGGACCTTCTGGCGGTTCCCTCACTGCGAGAAGTGAGATTACAGGGAACCAGGCAGAGGGCCTTCTCGGTAGTGGCGCCCGCCCTGTGGAACGCCCTCCCATCACACGTCAAGGAAATAAGCAACTATCTGACTTGTAGAAAACATCTGAAGGCAGCCCTGTTTAGGGAAGTTTTTAATGTTTTATGTTTTATCATGTTTTTAATATTCTGCCCGGAGTGGCTGGGGCAACCCAGCCAGACAGGTGTGGTGTTAATAATAATAATAATAATAATAATAATAATAATAATAGTCTCCTAAACCCTGGTCTGGAGGGGATGGCAGGCCCAGTGGACACTGATGTTACCTTATGAGGTCTCTGTTCTGACTGGTCCTCCTCTAGTTTATATGAAAAAAAGAGGAGCAGAAAAAGGGTGGGGGGCAGAGAAACATTATCCAATAAACCATTATCCCTCAGCAGAGAATGCCATTACCAGAGGAAATAGCCCTGAATGTAATTACGGGCGGCAGGCCTGGGATATACAGAAACGCAACTTCCACTGCAGCTGAAACAAGCCGGCCTTGGTTTCTTTCTCTCTCCACCCCCCCCCCCCAATTTTTTGTCAGGAGCTTGGTTTCATGCCCAGAGCGTATTTTTTAATCAAAATCATAACTAATCAATTGAGAAATGTGATTGAACTGCAAGATAGGACAAGGAGCAAGGAGCGGAAAAGGGCTCATGACCGTTGCCAGATGGGACCAAAGTCAGGGCTGAGGTGAAGAGAGGGGAGGGAAATCAGTCCCCCACCTACACAATATTGCAGCCACTGGGATTCTTGAAGGACGAGGCGAAGGACGAAAAACAACCACCTTTCTGAGGCACATGCTCAGATTGGCATTAAAGCCAAGTTATCTTGGGCCAAAACCATATACGTATGAGCTAAACCAGATGGTAAACATGAATTGCTTTCTTAAAAAAACAAAAAAATTAAAACCCAAGCTGAGTTGCGCTGAAATACAGTGACTTCACTGCAATGCTGCAGTTAATCAGCTCACAGTTCTACGCGGCTTGTTGCTGGCGGATGATGTCACTGCCTGGGGAGAGTTAGACAGTGTCACTTGCCTCCTTCGAAAGAGTTTCACGTAAGTGGAAGTGAGAAAGGTTTTTTGGCAAGGAAGAGGAGTCTGCAGATTTCTGGCTTGCCTTCGTGGCCACCCTTTATTTATTTATTTGCTACCAATCTTTGGGGAAGGACAGTAACTGTGTGTGTGTGTGTGTGTGTGTGTGTGTGTGTGTGTGTGTGTGTGTTAGTTACTTTCTCTAGCATGCAAACAGCAAAAGGGCTTTGAAGCCATTGCAGGTTCCCAAGTATCCAACAGAGAGCTAACAGTTGCGCACTTGGAAACCCTACACAAGGTAAGTGAGACCACTCACATGGTCAGTCATGTGATGTCATGTCATGTTATCGACAGGTGGGAGGTGTCACCCACCTGCCAAATTTGGCACATGATAAGGATCTGGCCTGTGAAGCCAAAAACGTTTCCATGCATCCTGTCTCTTTTAAAAGGAAAGAAGTCTATTGTTCAAGGTTTCTTTTGTACATCGGTCTCAACTTCATTCCCAGGCATTTTGAGTTTAAAAAGAATATTGGGTAGCAGGACTGGGAAAGACCTTTTACCTTTCCAACCTGGTAAAAGGTAAAGGGACCCCTGACCATTAGGTCCAGTTGTGACCAACTCTGGGGTTGCGGCGCTCATCTCACTTTATTGGCCAAGGGAGCTTCCGGGTCATGACTAAGCCAGCATGACTAAGCCGCTTCTGGTGAACCAGAGCAGCGCACAGAAACACCGTTTACCTTCCCGCCGGAGCGGTACCTATTTATCTACTTGCACTTCGTGCTTTTGAACTGCTAGGTTGGCAGGAGCAGGGACCGAGCAACGGGAGCTCACCCCATCGTGGGGATTTGAACCGTCGACCTTCTGATCGGCAAGTCCTAGGCTCTGTGGTTTAATCCACAGCGCCACCCGCGTCCCACCTGGTGCATTCCAGATATTGCACTGCAGCTGCCATCAGCCTCAGCCATTGTGGCCTAAAAGGTGCTGGGAACTAGAGTCTAAATAATCTGGGATTCATAGCCTGGCCAGTGTAAGGCAGCCTAATACCTCTCTGCATTTTTCTTGCACTCCCATAGAAGTTCAGCTCACTTACCGACCTCGAGATCAGCCACCAAGTCAGCTGAATTGCGGCTGGTGGGTCAGAACCAATCACAAACAGCAGAGGTTTCTTCCAAGCCCCCTGCTCTACACAGAGGAACGTCTTTGATTTCCTCTTAAATATGTTTTAAAGAAAAACCACTCTTGGGAAATTATCTCCCAGTATTAAAGTATTTCCTGCTTTAAAAATAAAAAGGCTGGGAATATTTAGCTGCAATGCCCTGTGTACCGTCAACGCTCCTCAAGAGTGACAGTTGTGGTAAGGCGAGTTGAAAATGGCTTGGTTATTGCAGACTTCAGTCAGCGCACATGCAAATTGCCTGCTAAGTGCAGAGTTACTGAAATCTCATTCCCATGCAAACACGGCTGGCGTCTTTCAGAAATCAACCGTATGCAGCAACCCAGGCTTATGAAAGCAGATACGGTTCACTGTAAATTGTTATGTTGCCCATTTCTATAATTAGTACAGGAACACGTTTTTAATGCTGACTTAGAAACATTTCGGGTTATATTCCCCCAGTGTACGTCAGATGAAAATATGTACATTACTTCCACATTAAACGAGGCTAGCTCCTCATAGTGGGGTAGAGAGGAAATTGCTTTTATACCATTAAATAAACTACCAGATACCACTCTGAAAAGTTAAACCTTTCCCCTGCCCTGTAGAATTCCGACACAGGCTTCTGATGTTTTGATATATAAAATCTGTATTTGCCACCCCACCCTTCTCCTTGATGGCACCTATCTGGCGTTCAAATACTAAAACCTGCAGGATTTCACAATTTAGCCTAGACCAGTAAAAGTAGCTGCATCTTATATTTTGCCAGATAATTTAAATAATTCATTATGAGCCTCCTGCAAAGGATAGAGCTGGTGAGACCCGAATCACCACCTAAATTTGCTGAGAGATCTAAATGTACATTTGTTGTTGTGGGTCTCTGCCTCCCCCTGCAGTCTTTTAAGCACCTTCCCACACCCCTGGTCTTTTGTATCCTTAAAATCTAAACCTATATGTTTGGTTTTAATTTTTTTGGTCAGAGAAGAAGAATAAAACAGCAAACATGTTTTACTAATAATAGAGCAAAGAGGCTGGTAAAGTTAAAGGGACCCCTGACCATTAGGTCCAGTCGTGGTCGACGCTGGGGCTGCGGAGCTCATCTCGCTTTTACAGGCTGAGGGAGCCGGCATACACCTTCCGGGTCATGTGACCAGCATGACTAAGCCGCTTCTGGTGAACCAGAGCAGCGCACAGAAATGCCGTTTACCTTCCCGCTGGAGCGGTACCTATTTATCTACTTGCACTTTGACGTGCTTTTGAACTGCTAGGTTGGCAGGAGCAGGGACCGAGCAATGGGAGCTCACCCCGTCGCGGGGATTTGAACCGCTGACCTTCTGATCAGCAAGTCCTAGGCTCTGTGGTTAACCCACAGCGCCACCCGTGTCCTTAAGAGGCTGGTACAACCAGGAAAAAGGACAGTTTTGCCTTGCTCCCTCCCTCGCATTCTAGTCTTTCATGCCCTAACAGAAGTTAACGTTTTCTGCAGAATCTCTTCCTTCCCCTTTGCGGAATGGCAGCTTCCCTTGGTGAGGAACACGCCTGTTTTTAAACAAGCAGTGAAAAGCCTTGCTGAGAACTTGTCTTTTCCTTCCCTTCCCGCAGCATCACATCCAGCCGTGCCCTGCCTGCGGGATTATATACCGAGCTGACGAACACCACCCGCCTGTATTACCGCTTAAGCCGGACCTCCCCATGCTGCTCAGCGGCCGCTGGGTCAGCACTCGCTGCGAGGTCCGCCCGGCCGTGCTTTTCCTCACGAGGTACTTCATCTTCCACGCCAACAACCGCAGCTGGGAAGGCTACTACCGCCACTACTCCGACCCTCTCTGCAAGCAGCCCACGTTCACCGTCTATGCTCTCGGCCACTATACCCAGGGAGCGGCGTCCCTCATTGTGCGAGGAGGTACCGAACTCGTCTTCAAGGTGACCCGCGCCCGGGTGACGGCAATGGATCCCGTAACTGTGGCAATGCTGAACTCCTCCAGCTTCGGGAGCTGCGGAGAAGCCGGTGCCTGGAGCATCGGGCAAGAGCTGGACGTGACTCACACGAACGGATGCGCTGCACTGGGGATCCGACTGCCCCACACCGAGTACGAACTCTTCCGAGTCGAGCAGGATGCCAAGGACCACAGCTTGCTCTTCATCGGGGAGAGGCCGACTGATGGGTCAAGCCCCAGCACACCCAGCAAGCGGCCCACATCCTACCAGGCCCCTCTCGTCCAGTGCGGGGGCCCCTCAGGAGCCCTAGCGAGGCACGTCAAGCCAAGTTACCTGGGAAGAATAGGCGAGGGCAACAGCAGTGGGGCACTGAAGACACTGCCTTGGGCAACCCTGCTAGCATCTCTAGCTGTGCATCTGGTCAGGTGGGACTAGAAGCCCAGATGTTTTGGTCACTGAGCTGCTGCATGGAATCCAGGCAGCCTTAGCGTCCAGACTTACGTGTATGCACAACAAATTGAGCACACTGGGGAAACTGTTTCGTTTTCTACCTTGCCAATATGAACTCTTATTTTTTCTTAATGATAGGTGACGCCTGTTGGATGTGCTTTCCCCTTTCATACCTGCCTATGTATGGAGACGGGCATCTGAATTGGGCTGCTTGGTCTCTGATGTAGAGGGCATCCTTCAGCTACTGATCAGGTGGCTTAAATTGTACCAACGCACCAGAATGGCCTGTTTCAATAGGTGTAGGATAGACCTGCGCCCCCTTCTCCCCACCCACCCAAACAAACAAAAAATGATCATGTATCAAGAAGCAATTCTGTTTTCATGGGACAATTTCAGTTTCGTTGCTCTGGATTAGCGTCATAGAGACATATCATTTACTATTTTGTTCACAATGTATACCAACTGTTAATAGTATAAAAGTTGGAATTGGGGATCCTGTTATCCAGCTTCCATATAATGTACCATGTGTGAGGAAATGTACCTGCATATTCAACTGCTTATCTTAAACAGGGGAGGTGAGGGTGTAAATTTGGTCAGTACAGAACAACCCCAGAGGCTGGGTTTGCACATAAAGCTATACCATAGCACAGTGTTATATGCACAAGCAGGCAGGTTGTTGATTAGTTTTACTTCACGCTAATATTTCCTTGTTCTCTCATGCAAACCAGGGACCATAGTTGTTGTTTTGTTTTGTTTTTTAATCTGGTCATTTTTAAGACAGGCCAACTTCAAAACATTTCGTTTCAAATATTTTTAGACCGCCTTTTAATTCAAAAGTAAATTCCAATGCGGTATACAATTATCCAAATACATTAGGCAGGGAAATAGCTACAACTGCAGACCAATAGCCTGAAAATGCATGGGTGAGTAAATACAGAGTTTTAACACAGTTTTAAACAGTCATTACTAGCAGTATGTGCCTTATCTCAGAGCAGAGACTTCTACAATGTAGAAGCCACCAAGGAAATGCCCTTGCCTTTGGATGCTGCAAGATGGATTAATATAGGTCATGGCATTGGCAGAAGGACCTCCTCCAAAGATCTTAGCGAATACTAAGGTTTAAATGGGATAAGGAGTCTTTTTCAGGTAGTCAAGTCTCAAGTTCCTTAGGGATTTAAGTCAAAAGAATTACGAAGCTGGCTTGCTTAATGGACCAGTTTCTTTTGAACGACCATTTCTCTCTTGTATGGCATGACAAGCCAGGATTATCGGAAGGCGAAACTAAACACTAGCAAAAGCATTTTTTGCTGGTCATGTGGGAGGAGAGAGAAGAGCCATGCCAAGCCTGGTGCTTTGCCTGGGCTTCTTCTTGCTCATGCAGTGTTAAAACAATGGTTTTGCATTACGTGCGAACCTGGCCACAATGTCTGCTTTGTAGGTGTCGTAGATTTGTTTATATGACCAGTCCTGAGGCCCTTGGTTATTCTGAAAAAGAGCGTGAATCTAGTCCTTAGGAATAAAGATGATAAAATGCTAAAGACAGTCACAGTTTAAAAGCCAGACCAGGTACCAGGTGCAATTCATTTAGCTATGTATGTGGAACTCCACTGAGGTGCTGGGATTGGAAGAAACCAGTTCATGTAAGGTCAATGAATTGTGCAAGCCAGATTTAAGCATAGGAAGCTGCCCTAGACCAAGTCAAACTATTGGTCCGCCTAGCTCAGTAGTGCCTACATTACCTGGCAGGTGTTGCAAGTTCTAGATGGGGCATTCCCAGCCCCACCTGGGTATGCTAGGGATTGTGCCTGGGACCTTCTGCATTCAAAGGGCATGCTCTACCACTGAGCTGTGGCCTTCCTTTTGTGAAGACTGACTTTTCCCACCCTGCCCCACATACTTGATTATCCTACTACACCTGCAAAGAAAGATAACAGCTATTGGTAAACAGAAAATGCTCAAAGGGGCATTTGTTTACAGCCCCAGCTGTTCCACTCCACTGTGAAAAATAACCCAGTATGAGTTTTCTGGCATCCTTCATCTCTCTTAATCAGTCAACAAAGCAACATCCAATTGAGTTAACTCTGAAATACACAGCTGCTGGCAACAGGCGAAAACTCGTGATTTCTCGTCTGATCAAAACTTGCTTGGCAGCTATTCCTTAGAGCTGTAGAGTTCCAGCCATTGCAGTCTATGAAGTAATTTTTATTTTCTGGCAATAAGGAGCTATGCATTAAAGACATCCTTAAGGGAGAAAGAACGACCATGACAATCCTCAGTAACTCAGGCTAATGTGCATGGCATTGTATTGTCTCAAAACCACTGACTCCTTTTTAGCTATAGATTCCTAAATCTTTTTGGACCCGTGTGTCTTCTCCAAATCACTGAACTACCCTGCCCCCCGCCAAAAAGAGAAAGAAAAGCCTCCAGCTATGCAACTACAATTTACATGGTATATTTACAACATTTTTGGCTAATATGTAGATTAATGATGGGTTTTTATACAAGTACCAGTGGGGAATTGTGCATTAACTGATTCAGATGTAATGCTTATCTTAATGTACAAATTTTTAAAGCACAAAATGTATTACAGCATGTTAATTTTTTCTACACAAGGAACTTTTTTTTTTTTTAAAGTCATGTATATAAAACAGCTGCCCAACTTCTAAAAACGGCTACGTTTTGTTATAGGCATTGACATAATTACATAAAGTACTTCCACTTTTCCCTTTTGCTGACCCATTTCTCTGCAATTCAAGATCTCTGTTAGAATGTGGGTACCTTTTCTGACTAGAGGGCCAGATCCTTATTTCCCCACCTGTGACAGGCCAAATTTGATCTGTCAGTCACCTAATGTCACTATGATTCTATGATACTTCCATTTCTAAGCCCCGATTGCTAGGAATTCAAAATGCTGATCAGGGCTATTTAAAAGCCCTTTTGCAAAGAGCCCTACACTGCTATTTAAACCTATGAAAACCAGAGTGTCAAGGAACAATGCAAAAGGACTTTCAAACAGCCCGACACTGCACTTTGAAGCAGAACCCAGGATTGGTCAGTTAAATTCTGCTGTTTTGGCTGCCCAGGAACTGCCTGTTCCCAGTAGGGGAATCAGTGTATGCAATCAGCACAGAATTTAACCCCACCCAACTCGTCAGCTGACAGCACTGGCTGACTGGACTAACATCAGCTGATTGGCAGGGATGCGGGCTGGTGGTTTCCTGGAGGATCTGGTCACTTCCCATCAGCACAGCCAGCATGACCAATGGAGTCCAACATAATATGGAAGGATGCAGATTTCCAACTCTTGGGTTAGTGTGGTGTCTTAACACAGCTAGTGTCTGGTGCTTGGGATCCATGTTTCTGTGTGTCCTGGTAAATGTGAAAATCTATTTCAAGTAAATGGAACCAGAAATAAGGGGAGAAGTCATTACTTAGTGGTGGAAACACATATTTTACCTATGAAAAGTCCAGGCTTTTAATTCTGGCCACCATCTATTGAGTTCAGAGGGTCTCTACCAGAAACTTTGCAGTCACCATCTGGGGAAGATGAAACACTTGATTGGACTGGACCATGTATATTCATGGAAATGTAACTTGATAGTGGGGGGCGAGAGAACCTGCAGCCCAATTCCATGTGGGTGAGGAACGTTCAGGACGACAGGAGTGGGGAAGAGCCAAAATGTATGAAGCAATTAGTGACAGGATAAGAAAAAAGGCCCTCTTGCAAGCGATCAGATCTTTGAGCAAAAAGCCATTTGTTTTCCTCTCTTCCGGCAGTGCACTGAGGGGAAGCAAAAACAAGGCAGACTACCCACCATGTAGAAGGCAGCCCTCAACAGCATCCTCACTGACTGATTTACATGATCAAAGACTTCAGAATTGCATTTCTTCAGCAATTGTTCATTCGCTGCTCTCTGTGCTTGATAATACCAAATAGTGGTTAAGAGGTTCCTCAAGCCACATAACTCAGTAGATACTAAATGTGGTTTATTTGTTTGTTGTGTTTATTGAATGCATATCCCACCACTCATCTTTAGTGACCTTGGGATGAGTCTCAACAATACAATAACCAAGAGAAGACACAGTTAAAATTTCTAGTTGCTAATCCTTCTTTATAGTCCCACTTTGCTAACTTTTTGCCTGCTAGTTGTTTGGGGCTATAAAGCCCAGCAACCCCAGCCAGCACAACCAGTTAAGTCTACGTGCCATCAAAAGCTTGCCAGGCCAAGGAGCAAGACATCAGAACCTGCTATTAGTGCTAGGAAGGGTCTGTTTTCCTTCTCACGGGGCTGACGCCTAGGCTTTAGCAGTGTAATCAATTTCCACATGACCAAATCCTCAGTTCTCTAAAATTTAGACAAACTGTTTAGACAGACCAATTAATGCCAAAGGTCTCGGTTCAATGTCCAAATGGATTAAAAAAACCACCCCACAACCAAACCCTAAAAACAGATTTGGTACTACAAATCTGAATATGTGTGTGTTCAGTCTGCGAAACAGACACCAGATGTGTGTAATTAGCTCTTGCTATTTATTCCATCCAAAATAAATGCACACATACTTTGCAGTTTCTTCCATTTTCATTTCAGAAACAGTAGTAGGTCATAAATGCTTAACAGTTTTGATTGAAGCATGAAGCGGTGCTTGGAATCGGTTTACGTTGAATAATAAAACCCACAGAATACTCATTGAACAGAAAATGCTGTGAGCAAACTCTTAGAATCATGGACTCCTAGAAGTGTAGAGTTGGAAGGGATTTCCAAGGGTCATCTAGTCCAACTCCCTGCAATGCAGGAATCTCAGTTAAAGGACCCAAGGCAGATGGCCATCCAACCTGCTCTAAAATGTCCAAGGATGGAGAGTCCACAACCTCCTGTCCCACCATCAAATAGCTCTTAGAAAGCTCTTCCTGATGTTGAGTCAGACCCCTAGGTCCTTTTCACATGTACTGCTGACAAGCCAGATGCTCCCTATCCAATATTGGTGCAGCTAGTTTCCACATGACCAAATCCTCCGTTCATCTAGTCCAATCCTCCAGCAATGCAGGAATCTTAACTAAAGCACCACTGATTTATGTGGGTTAAGCTCATGGCCTAGTTCTGTATGGCTGTGGGCCTTTACTTGCACGGTGGCATGAACCCATAGAAAACTGCATTTCCTGCAGCAGTACTGCAATGGTTAAAAGCACCACAGGTATGATGGACAGCATTGTCAACTCCCGGAAGATGAAGGCTGTAAAAGCTGCAGGCTAAATCTGTGATCCAAACAACAGAAGCAATCTTATAGGTGGCAGACTTTTATAGTGGTGATCACTTGTAAGCAACTCAATGCTGTCCATCAATAACTTCCGTAGATAAGACTTTTTTTTCTATTTGCGCACGACACATCTTCTTCAAAAAAAGGTAAGTCGCATTCTTACTTAAGTTGCTCCTTGTTATGTGTTTGGAAACAAAATTAAGTTAGGAAAAAGTGGTCATCAAAACTAGGCAACTTAACGTCTCGTTACGGACAATTCACTTTCGCAGCATTGAAGCACAAAACGAAGCAATCAAAACAGGGACGGAACTCCATTCGTTTGGGGGTAGATTTATTTGATTTTTTTTTTTAAAGATGCTACATAGTCAAACAGGATTGGTCTTTTTGTTTTTAACAGCATAGAACTAATTCCTACTAATTTTTTTCCCCTACATAGACTTATTTTTATATACAAAAACAGTTTTCCTGACCGCTGTTTCCCCCAATGTTTAGATGGTCGAAAGTGAGAATTATGTCGTGCCCAAAGCATCAGGAGGAGGAAGAGTCCATCGTTACTACAGCAACAAAAGGAAAATTTAGTTCTATTCACCAACTTTGAACAGGTGCCTTTTCTCTCTTTTTTAACCATTTATAACAGTAGTCAAACTTCTGCGACGGTAAAGGAAACATGAGATGAAATACAGTCAACTTCCAACTTAACGTGCATTTAAACTTAAAAACAAAAAAATTAAAGAGAGGGGGGCACCAGCAATCCCACCTGCCACTGCAGTGAGCTTGGGAGGAGAGCATTTGGAGGTGCAAGGGACTATGTGTTTTGAGTATATGAGATTTTGGCTTCATGAGCTATCCCTGGAACGTAAGTTGAGAGTTGACTGTGTATTAAATAAGTTAAATATGCATTAAACATTTGGATATAAAGGACTTTAACTCAGCTACGTGAACCAACAGCAAACAGTAGCTTGGTCCCCTTTTAGAACGAGGCATTGACCCTCCTTGCCCCATGCAACCTGCCACACAGGAGACTGTCCAGTGGCATTTTCCACATTGTTCAATAGGGCTGCATTCAGCTCCTTTCAGCTTTCCATTGACTGGTATGTTAATACCAGTGGTGCTAAACCAAACGTACCCAACCTGGTGCCCTGCGGGTGTTGCTGTTCTCCCAACTCCCCATCAGCCTCAACCAGCATGGCCATTGGTCAGGGATGAGGAGAGCTGGAATCTAGCAACAGCTGGAGAGTGGTCGAAAGGAGGGCTGGTCTAGACCTATCATCCCACAAACGAGACAACCAGGTTGCTTAAGATTCATGACCTTTGCCCCCAAGTTCTTCCATGCACATGTCCCCTTTTCAGCCAGTTATAGCCCAAGAGACTTCTTCCTTGGGTGCAACACCATTCAAGAAAGTCAGCACTAAACAGCTGATGGGCAAAGGAGCAGCGTGTTATTTCTCTCTCGAACTGAGCTGTTGAGAAACGGAGAATGCCCCAGAGACTGAACTAAGCTGTGCCACTGATGGGCACAGAACAGCAAGTCCCATTCCTTCTCAGGTCCAGAAGACCAAATCCCTGACAGCCTTTCTTCTATAGTTCAGGACAGAAACCTGATCTCCAAAAGCTTCACGAGAAGGTAAATGGCAAAAGGCTGAAATAAGGTCATGTAAGCGGAAAGCCACCCCCCCCCCCAATGTGCAATGCATTATGTGGCTAAGCTTTTGAGAGTCTGCCGAGGGTGCAAGCAGAGGAGGAAAGGTTTGCTGATGGATGCGACAAGCGGAGGGTGCAAAAAGGACGCGATGGGGATGGGGATGAGGCAAGAGGTGCATGGTCCCCATTAAACATGATGCCATCTTGACTGGAAACACAGATGGACAGGAAGAAACTATTTTAGCAAGACGGGAGGGTTCAGATACAAAACGCGATGGCTCATTGCAACGCTCCTCTTTCCTACAAAGCCTGGCTAAGAAAATCACACCCGCAGTTCAAATCGGAGCACATCTGGTACAACACGTTGAGTTGACCACAGCTGGAAAGCGGGCTCCTTGTGTTTCCAAACCACCACTGGCAATTAGGTTTCCTCACTGCTAGACTGACATGAGCAAAAAAGCATGTGGGTGACCCTCTCGCCTTCCACTCCTCCTGCTGCAGCCTCCACAATCTTTTGGTCGCCCCTTTTCTATACATAAGACTGGCCAGGGCCAATTTCAGAAACCCGGTGCTGCAGGCACCCTTCTGGATCATGAACCTGCTCCAAGTCTTCTCTCCCCTCTCCTCCTCATCTTCCAGGCTGCCCAGTTAGTGGTTCACAGCTCCTGCAAATGACACAGGACCTAGAGAGGCAGGATCACACTTAAAGAGAGTTCAGGGTGAATAAACAGCTGCTTGGGGAGTTACACTGCTGAGACCCAAGTCACACCCACTTGACAGAACTGTTAAAATTTAAGAGGAGGAGGAATGGTGGGTTAGCCTATTTTACAATAACGCCATCAGCCTCACCCGCCTGAAAGCCAATCTCTAAATAACCAGAAGGATCTACTCTTTTTCAACGGAGGAACTTTTTCTTTCCTCCCCCCTCCAAAGAAGAGAAGTCCAGTAAATGGGATGAAGGTCCAAGAACTCTTTGAAGTTTAACTTTAAAAAAACAAACAGAAAAACCCACACACACGCACACAAAATGCACCTTTATAGTGTTAAAATACATGATTTCGTCCTCACTGCTCGCAATCAAGATGTAACTCGCCTCTCTTCTCCTGCTCAACTCCTTTTACGTTTTATGCTTTCTAGAAGATTATGTTATGTTAATGTTATATTTGTGCAGGGGTAAAAATTTAAAAGGCAAGACCTGTGAGATGTCATACATTTTTCTTTAAACATTTGTTATGAATAAATTTAATACCAATGATATGGCAGATCCATCAATCCAATTTACAATCCTCAGCATGCTGCCTCTACAAGGCGATTTTCCCTATAATGACGCCAATGATGAAGAAGAGTACCACCAGGGCAAGTAGTCTAGTGCTCAGCCCCTCTTCCTTCACAACAGGTGCTGAAGCAAAGCCCGGGTGGTTTGTCTGGGGCGCCTTCCTCATCCGCAGTCCATCTTCTTCCTGCAGCAAGGATAATTTATGGAGATTTAAAAAATAAATAAATGCACTGAGCAGACGTGCGCATTAGAAGCTCAGCCTCAGTTCTGTGCTGAGATGTAAACAATCTGGGGTGAGATAAGGTGCTCCTTTTTCCAAGCAGAAAACTCTCTTCTGCCAGGCCCAAAACAGACCTAAAATGTAACCAGGGTTCCTGCTAAACCTGGGATCCAAAAACAGTCCTTCCCCCAAGCTGGATTGATCAGGAACTGCAGTCAGCTCTAACCTCTGTTAATGCAAGTGCCAATTCTATAAGAAACCATGGGCAGCCAGGAGAAATTTGGACCAGAATGGAAGTGATGGGAAAAGACAGCACACAATCCTACAATCTGTTACTAACAGATTAACCATGGTTTAAAAAACCGCACATCTTCTAGTTAAGCTTGCTAGTTACTCATTTTGCCATCATTCACTACTGCGGTAGATTATATCCATTAACCAAATTCACAGATTCACTCAAATAATTTCTGCCCTGTTCTCTGGCCAAAAGGCACCTAGAGTGGCTAACAACTGTCCAATACACAACAACAGATCAGGGTAAAGTTAAAGGGACCCCTGACCGTTAGGTCCAGTCGTGACCGACTCTGGGGTTGCGGTGCTCATCTCACTTTACTGGCCGAGGGAGCCGGCGTACAGCTTCCGGGTCATGTGGCCAGCATGACTAAGCCGCTTCTGGCAAACCAGAGCAGTGCACAGAAACGCCGTTTACCTTCCCGCTGGAGCGGTACCTATTTATCTACTTGCACTTTGATGTGCTTTTGAACTGCTAGGTTGGCAGGAGCTGGGACCGAGCAACGGGAGCTCACCCCGTCGCGGGGATTCGAACCGCCGACCCTCTGATCGGCAAGTCCTAGGCTCTGTGGTTTAACCCACAGCGCCACCCGCATCCCTTAATAGATCAGGGTAAGGCCAGGTTAAAACAACAAAAAGCTATTGTTTGTTTTAAACCATGGCTTAATTGTGAACGTTCCTGCTGCTCACCTTCTCCCAATAAGCCATACCCCAGAACAAGTGTGGTATGGCTTATTGTGTGAACCCGGATTGTGGTTTATTTCAAACAAACCATGATCAGTAAACCAGAAGTAAGCCAAGGACAACGAACCTCGGCTTATTTCTGGCCTACCGCTTGTAGTTTGTTGGGAACAAACAAGCTATAGTATCCGATAGCACAAACCATACTGCATAACGCAGCACCCAACATAATTAATGACTTAAAACAAACTACTGTATGGGTTGTAATCTATGTAGGCTGCACCAGTGCAAGGATTTTCCTTGCGAGAGGCAAGATTCTGCCCCTCTCCTCCCCCCCCCCTGCATCTCTTCTTGGAGTTCCCCCAGCTCTGGCAGGGAAGGAGAGGGCAGAATTCTTGTTGCACAAGCAGGAATCCTTGTACTGGCCTCCACCAGCACAACAATTTAGCTGAATGCACCTCTGTTATTTAGGAGTGATGTGTGAACCAGCATGAAACAAATCCCCAGCTGTTATTAAATGCCCAACAAAAACACAACTATGCCAGGCAGTTTGCAATACACGCCAATACTTTAACTTTGTCCTAAGTGTCAATAGGTTGACCTTACCTTAAATTGTTTATTCTCCTCTCGTAACCTCTGAACTTCTAACTGAAGCCTCTTACATTCTTCCATTACTTTCTTAACTTCGCTGTCATCCAAAGAAGAACTTAATGATTTAGACATTACAGAAGATTCTGTCTTTGTTGCAGCTGTGGATATAATTTTATTTATTTCTACATCATGCTGTTGAGACAAAAACAACAACAACAGAAAGTTTGTTTTCATTTAGGGCACTTCAAATCCTATCATTTCTCTCTTTACAAAGCACTTAGGACAGCCAACAATCTCGGTCAGCCTTCCCCAACCTAGTACATTCCAGATGCTTTGGACTACAACTCCCATCAGTCCCTGGGAGCCGGAACGCTTTGCATACTGTATCTATGACTATTTTTTAAATCCCATTGCCCCAACTACTGTTCCCTCATCTCTGGGTTGCTAGATGGAGAGTTGTGCTTGTGTGTGAGACAGAGATGCCAACAGCCTCCTACAGATACCTATTCTACTTGAAGTCTTAATGTTAGTGCTTTAGTAAAAGGAGTATTAAGTTTCTAGGGATATTTGTAATCACTGCCCATTACAACTGCCCAGACTCCTTAATTATTCTCTCAATAGTTCCCAGCCTTCATTATTTTTCACATAGTACACAAAGACCCAAGTTCTAAATATGGGTTCCTCATTGCACCCATTTTGCAATGGGTGACAAGTGCGATTACAAACAGGGCCAAAAGATCTGAGCGACCAGCCAGGCACAAGGGTATTTAAGTGTTCAAAAAGCAAAGCCAGAAGTGTCCAGGAACACCTCTCAGATTGTTGGAAGTGTCCTGCACGCACCCTGTGTCAAGCTGGTGAGGTAGCCTATCTAGAAGGAAAACTATGAACCTAGACCTCCACTGCGTTGTGCGACATCTTCGGGAGAAGAAAAAACTAAGGAATAAACCCCACACAAATCCAGAGTGCAGCCCCTAAGGTAGTCGGATGGCATCTTGTATGCCTCTTTCCGGCAACTCCTGCAGCCAAGCTGGTGCTAAATGTATTGCTCTGCTTTCCTTTGGACCACATCAGCGACTTGTTCTCTGGGCAGCCCAGGACCTCCATACACACTGCCCAGGCTTGATGTCACTTCAGTGCTGCAAACGCAGCAAAAACAGCAGTTACCTAAACACACCCTTCCTTGGCAACTTGTGGAACGTTCTATTTCTTATCTGACACTGAAATTGCATCACAATCTGGAATACTAAGAGCAATGGCTAAAGCTACTATTTGCTGCCTAGTCTCCTGCCATTGCAACTTTTACGGATTAAAAGGGGAAAAGCAGAAACCTGGAATCCACAGTCTACTCTTATCGCAATATGCTGCAATTCCACCTTTTACATTGTTAGAGGACTAAGCGCCAGAAAAACCACCACCATATAGCTAAAGGCATGGCTGTGACTGCAGAATTGCAATGCACAATCCTATGTAAAGCACAGGTGCAGCTTTAGTAATGATGTGCCCATGACATGATTCTGGGTAAGAGAAGAAAAAGCAAGGGAACATACTGAAGAAAATCAGCCTCATCCACAGTAGATCGATCATGTTTAAATCAACTGTATTATAATCTACGAAAATATTTTAAGTTGACTATAAAAGTGCCTCTTTGCTGGGATGATTTGTTTTGAACATTTAATATAGTTTCTGAATAAACCACAGCCTTATGTTTGGGCCTTGAAATATATAGCTGGTTTAAGAATCTAGATATTTCAGACACTACACCTTTTACTTATAAGCAGCAGCCGTGCCAAGTACAGAAAGCAACAATTGCACTCACGGGTTTATCGTTTTCTGCCGGCAGCTCAAACACACATCTAAGTTTTGAATCCATGAGTTCCTCTGGCTTTGCTTCTTTCCACTAAAACACACAGAACGGAAGAAAAAGTTAATTTTAAAAGAATTAAGTCTTCTTCAGTACTATGCAGTTTGTTTCCCCGATGTCCCTCCAATGTCCAAGATACCTTCCAGAAGCAAAGTGAAACCCCCCTATTACATGGATCATTCGTAAAAAATAAATTTCCACCCCCACCCTGCTTGGGTGGCGAGCCGATTTGGGCTCGCCCGCAGAGGCTGATGGACCCTGATAGATTCCGTCAAGCCTTGCGGGACCTTGCTCCCCCTGGCGACTCATTGACTGAGCTTGTTGAGGGCTGGAATACCCAGCTCCTGGCAGCCATCGATGAGATCGCACCTAAGCGCCCTCTGCGACCCCGCAGAAACCGGGCTCCCTGGTTTACCGAGGAGCTTCGGAAAATGAAGCGGGACCTCAGACGGCTAGAGCGAGTATGGCGGGGTGCCCGTGACGGAGCCTCAAGAACATCTTATAGGGTTTTTATGAAAACCTATGAGATGGCAGTGAAGGCCGCTAAGAAGTCTTACTTCTCGGCCTCCATTGCATCCGCTAGCTCTCGCCCGGCGCAATTATTTAGTATAATTCGGTCTTTAACGTCCCTTGAAGGACAGCCAAATTTAAATAACAATCTGACACACAGCTGTGAGGCATTTGCGAGCTTTTTTGCGGAAAAGGTCCTGTTGCTCCGCCATGACCTCCCTGCCAATTTGGATACAATAAAGGAACTGGAGGCCCCTCGACTGTCCTCGGGTCCAGTATTGGACCACTTTGACCGGATATCTCCAGCCGATGTGGACAGATTCCTCCAAGCTGGAAAGCCCACCACCTGTCCTCTTGACCCGTGCCCGTCATGGCTGATTAGAGCGTGTCCAGACGAGGTGCGGGCCCCCCTGGGGGATATTATCAATTTGTCCCTTGGCACCGGGATATTCCCAGGGGAACTGAAGGAGGCAGTGGTGCGTCCGCTCTTAAAGAAAACATCATTAGATCCCTCAGATCTATCCAATTACCGCCCGGTCTCGAATCTTCCATTCCTGGGTAAGGTGATTGAGAGAGCGGTTGCTGAACAGCTTGGTAGGTTTCTGGATGAAACATCTGCTTTGGATCCATTCCAGTCCGGCTTCCGCGCTGGTCATGGGACCGAGACGGCTCTGGTCGCCCTAACAGATGATCTCCGCAGGCAGCTGGATCGAGGTGGGTCGGGGCTGCTGATTCTTCTAGATCTGTCAGCAGCCTTTGACATGGTCGATCACGAACTCCTGGACCACCGCCTTGCCGACGTGGGGATCCAGGGCACAGTCCTTCAATGGCTGCGCTCGTTTCTCTCTGGTCGGGGACAGAGGGTGGCGCTTGGGGGGGAATTGTCATCGCGCCACTCCTTGGTGTGTGGAGTGCCTCAGGGTGCGATTCTCTCCCCGATGCTTTTTAACATCTTTATGCGCCCCCTCGCCCAGCTTGTCCGGAGTTTTGGGCTGGGTTGCCATCAGTATGCTGATGACACCCAACTCTATCTGTTGATGGATGGCCATCCTGACTCGGCCCCAGACACACTGACCAGATGTCTGGAAGCTGTGGCTGGATGGTTACGTGGGAGCCGGTTGAAGTTAAATCCTTCGAAGACAGAGGTCCTCTGGCTGGGGCGGGACGATATGGGATTGAGGGGGCAACTCCCATCTCTTGCGGGGGTGCAATTAGTGCCAGCACCGTCCGTTAAGAGTTTGGGTGTAATCTTCGATACCTCCCTTTCTATGGAGGCGCAGATTACAGCTATAACAAAGGCGGCATTTTTTCATCTCCGCCAAGCTAAGCAGTTGGCCCCTTATCTCTCTCGCCCTGACCTAGCCACTGTGATCCATGCGACGGTCACCTCCAGACTGGATTATTGTAACTCGCTCTACGTGGGGCTGCCCTTGAGACTGACCCAGAAACTCCAGCGGGTGCAGAATGCCGCGGCGAGACTCCTTATGGGGTCTTCGCTGCGAGATCACATTCATCCGGTACTATACCAGCTGCACTGGCTCCCGGTGGAGTACAGGATCAGGTTTAAGGTGCTGGTTTTAACCTTTAAAGCCCTATACGGCCTAGGACCCTCGTACCTACGGGACCGCCTCTCCTGGTATGCCCCACAGAGAAACCTACGGTCTGCAAATAATAACATCCTCAAGGTCCCAGGCCTCAGAGAGGTTAGGCTGGCCTCAACTAGAGCCAGGGCCTTCTCGGCTGCGGCTCCAATCTGGTGGAATGCTCTGTCACAAGAGACTAGGGCCCTGCGGGACTTGACATCTTTCTGCAGGGCCTGCAAGACAGAGTTGTTCCGCCAGGCCTTTGATCAGGGCGCAGCCTGACTCCCTCCTCTGGCAACCTGCACAGAACTTTGCTTAATTGGTTGCCATCAATTTGATTTAATTAATTTTTATAATGAAATATTTTTAGATTGTGTGATTATTTGATTTTTTGATTATTTGATTGTTGTTAGCCGCCCTGAGCCCGGCTTCGGCTGGGGAGGGCGGGATATAAATAAAATTTATTATTATTATTATTATTAAATAAATAAGGAAAAGTCTATCTAGCATTCTGAAACACTTCTGAGAAAGTTTCAGAAGGGCCAATAACAGGCTTTAATGAATCTCCCAGCCATGACAAGCATGGTGTCATCTTCTGCTGAATGTGATGAACAGCCGGCGTTTCCCTCCGACTGCGACGCTGCAGAGATGGGCAAAGATAGCTGGGAAGTTGTGCAGGGACGCCTGCTATCTTTCCACTTGAAGAGACTTGACTATGAAGTGCCAAAGTGCCCCCTCCCCCACTCCCTAGGCCTTCTCTGCTTTGAAGCAGGAATGGTGGGGTGGTGTTGAATTAGAGCTGGCTGGCGCATGCCCACCGCTCCATGCAACTCTTTGCTGGCGGATTTGGGCAGGGAGAATCATGGAACTGCAGAGTTGGAAGGATCATCTAGTCCAGGGGTCAGCAAGGTTTATCTTGCCTGGGCCGGATCGGTCTCACAGAAATCCCTCCGTGGGCTGGATCAATCGCGTGCACGCCCACAATTTTCGGTGTCTGCACCTGCGCAGACACGGTTTTCAGTGCCGCGGAAGCGAGTCGCCGCGCCGGTTTAGCGCAGCGCGCTCCTTGGTTCGGGGGCGGCTTGTGGGCTGGTCAAACGACCTCCACGGGCTACTTCTGGCCCATGGGCCTTAGGTTGCTGACCCCTGATCTACTCCAACCCACTGCAATGCAGGAATACACAGCTGTCCCATACGGGGATTGAACCTGCAACCTTGCCCTTATCAGCACCATGTGCTAATGAGTTGAGCTATCCACTTGGATAAGAGGGATTTGCCTGGGGAGAAAGGGGTGAGGCTTGCTCCTACAGATTTTGGCTTGGCTTATTGGCAAACAGCGAGCGTTCGGATGGAACATTCACACAGTGTGCTCCCAGATGGCACAGGGCGAACTGCACAGGCTAGTTCTGCTTGCATAAGGTTTTGTTTCCCACGAGGAGCACATGCCATTGAACAAAAATGCAGTGGGACTGCTATAAGCTAGGCCAACTGGTTCCACCTATTGTGCTTGGCTGTGGGTTGCGTCCAATGTGCCCCAGAAGCAATCTGAACATCGCAAACTGCTGTTTGCTTCTGGTAAAGGGCAAAATCGTTCACAAATGCAAGCCCCTGGGATTAACCACAGCCTCCCACAGAGGTGGCACCCCCTAGATAGCAAGTTTGCAAATTAAAGAACAGGTAATGCTGACATTTTCAATTTGTGTGTGTGAGATAGGGTTATTAGGACGCTGGCAACTGCCGTCCAGATTATTTCAAATGACTTCTGCTCAATTCAAGGGGTATTTTGGTCTGTTGACCAGTTCTCATAAGCAATGTTCATTCAAAGTTCATGGTCAGGACCATACTTTAAGAGTTAAATATATTTTAATGCTACAAGCTGGGGTCAAAAGGACATGCTATTTATACAACTGATCCACATATTCTTGTTTTGGTTCCAAAAAACATTTTAGCTTTTTCAATGTAATTGGCGTTCTTTTTACAATCTTAGGCTTTGCTGCTTGTTTTTTGTATTTATACTGCTCTCCTGTTGCTATTAGAATATTTTGCAGCTGCTTTCGTGCTTTACAGATTGTGGATTTGTTGTTGGCAATTACATTATGAGTGAACATTATCGGTTGTATGCAATGAAGTTGCCCCATTATCACGAGGGGTTCCACTTGTGTAATGGAACTTCCCCTCCCTCTGATCTCCCCATGGCCTGCAACCTGCTTGGGAGAATTGGGGGAACCCACAGAACAGATGGGGGGGGGGTCAGCAACATGAGAAGAGGAAGTCCTGTTGCACAAGCAAGATATTCTTGCACTAACAGAATGACTTCGTTGGATAAACCCCTATGCTAATACGCCGTGAGCCACTTTCGGAGAGTTAATCCCTGAAAGGCCGTCCGTAAAGATTGAAATAAATAAACGTGCATAAATAAATTGTAGACTTGCTGCTGGGCAAGATTCATCTGTACTTTTCACAGCGATACCACCCAACTCTAGCAACAGATGCAAAATCCGTAGGTATTAACCGCAACCTAATATGGATAAGGGTACCCTGAATTTTCCAATGTGGCTCAGCCAGCCCTGCCTTCCTCTGTGGAGAATACGAAGCCACACCATTCCTACATTATGCTGTAAGGGTATGCTAGATGTGGGGGTGACATTAGTGCACTTGCGGTGTTCAAGCATGCCACAGGACCAACATTATTTACAAATCCCTCTTGCTGGTTCGGTTCATGCTGGAGATGTAAAATGTCCAGAAATGTTGGAAGCCGTGGGGGAAGCAGTGTTTTGTTTCTTCGTCTTTTAAGGAAGAAAAAACCTGGGATCTGTTTTTGCAAAATTTAAAAAAAGCACACCCCGCCCCCCAGAACAGATTTAGGGTATGCATGCGGGGACGAGAGGGGATGAAGTTCCATTGCAGCTGGGAAAATCCTTGCACCTAAATAACGTGTTAGCAGGATACAGCCCAAATATGCTTGCACAATCCAGTTGCCTAACTTGTTTTCCTGAAGTGAGTAAGTGAGCAAATAAGATTTCTCCTCAACAGACCTCTATGAATCTTGAGGCATCTGCACTCGCAGCAAGACTGCCAGTTCAATCAAAGGGATCCAGATTGTCTATTTCAATTTTCATTTCTTGAAGGTTGTCGTACTTCCATTCCACGCCCCGACCCCCTTTTATACCGCTAGGTGCTCCGCCGTGTCTCGCTATTACACCGTGCACTTTAAACAACTCGTTGGTTCTTGTTAAAAGGCTTTCTGCCATGTTATTCACGCAGAAGAAAAATGCAGCACCTTGATAAGCCATTTCTCAATACTCACTACTGCTTCCATGTCTGAAGTGTCGGGGGGTGCGAACATCGACTGAACCATGAACTTATGTTTACTTTTTTCATTAGGGTCGTAATCAAAAGGCTGTAGCATCACTGAAAAGAGAAATCATTGCCATTAGAACCGCAGCCATTTATTGCCACGTGTGAATCTTTGCTCGTTCCCAGAAGCAATTCCTGGCAGGGTCGATAGATGCAAGGAAGCTGGGAACACCACAACATTCGTTTCAGAAGCTTAACCTGAGTTGCACAATGAAAACCCTTGAGCTTTTTTTATAAGCTACAGAATTATGAAGACTTGTGCAGCGCAAGGGCATTTGCCATGACTGCTGAATGGGAGAAGGGAATGCGGTTAGAAATACATCCACTTTGTGTAGGAATGTTATTTCTTGGGTAGCGTTTACTCAAATTACCCCAATAAGCTATTGTTTGCAGAGACCAAGTTCTCACCTCTGAAAAATGGAAAGCTGTTACTTCTTTTTACAAACAGTTAAGACAGATGCTTCATGCATCCTCCCCTCAATGCATGGAGGGAAGAGCGCACAAATGCTTTGCTGCAAGGATAATCAAACAAATGTCCTCTCCTCTTCAATGAGCGCATGAGGGAATAGCAGGGACTCTCCTGTTGACTGCACCCCTCCCATAGCAACACACTTACAGGAGAGTCCTCCCTAGCAGCCAAAAGCAGTGCTTCTGTGTCCGCATCAAGGAAAAATTGGTGATTGTATGCGCCTCGAGTTCATACACAAAATGTCCTTATCTACCTGCAATTCCCAGGGTGACTATGTTGCATCCCTCCAGATGCTGCTAAACTATAACTCCCACAAGCCCCACCCAACATGGCCAATGTAGATTAGCTGCAGTTTATAGAGTTGTAGTTTATAGTGACCTAGACAGTCAAATGTTAGTCACCCCTGAAGAAAAGTAACTTCTTCAATTTCACATTTTTCACTATTATCACTTCTTTTCTCCCTTATAAATCCTGGTCTAATCCTCATTTCCACTTACAAGCATCCACGGATAATTACATCTGAGGGCATAATAGCTTTTCTGTTTGAGGTCTCCGGTAAAATTGTCTCCCCCCCCCCCCCCCCGCCAAAAAATCGGGAGGTCTTTGCAGTCGAACGTAAGCCTGGCTACCGGATTGTGTGTCGTTTCTGCTACAGTCAGGGCCAATGTGTAAAGCATTTGAGTTGTCAGGCATAAGCAATTCCTTTGCTGCCTGTTCCACCAGTTGTCACAACCCCAGGCATCTGGCACAAACCACGGCTAAGGGAATTCTACAGAACACCCAGAATGGAAAATGTAGGAACTTGTCCGTTCAGCGTGGTATGCTGAACTATGGCATAGTGTGCTGTCTGAACCCAGGCTCCTGGTTCATCTCTCCCCTCGCTAACCACAACCTGTGGCCCAGAACCTGCATGGTCAAGTCATGCTAGCAAGTCACAGCAAGGCTTACCATGTCCAGCAACCCATGATTTTCTACAGCAGCTTAGGGTTTTGCTACGTAAAAAGAATGTGCAGTAATGCAGCAAGGAAAAGCCAAAGCTAGGAAAGAGAACAAGGCCAAGTCTGCGCTACTATGTGAGGGGTGCACACATACTAAGTTGTTGCTAATAGCAACAGACTACGTTTTGTTTAAAGAAAAAAACAAAAACATGTTTTAAGAGTACAGAACATTCAGCTTTTCCAAAGCTGAATCTAGGGCTTGCAACAAGCATGTCGCAATGAGACGTTTGGCCAAGCCCTGCCTGAAAATCTATGCAATGTTCTATAGTCAAGGACACATTCCAGTTCAACGTGCCTTTTCCACTTCCTGCAGATCAGATATGCCGGCTCAGCTTATTAGACTTTGCACACCAGTCTCCACACAGCAAGCGGTATATAAACAGACGTGAGCCCATCGCCCAACTCCTGCTGCAAATCACCAGGCCCTAATCCACTTCTACTCTGATGCACCCATGACAGAGGGAAACCCCTGCTGCATTTCCCCGTGTTCTTGTACTGGAAGCATTCGAGAGATTTCCATGCCAACAGGAAGTGAGAAGAGATGCGTGGCTGCTGGGGCTCTATGCAGGGAAGAAGGACTGGGTAGAGGAAAGGAGCTATGCAGGGACAAAGTGTGGGGCAGCCCCGGCTTTAAGCAGCAGGGCAGTCATTTGCACCCATCCAAAGACGTCTTTTGAAAGCATAAGCTGGTTCCTCACGTTCTGCAATTTCACAGGGGGATCCCAAGATATGCAAGTCAGTAAGCTTTTGAGTTCTGAAGAATTCTTCGCAGGCGAAATCATAGGATTGTAGAGTTAGAAGGGACCCCCGAGAACGATCAAGTCCAGCTCCCTGCGATGCAGGAACATGCAGCTGTCCCTTACTGGGATCGCCCCTGCAACCATGGCATTATCAGCGCCACGTTCCAACCAAGTGAGCTTGCATGCTACTTCTAAGCAAGAGGTGGTCGGGGCTGCAGCACACAGTCCCAGTGATCTACTTGTTTTTATTATTGCTCGTTAGCTGCCCTGAGTCCGGCCTTGGCTAGGGGGGGCGGGGGCGGGGTATAAATAAAAATTATTATTACAGTGGTGCCTCGCAGGACGAAATTAATGCGTTCCGCGAGTCTCTTCGTCTTGCGGTTTTTTCGTCTTGTGAAGCACGGCTATTAGCGGCTTAGCGGCTATTAACGGCTTAGCGGCTTTAAGAAAAAGGAAACAAACTTGTAAGAACTCGCAAGACGTTTCGTCTTGCGAAGCAAGCTCATAGGGAAATTCGTCTTGTGGAACGACTCAAAAAACGCAAAACCCTTTTGTCTAGCGAGTTTTTCGTCTTGCAGGGCACCACTGTATTATTACTCTAGCATCCTTGGCAATGCCGTGGTTCAGGCTGGGGTGCCCTTTAAGGACTTTGGCACCATCGCCTTGCATGGCTTATCAGGACTGAAAGTGGCTTTCCTTGGATTTCTCCTAGTCAAGAGGAGATCAAAGCAGAGGACCACAAACAGACTGAGAGGGACTGTCGAATTTCGCCAGTTGTAGCAACATCCTAAGTAGTTTTTAAAAAGCAGGTATTTAAACATTTATCTACCCCCCCCCCCAATCCAGTTTAACCAAAGCAGCAGAACCAGTAAAATCTATAACTGTTAGCGAAACCTGGAAACTGAAGGGCCAGGGTAAATAAAACAGGTTGCCACCAGATGCTGGGGTGGGGGTGGGGGAGAGAGACGTTTGGTGCCAGGTGATTCTCTGGGGTGTCCCAGCCTGAAAAGGCTCTTCTATTCAAGGAGACCTGTCTGCAATCATCCTTGTCAGCACTCAAGGAATCCAATGAGGACCGAGCGTAAGGGTGTGAGAAACAGAAAAAAACAGGAAGTGGGGAGGGAGCTTCCTGGAGTGCCCTGAATGGTTGGCTGGCACCCTGGCCAGAAGGACTCCACACTGAATTTGTTTTTTACTGCAGGTTCCACTTGTATTCTGTCATTCTGGAATCCAAAGGCTCCCATGGTCTTCTGAAGACCCCACCCTTCCTTGCATCAGGGGAACTTGAGAAGAGACAATTATAGCAAGAGCAGCGCAGCGAAACACTCTGAAAGGGAAAAAGGGCTGAGTTAAGCAATTCCATGACAAATCACAAGAGCGTGCACGACGGATGTGCTGACAGTGCTGTTAATACACCAGCCATTTCCTAAGAAACTGAAGTGCAGGCATGCAACGGACTCCAGAGTCCCAACAGATAGGGATTCTCTCCTGGGCAATTTGCATTCCAGTTAAGGATAGCTTTAAGGGAGCGAAGAAGAGCAAGCTGCATTTCTAAGCTGTATCGTCTAAAATTTATTGCATGATTTCTGCTGCTAACCATCGTGATGCTAAGGAACCCTAGTGCGTGTCAGCTGACACTGAGGACAGAAATGAGGAGATCACACGCGAGCCCCGTGATGACTCAGTAAGGGGGACTCAGACCTTGGGGCAGCATCCAAATAACACGCCCTGTCCATGCAAGGTTTGATGTTTATGTAATAATAATAATAAATAATAATAATAATAATAATAATAATAATAATAATAATAATAATTTATAATTTACACCCCACCCATCTGGCTGGGTTTCCCCAGCCACTCTGGGCGGCTTCCAACAGAATATTAAAATACAATAACCTTTTAAACATTAAAAGCTTCCCTAAACAGGGGTGCCTTCAGATGTCTTCTAAAAGTCTGGTACAGTAGTTGTTTTTCTCTTTGACATCTGGTGGGAGGGCGTTCCACAGGGCAGGTGCCACTACCAAGAAGGCCCTCTGCCTGGTTCCCTGTAACTTGGCTTCTCGCAGTGAGGGAACCGCCAGAAGGCCCTCGGCGCTGGACCTCAGTGTCCGGGTAGAACGATGGGGGTGGAGACACTCCTTCAGGTATTCTGGACCGAGGCCGTGCAACAGAACTCCCGCCCCAGCAGGTCCTGAGCCCTCCTCAAATCTGCTCCAAAGGGTTGAGGGAACCTCTAGAAAAGATTTAGGGAATGCATGGATGGGAAGGATGGGGACAAATTCCATTGCACAAGCATAAATCCTGACAAGATACATTAGTTGGATGTCACCCTTACTTCTCCCTATTCGTGGCTAACGTTTATTCTATTTCTTAATCACCCTTCAACCAAAGAGCCCAGCACAATAAAAGTTAAAGCAAGAGTAAATCAAATAAATGCTTATAAATCACCATAGGTAAAGGTAAAGGGACCCCTGACCATTAGGTCCAGTCGTGACCGACTCTGGGGTTGCGGCACTCATCTTGCTTTATTGGCCGAGGGAGCCGGCGTGCAGCTTCTGGGTCATGTGGCCAGCATGACTAAGCAGCTTCTGGCGAACCAGAGCAGCGCATGTAAACACCGTTTACCTTCCCGCCAGAGCGGTACCTATTTATCTACTTGAACTTTGACGTGCTTTCGAACTGCTAGGTTGGCAGGAGCTGGGGCTGAGCAACGGGAGCTCACCCCATCGTGGGGATTCGAACTGCCGACCTTCTGATCAGCAAATCCTAGGCTCACAGCGCCACCCACATCCCTATAAATCACCATAAACATCTATAAAATATCAGAACCTTCAAAATACAGAAATAACAGCTGCTGCTTGGAAAATCTGTCAGTAGAGCATGAGACTCCTAATCTCTGAGTTGTGGGTTCGAGCCCCACATTGGGGAACAAATTCCTGCATTGCAGGGAGTTGGAGTAGATGGCCCCCTAGATGGACCCTTCCAGCTCTATGATTCGATGATCAAAACAGTGAAACCGCAAGCAGTAACGGCCTGCGTACAATATTCGGCTTGCCAGTTGTATGGCAAGCTGACATCTGATCAACCTGACATTAAGATGGATTCTGGTTTCAGCCACTCCAGATGCACACAGTTCCTTGCATGCTAAATGCTTAACTGAGCTCCTGCCATGGGGTAACACTCCCCTTCCTCTGTTATTTAGGAACAGATATTTCCATGCTAGACCTAACTGTTAAGCCATTACATTAGAACTCCTATGCTAACTTACGGTGAGGACTGACCATAGTTTGCCCTTTAATCCTGGGTCTGAAGCCATTACCTTTCGTCATGTCCTGTTCCCTTATTGTGTTTATCCTCGATTAAGCAACTGCGAGCGGTATCTTGCTGCAGTTTTGTGCAGGCAAGAGTCTCTCTATACAGTGGTACCTTGGGTTAAGAACTTAATTCGTTCTGGAGGGCCGTTCTTAACCTGAAACTGTTCTTAACCTGAGGTACCACTTTAGCTAATTGGGCCTCCTGCTGCCCCCCGCGATTTCTGTTCTCATCCTGAAGCAAAGTTCTTAACCCGAGGTACTATTTCTGGGTTAGCGGAGTCTGTAACCTGAAGCGCCTGTAACCCGAGGTACATGCAAGCTCCTGACAGATCTCTAGAGGTTGTTCCTTAATAAAAACAAGCGCTCTCCTTGGAGTCTTTTATCACTATCTGTAAGGAGATATGCAACGGATAACACCCTGTCGTGTTGTGACATAATCTCCAACACTGCTGACAGCACTGAGGTTTGCCCCATTCCTGTCTGCTGATCTGCACAGAGGCATTCTCGATAGCTGCTCCAGTTATGGAACTCCCTTCCCTTGGAATCTCACCAGAGCCTAGGCAACTTCATGCAGTGCTGTTAAAAAAATAATAATAAAGTCTTCTTCTGGGCTGGCTCTTGGTGGCTCTGGTCCAGCTGGGAGAAGGGTGGAGGCAGTAGCTGGAATCCGGTATTCAGAAGAGCTTTCAATTAGATGCTTTGTCATCCCAAGTTTATTTTATGGTCTTAGCTACGAGCCCTCGGGGGCTGTGCAAGACAAAAAGTAAACAAGTATTAATTAAAGCACGCTTTGCAGAAGGCCGTGCGCGAAATTAAGACCACATGCTCCCAAGGACACTAGAAATAAGCTGATTAAAGGTGCAGCACAGGTGGGAGATATGGGGAGCTACAAAGCAGAATTAAACCAGCAAACACCAGGAGGAGAGATGGAAGCGGCCGTGCTAGCTTTGAGGGGTATAGCCGCCCTTTGCTTGGTTGAAAGTGTATTGATTATCCTTGCATCCTGCAGCTTCAGTCCTGGAAATGGACTCTTTTAAGTGCATTACTGATTCAGCCAGCTAACAATTAAATGCCACGTCATTCTGTGAAAGACAAAGCACGCGAAACCACCCCCACCCCCTTCACTTGTGGCAGAACCGAGAACTCCCATGTGAAAAACCTGACAAGGCGGCTGAAACTCTGGTTTCTTAGGCCTTCCTCCATTAACACATGTGCAATTGAAGGAGGAAGGTTCAGAACAGGGGTGGGAACATATTTTTTTTCTGCCAGAGGGCCATCATTTCCTTCCGGTTATTTTTCGGGGGAGTGGGTCACATGGCCAGTGGGGAGCAGGAAAAAAGGAAGGGGAAAATGGGACAGCAATGGATATGAATTTTACCTTTGTGCAATAAGCTAGTTTACAATCCCCCACAAACCACCTCTTTATCCTCTATCAAAGCAAGCAAGAAGTATATAAATATAAGCCCCATCCTGTCCTGTCCCCTTTATAAAGACTTGAGGAATGAGATCATCACCCCACTCCTACTCACCATCACAGGCCGCCCATCTGCGGCCACATTGTTCTTTCTGTTATCAGATCAAAATGATCAGATAACAGCAAAGGTTGCTAGGTTTATCGAGGGTGCAATGAGATTAAGGGCCACTATCTGAACGATAGTCTTGATCATTTGATTGTCCTTTATATCCATTGTTGTCTTTTTAATTGCATATATTGCTTGTTTTATGTTGCTATGGCCATTGGCTAATGCAAATAAAGTTGGGGGGGGGGAATATGAGCCCCAAGGTGCAAAACTGCCACTGAGAATATATACCCAAATGACAGCGGAAATGAGGTGACACTGTCTCTTCCAAGCATGCTTTTTTGAGGGGTGGGGGGTCCTAAATTGAGTGACAACTGGATGACAAAGAACACAAATAATGGCCTATCCAATGCCATCAGGTGCTGATGGTAGTCTGGAACACACTGAGGATCGCCTGCCGAATCAAGTTGTCTTAAGACACTACTTTTAATTTATATAATATGGCTCCTATTTTTAATTTCTGTGTAAACTTGCAGTCATATATAATGGAGATGGAAACACTCAAACTACAGTACATGAGAGCTCTGGGTTACCTGCCTGGTGGAGGCCCAAAGGCATTTACCCACAATAAATTTTCCACTGCTCTATTTTGCTGGGAATTTTTTTAAAAAATTGGGTGCCAATCACAAATTTGGCATTAGGCAAACTTGGCAGCTTTACATTTTTAGTTTTGTTTACTAAATGCAAGTAAATCTGACACGATAAATTAGATCAGAAAGTTTTCTGAGGCAAATTGTGCTATGGAAATTAGCCTAACTTGCATAGGAAATTTTCCAATTCAAAATTTTCTGGAAAGCCCACATCACTGCCGTAGGGAACAGATTATAAACGCTCAAATCTGCTGAAGTTTTAACGAGTTTCCACTAAGCAGAGAAACAGTCTGCCACCAGCATTTGGGAACTGGTGGTAGGAACAGAGCAGGGGTAAGAAACCTATGGCCCTCCTCTAGGGACTTCCGGGGTGGCGCCACCGACAATGGCGGATTCCCTCTGAACTGGAGGGACCAGCTCCACGGGAATTGGGTCTTTTCCGCTACGGCGAAGCAGGGACCCTTTCAAAAATCACAGGCGGATGAAGCCTGTGACCATGGGACTCAGCGGGCACCCTTAGCGCCCCCCCAACCTGCAAACGAACCCACTAACGGGCTCCGAAGCGAAGAGGGGGAAGTGGCGCGGTGCTGAGAGTCAACTGCTTCTTCCGTGGAGCGAAGCCGCACAGCCGTTGCCGGAGAGCGCTGCCTTTTTCCTGGGACAATTTGGCTTCTAAAATAATCACCCGTGAGTACCTAAACTCGGACAATTGGACTTTAAATAAGGACTTGCGAGCAGAAAGGAAAATTGGACTTAAAAGTTTACCTCAATTTGGCACTGAAACGGGAAGGTCTAAACAGGAAGTCAGCCTTCCGTTTCTTTGTAGATAGATTAAAGCAAAGACATGGCAAACTAGAGCTCAGAAAATCGCCTGTAAAAGATTAACTTTCATCATTTAAAATTGTTGAACCCTCTTCGGAAACAGGAGAAGAGGGGGGATTTTTTCGGACTGTTTAAACCTGCAGAAGTGAGGGTAAAGTAAAGTAACTTTCCACCGTCCTGATCCTGGAGCGGGGTGTTAGGACTGACGTTTTTTGAAGCTCATTGACCAGAGACAACGTTTTTGACAGATAGCTATAAGAAGAGAAACATTGATTCCATTGTTCCCCTTCGCTTTTTAAAGGAACAAATATTGACAAGATATCTGAAAAAGGAAACTTTGTTGCTAGACTTGTTTTTAAAAGAAAGAACATGTATTCAGAAGCTCTGTTGTGTGCTTTCTATAAAACAAATGCCCTACTGGAACAGTTACATGAGAAGACGAATTTGATGACTGATTTGATCAGAAATTTTAAACAGGCAGTGGGAAAATATATGGAGCCCACCCAGGAATTAAATCAGGAGTGTGCCCTGACAGAACAGATGAGGGAAGAGGATGTTGCTGAATCTTGGGCGCCAGAGATGGAGGGAGCTGTGGCCCAACAGGAACATGAGCTTTTGGATTTGACAAATGAACTTGGAAAAAGCCAGATTTGGAAAGAAAAAGTTTGGTTTGGTTTGGAAATGGGGGGCTGGATAGACCCCCCTATGCAGGGATGTTTAAACTTTTCAAGTCTGGCAATGGGCCGTGAGATGTTTGGGGTTGTGGGGGCTCCTAATTTTGGTGGGATTTTGAAACATGTTCTTAAATACCACATGGAGTTTAGTGTGGATTATGGAAAAGGGGCTGATCTGTCGAGAAGGGTCAAAAACATTGTTAAGCTGGAGTTCCCACGAGTGAAACGAGCAGGAGACAAGGGAAAATACAGTTATAAATATGAAGAAGAGCTGCGGAAGGGACATGGAAGAGACTTAAGGGCCTCAGATACAAGGTTACCAGGTTAATGCGCTAGATCGATGGGATAAAAGGACTGACAAAACCCGGGACCAGGAGGAAGGGACACTGGATGAAGATTGGATTGTTTTTATTTCTTTTTTACTACTAGGATTGTTTTATAAAATTGATGAATGTTAGAAAAATGTTGGAATGAAATTACTTGGCTTTAGTAAAAATGTGTAAAGAATTACGTAAGAATATTATGGTTATGAGAAGTTGGTAAAAATAAGATTTAAGTTTTAAGTTTTAAGGTTTTTATAGTAAGATAAGATTAAAATAGTTTAAGGTAATGTAATGACAGAATATTATGAAATATGGAAAGGATTTGCTGCGACAATTAACAACTAGGATACAAAAAAAGGGAGGAGGAGGAGGAGGTCAAAGAAAGAAGGTAATGACAGTTGAGGATTTGAGAATACAGTGGTGCCTCGCAAGACGAAAAGAATCCGTTCCGCGAGTCTCTTCATCTTGCGGTTTTTTTCGTCTTGCGAAGCAAGCCCGTTAGCGGTTTAGCGGATTAGCGCTATTAGCAGCTTAGCGGGCTTAGCGGATCAGCTGATAAGCGGCTTAGTGGCTTAACGGATCAGCTGTTAAGCGGCTTAGCGGATCAGCTGTTAAGCGGCTTAGCGGATCAGCTGATAAGCGGCTTAGCGGCTTGGGAAAAAGGGGAGGAAAAGGAAAAAAACCCCGCAGGAACTCGCAAGACATTTTCGTCTTGCGAAGCAAGCCCATAGGAAATTCGTTTTGCGAAGCACCTCCAAAACGGAAAACCCTTTCGTCTAGCGGGTTTTCCGTCTTGCGAGGCATTCGTCTTGCGGGGCACCACTGTAATGGATTTGTTTTTAAATGTTTGTGGTGTATTTTTGTTTTTTTGAATTTGTATTGTTTGATGTGGTTTGTTTTTTTTCTTTGCTCTTTCTTTTTTCTTTCTCTACTTTGTTCTTTTTTGTAATTTAAAAAAAAATTCCAATAAATATCATTAAAAAAAAAAAAAAAGAAACCTGTGGCCCTCCAGATGTTGTTGGGCTCATATTCCAGCATTTCATGGGGCTGGACTAGATGACCCTTGGGGTCACTCCCAACTCTACAATTCTATGATTCCATCTCCCTATCAGCCTAAAATGGCTAATTGTCTGGGATGAAGGGAGCTGCAGTTCATCATCAACATCATCAAAAGAGTAATAGATTCTCTATTCCTGAAGTAGACAAAAGGACTGGAAATGTTCAGGGGGAGGGGAGTTTCTTTGTTTCCTCCCTCCCAGGCGCCCCCCATTTTTACAACGGAAAAGGGGAGAAAATCTGAGGGAACATCGAAGAACATCCTATGGAAAGGTCTTCTCCTTTGGAATGAGTGAAATGCCTTTGCTAGACAAGGTCTTACTCTTCCAAAATGTTCAGTATGAAAATTGTTGTGCAAGACAATCTACTGTATCAGAGGATAATTTCTGTGTAAACTTGCAGTCATATATGATGTTCAAAATCGTGTGTGTGTGTGTAATTTGCATTTAGAGGAGGTTGGCATCTTTATGACAGGAGTACAAGCTGTTGTGAATTGCTGCTTTCCTTGTTCTGGTGACCTCTGATCTAGGCCCCATCTAAAGCATACATTTAAAACAGTATTATACCACATTTAACAGTTATGGATTCCCTCAAATAATCCTAGGAAATCTAGTTTAAGGGGAATAGCCACCTCCTTTCAACTCCCAGCACTACAAAATCCCCACAGTTCCATGGCAAGAGGGATTGCCTGTTAAAACCACTCTGGAAGTGGTTGGAGGTATAAGAAAAATCTGCTATCCTTCTGACCAAATACCTCCCTCCCCCACATACCTTTCTAGAAGGCATTTATACTTTTGAGGTTGCAATCCTATCTGGGAGTTAAGTCCACAAAACACAACACACATTATTTCTGCATAAGATTGCTCAGTAAATTCCATAAATACAGTAGAATTCTACAGATACCATCTAAGTCTCCTTCGGCCAAAAACAGTTGTATTTGTTAGTGATATTCACAATGCAGCTATCAGCCAGGTTTAAACAAGCATTCAGGTGAAGCCTTCCCTTTCAATAGAGAAACAGCCAACATGGCTTAAAGGTGGTCATCACAGTCTGACAGGCAATGCTTGCTGAAAGGTACATTACCCAGGAGACAAACAGACCTAGTTTAAAACTCAGGTTTAAAAGCTGCCTATTTTATGCACTGGGTAGTAAGGAGTTTTACAATTTCAAAGAAAAAATAAATAACCTTTTTTTGCAGCCAATCAGAGTAATACCCACAGCTGAAGAGAAAGACTCTGCATGCATTTGTTTGTAAGAACAGTACAAAATAAGGTTCTAGTTGCAATCAGATCTTAGCGCACCAAGGAACTAGTGGCAATTCTCGTGCATATAAAAGTGTAGCTGAAGAGCACATTTTCAATAGAGCTGATGGTTTAATTAAGGCAGACATTAACCAAATTGATTTAGTATTTCCATCTGTCCTATTGAGCATCTGAAGTCTACAGACTTAGCATGCTTAAAAGGTCATATATATCTATACTTGCTTTATTCTACAAGTTAAACTGCTCTTGAAATCAACTGATAACGGTTAAGAGATGAACAGGCCTGTATTAAGCTAACAGCACAAACCTGCCAAAAACCAGGCACTTTTAAATCCCCCTGAAATCAAGGAGATTAATTTAAGCATGTGTTTAATCTTCCACTCAAGTCCCTACTAAGTTCACCTACTCCCAACTATTTATTGCACAGCAGCAAACTATTGTTTTAATATAGCTACCATCTGAAGCCATGGTTTGTTGTTGACTTACAAACCATGGCCTTCTAAAACTGCGGCATGGCATCGCTTGAGAACCTGACACCCTTTCTTAAACAGTTTGGACACTCTGTCCTGTCCCTGGAAGGCTAACACGCTACAAGGGAATGAGACAAGAACAGCTGGAAAACAAAACAAACTTTCCATGCTGAAGGTTCCAGGTTCAATCTGTTATCTCCAGTTAACAGGATCACATAGGAAGTGATACGGAAAACCTCTTTCTGAGACCCTGTAGAGCTGCTACAGTATGAGCAGATAGAAGCTTGACTGTCAGACAGCTTTATGTACCGTATTTTCTGGCGTTTAAGATGACTGGGTGTATAAGACGACCCCCCAACTTTTCCAGTTAAAATATAGTGTTTGGGATATACTCGCTGTATAAGACTACCCCTCTTCCAACACACACCAAATAAAAATTTAAAAAACCAGTCTCCAGTCCGTCTCAGAAATCCGCTCCACTTTCCAGTGGCCGGGGGCTTCTGGGGCCAATTTTCAAGTGTATTTCTGCTTTATCTAGAGAGCTTGGTGTCCTCTGATTTAATTTGCTGTCATTTTATCCTTTGGTGGAGAGTTGCTGCAGGAGCTGCTGCTGTAGTCGGCGTATAAGACAACCCCCAACTTTTGAAAAGATTTTCCTGGGTTAAAAAGTAGTCTTATACGCCAGAAAATACAATATTCACCATTTGCTACTGAGTCCTCCTCATTTGCTAACTGAACCATTATTTTTCTATAATAATTATCTTTTTGTACCTCACTGTTTTCATTTAAGTTTTTATTCTTTATTGGTTTTGCACAGTATTTGTAGTTCAGCAGATTTGCTCTAAATCATTTTAAAATTAATGATCGAAAATGGATTGCCTGCTTTGTAAAGTTCATTTTTCATTATCCCTTAATGAATCGCTTCATAAATGAAACGACATAATTAATAAAAAACAGAGCTTTTACTTAACATCTCTCCCTTTCTCTGCTTGCTGTCCTACTATACCAGGAGGCAAAGCAAGCACACCTGGGGAAATGGATGGGGTTCTTAAAATAAGAGATCACCGTGCTCATTGCAATGTTGGGGCTGTTATGTCAGAATAACTTACCAGACACATTAATTGACGTTCCTGCATCTATAATCCCACTGTTGGGTCTTACGCAGTATCTGCGTGGTGCTGTGGTCTTCACCTTGAAGCACACATTTCTGTCTGTAGGGTTGCCAAGTTTCAGGTTCGTGGTGACGACGTCTGTGAATGGGCCTGCGGGACGAAACAAAGGACAAGTCAAAATATTTTTCAAATATTTCAGAAAGTACCTTGGGCTTTTCTATTCCTACAGATGTGTGCACCTACCAGGAGGCTAGAGCTCAGAGTTCGAAATTAGCCAGGTGCCAATAACATTTTGAACCTGGCTATCACCTACCTGCGACCAAGTGAAGGTGCCCAGACTCCACGATGGCGCCTGACATCTCCACCATCTGGAGGTCTATGGATCTTGACCATTTTCACACACTAGCAACACTTCCTTGTAGAATTCTATTTGTTATGTTTTACCAGCAGTGAGAGATTTTACTTTCTTGGGCTCCATGATCACTGCAGATGGTGACAGCAGTCACAAAATTAAAAGATGCCTGCTTCTTGGGAGAAAAGCAATGACAAACCTAGACAGCACCTTAAAAAGCAGAGACATCACCTTGCCAACAAAGGTCCGTATAGTTAAAGCTATGGTTTTCCCAGTAGTGATGTATGGAAGTGAGAGCTGGACCATAAAGAAGGCTGATCGCCGAAGAATTGATGCTTTTGAATTCTGGTGGTGGGGAAAATCTTGAGAGTCCCATGGACTGCAAGAAGATTCAACCTATCCATTCTGAAGGAAATCAGCCCTGAGTACTCACTGGAAGGACAGATCCTGAAGCTGAGGCTCCAATACTTTGGCCACCTCATAAGAAGAGAAGACTCCCTGGAAAAGACCCTGATGTTGGGAAAGATGGAGGGCACAAGAGAAGGGGACGACAGAGGACAAGATTGTTGGACAGTGTTCTCGAAGCTACCAGCATGAGTTTGACCAAACTGCAGGAGGCAATGGAAGACAGGAGGGCCTGGCATGCTCTGGTCCATGGGGTCACGAAGAGTCGGACACGACTAAACAACAACAACCAGCACAATCAGAATGAATTTCAGGAAACAAACAACAACAAAAAAGACTTTCAAACCGTCTGGCCCAAAAATGGCAACTAGGCATTCCGTTTTGGAGGCTGCAACCCTGGTTTAAGGAGCTTATAAATCTGAGCTTCTAACACTGCCTCCTGTGTGCTGGGACCCCATGACAGACATACAAGAGGCAAGCCAAGTTATCATTCCTTCTATTTTTGTGGTTCAGACTGTGTGTGGCACTACTGACAGTAAGAGCTGTTCGACAGTGGAATTTGCTGCCAAGGAGTGTGGTGGAGTCTCCTTCTTTGGAGGTCTTTAAGCAGAGGCTTGACAACCATATGTCAGGAGTGCTCTGATGGTGTTTCCTGCTTGGCAGGGGGTTGGACTCGATGGCCCTTGTGGTCTCTTCCAACTCTATGATTCTATGATTCTACTTAGGTTGCCAAAATAGCACAAAGGTCTGCACGATCCAACATTTGCAGAGCTATTTTTTTAAAAGAAAGAAAAAACCCTACGGCAGGGGAGGAGGGCCAAAAAGACTAGAAAGGACTGAGCATGCAATATGTGGTATAGAATAATGGTTGGAGGAAACCAGGGACGTGGTGGGGAGAGGGTGGAATTGAGTGACCTGAACCTGTACCAAAACACTCTGCAGCACAGCGTTTTGTTGCAGGCTCCCCAGTTGCTGACCCCCTCCCGAACTGTAAAATGGGGATGAGGCCAGGGCACAGGCACATTTCTAGCTGCCACCCCAGTGAATTAATAGCTAAGCTGACCTCTGGCCCCATAACTTCCTGGCTCACAACCCTTGCTCTTTACTGTGCGGCACCAGCACTTGATTCCATTTGTGTATTGCTCCGGCAAATGTTTTCTAGAGCTGCGTTTAGACGTATGAGGTTCCCAACTTTAAATAGCAGGGTATGCAAAGCCTTGTTAGCACCAGTTATAAATAGCCCCCAAGTAAACTATATTATAACTCAGCTTGCAGATTCTCCAAGTTTCTAAATGGGATGTTGCTATTATGGGCAGATATGAAAGGTCAGGAGTTAATTACTTCTCTGGTCAATAGCTGAAGGAAGCTGCCAGAGGATAAAATTTCAGGTATGACTTCTGACTGCAGTTTAGATTTTTATGAGTTCCCTTCTAGCCTAGAACTGTTTTGGTTTATTTTATTTCATTTTTGTGCTTCCTTATGAGAAGATGCACAAAATTTGCACCAGACCACCGCAAGTTCATCTTACGTACAGTGTTACCTCGGGTTAAGTACTTACTTAGTTCTGGAGGTCCGTTCTTAAGCTGAAACTGTTCTTAACCTGAAGCACCACTTTAGCTAATGGGGCCTCCCGCTGCCGCCGGAGCCCGATTTCTGTTCTCATCCTGAAGCAAAGTTCTTAACCTGAAGTACTATTTCTGAGTTAGCAGAGTCTGTAACCTGAAGCGTATGTAACCCAAGTACCACTGTACTGTAAAAAAACCAAAGCAACACAAAAAACCCCCTCATTATTTTCCCTAACATTGCAGAATTTTGATCAAGATTGGCCGCTAAAAGGTATATTAAGAAGCAACAGCATACTCGCAGATAGATATGCTTTCTGCATGTGGTTAATAGATTCCCTAGGAAGAAAACAAAATGGAGCATTCTTCCTTTCCTTTCAAAAAGCTCCAAGTAGGCACATGGCAGAGGTTTATAAAATTATGAGCAGCATGGAAACAGCTGGTATTCTCTCCCCCTTTCCCCGGCAATACTTGAAGTTAGGGGAGGCACCCTATGAAAGCTATTTGCTTAAGAATCGGGTCAATTGACTTATGGAACTCATTACCACAATATGTGGAAACAGTCGCTAGTTTCATATGGTTTAAGGCTAGATGCTGGGATTAGATGAGGGCTGTTGCCTTCTTGTTTGTGCGGTTCCCAAAAACATATGGCCAAGTGGATTTATTTTTAGTCTCACCCAGCAAGACGAAGTCTTGTGTTCTTTAATCTGCAGCATTGACAGCAAGCTAGGCGAGACAGGTTAGTCTTAACAACTGATCCTAATTTCTTTGCTGCAATTTATTGTACTAATAAAAAAATTATACGGACTTCACCATAAGGTCCCAAGGTGGGTTTCAATAATACACAATTATAGACAAAATTAGAACTGATCCACTCAGAAGAGAATGGTATAAATAATGGCTGTAAGTGTATATTTAACGTGAATCATAATCCTCTGGACTTTTAATCGGATGTTATTGGACACAGTGGACCGATCTCTGTGTCACGCTAAACTGTGGTCAATAAGTAGAAGCTAGTTTTCAGTCTGCAGTGTGGATGCCATCAATTCTTACCTAGCAACGAAAATCAAACTGCACAGTGCAGCCTTCCTTCCAAACAGGAATAGGTAAAGCACAACCACACACAAATCCAAGTCTAAACAAAAATATGTTATGTTTCTCCAGGAGAAAATAATGGGGCTCTATGCATCCTTTGTCTGAAGGCCCAGACTCATTCTAGAAAACTTGTTTCGCAGGAGGGATTTAAACAGCCATGGCTCGCTCACTGCAAAGAATCCTGGGAACTGTAGCTTGATAAAAAGGGTGCTGAGAGTTGTTCTCAGATTCCTCTCTCAGACCTACAATTCCCAGAGTTCCTTGGGAAGACAGACTGGTTGTCAAACCTCCCTGAAAATGGTGAGGGGGAACAAGGGTCTTGTAACAACCGTCAGCACCTTTAACAAACTGCAAGGGAAACTACAACGAACACAATGCACTAAAAGTTAATAATGAGAAGATCAGAATGGTATTTTGGGGTGGGGTGGGTAGGGACCTGGCTATCAGCTAGGCTTTGGTCAAGAGAGCAAAAGGACATATTCACACCCTATTATATTTTTCTGAGAAATTTTATAGACTACAACAATAGTTAGCAGCCCAGAAGCCGGCGAACAATTCCTCCAAAAAGAACAAAGAATACTGCATAATTTCCAAGTTTGCCACAGTTCATTTTGTACTTAATATACCAGCGGCGCATCAATCTAAACTAACCACTTTGTGCAGTGGCATTATAGAACTGCATATATTTTCAAGTAAAACATGTGCTAAAGGAACTATGGCAAAAGAACATTATGTCTATTCTAAAAGTTCAGAGTCAGCCACACAGCCCAAACAGTTGAGACCTTTGCACACTCTTACAAGGGGGCTTGGGAAAGGGCTATAAGGGGGCTTTGTGGCAGATGAGTCAATGTCCGCCAAGCTTGAAAGCCGCTAGTCTGGACTACCTCTACTGACAACAGCACTAAAACAATTTTTTAAAATCACCACCGACGACAGGAGGTCGGCACAGAATCCGTAGCTAAATGCTTTCGTATTTTAAGTGAGGCACTTTCTGTATTTTTTAAAAAAGGAGCAAGCTAACACATCAATATAGACAGACAGTACTTAATGCATCATGCATTAAAAATAAGAAGCCGCGTTATATACCTCTGCTGTAATTCTAGCCAATGGATGGTATTCCAAGTACCGTGTCCCAACTGTACAAGGATTTCCTCTTGCACAACAGGCCTCCCCCCTTCATCACAGCTGGCACCCTACCCGTCTTTTCCAGGGGGTATAGGTAATCCCATGCAGGAGGGAGGGAGTGGGAGACAAGTAGAAATCGTCACGCTGGTTAAATGTTCACTTAGTGCTATTTTGGATTCCACCCAACATGCCTTACTGTTGGATTGTCTTGCTAAAGATCTGCCTTTCACGAACTGACACCCTCTTGCTGTGCTGGTTGAGGCTCATGGAAATTGTAGTCCAAATCACTAGGCTGGGAAAGGCTGGTACGGACTGTAGGAAGGCATCCCAGGAATACATACGGGAGTTGTGGTTTTTCCACCTGCAACTGCAACAGAGCCTTTGGCCCTTCCTTGTAATTTCCTGCAATGTGCTGCAGGGAGGGTATATATGCATGATGGACTGCGACTGCATGTAGAGAAGAGGCACCCTTTTGCTCTCATTTCTACCAGTTAATATGTCAGTTTCCATATAGTCATCAATCTAGACAGCATAGGCTTTGCATCCATGGTTTTTAAACTAGAGAAAATGAGCAGGGATTGTGGGGAGGGGTAATGAAATTCATGTTTATGCAGGGCTCTTTGGTGCAATGGGTCAGTGCGCCTGGCTTGGTGGTTCGAGCCCATCCGGGGGCAGCTGCGGGCAGGATTCCTGTATTGCAGGGGGTTGGACTAGATGACCCTCGGGGTCTCTTCCAATTCTGATTCTATGCACACACATGCCATCATTTAGCATCTCTAAAGCTGTGTGTGACAACTTTTCGCCTTCGCCTTGCATCTCTGGAGACGCATGTAATTAAGCCGGCATCAGCATAATCTTATCCTAAGAACGTTGTGAAACGGGAAGCCAGGAGGATATGCAAAATAACAATTTCTGCAATTCCTTTGTTGGGAAATGTTCATTCGAAATATGAAAAGCTTAAAATCGCAAAGAGAGAATGGTAGTCTGCCTCTGCCTTTGTCATCTGCCACCAACTTAAAATTTCATACATTCTAGTTGCCAGGCGTATTTCAGAGCAACATGCAGATTCTACACCCACCTAAGTCTATGTGGATCAGATCATGGCTCGCCACACAGCTCTTGAACACAAAAGCTGAATAATGAGAAGGCTAAGGGTCTGCCACCCCAGATAGTACATGAACCAGGTTTTGTCTGAACATATGGCCCATCATCCACTCTACTAGCCATGCAGCGACACCAGTCTTCACCAACATTCATGCTGACTGAGGCTGATGGGAGTTGTAGTCCAAAACAACTGAAGGGAATCAGGCTGGAGAAGGTTGAGCTACAGCAGAGGAGTACATGGGGAAATGCTGAACCACTTTCACTTAGAACACAGGAATTGCATTGCAAAGGCTATTTGCAAAAGGAAAAAAAGAGAAAGGACAGTGATTCATCGAAGAGAGTTCTTTCCAGTTAAACAAAAGGAAACACTGCATAGGACAGAACCATAATTAAAAACTTAAGCCACAATTTCTACATTCAAACCGGAAAGGGAAAACATAAAAAAAAAAAACTGAACATGATTAAAATGCCAAACTTGAAACGCTGTGCATTGTTCTGCAGTTTATTTACTCTGGATTGATTAATCCTTTTCCACTTAAGTCCGCTAGATGCACAGCCTCTGCTTGGTAGCAAAGCGTCCCACCCAGCGCTGCCCTCTCCCCCAGTTAAGACTTTCCTTTGGAAGAACACAATGGAAACTCCAATGGACTTTTCCTACATACCTAAAGAACAAACAAAACAAGTTTTGTAAGCTCAAAATTCCTTGGAGCAGGAGTGGGCAGACTTCAAAGAGAATCTATGTTGTTTGCATTAAAACTCATAGGTCCACCAACCAAAGTAAAGGACCCCTGACAGTTAACTCCAGTCGCAGATGACTCGAGTTGCGGCGCTCATCTCGCTTTACAGGCCGAGAGAGCCAGCATTTGTCCGCAGACAGTTTTTCTGGGTCATGTGGCCAGCATGACTAAGCCGCTTCTGGTGCAACAGAACACCGAAACCAGAGCAGTGCACTGGAAATGCAGTTTACCTTCCTGCTGGAGCGGTACCTATTTATCTACTTGCACTTTTTGGCATCCTTTTGAACTGCTAGGTTGGCAGGAGCTGGGACAGAGCAACAGGAGCTCACCCCGTCATGGGGATTCGAACTGCTGACCTTCTGGGGTTTAGACCACAGCGCCACAGCGCCACCAACCAAAGGCAGATGCAAAAAATAGGGGAGACACAGAAGTAAGGAACATATCCTGCCTTAGCACAGCCTCAAGAGTTGGTTTTAGTACCAGAACTGGGCTCACCATCTTTTCACCCAAACTTCCACTCCCAATCGTTCACAGTTATTTCCATTTCTGAGAAATAAAAATATGAGGATCAAAAACGCCTGGGAATTTACTGCAAATCATTCAGAAATTTACCAGTAGATCCTGGTGTGTCTTCTGCCCATCTCTGCCTTAGGGGGCTGCTGGTTATTTGGCAACACCACTTTAGGGAGATAACGCGAAGGTGATGAGATGCCTCACCTGTCACCGAGGCGGAAGCAAACACTCCTAGGAAACCGTCGTGTGCAACTCAAAATGGCAATCTCCCAATATAATTTATCCGGTGCATTTTGGACCAGTAAGACAGCTGAGTGGGACTCTAACAACTCTGCAACACAAGCAAAAATAGCCACCCACACAGCAAAGTATGCACAAGTTTCAAAAGTCTTCCTTGCTTAGGTTTCAGTTTCAAACAAACATCTGTTTTGGGTTTTGTTTTGTTTTGTTTTGAAAAAAAGGATTAACGTTTTAGATTCCATAACTGGGCTGTCCTATTTGTTCACAGGATATGAACTGTATGTATGTGTAAGAGTTGGAGCAGTATTGTGTAATCTCTCAGTGTTTAAGGTGTAAGAGAGACTTCAAGGCCCAGATAAGCAGGCTGGGGCAGCCACCCCCCTATGTAACACAGACATGCGAAAAAACACGGAGCAGCTTTTCTGACCTTGGTACCCATCAGATGTTTTGGACTACAACTCCCATTCGTTCCAGCCTGTGCAGTCTTGATGCCAGGTACTGATCTGAGTTGTAGTCCAAACACGGGCAAAGGTAAAGGTAAAAGGTAAGGTAAAGGACCCCTGGACGGTTAAGTCCAGTCAAAGGTGACTATGGGGTTCTGGCACTCATTTTGCTTTCAGGCCGAGGGAGCTGGCGTTTGTCCACAGACAGCTTTTTTGGGTCATATGGCCAGCATGACTAAACCACTACTGGTGCACGGAGGACCGTGACGAGTGCCAGAGCGCACGGAAACACTGTTTACCTTCCTGCCGCAGTGGTACCTATGTATCTACTTCCACTGGCATGCTTTCAAACTGCTAGGTTGGCAGGAGCTGGGACAGAGCAACGGGAGCTCACTTCATTGCGGGGATTCGAACTGCCGACCTTCCGATCAGCAAGTCCAAGAGGCTCAGTGGTTTAGGCCACAGTGCCACCCGTGTCCCTACCCAGAGGGCACCAGGTTGAGGAACAAATGGCCGTGAACCTGCCAAATCCCTGCCCTTTGCAATATTATTTATTAAGTATTAATCACAAGTCGATGTACAATATAAGGTAACCATATTTCAAATGCAAAACACTCGGGATTCAAATGCAACTTGCAGTAAGGCACTCAGCTCTGGCGAACACACACACAAAAATGTGCCACAGTTCATATGCAACACTTACCCACCCCCTACAAGCACCACAAACTTAATCTTTAAAACTAACTTCACACAAAGAAGCAGCCAATATAAGAGGTCTGCTGATACAAAACGGTTTTTGCCTGGCACTGAAATCATTATATAAGATTTGGTGCAAAGTAGACTTCCCTAGGGAGAGCATTCCAAACATTGGGGAGGGGGCAACAGCTGAAAAGGGCTTCTCCCTTGGCAACACCTTTAAACCTTTTTGGAGAGCGAAGGAATATATTGTTTAGAAAAGATTCCCTCACCCGTCACCAGATTCCTACTCAATTGCAGCAACCAGGCAAATTCATACTTACAAGTCTGATGTGGTAAAATCTTTCAAACACATCAAGTGCACTGGACCACTTAAGTATAAAGTTATTGTCAGATATGTACGGCTCCATGTCCATTAGCCAGGCAGCACTAGGCCCAATATTACCATTGTCTACTTCATAGTTGTGCAGCATGTTCTAGGATGGAGGGTATGTCCTGCTGGCTTCACTAAAACAGCTCCTCATTCATAAAAAGAGAGAGGCATTCAAGCATGCAATCTCATGGAAGCTCTTTGCACTCATCACTGTGGCAGCTGCCTCACCTGTCACCAATCCCTGTGTGTACAATGTTGTACAACTGGCTTTTAACCTGGCCAGTGTTTCCCAAACCTGGGTCTCCAACTGTTGTTGGACTACAACTCCCATCATCCCTAGCTAGCAAGACAAGTGGGTCATGGATGATGGAAACTGTAGTCCAAAAGCAGCTGGAGACCCAAGTTTGGGAAACACTGGCCTAGAGCAGAGCTTTCCAAACTTTTCATGTTGGTGACACACTTTTTGAGACATGAATCATTTCGCGACGCAGTAATTCAGTTCTGCATCGTTTTGTGACACAGTAATTCAGTTTTACTAGCAGACCGGATGTTAAACTAACCCCTTTCCAGCCCCAGGAGGAGCACGGGGAGCATTCGTGCAACACGGCAACACGCTAACTTGTCGTGACGCAGTTTGGAAAGCTCTGGCCTAGAGGAACTTCCAAGCCTTTCCCCACGTTCTGCTAAAGAAGGAGCGTCAACCTTTTTACACCAGAGACCTACATTAAACAAAAAGGACAGAGGCCACCATTGGAGTATGTCATGTGCTGAAGAACATGGCAAAACAAGACAGCCATCTGCACCAGTTGGACTGATCTAAACCCATTGCACAGTTGTAGTTATTTTATTTTGAGGATTTTTATTTTATTTATTTCACAACCCTTTCACCCAAACTTGTCTGCTTCTCTGTTCATTGCATTTTATTTATTGATTTATTTATTTATTTGCAGGCGGGGGAAGAATGATGGGTGTTTGTCACCATTCTGGGAAGACTCAACCCACCCAGAGTTCTCCTGCATGCACAGACAGCATATGGGGTGTGGTCACAAAAGGCTTTGGAGACACTCAGTCTGCATGCACACCATACATTTAAAATACAGTGGTACCTCGGGTTAGGTACTTAATTAGTTCCAGAGGTCCGTTCTTAACCTGAAGCACCACTTTAGCTAATGGGGCCTCCCACTGCCGCCAGGCCGCCGGAGCACGATTCCTGTTTTCATCCTGAAGCAAAGTTCTTAACCCGAGGTAATATTTCTGGGTTACCGGAGTCTGTAACCTGAAGCATGTGTAACCTGAGGTACCACTGTAGATGACTTTCCCCAATAAACCCTGGGAACTGTAGTTTAAGGGTGCCAAGAATGGAGGACTGACAAAGCCCATTCCCCAAATATTTTCTATGCAACAGAGCAAACTAGCAAGGCCTGTCCCCCTGGCTATAAAGCAGTGCTTTAAATGATTTGATGTTCCTTGTTTTCATAGGAACCAACAAGGCTTTTCCTCTGAAGTTTGCAAGATTTACACTTGAACCTGTGACAATCCAACACGAGTGGAGAACATAGGAAACAACTTCAAGGCTCGGGGTAAGAGAATAAGCAGAGAACAGAAGGACAGTTACAGGCATATATTGTGCTATTCTGTCTGAACAAGGGGGGGAAACCCATTGTTCAGCACAATGATTTTAACAGTTCTGGTTGTGCTTACAACTTTTATCTGGTACAAGCACTCAAAGGACAGCCCTGTGCAGAAGCAGGAAAAGCAGAAGAAAGGAGGTTTCTGTTTGCTGGCTTCTCTGACTGCTCATTGAGCATTCCCAGTACAAAGCTGAGATAGCAAATAGGACAGTACCATCTTGGGCAGAAACTAGGAAAGGCTGTTTTCATCCATACAGGGATCTTTTGCCCAACATGGGGCTCAAACCCACGACCCCCAAGATTAAGCGTATCATGCAGTATGGAATGAGACATCCCAGCTAGGACTTCAATGTGATCTATGAACATTATCTACACAGGAGCCAACTGCAGGCGGGCATCCGGGTAATTTTATTAAGCCCCTATGAGCTGCACTTTCAGAATGCAAAAGACGACTTTGCACTGCTACTTGGGCTTGAGGATTCTCTGTCAGCATCGCCCTTGAGCCAGTGCCACCGACTGGACTCATCCACTTCAGCCCCGACTGGGCTAGGCGAGCTGGGTAGCACTTCCAGAGACCACCTTCTGCACAGGAACAGGTCAAAGTGCTGTGGACTCACAGCTTAGAGTTGTGAGCACCGGATTCACTCCAACAAGAAGACAGTCGTCGCACAGCAGAGTACAGCAGAGCATAAACGACTCGGAGAGCAGCTCTGTAGAATATCTTCTTTTATTCTATCTACAACTATAATACACAACTATGTACAGAGCTAAATGAGGTCTAAGCGAAAATGCTGAACTGCACTGAGTGTCTGCAGCTGCTCTTAGCAGCAACCTTATCTATACACACAATCTCTAACACTCAGTCTCTCTCTCTCCGACACACTGACTGACTGATGTTAGGCTGGAGCGGAATAAGCAGAGAGCAGAACACCGCCCCTCCTCTCTGGAACATCACCAGACTCATCAGCAGATTCTTGGATATGGGAGGGGTGAAATCTCCTCATTCTCAACACTTTACTGCTGATGCAGGCGTGTTTGTTAGATGGTTCCCTGCGCTAAGGCATGGACAGCCAGCTTGAGGTATGGGAGGCACAAGCAACCCAATCACGGCACCCCAAGACATGAGAACGGGCGGTGAAAAGGTAACACAACCAGATATGCAGCCCAGAAAATGGCTGCCCAGCGGTGGACCAAGCAATATTGTCACCGAGATTTTCTGCTAGTTGTAGCACCGTTAGAAACTTTAACCGAATGAAGGTTTACAAGTTTCAACCGTTCCCCCTTAAGGGGAACTACCACCTCTGCATGAATGGTAAGTATTCAGGCAAGCTGCAATTCGTATTAGTGAAATCTAAGGTGGAGGCTTGCATTAAGATACTTCCTCCCCTTTGGAACGAGGGGCTTCATTAGCCAGGCATGCAAGACAAGGTGGGCAGATGGCAGAGAAGGGCCCACAATCTAGTTTTGTGTTGGAGAACCTAGGTCAGGGTTTCCCAAACTTGGGTCTCCAGCTCTTTTTGGACTACAACTCCCATCATCCCTAGCTAGCAGGACCAATGGTCAGGGATGGTGGGAATTGTAGTCCAAAAGCAGCTGGAGACCCAGATTTAGGAAACCCTGACTGAGGCTATAGTTGCTTATTGCTGGGAGACTTGCAAAGTTGGAACTCTGTCTAATATCCAGGATGTCACTTCTTAAGAGTGCATGAGGCTCGCTTTTCATATATTACTATTAACGTATATACCTTCCTGTCCCAACACTGGACCCCAAGTTGGCCAACAACCAAATTAAAATCCAGCTTTTAAACTCCTGCTGAAAACTTTTCCATTATGTCAGGTTTATGCAGGCAATTAAGAACATATATTTCCAAAAAAAAGTTTATATAGTTTCAAAATTTTATGGTTCTGTGTGCTGTTGTTGTAACTACCTTGTTATCTTTTATGAATATTTTTAATAAAATAGAGTTATGTCTTCACAATTAAGAAACTGTTCGTGTACTCTTTGAAAGTTTGACACACTTTTGCAAACAGGATGTTGGTGTGTACATTCCAACATGATACTTATGGAAGGCAGATTTGAGTTGTGCATAAAATATAATTGAGACTGCACATGCAAACAGAGATGGCTGAACTCTCTTACAAGGAAAGAAACAAGCCCTATACAGTGGTACCTTGGTTTACACCCTTAATTCGTTCCGGAGGTCTGTTTGTAAACCAAAACAGGTTGTAACCCAAGGTGCGCTTTCGCCAATGGGGCCTCCAGGAAAAAAAATTGTTCGTAACCAAAAAGAAGAAGAAGAGGGGGGTGGGTTGTAATCCAAAACATATGCAAACCATACTGTTTGTAAACCAAGGTACCACTGTACTGTTAAGAGCCTGATTCTGCAACTTTCTGCATCTTCATACATTCAGCTGAAGCAGAATTTATGTATTCACCAGGCCAATGAGATTTTATAAATGGGGCACTCAAGCCCTCCCTCCAATAACTAGAAATGTTATTTCATCCCACTGCATGCTTCTAAGCTGCCACACTACCTGTTGCCCCGAACGCTTTCAAGCATATCCACAAGTAATCACAAGAATTAGGCGCTAGCTTCTTCCTTCCACAAAGCTGGAGAACTACCTAGAACTACATTGCTGTTTCTACCATAAACACCTCTTTGAAAAGCATTTAAGATGTTGCTATAAACATCCTCTGAGCACAGAAAGCTGGCCTACTTAGGCTTTCAAGCCCTGCAGAAACTGGAAATTATAAAGAGTGTTTTTATGGTATTCAAATTTCAGCTTTCCCGCCTTCCCCATAATAAAATGAAACTGCAACCAGGAACATGCTGTTAAGTGTGTAATTGTTTCCAAGAAGCTTAAAACGAAGTCTAATTTATGGCAGGGGCACTAGAGTCCTCCAGCAAATTCTTGTTGCAGAAACCGCATGGGTTCGAGGGAAAAAACAGGGGGCTCAAAGTGATAGCACAAAAGAAATACTTGATGTGACTACCAGAGAGTGCATCACATACACAGTAAGGATTCTGTCAACTGAGCAGAACTTATCAGCCGTATGACATACCGTATTTTTCGCCCTATAGGACGCACCTTTTCCCCTCCAAGAATGAAGGGGAAATGTGTGTGCGTCCTATGGGGCGAATGCAGGCTTTCGCTGAAGCCTGGAGAGCGAGAGGGGTTGGTGCGCACCGACCCCTCTCGCTCTCCAGGCTTCGCGTAGCTCTCCGCAAGCCATGGGAGCCCGCGCTGGGCTCCCACGGCTTGCGGAGAGTTGCCTGCATGCTGAAGCCTGGGCGCGCTGAGCTCAGTGCGCCCAGACTTCGCGCAGCTCTCCACAAAGCGCGGGAGCCCGGCGCTGGGCTCCTGCGGCTTGCGGAGAGTTGCCTGTTCTGGGGGCTGGGGGAAGCTCGGGCTTCCCCTGCCCCAGCCCCGCGCCTGGGGGGGAAATAAATTTGTTTCTCTTTATTTCCCCCCCAAAAAACTAGGTGCGCCTTATGGGACGGTGCGTCCTATAGGGCGAAAAATACGGTACCTGTTGTCTGAATCCAATCTTAAGATTCTGCTACACAATCTAATTTCTGAAGGATGACACAGCTGCAATTCCCCAACGCAGACAATTGTGCCTTTTAAAAAACGTTAAGCTAATGGACAAAAAATGTCTTCAACGTTTTGTCATTTCTGTGACAATCCCATTATCTGACAATATATATTTGATTTTGAATATTCATGGTAAGCAACAGAAGGTTTCTTGTCACTCTCAGGTAGGAAGAAGCAGTTGGTGAGAGAACAAACTGCAACTTTTTCTGTATTGCCTCAGTAGAAGACAAGCTTCTGGCATTGCATTTGGCACTCAAAGACTGTTCTAGCATGTTCTACGCAAAACCTTTGTATTAGACCTGGCCAAATTAAATGAGAAGCAAATGATGTTGCAGTATTCAGAACTGTTTGTTTTGGAACACCACCACTAAAGTCGACAGGATGATTCCAGAGGAAATGAACCACACTCACTGGGTAGTTAGACATTTTACCCAAAGATGTGGATCCATGGTGGGCAAAAGCAGTGTTAGAAACTCAGATATCTAACCTAGGCACCAAATGGCTCCTAAAACCAAGGTTGCAGTCACCAAATCAGAATGTCTAGCTGCCATTTTGGGGCAAGAAGGCTCTAAAGTCTTATTTTTCAAATGATGGACTGACTGTGATTGATTCTCACTTAAACATCTGGATAGTTCAGATGACAACTTTGAGCTAGGTTAAGAACTTTGAGAACTTAAAGAAGAAAAGTCACTTGATCCAGGGACAGTCCATATATATATATTGGCCTATTCCAACCTCTTTTCCTTAATGGTGACTGCTCCTGTTGTCAGGCTGCACAGAAAAAGCAATTTTGTTCCAGAAATTCATTCTGATTGTGCAGATAAAATATAACTGATAGAATTCTACAGGATGTGGTACAGTGGTACCTCTGGTAACGAACTTAATTCAGTTCGGAGGTCTGTTCTTAACCTGAAACCGTTCTTAACCTGAGGTACCATTTTAGCTAATGGGGCCTCCCTCTGCCGCACGATTTCTGTTCTCATCCTGAGGTAAAGTTCTTAACCTGAGGTACAACTTCCGGGTTAGCAGAGTCTGTAACCCAAGGTGTTTGTAACCTGAAGTACCACTGTATTAGCATGTGAAAACAGTTCAGATCCAATGATCTCCAGATGGTGGAGATGTCAGGCGACGGCCTGGCATCCAAAGATCTTCACTTGGCCACAAGTAGTTGAAAGCCGGGTGCAAAATGCGCCTGGCTAATTTCGAACACTGGGCAAAAGGTAGATGGAGCTGTACTGACAGACTGCTGGATGGTTTGCAGGAGACAAACATGAGGTTTCCAATTCCCAACAAAAACATGACCCCTCTGCACCGAACTAAGCTGGGCTGTTAAAATCCTGAACCTCTAATAATTCTAATGTCCTCACTCCAGTGCATGGTTCATGGAGCACAGCTAGTTACGGATTCCAGCCCATCTCCCACCACTTTGCACGCTGGCCTACCCCCAGAGCCATTATTTGCGTTGCACAAATCTGGTGTCTGCCCCACACCCAACAGCCTGCCCGCAGCCACAGACAGAATCAATTCAAACAGCATTACTCACCCCAAAACTGACAAAAACCAATTACTGATTTTCCTTTGCCAAAGAATCCCACACACAGACTCTATAGACATTCACACTCCATGGGTGGGGTGACTTCTCGGTCCTTTCCTGCTTTCATTCAGGACAAAAATGCAAAAAACTACCCCAATTTAAAATGGTCAAGTAAGCAGATCACAACCCAATGAGAGGGACAAGGAAAATGCTGAACACTCCCATCCCCAGAGCACTGCAGCTTTAACATTAGACTATTGTTTGATGTTGCCAAGCTATGTTGGACGTGTCTGTGAACACACTCTGCTTCTTCAATTATGTTATATCTATCCAACCAACCAACCAACCAACCACCCATCCAAACAGTACTCTCTGGGTCTGGCAGATTTGGGGGTGGCCCCAACCACAGTCATATGCAGGCAAAATCTGAAGCACGCAAACAGAAAATTGGGGATAAACACCCATAAAATGCTTGCACGCTATTATCAGAAAGACCCTAGCTTGGGAAGAAGCTACAGAGTATAATGTAACGTTTGTACTGCATCTCCTGCTGGTGACCATTTAACACACCTGGCAACAAAAGATGTGAACCCCAAGTGACAAACGAGCCTGGGTAGATTAAACCTGCCCAAATTCAGATCAATAGATGCAAAGCTGAAGGTGACATGATAAAAAATATATGAGATGGGGGCTATATAAATATTTTATAAACAAATAAAATACAAATAAATGGCCATGCAATTTTATGTTAGAAGCCAACCAACTCTTAACAAGTCCCCAGTCTCATGAATCTAAATTATCTACAAAGGAGGCTGTAAAACTTTCACGTGGCCGTATTTCTTTGTGGTCAAAATCAAAGGCATCTCAAAATGTTTGATTCTGCAGTCATGCCATAGATCAAACCAGATACTGCACCCTGGCTGCTGCCCTAAGCACACCTAAAATAGGGTTGTGCATTAGATTCTGATAAACCCCATTCCCCCAAGAAATAGTTATGGATGCTTACTTAAAAAATAATAAACCAAAACTTTCACAAAAGCCTTTTTGGCATACTGATGTAAATGATTAATCAAATCATTTTAAGAGAAGAACAGTAGATCTAACCTAAAGGGAATTTCTTCCAGCACCTCTGAAACCCAGATACTAATGCTAATAAATTCATTATTTATACCCTGCCCATCTGGCTGGGTTGCCCCGGCCACAAATACTACATATTCGTTTACAATTTTGTATGACAAATCAGAGCTAGCTGCTTCACTTGTATTTTCTGCAAGTTTTACTCCGTTAGACTTTTATAAAATCTTTTTTGCAATAATGCACTCTCTACCATATTTACTAAAATGCAATCACATCAAGAAGACCTCCTAAAAATTAAGTTTATCAAAGAGAATGGCCTCTTCGGAACACTGCAATTTTCTGAATTCTGCAACTGAAATACCCTACTGCAACCTAAGTGCTCTGGACTACAAGGCCCATGAGCCTCTGCCAACTCCAGAATCAAATGGCCATGCTGAATGGATGTTGTCGTTAAAGCGGCAAGTGTATCTGAAATAATAATGTACTAGTCTCCTTTTTACCCTTGGCTGCCATTCTGTCCCCTTTCTGTTATCTGCGTTATGTCACTTTCTAGATCAGAGGCGGCCATGGTGGGGCAACGCAGAGGATGTTGGACTGTGACTTTCATTAGTCCTAGCCAGCAAGGCCATAGTCCAAGAACACCAGGAGAGCACCACCTTGCTCTAATCTAGATTGCTAGCCCCTTGGGGCAGGGACCAGAGCTCTCATACTTTGTAAAGCACCATGTCCATGTTCCATGAGCAGAGTTGCAAGCTTCCTTAAAGGCTGTTGATGAATTCTGGGTGTTAAGAGTAAAGTAAGGTAAAGGTAAAGGGACCCCTGACCATTTGGTCCAGTCGTGACCGACTCTGGGGTTGCGGCGCTCATCTCACTTTATTGGCCGAGGGATCCAGCGTACAGCTTCCGGGTCATGTGGCCAGCATGACTAAGCCGCTTCTGGCGAACCAGAGCAGCACATGGAAACACCGTTTACCTTCCCGCCAGAGTGATACCTATTTATCTACTTGCACTTTGACGTGCTTTCAAACTGCTAGGTTGGCAGGAGCAGGGACCGAGCAATAGGAGCTCACCCTGTCGCGGGGATTCGAACCACCGACCTTCTGATCAGCAAGTCCTAGACTCTGTGAGTTAACCCACAGCGCCACCCGCATCCCCTGAGCCCATTAAATCAATTGACTCATGAGAGCTCCAACTAACTTCACTGAGCTCAATGGGCCTACTCAATCTGACTTAGTCAGAAACTACCCTTAATCTTTAAATAATTTCTGGGTGTAGCCAAATACTACTCTTAATCTATAGTTAAATTGCTACATATCCTGACACCCAGCAGACTGAGGGCCATTTTATACATTATGGAGAATCAAATGGTATAGCTTTTCTGGGGCTGTAATACTTTGAGCTATGGGTGAGGAAGGAATTTCGAATGCTCTGCCCTCCCCATCGAAAAACTCCCTAAACACAGGTATGGGTAGGATGACCCAGCCTTACAACATTCACAGGAGGAGCGTTCCAATATGCAATCTCTGGCCTGAAGTGTTATGAAGCAGGAGAAGCTTTGCTACTTGATATTCCTCAAGGTATAAAGTGGAAGGAATAGTACACCCATTTATCCTTTGTGCAGGATTCCCCCCCGCCCCCGCCAACTCATCATCAATGGTTGGTTTACCTTAACATCAGGGGGAAGGATTAAAAAACCCAACCAATACTACTGATTAGACGACCCTGCTAAAAATGCAACACTCAAGACTCTGCTTATTTTTGTTCACCCAGGAAAGTTTAGTCAAGGAGGGTCTCCAGCTGTTTTTTTGGACTAAAAATCCCATCATCACTAGCTAGCAGAACCAGTGGTCAGGGATGATGGGAATTGTAGTCCAAAAGCAACTGGAGACCCAAGTTTGGGAAACCCTAGTGTAGACATTTTTGCTTTGTGAAACTGATGGGAGGTGGAAAGAGCCATGCTCACTTTCTCTGCTAAGCAGAAAATTTTAGAACTCGTTTCAGTTCTACATTCAATGACAAGCGATAGTTTGGAAGGAGCACTGCTAAGCCTCAAGCTATTTCTGAAACACCATGCTTGATCTGGGAAAGAAAAGGCTGTTGGCAAGATATATATATATATATATATAAAATCCCAGGTTGAATGTTTAAAGTCCCCCCCTTTTTTTGAAGGCAATGAGCTAAATCTCCAGACAGTGAGGTTAACATATCCACTCAAAACAGGTATTTGTGTTCCACAAGTATTGACACCGCCAACTGTAGAACCCCAAGAAATTTAAGTCTTCTATAGCCACAACCCACCGGAATGTCTCTCTTAAGCTAGCTATAGAAGTGAACATGCTCTCAGTAGAAAAAGATCGTGCCATTAAATGAAAAGCAAAAAGCAAATCTGACCTAAAGCTGCACAAAGGATGCATTTCAAAGGAAGTAGTGCTGGAAAGTAATGGAAAATTCATGTTCAGCATGCTGAAAACCTCAGGTACCATCCACAGCAGTTCCAGGTACAGCTGAGACAGCCCTCATTCTGAAACCGTGGAAAGATCCTGCCCAAACAGTTTAACAATGCTGAGCTAAACGGACCAATGGTCTAACTCTCTGGGCCACACTTTCAGAATAAAGATTTGCTCCAGCCACGCCAAATGTTTTTATTGATAAGATTGGAAAACATAAGATTGGAAAACAAAAAGAAACAACTCCCAGCAGTGCTTGGTTTCGAAAAGGTATCCATCCATATCCAAATAAAAAAAATATTTTGATACTATACTATACCACACTGAAATGTTTAAATGTTTTATTGAATCTTCCTGCTACACTTCCCATCATCTCCTGTCACAAACCATGAGAACCACTGCCCTAACCTGTTTATGAACAGGAAAGAAAATTGGTTAAAATAGCTTCACCACAGATCTTTGTTTACTGCCTATCTAATTCCATTTGGGGCATGTTTCATCTACAAGAACAGGAAGAGGATCTTGTGCTGTTCTGATAGTTGCACATCAGAATTAGCAGAAAGAAGCTCCAATCCCTGCTGAATCATCTCCCGGGTTTTTTCTAGTTAACATTCTTCCATCTTCACTGCGTGCATGGAATAAACTTTAGGTCTTGGTATCCGACAGCTTAATGCTTGCTCTTGATTAAGCAGAAAGACATTTAGCCAGTGATTTCAACGGAAGGGAGCAAAGAGAAATAGCAGCCATATGATAAACTGTCCTAATAAAAATAGCAAACAATTGCATAATCCAAGCTTTTTCCAATTCTAGTAAAAACCCACTTGGGAAAACCCACTTGGAGGAAAGATGAAGAGGTTATGCCAAAAGATCAAAGGCTGTGCCAATTTTCTCCTCTCTCTCCTCCCATCATGCAGGTTTCAGTCAGTCATGTGCAATTGAAATAAGTTAGTGTGCTCCCACTGAACTTACGGAACTTTCAGCAAATAGCTCATCGTACCATGGTAGAACAGGACCATTTTCAATAAAGAGCACATGTCTCAGGAGAGCCTGCCTCCTCCATTTTTCAGGATGAATGAGAGCCTAGTAAACCTGGAACTGCTACATGGTGCGTTATTCTTTGCTGAAGAACACTGCATATTAAGCAAAGGTAACACAAGAAGTTTGGGGATGTACAACTAAGGATGAGGCTCCATGCCACACCTGGAATACAATGTCTCCTACAACCCAGGAAAAGAAGAGGCAGGAATCTTCAGTCATACAACCGGAACGCAGGTGTTCTCAAAGTAATAACCACTCCTGTCTGCCGAAACAGGAAAATCACAGCCTCACCACCACCTATGGAAATACCAGCCTGCAATCATTTCCACTAAGAGCTAACAGCTGTTCTACAACCTGCTGACAATGGTTGCGTACCAGCTGCCTATCAACAGGGTGGAAGAAAATTATCTTTCAATTTACAAAATATTCTGTGACATTATCATCCAGCAGCAATTATTCATTGCCAAAGGTTGGCACGCAAACAGCTATGTGCAAGCCTATGCTGCCTTGTCAAGGATAGGAGATGTGGTCCAACTGCATCTGGAAGGCCACACGTCACTCAGCCTTGAACAGCTGTTCACTTTACCTCCATGTTTGGAAGACCTTTCCCCTGTTTCAACTTCTGCATGTGAGCTACTAAAAAGCACAGGAACAGGACAAGCAGAAGGAACTGCTTAGCAACCCTATTCACAGGTCTCTGTACTTATCCAAGGAACTAGCAACTTGAACCATCAGAGAGAATCACCCTGCTTACGTTAACGTAACTGCTAGTCTCCACGGCAATATTTGTTTTCTCTTCCGGCTCACTTCTAATGTATATTAACCAGAACCGCAAGTGTGTTCAAGGGCTTCCAATGGTACTTGCTGTGCTTTTCTCTCTGCAGGCATAAGCAGACAAGTTTGCAGCAGGCTGTTTGGTGAAAGCACAGGGCCATATTCTCTGTGGTGCCACCTATACTTTGGAATGCCCTCACTTGTGTGAGTCAAGAAGTGAACAGAGTCAGTAGCCAGCTCTAAAGGCTTCTTAAAGACACTTAAGTTTATCCCAAGCTTTCATGGCTTCTGATTCCTAACTCATAGGACTTTTTTCTTTTCTTTTGGTGCACTGTTCACTTTTTGTCTATGGCCTACAGGTTTTTTAAAAAGTTTTATTTGATTATTGCAATTATATGAATTTTAATTATATTTTATGCCAATCACTGAAGAGGGTTTTTATATGTGTGTATTAAGCAGTTTATGAATTAAACTTTATGGAGTCCATCAATAACTGCACTGCCATTCAGAAAACATCTTGCAATGCAGAACCCAGTGCCTCCCCAAGAGATTCTGAAAACACAACTTCTTCTGACCTTACAGCTACGAAGAGGAAAACAGGGACTGTCTACAAACCTGTAGGAGAAGGAACAGAAGAGGCTTCCTTATACTGAATCAGGCCACCAGTCCATCAAGTTTAGTACTGTCTACAATGACTGGGAGATCCCCAGGGTTTCAGGCAGAAGTTTCTCCCTGAAGATGACAAATATTGAACATGCATGCAAAATGTAATATGCTCTAGCAAACTCTCCTCCCTGTAAGAAGCTTCTTCACAGCTCCCAGAGCACCCTAATTCTGTCTACTGCATTCTTAATTCCTGCCCGAGCAAGACTTGAGTAAAGACATGTTGGCCACCCAAGCACCTATATATTTAGCGATGCCACCTAGGAAACCTGAATCACTTTTCCAGCTCTCATTCCCTTGGAGTCTCAAGCCCTTTTTCTCCTCTTATTATTTATTTACTGCACTGTTTTGCAATTAGGACAGAAGTACCTGCTGAAGCACTGGTGACATCTGCCTCAAAGATATGCAGCAATCCTAAGCATTCTTACTTAGAGAAGCCAGATTAAATCCATCCTTTTAAAATTGAATGTGTGGGTGCAAATCTAGACAAATATGCATGGCGTAATAATGTTCACTTCTTCTTCTATATTACAGAGTTGAGTGCTTTTGCTTGCAGTAACGACATGTTTTTGCTTACTCTTTTTTACCCCCAGTAAACAGCAGTTTATTTCCAGCAGAGAACACAGCTTACATAGTATGGAAGTGTATGAGGTCTCACGCATTTCATTTTTATACCACCCAAAGTTAAAAACTAGGCCTTAAACTAAATTAGAAAAAACGTACTGTCAATACATGAGAAGGCACTATGACTGTACACAGTGTCAGCGAAGTATGAATTCCTCTCTACAGCATATCTGCACAGATAAAAGTCACAGTCCATTACTTGATTAACAGCAGAGTAATGGGATTACTTTAGAGTAAGCGGGCTAAGAACTTAGGGAAAGCCTATATCTCTATATAAAAAGCAATTTGAGTATAGGGGCTGCTGCACTTTATTTCTGCTGCATCGCTCCTCAGCACTAATACATGGCAGATGCTATCAACTGCCCATCTATAGTTACATAGGACAAACAGGGCAAATATCTATAGTAGAAAATAAATGTGCCAGAAACAACACAAAAAATCCAGTTTTTTAATATCCCAGGAAATTTTATTTCTCTTGCCAAGGTCAAAGTAAAAATAAAAAGGGTGGATACAGCATGGGATTGGAGTTCATTTGCCAGTTTCACTCAACTCAAACCGGCCTTAATCATCATTTAGGGTGGTTGTCTTACTAGAGACGGCCATGAGATCATGAACAAATTAAGCTCTAACCCAGAATTATTGGGTATGCTAGCACCGATCTATGGCCTTCAGGGTCTGATCCTTATTTACTTCAATTGAGTGCCTAATGAGTCATAGAAAGATGGTATCTCCAAGTTCAGTGTGTGTTTATTTTTAATCTCACCTTACACCAACAGTTCCATCACATATTCATTAGTTCTGTGCGCACACAAGTGTGCCTATATGGACATGCCATGTTTAATGAAGCAGGATTGAGTCTGGACTTGCCTCCACAATTAAACCAGCGTTTTCATATTCCTCAGATACATATTATAATGGCTGCTGTCTCACATGCATATGTACGGTTGATGTTTCATCCACATGTTTATAACTGAACTGCAGCGTTCAGTAAAGTGACAACTCTTTTCCTGCAAGGAGACCAAGTATGTGCATGAGGCAATTAGACAAAACAATTCGACCTATTTGCAAATACATGTCTAACTGCAACATCATGTATGTACGTTTGCTCAGAAGTTCAACTGAATTCAGTTGGACTTAGTCCCAAATAAGCATGCATGCACTTATTTAGGACTTACTCCTAAGTAAAGGTGGAGTCTGGGAACAGGAGCAACACCACTGCAAGCAGAAACGTTTCTGATCCACTTTATAAATAAGTCTGCTGGTTGCTGCTGTGTAATCTCACCGTATTGTATTACCAGCAGCCCTGTCCATGAAAACATCAGTGTTTGATTTCTAAAGTATAAACCCGGTATAACACCCTGAATCAGAATCTTTAGTTAGGATTCCAAAAACAGCAGATTTTTTATCTTAACATGCAAAAGGGGGGAAAGGAGGAGTCAGCCGTTTACTGTTACACACTGGGCCAAAGGTCTTAGAATTTATTGCCACACAAAGTGAAACCCGTTCCACACTTTCAGGCAGCTGTAAGGTTGCCGCAGGCAGTTAAAAGCAATGTGACTCAACCCCAGCAAGATAAAAATTCCAATTGTCATTCAGCTACCATCAATTGACAACAGATGCCCACGCAGACTCACCTGGGACTCACTGGCCACAGTGGGGCTTCTGAGTAAGCATGCACAGGATTGCGCCCTAAACCCTTAATCTGTTGCAAATGTTAGGCATGCTTGCTTGACTCCTACTGAACTCAATGGGACTTATTTCCGAGTGAACATAATTGGGATCAGGCCGATCAACGCACCCAGCGCTACCCAGCTACCTTACAAGTGTGACACGTCATGAAGCGTTATTTGTTGCTGCTGTGCTTCTTCACATCCACAGCACACGCTTCCCTGGGGAGACGACCTCACTGTCCCGACCCCCACCAGCGCGCGATTGTGCAACAACCCTAATTGCATTGACAAGTTTGCAAATGTTTGTTTTTCGTAAGAATCGGGGAGCCTTGTCAAGTTTCCCGAGACGGGTATTCTGTGCCATTCTGCAAACGCAGATCAGCCCCGTCATTGCCGCCGTCAACGAGGGATTCGTAGGCCCCCGCCCAAACCAAGGATCGAGAGATGCTCCCCCATTGCACCGCGGAGCATCTACAGGCTTAAAACTGGGGAAATATATCCCATTCTGATCCCTCTTGGCTGCTCCCGCTTCTGAAAGGCTGCTGCGCCTGGCAAGGTTTTTCTTCCCGGGGCATCCAGGGATCGAAGCGGAGGAGCAGCACCAGGGCCCGAGCAGGCCCGAGAACAGGGGGAAAGCGCAAAAGCAACAAGAAAAACACCCCTCTCTCCGCCTTCTTTTGCACCCGAAGGAGAGAAACGCTTCGAGGGCTCCCTTCGCATCCCCAGCGCCCCGAGCGAGGGAGGATTGCGCAGCAGCAGCAGCCGGGCGATGCCTGCGCCCTGGGGACCCCGGGGAGGCGAAGGCGCGCCCGCCGCGCGCGGGTCCCTTCCTCGACCACGAAGGACATTTCAGCAAGCCCTACGAGCCGAGCGCGGCCGCCGCTGCTGCTGCTGCCCAACCCCGGCGGCCCCCGGAAAATGGCTGCCGCTGGAGCTGAGCCCTTTCTGGCAAAGCGGCTGCAGCAGAGCGCGCCGCCGGAGGAGCCACCTTGCCTTTCCGTTTCAGAAAATGAATACTAGTAATAAAATGGGGGAAAGAAACCGGCGGGGGGAGGAAAGGGGAAGGCGAGGAAGCGTCGCATGGCTGCTGCATGGGCGGCCGCCCCCTCCCCGCGCCCTCCTTACCTTTGAATTTCAGCTCGTGCTGCGGTTCCAGACTCAGGACCTGCTCGGTTTTCGCCATGTTGTTGCCGCTGCTGCCGCTCCTCCTCCTCGGCGGTGGAGGCACCAAGCAGGGTTGGAGAGGGAACAGCAATATATATATATATATATTATATATATGATATATATATATATATATTTATATAAGGTTGCGATTTGGAGGCGGAGGGAAGGAGAAGAATGCACACACGCCAGGGACGCACCCGCGGCTGGTTGGGTAAGAGCTCCTTGCTTAGAGGAGCCTGGGAAGGGAAGGGAAATAAGCGCGGAGGAGGGAGGTGGCGGCGGCGGCGGCTCCGGTTCTAGGGCGGAGGGAGGTGGGGGCGAGAGGCGGCAGCACCCACCGGAGGCTGTTGCACACAGCGAGGGGAATAAGCCGCCGCGCGCGCCCCCAACGCGCACACTCGCTCGCTCGCTCGCTCGCCGACGCTGCTGCTGCTTCCCTCCCTGGCAAGGAGGCGGGGAGGACGATGCAGCAATGGCAAAGGGGGAGGGCGGAGAGGGAAGCTGCAAGCTGACGTCTCCAGCCGGCACGGGCGGAGCGGGGGGGGGGGGAGGCGGCAGCAAGAGGCAAACCCAGCGCTCGGGGAGGCGAAAGGAACGGCGCGCGTCATGCTGGGCGGGGCTTAAAAGGGAGCCGGGAAGAGGCGAGGGCGCACGCGCCGCGGAGGAAGCGCGCAAGGAGCCGCGCGGGGGGCGGGGAGAAGAGCAGAGGGCTTACTCGGGAGAAAGCAGTAGGGGGCCCAGCTGGCATTCGAGTAAATGAGCATAAGCATTGCACACCTTGGGTTTTGTTACATACTCTCGACAATAGGGACGCGTCGTATGCCATTATTATTATTATTATTATTATTATTAAAAACTGCTCCTTTTCCCTTATGGGGGTATCCAAGAGCCTGTATAGAGTCTTTAAGTGGATGGTTTTCCCAGTAGTGATGTATGGAAGTGAGAGCTGGACCATAAAGAAGGCTGATCGCCGAAGAATTGATGCTTTTGAGTTATGATGCTGGAGGAGACTCTTGAGAGTCCCATGGACTGCAAGAAGATCAAACCTCTCCATTCTGAAGGAAATCAGCCCTGAGTGCTCACTGGAAGGACAGATCCTGAAGCTGAGGCTCCAATACTTTGGCCACCTCATGAGAAGAGAAGACTCCCTGGAAAAGACCCTGATGTTGGGAAAGATGGAGGGCACAAGGAGAAGGGGACGACAGAGGACGAGATGGTTGGATAGTTTTCTCGAAGCTACCAGCATGGGTTTGACCAAATTGCGGGAGGCAGTGGAAGACAGGAGTGCCTGGCGTGCTCTGGTCCATGGGGTCACGAAGAGTCGGACACAACTAAACAACAACAACCACCTATTGGTAGAAGAAAATAACAGGCCAACCAAAGAATATTGAGAAGCAAAGCAACTAGTAAGCCAGATCTTTATTAAACTGTTGCAACAGGGTCCCCACTTACCACACGCAGGAGGAAGAAGGGACCCAGAACAATGCTGCGCAAGCCCTTACATAGACTTTTGCAGTGCTTTTTATACACACACACACACACACACACACATTTCGGGTACTCTCATTTTCCTACTCATAAACCGCTTCTGGCGCAACAGGACACCATGGCGGAAACCAAAGCACATGGAAACGCTGTTTACCTTCCCGCTGTAGCGGTACCTATTTATCTACTTGCACTGGTGTGCTTTCGAACTGCTAGGTTGGCAGGAGCTGGGACAGAGCAACGGGAGCTCACCCCGTTATGGGGATTCGAACCACCGACCTTCCAATTGGCAAGCCCAAGAGGCACTGTGGTCTTAAAGGGAGATGGGAAAAGGTTTCTCTCAATATTTTCTGTGCTTAGAACTCTGTACCTAAGAAAGGTTGCTCTCAAATACTATCTGCAGTAAATTCCTGTGCTAATCCTGTGCTAATCTTACTTCTGCAAATTTTGGCCAGACAGTTAGCACACCGCCAGTGACTGCTTGCAAAATTTGGCTGACAGGTCAAAAGTTCGTTTCCTGCCTAGCCAGCTAGCAAGAAACCGCTGCTGTTAGCAATAACTAACCAGACCTGCTAAATTTGGCTGGCGGGTCAAAAGTGCAGATTTAACCAGGCCTGCTAAAGAGGCCCCCTTTTCCTGTCTTATGCTTACTAATGCAAAGATGAGAAAAGACACGTGTACGAAGGAAAGGGGAGGAATGTTTAGCAAGCAATAAAATGTGTTTAGCAAGCAAAATAGAAAGACAGGAATGTTTAGCAAGCAATAAAATGTGTTTAGCAAGCAATATAGATGTGCCATGTAAGGGAATAATTTGAGAAGGTATGGGAGGGGGGAAGAGTGCTCAGAGAGTATAAGAAAGTTTGCTGAAGTGTCTTGCTTTACAGCCAGTATATTTTCAGGAGCTATCCAGCTGGTTGTCTCTGTGTACAGATATTGTCTCTGTGCACAGATTTCAATAAACTTTTTCTCCAAAGAAGATTTTGCTTTCCTGGTACTTTTGTTCCCTCCAAGGTCCGGGGATGGCGTGGCTGATGGATCCCTAGGTAAATAAGGCTTCATTTCTTTGGGGGCTCGTCCGGGATAAGCCCTCTCCCCAATACGGACCGGAGGGCCAGGCTCAACCAAGGTGAACAGCTCAGCAGCGTTTGCAGGCTCCCGTGCGCACCCCACCTGTTTCGTGGGGGGAGCCAGCCACACTGTCCTGCAGTGGAGACATCTTGTTGAGGGAGAAAAACAAAGAGGACGGCGCCGAGGGGACAGGTCCGCAGCGGAAAAAGGTAAGCCCAAGGGAAAGGGCGTGGGCCCCCAAGGAAAAGGGGGGCGAGGCCTGATCAGCCTCAATTGGTTGCGCAGTAGAGTGCCAGCCACCAGGAATAAGGGGATTGGTTGTGCAGGAAAGTGCCACCAGCAAAAATTTGGAACAGAAGAAGGAGGGAAAATTATTTTGGTGTGTTTTGTGTATTGCATGCTGAAATTATTTTGGTGTGTTTAGTGTGTTACATGTTGAAATTATATTGGTGTGTTTTGTATGTTGTATGTTGCATGTCAAGATACTCTAGTGGCTGAATTGTCAAGTGTGGGCCAGGGCTTAGTGTCCCCTTGGCCGAGCGATTGTAGGTCTGTTGTGTGTGAAGTATCTGGAAGAAATGGGTTCTGGCCAAAGTAAAAGTACCCCTTTGAAATGCTTTTGGGGATTCAAGCTGATGAGAGGGGAGGATGAGGACATTGTGTAAATTAGATTGGCCCACCCCAAAATAACAAATTGGCCGTCCATCAGGACCCTTGATTTGCAACTCATTAATCCATTATATCAGAACATTTTGAATGTCCACCCTGATCAAATCCCCTACATTTCCACATGGAAGACCAATGTGGAACAGAACCCCCCCCCCTCCTGGCTGAAGTCATGCTGCCAAAAAGTCTCAGGCAGCCGTATCTGCTCAGTCAGGAAGACAGGAGGACAACCCCCCAGTCCTCCAGGATTCAGAGAGGGAAGAAGATAAAAGTTTTGATGCCCCACCACCTCATGCCCCAGCAACAGCCCTGGCACCACCCCCGCCACAGGGAACAGATGGCCCAGCCCCCAATCCCGTGGACAATGCATTGGTAGACCTGGGCGAGGATGGAGAAAGGGAGGAACGAGAAGAGGATGGTGAGGATGAGGAATTTGTAAAAAGATTAGTTAAGTTGATAGGTGATAATAAGAACAGGCAGAACGTTTGAGAAAGTATGTGGAACCTTATGCAGGAGAAGTGGACGTCAGTCCCCATATGTTAAAAACAGCGGGATGTGTAGGGGAACAGAGAAGAAAGTGGCAGAAAGAGTGGGGAAGGCAGTGAAAAGAGTGACCCCCCATAGGGCACATAAAACACAGGAGGAGGGCGCGGCCAGAGTGATGCCTCTCCATAGAGTGTATGACCCTCCGGCCCCCGCGGGACCTAACGGGGTGGTGCCCAATAGAACTTATACAGTTCAACATGTCCCCTTCTCTAGTGCAGATGTTTGTAATTGGAAGAACCAAAACCCTTCATTTGAAGAAAACCCTGCCAAAATCATTAAGCTGTTTGAGGGAATTTTTTTTAAAACATACAACCCCACTTTTTATGATGTGCAATATTTGATGGATGCCCTGCTAGCTACAGAGGAGGATAGGCGAATTCATGCTGAAGCCCGAGCACACATGAGAACGCAGGGGGCAGGAGATCAAGCTGTTGCAACAGGATATCCTGAAACTACACTGAATTGGGATTATCAGACCATTGAAGGGTAAAATACCCTCACCACTTATCGCCAGAATGTCTTAAGTGGCATGAGGAGGGCAGCCAGAAAACTCACCAACTTTGTGGAGGCCAGAGAAATAGTGCAAGGAACAGAGGAGGCCCCTGGAGCCTACTTAAAGAAGCTGAAGGAAGCCTACCACCAGTATATCCATGCCCCTATCATAAAAACTGCCTTTGTAGCCCAAGCAGCGCCCGATATTTGCCGAAAAATCCAGATGGGCCACACCCTGAAATGGATGTTAGAAAATAGCCCAAACCACTTATAATCAGAGAGAGGAAGAGGCCCAGAAGAAAAAAGGAGAAGTACCAGGCAAAGAAGTTGATGGCCCTGAAGACGGGAGGTCCACCGTTAGAAGAAGAAGAGGAGGGCGAGGCCGCTTAGGAAAGAGTCAGCGTGCCATCTGCCGAAAGGCACCTATTTCCTCTCCCAGGCTAAAATGAGGAAATGTCAGATGCTACTACATCTGCGTTAGAAATTCCAAGTCACCACAACCCTCAACCCAGCTGCCCTATTACCGGTAGGAGTAGGTGAGGAGCCCACGCATGATTGCATTGAAGTAATGGATGAGGTGTATTCTAGCAGGCCTGACCTTAAAGATGAAGCAGACCCCCAGTGGCCATCATGGTTTATGGATGGAAGCAGCTTCATTGAGGCTGGACACTGGAAGGCAGGTTATGCAGTGGTAGCCCTGGAAGACCAGGTGATCGAAGCAAAGTCACTCCCGCCTGGAACATCGGCCCAGCTGGCAGAGCTAACTGCGCTTACCAGAGCCCTGAGCCTGGCAAAGGGACAGAAGATAAACATTTATACAGATTCTAAGTATGCATTCCTGACTTTACATGCCCATGGAGCCTTATGGAAAGAAAGAGGTTTGCTTACCTCCAGAGGAAGCCAGGTGGCCCACCCACAAGCCTTGTTGAACCTTCTGGATGCTGTATGGGAGCCCGAGGCAGTGGCAGTTATCCATTGTTATGGACACAAGACTGGACCAGGAGAAGTGGCCAGAGGAAACCGATTGGCAGACAGAGTGGCCAAGGAAGCAGCCCAAGAACTGGCCCCCGCCTCGGTTATTGGAGCACTGGTCCCAGAAGAGATTTTAAGCACCACTGACAAGCCAGCTTATACGAAGCAGGAAAGGGACACTGCAGACGCTCAGGAGCTGACATTGTCCAAAGAAGGATGGTACCTTACCCCTGATGACAGGATATGGATTCCAGAGTCCCTTTCTCGGCAGGTTACTCAGAGATACCATGATTCAACCCACATAGGACCAGATGCTACAACCAAGCAGCTGGAGAAATGCTTCTATATAGCCCACCTCTACCAACTGGCAGCCCAGATTTCCAGGAAATGCCTGCTGTGTCAGAAGAATAACCCCAGAACCGGACCACTAGCTCCCCCAGGAGTTCAGCGCAGTGGAACTGCACCTATGAAAGATCTTGTTGTGGACTTTACTGAATTACCCCGTTGTGGACTACACCGCTACCTGCTGGTGGCAGTGTGCACCTACACCGGATGGGCCGAAGCATGGCCAACAAAGACTGAAAAGGCATTTGAAGTAACCAGGTGCCTGCTTAGGGAAATCATCCCTCGCTATGGATTGCCAAGGTCCATAGGATCTGACAATGGACCAGCATTTGTTCATGCAGTCCTACAGGGACTGGCAAAAGCGCTCCAGATCAACTGGAAGCTGCATACTGCTTATAGACCCCAGAGTTCTGGAAAGGTAGAGAGAATGAACAGGACTCTAAAGAATCAGCTGTCCAAGCTGACACAGGAAACCGGGTCTAATTGGGTGACCATGTTGCCCTTGGCATTACTCAGGGTCCGCAGTCTCCCGTCAAAGCGAACCCACCTGTCACCCTTTGAAATTGTGCTTGGGAGACCGGTCCCATATGTCAGAATGTTGTCCCCACATGCTGGTCAGGATATGCAATTGAATAATTAAGTCCAGATATTCTTCCGAGTTTTCTTTTGTCTCGACAGGTGGACCCAGGCTCGCAACCCCTGTGTGTTGGCTGCATCAGTTCGAGCCAGGTGATGAAGTGTGGGTAAACGATTGGGCACGGACGCAGCTACAACCGTGCTGGAACCTTATACCGTCCTGCTCTCCACACCCACCGCCGTGAAATTCGCCGGCATCACCCCTTGGGTCCACCACACCAGAGTGACCACTATAGATTGAACTGTGCAGTTAAATCCTGATTAACCCCTTCGGCTGACCATCTCCAGACCCTCCGCTGAGGACCGCTCTGCTGATATCACACCGGAAGCTGATATCTCAACGCACAGCTGAAGAAATGGATGGGAGGGACGCCCGCGGGCAGCGTCCCCAACGTGAAAACCCGTGCCGGGACTGATCCAGGAAGTCCACCAGGACATTTAATACTTTCATAAGGACTTTCTCTTTTCCTTTTTTTCTGTTATATTCTGTATTGATTTGCTCTATGCCCCACAGCCCTGACCCTACCGAGCCATACCGCCCTTACTGGCCTGCTGGCCTCTGCTACGACTGGTTCGTCTTGCCGGTGGTAAGAGATGGCGTGCTCATTGACTACTGGAAACAGGGGTTTGATGAGGTTACTATACCAACCTCATCTGATGGACCAGGTTCTAATCTTAATCCAGGCGTTAGATGGGACGGAACCTATCTTAATGCAAGTATTGCAGGGGTGGGAGCCTTAACCAGGTGTGCATTGAAATTGCTAAACAAGTGCCAGTAAGAATTGCCACCCCAAGATTTCAACTTCCATATGCTCTGGTCAGTAGGGAGGCAGCACGAGAGTTCAATCCACCCAACAGGGTTAGTATGGTGATAGGCCCAATAATGCTTCTATTGCTTTTTTGCTTTTGTATTCCCTGCTTGATGCAATGCTTGCAGAATATGATGGGAAAGATGATGTCTCGCATGATGGGACCTCGCGTGATTGCTGTAATGAGAGAATATAGACCCCTACCCCAGAACGAATCTAAGTAATAGATTGTTCAAAAGAAGAGGAGGGAGTAAAGGGAGATGGGAAAAGGTTTCTCTCAATATTTTCTGTGCTTAGAACTCTGTACCTAAGAAAGGTTGCTCTCAAATACTATCTGCAGTAAATTCCTGTGCTAATCCTGTGCTAATCTTACTTCTGCAAATTTTGGCCAGACAGTTAGCACACCGCCAGTGACTGCTTGCAAAATTTGGCTGACAGGTCAAAAGTTCGTTTCCTGCCTAGCCAGCTAGCAAGAAACCGCTGCTGTTAGCAATAACTAACCAGACCTGCTAAATTTGGCTGGCGGGTCAAAAGTGCAGATTTAACCAGGCCTGCTAAAGAGGCCCCCTTTTCCTGTCTTATGCTTACTAATGCAAAGATGAGAAAAGACACGTGTACGAAGGAAAGGGGAGGAATGTTTAGCAAGCAATAAAATGTGTTTAGCAAGCAAAATAGAAAGACAGGAATGTTTAGCAAGCAATAAAATGTGTTTAGCAAGCAATATAGATGTGCCATGTAAGGGAATAATTTGAGAAGGTATGGGAGGGGGGAAGAGTGCTCAGAGAGTATAAGAAAGTTTGCTGAAGTGTCTTGCTTTACAGCCAGTATATTTTCAGGAGCTATCCAGCTGGTTGTCTCTGTGTACAGATATTGTCTCTGTGCACAGATTTCAATAAACTTTTTCTCCAAAGAAGATTTTGCTTTCCTGGTACTTTTGTTCCCTCCAAGGTCCGGGGATGGCGTGGCTGATGGATCCCTAGGTAAATAAGGCTTCAGTCTAACCAGCATTTCAAATTGTGCCTGGAAATGGGTCTGTAGCTAGTGAAGCTGTTTCAACAAGGGAGTAACATGCTCTCTGTAATTGGCCCCAGTCTCCATTCTGGCTGCAGGATTCTGGATCAGCTGAAGCTCCCGAACACATCACATAGATGTAGCGAAGGCATGTGACACCATGGCCAGATCCTGCATCCCAAGGAGCTGGTGCAGTAAAGCACTGTGCAAACTGGTGGAATAGTGATGATGATAATATCACAGAAGCAACTTTGCCTTAAAAAATTTTCCTCACCCCCCCCCCAAAAAACCTTTGAAGTTTCGGGCCTTAACTAGGAGATGAACTGGAGCCTTAAATCATAGTATATTAAATGAAATAGAAAATACCATTTACAACTAGGCGCCATGCTCCTTATTCTATTCAGAAGGAAAGCAATATATTTTATTCCTTCCATCTCGTGGCAGCTTTAGCACACCCATTTATTTTCCTGCTTGATTTTGCAGAGGAGAGGTTGCAAAACCAGATCCTTAGAATGATTTGGGTTTTCCTTGTTTCCTAAATGATTGGCCATTGCTGGTGAAGTTAATTACAGTGTCCCGTCGCCATTTCCTGTAGGAACAAACTCGGAAGTTTGCCTATCAGGTTGTAAGCGAAACTGGGCCAGTGGTTTCTGTATTCTCAGAGGAACGATTTGGGGGGAACCCCCTGAACCCTAGAATTTAATAAATGGTAGGGTTTTCATTATTTGGGATGCGAAGGGAGAAATACAAGCTGCATGGGTATTCCTTGGCTAGCCTATGGAAAGCGACCTGGCCAAGCTAGGGCCATTAAGAAACAACAGAGGGCTGTTGAGAGCTTGCCAGGGCAACTGGTTCTGAGGTGACAGGAAAAGAGAGTTTTTAGCAAGGGTTGCAGGGAAGAAGAAAGACTGGAATCTAGGGATATTCTGGGATCAAATCAGAAGCCAGGATGGCTTTCGGAATTCAGGCACTGTTTCTGGAAAATCAGAACCCTTGGAGGGTATGCTACAGACTGCCTGAAGCCCTGAACCAAAGCACAATACACTGGTACCTCGGGTTAAGTACTTAATTCGTTCCGGAGGTCCGTTCCGGAGGTCGTTCCGTACTTAACCTGAAATTGTTCTTAACCTGAAGCACCACTTTAGCTAATGGAGCCTCCTGCTGCTGCCGCGCCGCCGGAGCACAATTTCTGTTCTCATCCTGAAGCAAAGTTCTTAACCTGAAGCAATATTTTTGGGTTAGCGGAGTCATACCTAAAGCGTATGTAACCTGAGGTACCACTGTACTGTGGAGACGTCCTGCAAGCTTATGTTGCAGAGCCCACGTCGTAAATAAACCTCAGCTTTTAACCAAGGTCTAGAAGACTATTTAATTTTCTAGTGCAATGTGATGTATAAAAATAGCTACTGGTCTTAAAAACATTTGAATGCAACTGGGCTCATTTAGTATGGGAGCCATGTTTTTCCAGAACTGGCTGCAAACAGAATTAAAGCAGTGATTTCATATGGCACATAATGTAAGTGCGATGTTACTCATCCGTGCCCAGCCCCATGGCTCAGAAACATCCTGTTACAGGTCTTCCTTCCCCTCCTCCAGAGAGATTTATTATTGTTATTATGCTGGCCTTTGGAATTACAAACACACTTGTGTGACGCTGTGACCTGGCAAGTGCTCCCTCCCTACGTCCAGGATGTTAGCGTGACACAAAAATCACTGTGGGAAGGGCAAACAATTTCCCTGATAAAATCGAACAGTTCATAAAGCAGTTGTCACAGGAAAAGCTTGGAGCACACCATCTGATGGGGGAAATTTCACACATACCCTCCAACATTTCCCTGATGAAAATAGGGACGTCCCATTCCATAATTTTAGTATTTATACGCCAGACATCTTACCATAGCTGTCAACTTACAGATTTGAAAATAAGGGACCAGCAGCCTCAAAAATAAGGGATCAGCAGCCAAAATAAGGGATTTTTTGGGCACAGGTATGTTCAACTTCTGAGCCCCTCCAAGCCAAAGGCAGAAAGCCCAGCCAGCCCAGCAGCCAAAAGAAGCCTCAAGCAGTGGTTCCCACAGCACAGCAACCCGGCCAAGGGGCTGCAGCAAGGAAAACTACCGTCATCTCTCCGCTGGGAAGCGCTGAGCAAAGGCGAGTCCCCAGGCAACGCGGCCGATTTGATCGGCACAAGGCATGCAAGCTCCACCCCCCCCGTCGTTCTTAGATTCCTTATTGGGTGAGCAACGCAGCCAAGCAACACAGTTGGAGCCTCCCTCCTCCCTGGCCGGCAGGGAGGGAGGGAGAGGAGCTGCTTCATTTGAAACCCGGGAAATTTAAGGGACATCATCAATAAGGGACAGCAGCGGGACACAGCGCTGGGATAAGGGACTTTCCCGCCAAATAAGGGAGGGTTGACAGCTATGCATCTTACTGGGTTGCCCCAGCAATTCTGGGCAGCTTCCAACATATATAGAAACATAATAAAACATTTAAAAAAACCTTCCCTATACAAGACTGCCTTCAGACGGCTGTGGTGTGTGTGTGTGTGTGTGTGTGTGTGTGTGTCTCAGATAACTCCATACCCTCCAACATTTCTCGAATGGGAATAGGGACGTCCTGAGGAAAAGTTGGATGTTCCAGGTTGAAATCAGAAACAGGGACTGCTTCTCTAAATCAGGGACGTCCCTGGAAAATAGGGACACTTGGAGGGTCTATTCTTCCCGCCCAGGGCACCCTCTGCCTGCCCCATATCTGGTGCGTCATGCAGGGCTGGGCCTCAGCTGTGGTAGCTTCTCCAGCAGCTGCTCTGAGCTGCCCAAGGGAGGCGACCGGCATCAGCCTTCTAACCATAGATGCTCATTTGCCATGGGCTTTAGGAAACATTAACATCTTTTGTGTGCTAAATATCAGACTCTGATCAGGCATCACTTTAAGGCAGGGGTGCCCAAACATTTTTCAGAGTGCCAGATGCAGTGAACATGGGCCGACCAAAATTGTTAAGATTGAAGTTGTTGAGCTTTTTTTTACAATTTTACCCCAAAGTTGTTGAGCTTTTTCTAGGATTTTACCCCAGGACATGTACTGCCACGGGAGCCGGATTAAATCAACCGGCAGGCCGGATTAGGCCCCCAGAACAGACTTTGGACATGCCTGCTTTAAGGCAAAGCCCAGGTGATAGTCTGTTGATAGCAGTCAACACAACACTATTTTAAAAATCTAGCTTTGAAAAAAGATTGGTTCAGCATTCTCTGTTACCCAAGAACCTCCCTTGCTTTATTTTGATTTGTGATTATATTTCCTGAGACCTCTTTCCAGCATGAAAATAAAACATACCTGATTTTATCTACCACACGCCAGCAGTCTTTCCACTGCTGAATGTCTTCCATTCGTTTCAGTAGTTCAAGGGTCCCTCAGGATCAAAGAAATGAATGGTGGTTGCACAGCTGTTTTGATCAATAAATCCTGCCCCACCCCCACAACACACCACGACAAAATTGGACTTTTCATTGCTCTTCAAGCCAGAAAGCTGCCGTTCTACAACACTGGATATTTATTGCTTTGTAATGCAAATAGAGAACATGTTCTGGAAAGCAACGAGATATTAACAGGACAGTTGTTTCTACGATGAAGCAGTTTGGAAGAATGTTTGATGGCTTCTTGCAGAGCAAATGCCGACTTAATGAAATTGTCAGTGGGACACATTTCTACTGGCTACCCTTTGGTTTGGTTGTCATCCCTCAAGGCGTTCGGCTTTATTGGTGTGGGAGCTGTTCACTTCTAATAATATTTTATAGCCAGGTCCTAAGATCTGCTGGGCCAGCAATCTGTGCCTGAGATGGGGGTGTAGGATGCACTGCTGAAATATTTCAAGCAACATAATAGTTTTCAAACAAATATTTTAAGCCTATCACTATACAGTGGTACCTCAGGTTAAGTACTTAATTGGTTCCGGAAGTCTGTTCTTAACCTGAAGCGTTCTTAACCTGAAGTGGACTTTCCCATTGAAAGTAATGGAAAGTGGATTGATCTGTTCCAGATGATGAAAAACACCCCCTAAAACAGCAATTTAACATGAATTTTACTGTTTCATGAGACCATTGATCCATAAAATGAAGGCAATAATCAATATACTGTACTATAAAATAAATAAAACAGTATTTTAGATAAAAAATTTAACATGTATTTCTTTTCTTATGTGCACTCATAGTTTGGAGGAGGCTCAGGGTCCTCTTCCACAATCACCACCCCCCATGGAAGTCCCAGGTGGGACACTGAGGACAGGTCAGAGGATGAATTGGGGGCAGAATAGTTGGATGCTGCAGAAGCAACAGGCTTGAGTGAGAGAGAAGAGCCAGAGGCAGGAATCAGTTCAGACTTGGGACATGAAGCTGGGAAGGAAGGGCCAGAGGCTTCAGAAGCATCCACAGAGCTTGCCTTTCTGACTGTATTAAGTTCCCCTCCCCACATGTCTCCAAGGACATGAAGAACCTTGCGTGTAGCAGAACAAAGGGCTCGGTTCCTCCCAGGTGTAGCTTAAGGCTGCTGGGGAGACATCCGGCTGGAGGGGAGACTTAGCAGGAAGTAGGAGGCACAGATATTGTCCGTCCTGGCAACTGTGTTATTGGGGGCCAGCCTTGCATTGAGACTTCTCTGCTTGTATGCTGTTTTCTTGAATAAAGAATTCAGGAAGAACTTTCTGACAGCAAGAGCTGTTTGATAGTGGAAAGGTCTCCCTTGGGAGGTGGTGGACTCTCCTTCCTTGGGAGCTTTTTAAGCAGAGGTTGGATGGCCATCTGCCATGGATGCTTTAGCTGAGATTCCTGCATTGCAGGGGGTTGGACTAGATGACCCTTAGGTCCCTTCCAACTCAACAATTCTATGGTTTTTCATATGGAAATTCCAGAGAAGCAGACATGTTAGCTAAATGCTCAGCTGAATAATAATCATCGTAGTAGTAGTAGTAATGATTATTATTATTATTATTATTATTATTATTATTATTTATATCCCACACTCCCCAGCCAGAGCCGGGCTCAGGGCGGCTAACACAGGACAAGTATAATTACTGGTTGTTATCAACCACCTCCACTAGCCTGACTATTACCTCTGATTTCATCAAGAGATGGCAACTGTATGGTTGTGGCAAACACAGATCCACCCTCCCGAAAGAATGCTGGTTGATTAATGCCTTGAGGTCACTTATATGGATATCTGTGTCCATGTATCACTCTTATCAGTGACTGCCTGTGATATCAAGACTATAGACTCTCAGGTATTTGGATTCAAGGCAGGATGATCAATCATTGACCGCTGGGGAAGTTTATACACTTTCGCGTCTGAACTGAAGCCTTTTAGAGGGTCTCTAAATCAAATCTGAAACATTCAGCAGGAATAGAGACAATCACCAAGCCTCTGGTTGTTTGTGGCTATTGTCAAGAGCACTAATTCAACTTGCATCTTTGGTTTAAAGAATTAACATATTATGATGAACTGCAATCTAATGCAGCTCCCCCACCCCATGGAAGAAGTTTGCAGAAACAAAATCAAGCTACATCCGGAGGGGGTGTGTGGAGTTATACACAACTAACTGAGTAGTAATAATAAATTTGTAGCCCACCCATCTGACTGGGTTTCCCCAGCCACTCTGAGCACTCTAAGGACTTGGACGACCATTTGTAAAATTTTATAAGGGGTGTGTGCATTTTGTCTGTGCGTGTGTTTTACAGTACTTCTCTTCCTATTGTGAATTTTTGGGGTCACAGCTTTAATCCTATATGAGGTGGGCTTAAAGAAACAGGCTGGGGACACTTCACTGTGATTCCTTTCCAATCCCATACAGTTGTCTAATTTCTTTTTATTAAGTAAACAATATAGGCTCCAACTGCACAAGCAGCAGACAAAATCAAACCTCCTGCCTATCTTGCATACCCGCCAACATTACTCTGATGAAAATAGGGGTGTCCTGTTCCATTATTATTATTATTATTATTATTATTATTATTATTATCTTACCCATCTGACTGGGTTGCCCCAGCCACTCTGGGTAGCTTCCAACATATATAAAAACATAATTAAACATTTTAAAAAATCTTCCCTGTACAGGGCTGCCTTCAGACGCCTTCTAAAGTTTGTATAGTTACTTACACCCTTGGCTTGGGGGTCGCATAACCCCATACACTCCAACACTTCTCTGATAAAATAGGGATGTCCTAAGGAAAAGTGGAACATTCCAGGATCAAATCAGAAACTGGGACGGGTTCTGTAAATTTGGGACTGCCCCTGGAAAATAGGGACACCTGAAGGGTCTGATCTTGGCAAATTCCAAAAGCAACAGCTGAATTTCAGGAGGGTTGGAAGATAGCAGAATAACCCCAGATTAAGCAAAACAAGGTTCAAAAAGGAGCCGACACTTACCTAGCTAGGGTCCTCTCCAGTGAGATGAGTTGCTCAAATGGAATACCATATGCTGGAGCCTTTATAAAGTCCGATGGAGCCAGATTGGTGTTTGGAGCCAGCTGACTTGGGATGCAAACTTTGTGTCCATCTCAGGGTGGGGGTGGATTGGATGGAAGTGACCCTCTACCTTGTTCTGCTCGCCTGGGCTCATTGACACAGAGATCCTCATTCCACCTGCCGAGTGTCTGGGCATGGGGAGTATCGCTAGCAGTAGCCCATTGAAATCCCCAAAATGTGGTGTTCCAAGGGAGCGCGATTGAGGCAGCTGGATCCTCACTCTCTTAATAAGCAAGGTTAGAACCAAACAACCGTGCCATAGAATAGAATCATGGAGTTGGAAGTTCCTTCCCTCTATCATCTCCAAGCCAGAACTGTGTTGCTAAAAAGCTGTTAACTCTGTACTTTCTAAAACTGCTCAGATAGTTGTATTTCCCCCAGTAAGCATCTCACCAAGATGTGAAATTTTGGTGTACTCAGCATATACTGCTGGGGACTATATATGTTGCTATGTCAGTGTAGAAGGAAATGGAGTAGGTCACAGACCTTTAAAAGCAAGTAAATCACAGCGTGAACCCAGCATTCTGAAATGCTTGGCTGTAAAGTACACCGCTGCTAGCACTGGCCATAAAGCATCATGTTCTTCGGTCTGACACCCTATGTGAATCACAAACATCTTCATACGGGTTCATCTGACTTCAGGCTGAAAGGGGAAGGCATTGTATGCTTGCTAAAGGGGGGGAAAACCAACAGGGACAACGAAATTGCACAGGCATTGAATGGAGGCGATGCAATGCAATGTCCTTAAATGAGTGTGGAGATTTACTTTTTGCAATGCATTTATAGAGCACCATTATTTTTCTTGAATGCACAAGAATGGTGAGTTTTGTAGTCTTGTTTCTGAAAGGGGGAGGGAACAGCCCTACCTTTGTTTCCCTGCGGAATGAAATAATGAACACAGAAAAGATCTTGCTAAGACAGAAGGCCAAGATACTAAATTCTGGCACCAAATCAATCATGATAAAGCCATTGGAAACAGAAATGCCACCTTCCAATTTTAGTTTTTGTTGCAAGGAAGCTTATAACAAGATAAAGAAAATAGGTCATTTTGTTTAGTTTACTGGCCCATCATATCCTTTAAGACAAGATACCAACAGAGCATAAAGCCCGTTCAAATTGCAGTTTTAAATTCACATTCTGAATAAAAGCCAGATCGAACAGTTCAGTGTTGCTGAGACTTGGATTTTCACTCACTCACTCACTCACTCACTCATTCATTCATGCATTCAATAACAGAGCTGAAATCTTTGATTTTCACTGTAAATATAGCATGGAGCAGAAGGGCAAATTCATTTCACCTTCAGTTCTGATCAGATTTGGACCTCTCTGCAACCAAAATTAATAATATATATATATAAAGTAAGGGAGTTGCTGTTCATAGATCAGTATTTGGATACCTGAATACTTTTTCAGCAGTTAGTTTATAGTACAGGTCAGCCTTTTGCAATCTTGGGTCCCCAGATGTTGTCGTACTACAATTCCCATCATCTCTAGCTAGCAGGACCAGTGGTCAGGAGTGATGGGAGTTGTAGTCCAACATCAGGGGACCCAAGGTTGATAAAGGCTGGTATATATTAACATGGAACATATAGCCTCTTGTGAATGGCACGATACCTGGTCTGATCATTGCCCACAATTTGTTAGACAAGCTTGAGAAAATGTCCAGTTAAAAGAGTTAACATTAACTATAAAGACTCATGTCTTTGTATCTCTTGGGAATGCTAATGCAAGGCAGAAAGCAGAAAAGGGTCATTTAAATATAAAATGTAATGCCAGCCTATGAAGCTTTCTAATTTGGTTTATTTACATACATTGGAATTGCAAATATTCATGTTAGTAATTGTGAAAATGGAAACTATTTCTTAATGTCTAAACAATGGAAAACACTGAAATCAAAGTGGCATGTGTTACAAACAGACAATTTATTAAATCAATTACACCTTTATTTTGCACAATACATCCAGCTTGTGATTTAGCATGTTGTTGTGCTGCAAGAGTACATTTGTTCACTGGAAGTAGCACAAATGGGCAAACAGGTATGGTTCAACAGGTGAAGCGGTCAAATTATGTGAATTGACCCCTGCCTCCCCCAAAATGATGTCCTTTATTATGTATTAGAACCATTTTGATTTCAAACAGCTAGATATATTTATGTATTTGAACAATTAAAAAACAACAACACACAAAAAAAATGTTTAAGCTGAAACAAGGCTGTTTACTATGCTAAAACAATGACTCCTTAACAAACGTATAAGTACAAAAAGGAATGAACAAAACCCCTACAAATACCATGAGATTTAAGTTATGAAACCCCACAATATCAGCCTTTACAAACCAACAATACAGACACACTTTTCACATAATCTTAGGACCAGCCCAAGAGCATTTAAAAAAAAAAAAGAAGAAAAAGAAATCAAGTCTTCGGACTTTCATATGCTTGGCTAATAAAGATTATTGTTTTACCAGTTCTGTATCAGGCTACATTTCATGCAAAGAAATAACAGGCACGATCCATTGCAGTGTCCAATATGTTTGGTGCAAGCCTCACCAAAAGAAAATCTGGAATTCAGCACCCCAGGATTCCAGCAGCCCCTGTGTGGAGCTCTGTTCATGTTCAGGCTCATCTTTGCATGCATTTACCGGTACTTCTAGACGAGGCTGCCTTAACACCCTTGAATTAGGTTTATATTAATCTAAGTGGTGTTTACGCAGGAGATGAACCCAGTGACTTATAACCCTTCCAAAGTTTAGGAGTGCTAGGAATGCTGTCTGCAACTGAATGGTTGCTTCTGTTTCTTAAGAGTAAAGTAAGAACATTACAATCTGATTAATTTGTGCTTACCCGAAAGCAAAAGGTAAATAGGAGTTGGAGGGTGACTATGCTGCAAGGCTATTTCAGGGATGGCAAAGCTCAGCCTTGCTTTGCTCTCTCCTTCAGTGTCTCTGCCAGGATGGAATGTGTCTTTCAGTGCATTTATATACAATTTGCTTGTCTGGATGGAGCATAGAGGGGAGTGTGTGTCTGTAGAAAGTCGTCTATTGTACTAAGGTAGAACTTACATCCGCTGCTCTGTCCACTTTTGCCTCTGGCGCTGCTGACCACTGGCATGTGGTCCTCAGAACTGGCATGTGATCCTCAAAAAACCCTCCCTTGCTGAACCTGACAATACACAGTGTTCTTCTTAGGAACACCTTTAACAGTTCGCCCCGCAATCAATTCAATTGCTCCACTGATCTTATGGTCCAGCTCACGGAGTCTTTGGATCTAGCTCCTAACTATGCACTGCCATTGCCAACAGACACCCACCACAATCAGACACCACATTAGACATGGGGGGCGAGGGGGGGGGGGGGAGAGGTTTCACTTGCCAAATCTTAGGAGGCTAGCTGGTTTACAGACGATTGGAGAAGAGCCTGAAGGCTATGGTCCTGAGAGGTCTGCATTGGCTCCCAGTACGTTTCCGAGCACAATTCAAAGTGTTGGTGCTGACCTTTAAAGCTCCAAACGGCCTTGGTCCTGTATACCTGAAGGAGCGTCTCCACCCCCATCGTTCAGCCCAGACACTGAGATCCAGCGCCGAGGGCCTTCTGGTGGTTCCCTCATTGTGAGAAGTGAGGTTATAGGGAACCAGACAGAGGGCCTTCTTGGTAGTGGCGCTCGCCCTGTGGAACGCTCTCCCATCAGATGTCAAGGAAATAAGCAGCTATCCTATTTTTAAAAGACATCTGAAAGTAGCCCTGTTTAGTAAAGTTTTTAATATTTAATGCTGTATTGTTTGGGAGCCACTCAGAGTGGCTGGAGAAACTCAGCCAGCTGGGCGGGGTATAAATAATAAATTATTATTATTATAAATTATTATGGTGCACTCCTGCCTGCTTCTCCTGCTCTGTCCTGCTACCAACTCCCCAGCTGAGCAAACAGGAAGCAAAAGTCACCCCCAAGACATAAGGGATCTATGTATCATGCGCTGCAGTACATATTAGGACGGCACTGTCTCATACTTAGCATTTCAATGACGTTTAAACACAATTGCTCCTTTCTCTACCCTCTACAGACTGATCAACAACTGCTTCTCTTCTTTCTGGTTTCTTTTCAGTTCTGAGAATTCTCACATATCCCCTTAACCCACTTCCTTAAACGTCTCTTCTCCAAATATACCCAGTTCCCTTCGCTTGTTTTATCTTCTAGAAGAAGCTCATAGCTCTTCTCCGAATTCCTTTCCAGTTACACAACTTTCTTCCTGATCTACAATAGCCAGAACTGAGCATCAAGGTTTCTGGTGAGATTAGAGGCAACGCCAAGTTGATTATTTGAACCACTCATTAAGACAACCCAAAATGCCATTGTGCCTTCATATTACAGCACCACACTGGACACAACTGATGTTTTGTTTGATTCTTCCTGCAAGGCTGAGAGATCACTGATGTGTTTCTGCCTCCAGATTTGTCCCCCATTTTATACATTGCCCCCCACTACATAGTTTTTCCTGAAGGTAAGTCAGTCAAAATAAAGCAGGGATTTTTTTTGTACCAGTATGTCACCAACTATGCTTTCCTAGCAAACTGCCTCCCCAAATGTTGGATAAATATAATCTCAGGTTTAATGGTCTAAAACAGAATATCCTCCACCTTGGATCCCCAGATGTGCTTGAACTACAACTCTCATCATTCCTGACTAGTGGCTAGGAATGATGGGAGTTGTAGTCAAACAACATTTAGGGACCGAAGGTTGATAAAGGCTGGTTTAAAGCATCTAACTTCACTGGAATTTAAATACACATTTGCTTTTAATATTTAAGTTTTTTAAAAAATGCAAGTAGCATTGGTTTGGGGTAGAATCCTCTATGGGAACAAATAGAGGGGAGTTATTCCAAATTAATTTCAGAGCAGAGATTTTCTTCAGGACCTCAACATGGGAGGAAAGGGTAAAATTCCCCTTCCATACCTGCTACAATCCTTATAATTACCAGCCCTCAGCTGATGCCATTTGCATTTTAAGAAACTGCACATTAGCTGCAAAGATGGATTTAAATCCATGCCTAGTTTGGTCCTAAGGCATGCAAGTTTATTCAAAGTGGAAATGTATTTTGTAGAAAGGCACAGTTTTGAGTGCGGTTGCTCCTGTTAAACATTAAATAATAGAATCATAGAATTCTAGAGTTGGAAGTGACCCTGAGGATCACCCCTGCAATGCAGGAATCTCAGTTAAAATCTGCTTAGAAACCTCCAATGAAGGAGTCCACAAGCTCCCGAGTCCGTTCCACTGTGAACAGCTCTTACCTACATGATTATTACAACTATTTTATTTTACAAATACATTTCTGTCAAGACAAGCGCTTCTCGAGTAGAGAGATGGCCTTCTCCCTACTTCCATTAACAAGGCAGAAGGTCAAATTTCTAAGGCTGTGCTCCAACAGCAGCTTCATGTGTTGATTATTGAGCAATAGGGTGCTGAACCAGAACAGCAAGAACAGTACCAGAAAAGTGATACTACTATTGGACAAACCTCCCCTGCAGTCCAACAACCTATTTGTATAGTGCTATCCATATGAAGTCTTACCGAACCCCTCTGAATTGCCACCAGCATTCCTGACACGTGCAAACTTTTCCATTTCGAAGCACCCTTTATTAATGAAGTTGTGTTGGGACGCATGTAACAATGTATTAAGACTCTTTTACTCCTGTCCCTTACTAGAACAACAACAAAAAAGTGAGCCAATTTATTCTACACTACCTTAAAATGTTGTATCTGCTACAGCCAGTTTTCATTTGAATTTGAAACAGTAAAGTTTGTCGTGGGAGACACACAAAACCTCCAAGACGACAGAAAATATGGTGATTATAGCATATTGCCTTCTCAAAGCTGAGAAAAGCATTGCATGTCAGGTCTAAACTTACATGTGGGCTTTTGCAGCTGTGTACATATCTTGGGCAACTACAACCAACCATGGGGTCATTAAGTGAACTAAGGAAGGTCCATAGCTCACTGATGCTGGTTAGCTCAGTTGGTTAGAGTGTGGCGCTAATAAGGCCAAGGCCACAGGTTTGATTCCTGCATGGTGCATATTCCTGCTTTGAAGGGTGTTGGGCCAGATGAGCCATGGGATCTCTTCCAATTCTAAGATTCTACCATTCTATCATACAGCACATGAATACTCTGAGACCCTGGAACTTCTAGCTAAAGGATCTTTGGAAATATCTCAGGCCTTGGGAAGGACCTCTGCCAGAGATTTTGGAGAGCTGCCATCACAGTAAGTAACAATGGGCAAGATTAGGGATGTGGCCCTACAGATGATTTTGGATTGCAACTACCAGTATGGCCATTGGTTCCCCATTTCTGGGCTAGATGGAGAAATAGTCCAGCAGAATAGCAGGCGCATAAGACGCTGCTTTTTACCAGCTGACTATTCGTCCATCTACCTCAGTAAAAAGGCATCACCTCCTTCTTACCTCATCACTTTATTATCTGGAGCCTTTTGCGTGCATATATGGCTAGCATGTTTTGCAATCTTTGTGCAGGCTTCAAATCCTATACAACAAACTTGAGCAGATTTTGTTTTCCTCATCCCCCCCAGCTACATTTCTATATGCAACAGTGCTTTTGCTATGTAGTCAGAAAACACGCAGGTGGGAATGAGATGTGAATATCAATATCATTATGTTATCTTCAGGGTATTTTATGCCAGGCTTTTAAATAGCTTGGTTCCGGATGCATGGTTCTATAGCATGAAAAATTGAATATAGTTATATATGGATCCAGGAAGAAAGAGAATGAGAATGGCCTATTGGTGATTTCAGATGAGAAAAATCAATTGCAGGCATTTATTTAGTGCTCCGTTCTTGCTACTCCCAAGCAAGAAAATGAATTATGATCAAATTTTGGAAGTTTCTAAGCACAAGCAAGGAGAGCTTGACATTACACAATAACATCAATACAAGGGAGATTTTTTTTTAAGTGACCGCACAAAAGCCAGCCAGTTGACATATTATTTGCTGGGATATTTCCTAAATTTTGTTTAGCCCGGTTTGCTGCTATTTATAAAGTGAAACTACAGACAAGGGAGTGGCAGGTTGTGCAGTTCATATGGCAGCATGCCTGCTGTAAATCAGCAATTTCCCCCAAGTTCATCTAGAGGAAGACTTGCTGATCTAAGATGCTAAAAATAAGACATCTCTCCTTAATACACAGGAGGAACACCATAAAAAAAACACCCTTACCTATTGACAATGCCAGTTTTCACCACTGCAATATCTATGAAGCTTTATTCCAAGCTGTGGTAGGGCATGTTTGCACTGGCCCTTAAAGCCCACCCATGCCTTGAGGATGGGTAATGGCCAAGCTCCCCTCCTCTGCCTTTGGACCTGGTCAATATCACATTTAACATAATAAAATGAATCATCATGAAAAGCCTTTGGAAGACAGCTTCCAAAGCATCTGAGACATGCACTTTTCAAACATCATCATATTAAAGAGGTCAAGAAGCCTGATGGGAACTGGCTTATGAATGCAAAACATTTGGTCTCTCTACCTATATAAAGGAATTAAGCTTCTACTATCATGTGTGTGTTATTCCAGCATCTCTGTCCTTCCCACAACTGCATTACCTTAATGCTGATAAAACAGTGGTACCATGGGAATTACAGAAATGACATAGCAGCCATGTTAGGCAAAGACATATTCTTATTTTATACTTACACCCTTTTCTTTGACGGTGGCTTACATCTAGTAGTTGTGCTTGGTTTGTGTTTACATGTTCAAACCTTATGCTCTCCCTGGGACCAGCTGGGGCCAACATTTTATAGGAAAAAAGACCATACATTAATAGTGGAGTACTTCAGAAAGCCTCAGGTTTAACCCCTGACTCATGGGCTAAGAAAGTTCTACTCAAGGCTTTGAGTATTAGAATAGCTAACACTGGGCTAAGATAGGCTAAAAGTTTGACTCAGTCTAAGGCAGCTCTTTATGTATCTTGTGTTGCCACTACAGCTGCAAGGGAGAAAATGGTATCTTTAAGTACATAGCTTTGGATTTGTCAAAGGACTAATAGAATAGCTCCTTGATCATGCATGTGGCTGTTAAAGGTAAAGGTACCTCTGACCGTTAGGTCCAATTGCGGACTCTGGGGTTGTGGCGCTCATCTCGCTCTATAGGTCGAGGGAGCCAGCGTTTGTCCGCAGACAGCTTCCGGGTCATGTGGCCAGCATGACTAAGCTGCTTCTGGTGAACCAGAGCAGTGCACGGAAATGGCGTTTACCGTCCTGCTGGAGCGGTACCTATTTATCTACTTGCACTATGACATGCTTTTGAACTGCTAGGTTGGCAGGAGCTGGGACAGAGCAACAGGAGCTCACCCTGTCACAAGGATTCGAACTGCCGACCTTCTGATCGGCAAGCCCTAGGCTCAGTGGTTTAGACCACAGCGCCGCCTGCGTCCCTTATGTGTCTGTTAGCTCTGCACAAAGTTGGATCAACCCTGTGGATAAGGATTAAAAACAACAGCAGCAACACAAGAATCTATGTGGGTGTTTTTTTTAAAAAAATTGAATTAACCCAGCAGTTGGGACGGAATGCATAAACACCTTAAAGACCAATCACTAATCTGAATCACAACAGACAGATGACTCACATGACTTAAGAGGCATCCTTCCATAAGTCCCCGGGGTTGTGCTTAAAAACTCTCCCACCAAACAAACAAAAAATTCCAGCAAAATAATGATGATGATATTAGCATTTGGACTATAATTTGCAACAAGCTCAGTATTTCCCTTCTCCCCTCTGTTCTCGTTTTTCAACCTATGTTAGGCAACATAGCTTTTTCAAGTACAGTGCCTGGAATGTTTTAGATATTCTATTAAGCAATAAGCGCCCAAGATGCATTTACAAGTTCCACTTTTGCTGCAATTTCTAATCTAAAGGGTCATTTTGCACGAAGGTGGAAATATTCTGCCTACTGCTAGGGACCATTACTCTGTTCACTTGCAGAAACCCCAGAGGCTTTGCATGCACACTTAAGGCTGCAGTCCTGCAACACTTATATAAGTCCCATTGAACTCAATGGGGCTTGCTCTTGAGAAGGCATACATACATAAGACTGCTCTGTTAAAATGGTCTTCACTCTGTAGGAGTATTTTTGAAGCTCACCATATTAGTCTTGGACAGAACACAAATTCCTGACCTCTTTCCAAATAGTTGTCTTCAGCTCAGTGTTTAGTAGAATAAAACCAGCTGTGTAACTTTTGGTTTCACATTGATCTGCATGCTCACATTCCCAATCTCCCACATCTAATTTACATCTTATTTTTCACTTTGGCCAGGTGTCAAATCCTGCTGGGGTAATGGATTGTCCTATGGGATGGGTGTTAAGTCCAAGAATGTCACCCTTCCAGTACCAGATGCCTTTTTTGTTTAAGCTCTTGCAAGTTCTTTCACAATACAGGTATGCTGTGGCGTGCAATGAATGAGAGACCATAAGGCACACAAGGACGACACAAAGATAACCCACACATCCCGCAGAGGGAAACTACTATGACACAGAATTAATGCAAGATTTTTGATGCCACATATTTCATTCCAATAGCTAAATGAAGTGGTATAATTTGAACTGTTTTAAACCAGAGACAGATTTAAGCACAATAGCCGAGAGGCTAAAAAAGACCCCCAGATGTTTATGGAGCAGATGCTGAAGCTCAAATATCTATTAATTCGCACAATTTGAGATAAGAAGACAGCAGTGATGCATTGCAGGCAAGCCCTTTTGCTCGGAAATCTATTAGGATTAATATTTAAATGATTTTAATGCAAATATTTGATTAAACAAGTCCAGTGAACTCTAAGGCAGGTTAACACACTGGCAACGTACCTGATAACTTGGATAGGGAGATGCTTTGAAACACTGCCAAGACCAACAGCTTGTGAGTTGAAGTGTCACGTTGCATAACCATGTGGTAACAGAAGACAAGGATATAGTAACAACTTTAAAAAGATGCTACTGGATGTATGTAAAGATATTCTTCTTTGCACAGTAGGTGAAACAAAAAAACTAGTTATGCATAATTGAAAGAAGGGAGCTATTTGGCATCACAATGACACCAGTGAACTGTGAAAGCCACACTGGAGGGCAGTGACAAGATGCTATCACTGTGCAGAGATAAATTAGGCTGCTATGACTGTAATATGGGGGGGGGGGCGCTACAGCCTACTGCTTTTCTTTCTTTGCACAAAACTTACTTTGACTAAGAAGTCAAGCACAGAAAAGTACTTCAGCACAGCAAAGGAACCCCCACTCCAACTGGAAAAAGGCCATATGAACAAAAATATAAAGCTTTAACAGCCACCAGTCTAGACCAGCATTTTTACAACTCGGCACTGGCACACTTATCCTAGATTTATGCGCTACCACACTGGGATGGAATGGTTTGTCCTAAAGTAGCTACGGAGGCAACCTGCTAATGAACTGTAATTTCATAACCTGTTATAAAAAAAATTAAGCACGCTAACTGGGGACTATTAAGTACTAACAAGGACCTGCATGCCTGTACCAGAGATTCTCATTCTCCCCTTCCCAACAGAAGCTCATTGCACTGTACTGAATGAGGTATCAGAATTTCAAAGGTAGTTTGAAATTCTTACAGTGTAAGATGCTGTAAGATGCTATCAGAAGAGGGAACTCTGAGGCCCCTGAAATGGAGCCATAAGGTTCTCACTTCACTGGACTACACTAGCTAAACTGCCTTGAAAATCCCATGTAGAAAAGTTACCATTACATCCTTGACACACTTCCATTCAGTCTAGTTTGTGCTACTGAATTGGCTGGCAGCGTTACCTTTGCCAGAACCTTGAATAATCAAGGGTACAGTGCCAGTAAGACACCTTGAATCAACTTGTGATATCAATCTGCTCCAAGCTATATTTGCCCAACCCTAGATGCCTTCTGCCAGCTCAGAACTCTTCACACCAGATTACAAAGCAGAGTCAGCTGATTCTTGAAATTAAAACAAAGAGAAGACAGACGCTGCAAGCTAGTTGAGGTATGGAGCGTGCTGCAAGTTTCAGTGTTAACATATATGCACATTTCATTTGGAATAAATGCCATGCTTCTAGCTGGATTTGTTGGAAACAAGACCTTTAACATGCAAATTAGTACTTGCTAGCACTGTGCAGTGATGTTTACACAATGCAATATAACCTTAGAACTTTGAACGCTAGAGAGAAGTTTCACTTACACTCTAAACCTTAAAGTTAGCTTGCTTATTTGGAAAGAATAATTCCACTCACACAAGTTAACTATAGTCGTTCAGTTGTGTTACGAATTGGTCTGAATAATATGGTCTAGTATTTTGAAGTGCAAGCTGTTTCATTTCCTATGTATCCTTTGAAATTTCCTTCTCAGCTGAAAACACTTAAGATGGTAAAATGCCAAGCTAGAGTTTGGGAACAAGCCACCATAGATGCCTCTAGGAGCATCAAAAATCAAAGCCTTATGGCCTATTTTACACATTGTGAGTTTATTAAAGTGGTTATATTCTCAAGGGGGAGAACACACACACCTTTGCACTGGCAGGCTGCAACAAAAATAAATAATGAGAAATAGTATAATAGGGCAAGATTAATTTATAGTTTAATATAAAATGGAAACACAATACAAAGCCAAAAGATAATCTGCTTAAAAGCAAGGTTTAAAAAGAGTTAAATCTTCAGGATAGGCCCAAGAGCAAGGAGGCAACGATCTACACTGCCCTACACAACTTGGCTTTGGATCCCTGTTTTTATCATGCAGAAGTGATTTGTTCTGTAAGCAAACCTCAAACTATACGCACAGCAACCTCTACTGGACAGAGAGAAGAGTGTTTTCCAGTACCGTACTAGTAACACGAGGATGCCTGATAAGGCAAGGCCATCTGTGTACAGGCTGGAGTCCACAGCAATTCTGACCTGTGGACTGCCCCCCCCCCCCCACTGCAGGTGAGGGACTGAAAGGAAAAGAGGTCATCCATGGCACTAACATAATTTATAATACTTTAGGCATTGGTCTCATAAATAAGAGAGTATAAAAACTTGCTCATGCTAAGCAGTTGGGAGTGCTCCCTATTCAACATGCTTGTTCTAAAACGACTGACAGCAACTGATGCCTGCCAGTTGTACTCAAGTTCATTTTGGTCAATTTCATCTAGGATTTTTAATGAGAAGCCTACTAAAAAAAGGTTTCTATCTATTTTCTTCTATAGTAATTAAGCATAAAATGGCAAGATTGTCTAAGCTCCCCCCGCCCCTCCCCTTTCTGAACACATCTTCAATATCATCAGTAAATAATAAAAGTGCAATTACGGTTGGTGACTGGATGGGTTGATTTGGTCTTTTTATCAGCTTCATTATTTTTGCAGCTGTCTATTAAATCAGCTGCTCATTCTGTACTTTGGAGAAGCAACCATGAAAACAGTAAGGCTTATTATAGCAACAATGACGAGGAGTGTAGAACTGCATTAAGATCAGAGCTAACATTTCTATCCACAGGGCTTGCCCACTCCCACAAAGTGCTAGTTTCCCTTCCCTCCCTCACGAAAAGACATAGCAAAGTTTTGTTTATAAAAACTATGAAATATTAAGTCTTACAATCTGTATTTTGGAGTTCCTTTCTCATGAGGCTAAAGAAGAAACTGAAGATGAATTCCCTTTGAGTACAAGAGATAATCCAGACGTTGTATGCAAGGAAGCAGTCCAACAGCAGGATGACTGCTGTCTCCTCAGTCCGTAAAAGCACGCCAGAACTGGCCCATTTCAGGGTCTATGAACACCAGGTAGATAGGAATCCAATACGAGTACGATATACCCAAAATAAACCCATAACTTCCAAGGCCAAATACTTTATAAAAGCTAGTCTGGTATATGATCGTATCAGTCAACAACAGCTGCGTTTTGTCACTGAAGGCTGTCTTCTAAGTTTGAAGCCCTTACCGCTAGATGGGGGGTTGGTATCTGTTGATGGAATTCTACGACCTAGAGAGAGAAAAAAAGCACTGTGTTATAAGAGAGACTCTGAAACACCTTTCCACATTCCCCAGAGCGCCCTGTAGTTTAGCCTTATGAGTAGGCACAACTCATCACTAACTAGAAGACTGACAGGCTATAACCACTTGAAAGAAATTTGGTTGGTGACAATGCTAAAAAGTTATTAGTGAAAACCATTTGCAAGCAGTTCTGAAATTTGTTTCTTAAGAAATATACAGTTTATACTGGTAGAAAAATTGTGCTTTTTTGGCTTAGGATAAGCATCTAGTCACTGTAATCAGAATCACTGAATGGAGGGGAGAAGAGAAACCAGATGTTCTATTGCTCAAGGAGATTTCCATTGTGCCAGTGGTTGAATAGCACTGGATGCCAAACTAAGTTTGTACATTTTTTGAGCTAAGTAAAGATAATCAATAGATAACTCTGCAGTTATTATTTCAGCTGTTTGAAATTCATCTTTTAAGCTACCCATTCACTGAATGGTTACGTAGCATACTTTTTGCTTGGAAGAAAAAAAAATCACCTTGCATACAGAGGATTTAAATGTGGCATGACTGAGTGGCAGCACATTAAATGCAAAATTGTCTTGTTGAATTTATTACCACAAGTGGTCTATCCAAATATATTAACCACAATAACTAAATTAAGCCTTCACTTACAGTATTCTCTGTCCATGACAATGTGGAATCTACCCTGAACTGTATCTTGCAGGATTGTATGAAAAACTGCACATGGGATTAACTGTTAACAAAGTATTTCTCTATGAATTTCCAGGCCTTTCTCCCCTTGCTGATTTCAAATGAACAATTTTTTCTTGGTATCAGTGTACTTCTTGCTATTGATCCATCAAGCACAACAGAAGGATGTAGAGGGTTAACACACAAGCATACAGAAGCTCTGACTTGAATGACCCAAAGCAGATCATATTGCACTTTCAGTCCCTATCAAATGGTGACATACGTGACATCATGTACAACTGGCAGAAACAGAACTTTAAGCCAAAATAACTGTCAGATTTCTTTTTGTTGTCATTAATTGGAGATTGGCTAGAGAAATCCCAATGTTTTGATACTTACTAATTTCTATGAACAGTTCATTTATGTTTATTGCATTTTTTGCACTGGTCTCTACAAATATTGCGTGGATGGAATCTGCATAGTCTTTAGCATCTTTTTCCATGACTTCCCTAAGGAGAAGAGAGAGAATAGTATAAACAAGCCATACCAATTTTTAGAAAAGAAAAAGTAGGTGCAATTCAATGCAGCATTAAAATCTACGTTAACAACTAATCTAAACCATGCTTAAGATTATGTACTTGGGAAACATGCTGATAAAACCAAAGATTCTAGTATTTTAACTTTTTGCATGTTTTTAAGTATTGTAATCTTCTTGAATTTATTGTTCTCTATTTTTGTAAATCACTTTGAGGTCCCCTCCCCCTTACAATGAAGCAGAGTATTAATTTATGAAATAAGTGAGATTCCAATATAACTTAAGTCCAGGGGTGAGCACAGTGTTGAGACACAGCCTCCATTAACACTTTCCCCTCAAATTTCACACCTGGAGCATAAACTTTGTTTCCAACATTACCAAACCATTGGAGGGGTTAATTTAGAGAGAAGACAGAATGGTTAGAGACATTGCAACCACCCACGATTGCACTGGGGCTCACAGCCAAGTTCTCTAACATAAGCTTTACATTGTTGTAGATATTCAAAGGCAACCCTATTCCATCAGCAACTTGTCTGTCTTCCCTTACCCAGTTAAATCAGTCCAGAGCTATTGTCTCAGGCAGCTTTGTTCTGTAGCCTCCCTTTCCCAAGAGATCTTAAGATCTTAATCTGAATATGGTGCATGACTCCTGCAACCCTAGCTTGTTCATTCTAGATGCAGCCCACACAGCACTCCCTCCAGGACTTCCATCTCGGAGCCACAGGCGGCAAGAGCAAAATTCATGTTGTGAGCCAGTTTCCTTCCCTACTAGACTTTAATAATCTTGAGAATGTACCTGGTTCAATAGTCATCAATTTATAAAACCCAAGAGTCTCAAAATATTTCTGAAAATTTCTAACTACAAAGAATGACCGCAATAGCAGGCGGCGAGAAAAGATGAGGGTTAATTTACCTTACATCGTTAAGATCACATTTATTTCCAGCAATAGCAACAACAATATTGGGAGGTCCATGCTGTCGAAGTTCTTTCACCCAGTTCTTTAATGTTGAAAATGTTTCCTATGATTAAAGTGATGGAATTAGCAAGCATGTAACTATTGCCAATAGGGACACGGGTGGCGCTGTGGGTTAAACCACAGAGCCTAGGACTTGCCGATCAGAAGGTTGGCGGTTCGAATCCCCGCGACGGGGTGAGCTTCTGTTGCTCACTCCCTGCTCCTGCCAACCTAGCAGTTCGAAAGCACGTCAAAGTGCAAGTAGATAAATAGGTACCGCTCCGGCGGGAAGGTAAACAGCGTTTCCGTGCGCTGCTCTGGTTCGCCAGAAGCGGCTTAGTCATGCTGGCCACATGACCTGGAAGCTGTACGCCGGCTCCCTTGGCCAATAAAGCGAGATGAGCGCCGCAACCCCAGAGTCGGTCACGATTGGACCTAATGGTCAGGGGTCCCTTTACCTTAACTATTGCCAATAGAGAACTTTTTTTGCAAAAAAAAAATAATTGGTTACCTCTTTTGTGATGTCATAAACTATAATAGCTGCTGCAGAACCTCGGTAGTACATCGGTGCTAGAGCACGGAACTGCAAAGAGAAGAAATATGTAAAAAAGGCTTCTGGGTCATATTAAAGGTTATACGGTAAAAAATAACTTAGGTCTGGGACAAAGGACATGAATGCCTCATAATGAATGAATCGTACTTATTGTCACATTTTTATTTTACCCTTCCGTCAAGCTCAGTATAGTGTGCATGACTCCCCCTCCTATTGAATCTTCACAACCCAGGGTAGGCAGAGAGAGAAAGTGACGGGCTCATGGTGATTCAGCAGGATTCAAAGCTAAGTGGTTATTCAAACTCAGATCTCTCTAGCCCTAGTGGAACACAACAGGTGGTCAACCCACAGCCTGCACGTGGCAGCAAAAAATTGCTTAGCAGCATGAGGTTGGTGATTTTTCAGCCACCCGGCAAATTGGGTAAGGTAGGAAGTATATGTGTGTGTGAGTGAGAGAGAGAGAGAGAGCAAGAAATAGAAGGGTCCTGTCCACCACCAGTGCCACAGCCATGTGTGGGCCTTTGGGGCAATGAAATTGCCCCACTGTGCTCTACTTGCTATGCCACATAACTCTGAGCCATAACAGACACCTCAGCCAGCATTCGTATACTGAGGAAGGTGCGTAGAGAGAGGGGTGGCAAGGAGTAGATCTCTGCCTTGTGTCATATCCAACGATGCCTTAGAAAGCAAAACATGAATACTTTATACAATCTGCGAGAGTGAAGTTAAACTATACAATGGTAGTAAGCAAAACCATTTACTTTAAGGTTAAGAGCCCAGGAACAAAGGCTGGATACCATTTAAACAAAGAAGCTTTCCTCATCCATGTTTCAAATCATGTGATTATTTTTCAAGCTCTCACTTGTCATTTTGCAAATGTCCTTACCATAATTTCTTGTTTGGAATTTGAACGTGGACATATCCAAGAGCACACCTTTGAGCCATGCTTACACTCCCCCACTGCCATATTTTTGTATACTCCATCCTGAGTATTGAAATGCCATCTCTGCAGCATGAGCCATGACATGGAGTGCATAGAGCTGTGTTTTTTTTTTAATCAATCTGTGAAACTGCTCTCAATAAAGGAGTAGAGCCATGAAGCAACTGGTATCTTCACTAGAGTTGTATGAACAGTTGCTTTCTTACTATTTGTAAGCCTTTAACAGTGTACACAGACACTGTGCATATGTGATGTGTGAACTTCAAACACCATTTTGAAACCTTAAAAAATAGTTTACGACAGCACTGGCATTTGCAAGTAAAGGTGTTCTTCGTGAAACTCATGAAGCAAACCTAAGTTTTCCTAGTTATGAAAGCTCACATAACAAGCGTCCATGCTGTTTGGTAAGCCATATGTATTCTGACTCAGCAAGTGTGCAGAGCACCTATAGAGGGACAGCATAAAATAGGAGTACAAGATATTGCGTCAGGGCACAGTGACTCATCCTAGTTGGACACAGGATAGCACTCTTATAGCCAGGTATAGATCCAAATGCCTGTCCCTGGTCCTCAGTATAACATTCATCATCAAACATACTGCATATTTCAGCATGAGCTTTCATAAGCCACCCACTCCAAGGGTTAAAAACAGAGTGCTGAATGTGGCGACAGAGATGCAGTAAAAGTCTGCTCTTCGTTCCTAATGTAAGCCCTCCCCTCCACACACATACTGTCCATCACAATAATGGGCATTTCGCTAGTACAGTTAGGGAAACTGCACATCACATTAACTGGAACATGGAAGATATTAATTTGCACTTCCCTTTGTGTTCTGGTAAATCTAAACTCTAGGTGAACAAACTCTAGAATGCATTATTTAAGTTGATGCTCAATTAACAGGAAGAAAGAGAAAAGATTTCGTAACTATATTCATGTTTCAGACTTACTGCAAGCATGGTGACTAATAAAAGTAGTCGACAGAAACACAAAGCTGCTTACAACAACAGCAAGCAACTGTTTCACATCCCAGTAGCTAAACTATTTTGAGGGGAGGAGTCCTGGAACTAGGCACAGGTGTTTTAGAGCATGGCAGAAGACCACACAGAAAGACAGAAAGGCATACAGATAAGCAATTTTGAGTTGCACCTTTTACTTAGAGAAAGAGAGAATACTCTTGTTCGAAAGGGATTACACTGGGTAGAAAATGAAGCTGGCAATTATTTTGAAAAATAATTAGAAGCTCAGTGAAGGCAAGGTTTCATCCATAACAGACTAGTAAGAAATGCACAGGAAAGCCAATAAAGGAATAAACTCAAAATCTGCAGCAAAGCAACTAAAGATGTACTTCATAGAGGTGGTTTTAATGTGAAGTCAGTACCAAGTAAGGCCTTTCAGGAAACAGAGAACTGGATATTAATGTGGATTAATTGTGAGGCAATTGTTTCCTTGTTCTCTGATTTCTCTCTTGGAATTAGATTCATTCTGGCCAAGGCTTTGATCACCAGCTGGAGTGGTAGGCAAAGGCTGTGGCCTATCACCATCCCAATAAGCCCTATAACGTTTTCTTCTTTTTTATACCATGCTGTAGGGTAAAGGGAGAAGACTGCAGTGCTGAGTCAGAGCACTGACAAAGGATCATGTTATTTCCATTGCAAAAGTTGCAAGTTTTACTCCAAGAGTAAAAATAGAAAAGAGGATCCTGCTTTTTCCTCTCTTGAAAGTACTGCACAATCTGAGACAATTAGTTAACAGTTGACATGTAGCTGGTTTGATATAAAATAAAGGGTACAAAGCCTGTGTTCTTGTACTGCTTAAAGAGAATAAAAACAAAACTGAAGAGTTTCAGTATTAAATGAAAATCCTCTGCCAAGCAGCTATTGGCCAAATGTTTGATTCCTCAAAAGCTGGAAAAAGAAAAGCCATTCGAAGGAAGTCACCCAATATCTGAAGCAAGTACACATTTTGTTTCAGGTACAGTGGAACCTTGGTTTTCGAACGTAATCCATTCCGGAAGACTGTTTCACTTTTTGACTTCCGAAATGTTCAAAAACTGAGGATCAATGAGCTGGCTGCAAAGTCAATGGGAAAAACTGAAAACACCTCGGAAGCCATTTGAATTCAGAGGCGCGTTCGAAAATGGAAACAATTACTTCTGCGTTATCGACGTTTGGATTCTGAATTGTTCGGATTCTGAGACGCTCGAAAACCAATAGTCTGACTCAGTATAAGGCAGCTTCCTATGTTCCTAAGAAAGCTAACAGCTGACTGGGTATGGAGTGTCAGAGGCTGGGGGGGGGGGGATTTAAGAGGCGGCACGTACTAGCAAGACAGAACGCCTTATGGCAGCAGGACAGCTTAAGGAGTGGGGTATTGCAGATCTTCAGCTGGATGTGGTGGGTGGTGGAAATAATGTCCCATCTCTACCTTCCAGACCAACAAAATGGTTTGTGAGAGGCTTATGCTTTCCCCCAACAACTGCCCTTGATTTTTAACACTTCCATGAAAATGAAAGCTCTACCAATAATGTGTCAAATGACAAAGCTTGAAATGCAGAATGTTCGAGATCCCATTGTATGCAAAAATATATACCCTACATTACTTTCAAGCTCTTGTCAGAGTCACAGAAAATTTTTAAAAATATATAGTTACACAAGTCAGAAAAGTGGCTTCCAAATTAGTTTAATGTAGGATCATTCCACCACAGGAACACAGATCATTAACTATGTATTAAAGGCATAATTGCTGCCTATCACCTTTTCCTGTACATTACACTATGCATGCATCTCAAACAATCTATCATGTCACTTTCTTGATCTGAGAAACCACCCATGCTGAATTATAAACAAAATCTTTTAATCCTTGGAATGAATCATATATTTAAAATTTCATAAGAAGGAGACAAATTTAAATCTAGAATGTACAATGTATGACTCCAGGCTTTATCTCAATATACAACTTCTTGTTTGGGTAATCAGAGGAACATGTATTATGGCCATCCATGGCACATTAATAAAGGCTTTATAATGTTTCATCACAACTTTTAGCAAATAAAAAGTAATGGGTTATCTACTTACTCGTTCTTGCCCGGCTGTATCCCATATTAGGAATTTATGCAACTCATTCTGATACTGCACTGTCTTTGTCATAAAAGATGCTCTGAAAAATATTTAATACATGAACGTATGAGAAAAACCACCACCTTATAACCTTCCCCATTCATAAATATTAAGGATCATATTAATTCCATTGTACAGAATCCAGATAGGTACAACCCTCACATGCTGGCTATATAGATCCATTATTTTAGACATGGAAGGAATAAAGTTTGTACATTTTATCTTTTCTCTATCTACTGATAAAAAAGCATTTATTTAGACAGGAAAATGCTGCAGGCAACAACAATCCAATTGCACCTTAGAAGGGCTAGTGTAAGAAGATAAGCTAGATTACTCTCTTTTGGATCGTTGAGACAAACAAAATCAATTTGGTTTCAACAAGAAGAGGTCACAAACTGTACAAGAAAGTGAACAGCTGCATGCTTAAAACGTAACCTCACTGTTGGTGATAAATCTACAAGGATGGTCGCTGCGGTAGGACTCTAGTCTTCAGACATTATGTGTTACTGTTTTTAGAAGGCTATTGAGACATGATTTGGCTAAAATTGGAGGGAAGAGTCAGGGATTGAAGCTTGAGGATTTCCTTAATGGTCTTCTTAAACCCCCCCCCCAATTCAGGCACTACACATTGTGCAGTGAAACTGTAAAAGCCCCTCTACACCTTTTGTCTACTAAGACAAAATGTTCATTTTATAAAATGTAAAATAGTTTATTTGCAAGATCAAGGTGGGCAGTCATCCTACATGAGTCAAGAACAATAGCCTAAGCTGTACAAACAGTCGGTTTCATGTTTAGAGGGACCAACTTTTCTACATCACAAATCTACTTACACTGATCTAAAAGAGTGATATGTGAAATGAAAGGAGTCTCAAATAAAAAGCGGAGCTTTTTGAATTCATTGATGCTATCAGATGGAGGAAAATACAAACTGCTGTGAACGCCACTCTTAATCTGCTCAGGATTGTTTACTATTTAGAAGCCACTTTGAAAATTAATCTTTTACTTGATACACTGGCCATTTTTTAAAAAAAGGAATGAAACTAAAAGTTGTAATTCTACATGATTCAGGTTCTGCATATCTATGAAAACTGTGACACATTTACTCAGACAGCATCTCAGTATTAATGGCTGCTAGCCAACAAGGCAAAGTAGATAGCTTTAGAAATGGATGTGGATCCAACTGCCTTTGTGGAAATGGAATTGCCAGATGCCACCCCCCACCCCCGTTTCCCAGCTGCAAACTAAAAACCTCACAGGGTTGTTCTAAGAAAAAGAAAAGAGCTGCTGATTCTACTGAAAAATATCTATACAATTAATTGTGGACGATACTCTTTTAATAAAAGGTAAAGTGGCTTAAACAAATGCTTAATCTTCTCCCAACTGGGCTGCCGCTAAATTTTCCCCATGGTTTCAGGCACATCTGTAAGTCATGTAGGAATAGTACTGGTCTCCATCTCTTAACTGTGGTGAAAAAGGGTTCAGCATTAGATCAATACTGGTCCCAGATTACTGACTTCTACTTTCCTACTTATCTGCCATGGAACACACAGTTTACTTGGATTTTAGCATTTGCATCAAACTTTATACTCCTACATGAGACGTTTCTATGCACAAAGTTCCTACATTGAACTGAGCTGGGATAGGATAGCCCAGTTGGCAGAGCACAAGACTATTAATCTCAGGGTTGTGGGTTTGAGCCCTACATTGGGCAAAAGATTCCTGCGTTGCAGGGGGTTGGACTAGATGATCCTTGAAGTCCCTTCCAACTCTACATTCTATGATTCTATGTTTAGTGCTTTATCTCCCTAAGTTGTTAGTTTCGTTCACTGTCTCACCCAATTGTTGGATTGATGTTGGGATCAAAGCTGTCTTCTACAAAGCGCCATACAATGCTTGACTTGCCCACACCAGTGTCCTGAAAGTAAAACCAGACAGACAATTCAAAGACCATTTAGGCATTGACAGTAGAACTTAAGTGATTTTTGAAGTAATTGCAGTACAACCCTAAATTTTGATGAAATGGTAGTTTCCTTTCTCCTCAATGTTGATATTGTGAAAAATAAAATAAAAAGTATTACAACAAGCAAAAAGATATGTTTAAAACTAAACTAAGCTGTTACGATTAAAACATGTATAGGGAATAATCAAGAACTCAATCTCACATTTTAGGGTAGTAGCTAGAAGTTATTTTCCTCTCCTGAACTATGGGGTATTATAACACTTAGTTTTACTAGAATGAATAGGGCAGAACATTTCCTTCCAACTTTTCATACGATTGTAATGTGCCTGAATGGTTCCACAACCACTCCCTATAATATAAATGTACCACAAACAGAAAGGAGTGAACAACTTCCCTGCCCGATAGTGTAGTTTGGGTAAAAGCTATGCAACTCAAGCAACTAAGTCCAACAACACATTGAAATATAAGGTGATCCTTCTCCAATTAACTGTCTATATGAGGGAGGTAATGTGAAAAACAAAATTAACCATAAGATAAATTATTATTTATAGCCAGAGAATGAAACAAAGCTTCAAATATTGCTGAACTCCCCACATTTGATTTCTAGCTGCATCAGTCTGAGATAGTCTATGAATCAGCAAATGGCAATCCCTGGTCCAAATCAAGCCAACTGAAATGTGCTGACTGGCCTCCCCAGGCTAGTTAAAAAGTAGTGTGAAGAGACAGAAAGTTATCCCTCCTTTTCTCATGTGGCCCACTGATAAGACAAGTTGTGGACAAGGGCTTCAGAACAGAAATGGCGAACTTTGATATAAATCTGTTTCAGTGTCATACAACTGTTTTTCTGTTTGTTGTAACAAAAAGTTAGTCCTCTTGAATTTACCTATGTTAACTTTGCTTAATAAAATCCCCCCCCTTTTTTACTTGACTGAACAGTAGCTTTTCAACCTATGATACAGATAAACAGAGCATGGAAAAATTTCAGTTGTTTTACAAAAACTTTTCTACTAGTGGAGAAGGGTAGAAGGGGAAAATGTATCTTAACTATGAACAAAGAACACGCCTAAGCTTCCTAAAAAAGCAAACTCAGTCAACCCCAGCCTGCAGCAAAGCAGAATAGCAGATGTACAACCACATCTGCAACCCTACAGCTTGCACCAGTCCAGGTGGAAGGTGTTTTGCCTTTATTTTTTTGGTAACTGAACCCTAGGCTGGTGCAGCTGAGAATCAGGCCCCTTGTGGGATCCATCAGGCTTTGAATCCTATGGATCCAAAGCAGCTGTGCACTTGCCTTGTTTTTTAAAAAATATTTATGCATTTTCAAATTTTTGTGCTTGCCTTTTTGGGGGGGCTTTCTGAATGCTAGTGGTAGCTTCCTATAGAGACCTCAGTTCCAGTACTCTGCACTGCCTTACCCTAAGCCCCTTCAGCAGCACAGATCCAAGGATTGGGACTGAACTGAAAAATTGCTTGTGAGATAAAGAACTCTATACCTATTGAAAACTGGTCCTCATAATTTTAGGTTTACTATTGTGCACCTAAGTTTAACACAATACACTGTGAGCTACTTCAAAGTAAGTTCCACTGACTTTCTTCTAAGTGACAAGTATTGAGCTGTAAATATATAACCAGGTGCTCATTGCCTACTCCAGTCCAACCAATGGCAGTGCTGGGTTTTTCTATCCAAGACTGGACAGCATTTTGTACATGGATGCAATACTCATGGATGTTCAACTGAATATATGGAAAAACTTTCTGACAGTAAGACCTCTTTGACAGTGGAACGGTCTCTCACCAGAGGTTGTGGACTCTCCTTCCTTGGAGGTTTTAAAGCAGAGGTTGTATGGCCATCTGTCATGTATGCTTTAGCTGAGATTCCTGCATTGCAGGGGGTTGGACTAGATGACCCTTGGGTCCCTTCCAACTCTACAATTCTGATTCTATTATCATATTAAAAAGCCGGTATTAGATAATGCCATGATGCTTCCATGCTTTCAGTGAATGTGCATCACTGCGGAAACATTTGCATGTTTAAGAGAAGCTCTCATTCTCTATTCTATGATGTGTATAGCAAACAACTTAAACTCAAAGGTGCTAAACTAGTTGGAGAGTTTCTGCAATGCCTCTTACTCATACAGCCCCACCCTGTTTAATGAAAGGCTATACGTAGTTCCAGTAACACACCTGGAAGAATACTAAGCAGCTATGAACAGACTAGATAGTTTGATCTGTTTCTTCTTCAGTACTGTATAAATAAGGACAAAGCAATCAACTAGGCAAAACTCCATAGTTTAAAGCATCACAGCCATGTATGGATCTTAAGAGTATGCTTATACGGTTTCATTGTGACAAATGGCAAATTTTGAGAGGAAGTGGTTTAAGTCTTGTGGACAGCCTGTGCCATAAAAATCCAGTAACAAGTCTAAACATTCAAGCTACTTAGTAATTCAAGCTACTTAGTAGCCAAAGATTCTGGAGCTTGTGAATACTACTGTCAGAAAATATATGAAGAATGTACCTTTTCCAACATTCTTAAATTTTAACACTAGTTTGACATATACTACCAACCACAGAATGGACTGAAGGGGAAAAAAATAGCAGATGTCAATGTTATCTCATCAAGCCTCTTTTCTCCATCATATATAGAACAAAACCTATTTCTGCGCAAAAAAAAAAAAAGTCAGGAAGAAGGGAAAAACACACCCCACATTTGATTCAATGCTGCAAAAAAGTATTGTGAAAAAAGAGAAGTCTCTGAAACTTTGGTTTCTATCCTTTCTCCTACTTAGAGAGAAAGTATTTTATAGAGCAATCCTTTGCACACCTACTCAGAAATAAACTGGAGTTAGTCGATGGAACTTTCTCTCAGGTAAGCATCTATCTATAGGGTTTTACAGTAAAGGATGTTGTTTATCCTTAGAAGATGTCAATAGAGGCTTCTTCTGTTTGCTTATTGGATTCCTGTCCCTATGTTTTGAAACTCAAGTTGTGCAAAAAACAAACAAACCCAAGAAGTTTCTTGATTTTTAACAAGGGGTAGGCGGCGGAGACCATCCAGCGAGAAGGATAAAGGGGCAACAGTTTTCATAACTACGAGCAAAATACTTCTCGTTGGCAGGAAAAACAACACACACACAAAATGTGTACATCTACTTTGAAGTAAGTCCTACTGAAGGACGTGGGGCTTATACCTGGCTCAGAAACTACAAAAGCGGTATCGCAGCAAAACAGGAATAGCTGCAACCGAGTTCCAACCAATTCAAGGCCACAATCCCAAGGTGGTGGTGAACCTCGTTGTATCACATTTGGACTTACTTCCGAGTAGACAGGAATGGGATGGTAGACCCCCATCTCCCCCGACACCACCCCAACCCCCTGGTAACTATATAGGTTCGGGCGTGTAGGAAACCCGCATTTGAAAGCCCCTTTGTGGAAAGTGGTAGCTGATGGAAAGAAGAAAAGGCCAAATTACCAAACCCTCTTTCTATGGGGATTTGTGTGTGTGTGCAGGGGGGGGGGGTTAAGGGAGACACTCGCCACCTCTCCAGCCCCAACTTCCCTCCCCTGTTACTTACCCCCAGCAGGCAAACTTTGAGCTCCCTCAGAGCCATGGCTGGGGAAGGATAGACGGCTCTCTCGTCGGGAGCGCAGCAGGCACAGCCCGGGTAGCCCCTCCTCGGAAAAAGGCGCACATCGGGGAATTAAAAAAAACACACAAAAACCGCCTCCTCCTCCTCCTCAAGTCTACCCTTCAGGCGAAAGTCTCTCAGGGATAAAACGAAGGCGTGGGAGGATTTGACCCCAAAAATAAAAAAAAAATCAACTCCGAACCTCCTCCTCCCTCAGCTCCAAGTCACAGGTAAAGAAAACAACCCTCCTCTTCCTCCTCCTCAGGCTCCACAAACCGGGCGCCATCTTGGACGGCCCATTGACAATCACCTGACCCAGACTCCCCACCCCTTTCGGCGACACTGGGGGGGAGGAGGAGGAGGAGGAGAAGGGGGCCTGGGCTGTCACGCCTCCCCACACCGCCTCTCTCGCTGTTCTGCCCCCCGGGGCGAAAGGGGCGCCGGCGGGGGAGCCGCTGTGTGGGGCTGGCGGCGGGGCTTGGGGCCTGGGGCTGAGGTGGGCCCGGGGCGCCGCGCTGGTTCAGTGGCGGGTCAGGCTGGAGCGCTGAGGCGGCGGGGCGTCGGGCCGCCGCCGCTGCTGCTCCTCCTCCTCGGCCCGGTCCCTCCTCTCCCTCCTCCGCCGCTCTCCTCCCTCCTCCTCGCCCAGGACCATTTCAAAATGGCCGGTAAGTGGCTTTCGCTCCTGCTGCTCCTTCGTGCGGGGTGTGAGGCGCGCAAGGGCTCTCTCTGGTTTATGTCGTTTTTAAAAAAATGGTTTTTCTTTTTTTTATTATTATTATTGTCATGTGCCTTGTCTTTTTTCCTTAAAAACACACATCAGAGGGTGCTTAAGCGCGGCGCAAGCGTCGGCCCTCTTTTGCTGGCTTGTTTGCGGATGATGATGATCGTGTATATTTATTTATTTTTAAAATGTATATATATATATTTCCGACTCCTCTCCAAGGGAAAGAAAACGCACCAACCCCCTGTGTCTTCTCTCTCTTTCTTTCTTCTCTCTCTCTCTTTCTCCATCTCTCTCTTTTGTTTCTGTTTGTAGGGATCCCTTTGTATTTTGTGGATTTGCAGGATGACTTAGATGATTGTGAGTACGGTAACTGTTTTCATTTTGGTTTTTTTTTTTTTTTTAAGAAAAGGGGGGAAAGTAGGAATGAAATCGCCACGTATCTTTATTATCTTCCTTTTGAAAGGTCCCTTATCTTCCTCCTCACGTCCTTCCCAAGATTATGGGTATGGGGGGAAAGGATGGCAAAGATGGTGATTTCCCAGCCACGGGGACACCCCCACTTCCAACCCCCGGCTTTCACCGTTAAGGGGATTTGTTATTTTTAGAAGAAAAAATAAAATGCATTTTAAAACAGGGAGCTTTGATTTGATTCTGCTTACTACGATCCGAAGTAAGTGCCTTTTCTAGACCACATTGGCGGAGACAATGTAGTAGTTCTGACAGGTAGACTGTCAAGTGTGTTTCTGTTTTGTTTTGACCACTCAGAGGAGATGCAGATTTTTATTTTATTTTTTGCTTTAATTATAAGGCTGTTAGAGAATATTTTTAAATATATGCATATATTTAAGACATGGTGAGAGTTTGGCAGAATATTGATAGGGGAGGAGATGCAGCCTCCCCTCCCCCTTTTTAATGGCTGGTTAAAAAGTGGAGTCGGTTGTTGTTGTTTTTGCTGTTCATGGAAACAAATGACTCAGAATTTTATTTTATTTTTAACATACTCTGTTAAAATATTTAGCATTTAGTATGTATAGTGGTGATTGTGAACATATTAGGATTTCCAGATGAGATGGGGGCGGGGGGAGTACACATTCATTCAGGTCAGCATAAGCTTATCATGTGCCAAATAAGCAACATCATTGGTGTATTTAAGAAAACAAAGCTGTATTTAAGAAAACAAATCTCATCTGGATATGTTAGCATTGTGAAATGCCTGACAGAAAAAATTTATGCAGTAGCAAATATATTAGAAGAAAACATCCAGCTGCAGCTGTCATTTGAAGGAGCTGTTCTTTGATGAATGCAAACCTAGCATAGCTTTGTTCCATCTTGTCTTGCAGAAACTTCAGTTGGGCAATGTATAGTCTAGATAGATTTTTGTAAGGACACTTATTGCTTAGGTAAATCAGCAGACGTGATACAAGGATGCATGTGCAGATAGCTCTGAGCTTTGCATTGTTCACTTTGTTTCCATTTGCATATGACTTTTGTTCAGAAATAGCTAGTCCTTGAGATTATCTTGCTTCCTTATTGATCATGCTGAATTCTGGAAAGCTTTCCTATATGCTGTACAAAAGCAGGGACCAAAGGGGATCAAAAACTTCCTAAACATAACTCATTGACCACCCAGTGTGGCTGGGGCAACCCAGACAGATGAGCAGAGTATAAATAATAAAATGAAATGAAAAGGAGTTGACTTCCTGGTACTGAAACTTGACAGAGGTAATGAATAATGGTAATCTGCAAACCCTTCAGGACTAGGAGCATTTCTAGCATTTGAAAAAAGCACCCAGGACAGGCTAGAAGTTTAATGCTAATGTTCCCTAATAACTGATTCTTACATGAGAGCTGGTCAACACATGGATAGTCTCCAGGCAGCTTTGGTAGGGAAATAATACACATTACAGTATGTGGGGAAGTCGTGCACTGAGCTGCTTCATTACATGACTAGGAAGACATGGTGTCAAATTTTGGCTGTCAGGAAATTTAATGTCAAATCATTCATCTAAGCCTACCTCATAGGGTTGCTGTGAGGATAAAATGTTGAATGCCTCAAGCACTCAGTCCTCAGCTCCTTAGGATAATAAAAGCTATAGTTTCTACTTGATGGTAGTTATGTGAGAATCCACTCTTTATGAGTTGTTTTAGAGTCAGATTTGTTGAGGTGACTATGACCTTCAGTTATCGCATTGTAACTTTCATGCTTTTTACGTTTGTCATGCAATATGATGCTTTCAAATGACAGTATTTCCACTGGATGCAATTTGAGTCTTGAGCTATATGCGCTGTTGCTCTATTAAAATTGATAATCAATTGTGTGAGTTTTAGATGAGGAAGTAATTAATCAGTTACGTGCCACATTGATTCCACCCCTTGTGTCTACATCTGGTCTTAGATAGGGGAGAAGGTAGCAAATATTGAAATAAGACTGCTTAAGTGCTAGGAGTATGAAGCCCTACTGGGAACAAGATGGTGATGGTTGACCCCCATCGCTGGAACTACAAAAAATTGCTGTTACTGAGGTCTGTCTCCATCCTTAGGCCAAACACATAGGTAGAAAATGGGGATCAAGAGAAATTTGGCAATTGTACATTAGCAGAGCTGAAAATTAATGTTTGGTGGTGTGCTAGATAAAAAGTCATCACAAGCCAAATTAAGTTTCTCTACCTAGCATTTAGAGGGGACGTTCTCTTGGGGAATCTCATATTTGTGGTAATACAGTAATAATAATTTTATTATTTGTACCCCACCTATATGACTGGGGTGCCTCAGCCACTTTGGACAGTATGAGTCGTTTTAGAGTGACTACATTAAGTATCTTTCAAGTCTCACAAAAAGTCAAGGTATCTGTGATAGCTCATAATAAACTTTCCAGATTCCATCTTAAAAGATAGCAACCAACTCTGCCAGCCCCCAACTGCCCTGGTTTATCATCCAGCCTGATGAAGAGTTATAGAGAACTTGAAAGACAGCACACTATTTTGTGATATTTTGGTTTTGCCTAATAAAGATTTCGGAACTTGTTTTGTAGGCCAGCATGGTGGCACTGCGGGTTAAACCACAGAGCCTAGGACTTGCTGATCAGAAGGTCGGTGATTCGAATCCCTGCAACGGGGTGAGCTCCCGTTGCTCAGTCCCTGCTCCTGCCAACCTAGCAGTTCGAAAGCATGTCAAAGTGCGAGTAGATAAATAGGTACCACTCCGGCGGGAAGGTAAACGGCGTTTCCATGCGCTGCTCTGGTTCTCCAGAAGCGGCTTAGTAATGCTGGCCACATGACCCGGAAGCTGTACGCCGGCTCCCTCGGCCAATAAAGCGAGATGAGCGCCGCAACCCCAGAGTCTGTCACGACTGGACCTAATGGTCAGGGGTCCCTTTACCTTTATGGCTCTCTTTACTTTTTGTATGTATTGGATTGCATTCTGTGTCGTTTTCACCATTGCAGGAAGTTGGCCTAGATAACCCTTGGGGTCCCTTGCAACTCTATAATTCCTTAATTTCTTTTTTAATGTGCTTGTTGTCTTGTCCAAAATTGCCAGCTCTTAGTTACTTGGAAGGAGAACTTGATTGTGAAATAATTTTTTGATTCTTCTTGTTTCCATTTATAATGACATCCTTACTTACAGCAGAAAAGCTGCCAACTCTAGCTAGCTATTTTCATGAGAGTCTTGTGACTTGAAAAGTAAAAATAGTAGAAATCCTGGCTCCTGTTTGTTTCAATAGAAATTATATCCCCTAGTTACAGTCAAAAACTTGACTTCAATGTGCCACAGCCATAAAATTTGAAGTCCTAAAAAGAACCTATCATTTGTTTGTAACATCAGTTTGTAACTTTATTAGATGGATACTGAAAGAACTTCTAAATGCAATCTCGGAATCTCTGTTTGCAATTTTGGGAAATTCTTGGAGAACAGGTGAAGTTCCATGAGATTGAAAGCAGACAAATGCCCCCATCTTCAAGGTGGGATGTGTGAAGGTTGCAGGCAACTGCTGACTAGACAGTCTGACATTGATAGCTGAAAAGGTTCCTGAGTGAATCATTTAAGTAGTTAGTCTGCTAACATTTGGTTGCTATGATTACAAAACACTACCAGGGGTTTCTCAAGAATACGTCATACCAAGCTTTTTTTTTTTTTTTTTTTTTTTTTAAATTGTTACTAGCTTGCTAAACAAGGGAATGCTGTGGATGAAATATTAGCAAGGTTTTCAATGAAGCTCAATATGATAACTCTTGCTGGCAAGCTGGTAAAATCTGGATTAGATGATGCTATAGTTAGATGGATTTGTAGCTAGTTGAGAACTACAGGTAACTGACCATTGAGTGTACTGTATAAGCAAAATCCCTGAAATGGGTCCCCTATTGCCATATTGAGAATTGAGACTAGGAGGTCACTTACTTGCCACCTGTTGAGTTCAGATTTGCTAGACATGGGCTGAGGATGCTTTAGGGAAGGGATGGACTGATGCAGCCCTTGAAGCTTCTGAAGGTTCTACCAAATGTTAATCAAGATAAGGTAAAAAACTTTTCATTTGTAAGAAAAAGGGGATGCTTTCTCTTTTTAAGATATATCTAGGCTTTAAATCTTGTGTTGGATTTTCTGCATAATACCCTGGCAATGCATACACATATATGTTCTGTAGCCATGCAGTGCTTATGACTTGAGGGCATCAGTTTTATTTATAGATCCTGTTTATTCATTTTTGTGACAAAAACACTATGTGTTTTTAGGAGATATGGTTTTGAACTGCATGACTAAATGGGTGTCTTTTTAATTTCATGATTATGTGGCACAGTCACAAAGCAGTCAAATCCATATAGCATATGCAAGTGTGTAGGAACTATTCGAGCTTTTTATAGTCCCAATTTACTGATACAAATTTGTTTTCTGCTCAGCATAAGAACAAGCTTGCATGACCATTGTTATGGTGGCTGTGCAGTGAAGCCACAAGTTGCTATAATGTTCAGTGGAAGAATTTACACTTCTGCATGCCAGTAACAGTTTGGGTATCTCTTTGTTGCAGGGCTCAGTGGACAAGATGATGATGATGTTGATGATAATTATACTATTATTAATTAAATTTGTATACCACCCTTCATCTGTAGATCTGATCACAGCATAAAAATACAAGATAGTAACAAGATTACTAATTTTTTTACTTCTAAATATACAAAAATGAACTTTCTTTCTGACTGGTTCCAGATGTCTCAAAAAAAGTCATGCAGCGCAATCATATGCACATTTATTCTGAAATACAGTATGTCCCACTGTATTCGGTTCAGCTTACTCCCAGATAAGACTGTATAGAATTGGGGCGGGAAATATTTTTTTATCCCAAGATTGCACTCAGTTCATTACAGTTCTTATTTTGCTCTAATGCGTCTTGTTCCTGCATATCTGTCATATTTGTAAATGTTACCATCATTCAGCCAGTATTTTAAAAAGGTTGCACAAATTCATTTTAGTAAAAGGGAAATTGTCAAAGGTTGATATCCTTCTGATTTAAAATCAGTTAAAACGGTTTACAATCTTGTATTTTTACATTGTTATAACCCACCCCCTAGGGACGCAGGTGGCACTGTGGGTTAAACCACAGAGCCTAGGGCTTGCCAATCAGAAGGTTGGCGGTTCGAATCCCCGTGATGGGGTGAGCTCCCATTGCTCGGTCTCTGCTCCTACCAACCTAGCAGTTTGAAAGCACGTCAAAGTGCAAGTAGATAAATAAATACCGCTCTGGCGGCAAGGTAAACGGCGTTTCCGTGTGCTTCTCTGGTTCGCCAGAAGCGGCTTAGTCATGCTGGCCACATGACCCGGAAGCTGTACGCTGGCTCCCTCAGCCAATAAAGCGAGATGAGCGCCGCAATCCCAGAGTCAGCCACGACTGGACCTAATGGTCAGGGATCCCTTTACCTTTACCTTTAACCCACCCCTGGGTCCTTCCTGCTTTACCTGCAGCTTCCACCGGCTTAATGTTTGTTTTATTTTTCCTTGTTTCTGGCTGCTTTCACCTGTGCTTTGGTTGCATTTCAATTAAGTTGTGGTCAGTATTGTGGAGCATGGGGTTGATACAGGCAGCACTGTACTGCTGTTTCCTCTTGGAGCTCCTGCCCTCTTTTGCATGATTCCAGCTTACTTTATCAGATGTTAGTAACAAAAGCAGGCTAATTTCCTTTCTTGGACTGCAATCATATACCCAATTACCTGGGAGTAAGTCCCATTCAACTTAATTGGACTTATTCCTGACTAGACATGAAGGGAAGAAGAACCTCAAGCCTGGGTGTCAAATATGTCCCTTGAGAGCACTCTGCTTGTCCCTTGGGTCTCTCCCAAGCCATGCCCCTCATTAGTCCTGCTGTGGACCCTCCTTGGGAGTTTTTAACTAGGAAGTATCCCTGAACTCTGGTAATACTTCTTGGGAGATAGAGCAGAATGTGTGAGTGCGTACAGAAACAAATTTACTGCACAAAGTTCCATCCATTTTTGCCTCCGGCTGTACTCACTACTAGCATGTGGGCCCCAGAAGATGGCATAGAAGGCTGGGAAAATTTCCTCACCTCTTGCTTAATGCTTCGGACCTTGGGGTGGGGGGAAGAGCTACCCTAAAATGGGACTGCATTTGTCACAAGGTTCTCCAGATATTCACCAATATTACTCTTTTTATTTCTTTTTTTGCATACGAATAGTGGTAATTTGGCAGTGAGGGGCTAAAAGGTGGGATATACATGTGGTAATTGGGCAGTGAGGGGCTAAAAGGTGGGATATACATGTTTTCACATATATAATAAATAAGTATTTGTAGACAGCAGCTGTAGCAGCACAGTGAAGTCCTAAGGCACCTTCCCTTAGAGATGGATTGAAACTGCCCCTGGTCTGGGGTGCTGCCATACTCTCATTTTCTACAAGGACAGAAAGAATGGCTGCAAAGACAGCTGTGTTTATCCACTTCTGTATTTCCTTTCCTAGAGTGAAAGAGGAAAGAGTGAGAATTTAGGCAGGAGTGCTACACAGCTCTGCTGTTTTCAGCAGATTGCTGTTGCTGGTTGCATTTGCCCTTTGCTTCCAGAGGCGCTTCCCCTAGCTGCATGGAGGTACGTAGTTTTGGCAAGCCTTCAGTACTGAAGGGTGGCAGGGGAAACCAAAACAGTTTGGCAGGATTTGTATGTTAGATTCTGGTTTTTCAGATGCGACATATGCCTGTTCTCTCTTCCCCACACCCAGATTTCTCCATTCTTTTTTTTAAGGAAAATTAACATCTAAGGTAGCTTTCACCTTGGTCAGCCATTTTGGCAACATAGTTTGCAAAGATGCTTAGCTACTGCATTTCACTCCTTTGTCCTGAGACATTATGGCAAAATCTTCTTTCCTTCATAATTTTGCCAACTAACAGCTTTTCCACTTTGTGCCTGCTTTGAAAAAGGTGACTCATTATCTTTCATTTTTTAAAAATCACACTGCAGTGGCTATATCATACCTATCTCTAGTGATTGTATTGGCTTCTCTCACATACAACACACATTTCTGGCTTTCAGATCTCTTACTCATCTGGTCCACCCATCCTGTTGGCTCCTATTTAAGACAAGAAATTGGGTTGGGTAATATTGGATTCCAACTTCTTAGGTTAGTTTCAAGGCATTAATTGTGTGCAGCTAGTTAAAACATGACATAGGTATGGGAAACATTTTCGTTATCTAACACTGTTTCTTGGCCTAATCTGGGAGTTGTATTTAAATAGTTCAGTTCCTCATTTTGTAACTAGTTGCAGACTTTGTATATCACCTAACAGATGTATATCTTTAAAGATCTGAAACCTTTCCATTGCATCTAAGTGTTCTTATCTGTCTGCCATTGTGAGAGAATGCATAGGCAGACATACTCATACATTCCAAACAGTATAGCATATCCCTCTTGTTTGGGAATTGCAATAGAGCACACTGGCTGGTACATCTGCATCTGGAACTCATTTTTAACTCTCCAGAGATGACAAAACAAGCACCTTATTTATTGCATTGTTAACCAAGTATAATTGGCTAGTTTTGCCTTTTACAACATGCACCTTTTTTTTTTTGGTCATACACAATAGAGATGTTTAAGTAATAATCAATTCAATAGCAGCAGGAAACACATTCTTTCCCTCCACTCCATACCTCAATTGACAGTTTTCCCTCCCCTACCCATAAATCAAAGCAAGAATCATGACATTTGCCTTTGTGAAAACTTCTAATGCAATTACAATAAGCAAACTAAGTTATACAAGGGGGTAGTGGTTGATCGGTTACAAACAAATTTTAAATATGGAGACCAGCAAGCAGAAACCTATTGTTAAAAATGTCAGCCTGAAGCTTTTCCTAAGTGTAACTGCCTGACCAGCTTCAGATGCCCTGTTCCCTATCCCATTATTAATTGAGGTTTGGGTGGTATAAAGAGCAAGGCCTTTTCAGTGGTGGCACCGAAATTTGGGAATGCCCTCACTGATTAGATGTATCAGGCTTCCTCTCTTCCATCATTTAGTTGACCATTTATTTTACACAGGTTTTCAATGTTTGCTATTTAGTTTGTATTGGCCAAAGCATTTTTTATTTTATTTTTTGCATTAGTTGTGGATTTTGAAATTGTGTGTTTGATCTCTCCCCCCCCCCGCCCCCATTTATTGCTTTGTTTGTATCTTTCTTAAGCTTCTTTGGAAATAAATAAATAATCACAAGTTTGCTTGAGTAGGGGAGTTTCTCAGACAGAAATATACTGGTCAGACAGAGGATCCTTTAAGTGAGGAAGTGATAGCCAAAAACGTGATCAGATAAATTCCTGGGTCAAATTTCACTTTAGCCAGGAGTTTATTAAGTTGCCTTATGCAAACCATTATCTCCAGTCCACACCTGCTGTATGGAGATAAAAATGCTGCCTTTTCTTACAGGTTTGTTGTAAGGATAGTTGAGGTTGTATATAAACTCCACCGAACAGTCAAAAAGTACTGTGCAAATACTGTTCTTAGCTGTTATGGTTCAAATCTGATTTGTGAATCGGTGTTCATGAATAAGCAGGGTTAGAAGCTGAGATATGAAAGCTAGGAGCTAAATGGCACCTTAAACCAAGGTTATGGGAGCAACAACGGAATGTCTAGGCGTGCTTTTTTATTAAAAAGAATGCAAAGCTGAAAATGAATGAACTGCAACTAAAATATTATGTTCATTTTTCACATAGTTTAGTCCTTCCCCTTCCCACCCCCCTAATATTCTTAAGAGGTTTCTTCTCCAGTTTTCAGAGAGTAACTGGTAGTGGGAGGGCAGAAAAAGGTCCTCCTTTCCTTCCACTCTGCAGTTTTAATCTGAAATCTAAGGCACAGTACTGCACCAAGAGCTCAGAAACTGTTTGTGCTAATGAAATTCCCTGTCACAAAATGCAGCTAGAATAATGAGAGTTTCAAACACTGTGAAGAAGCTTTGGATATGTTTGGTCCAAATAAAGATATAAAACAGATGTAATAAGATAAATCAGGAGGATATTATGGTATCAGTATATTAGTAACTGAAATGTATATATCTTTTAGTGCCTCACTGAACAACTTTTCCAACTGTCTGACTTTAGAGAATCCCTTTAAATTCAAACTTTTTAAAAAGTTGTAAATTGCGTGTTGACCCCTTTATTTCCAAGTTCATTCCAGTCTTACCAAGCCAGTCTCTACACTAATAAGAGCTAGTTACAGCATGTGAATTCCTTAAAAGTTTTATCACATATCTCATTAGTTTAGGCTTTAAGAAGTGCCAAAGGTTGTGAAAATTGGCAACCTTGTTATTTTTTGTGGATTAGATTTAAAGACTTAAGGTTTCCCCACTAGAAAAATTTGGTGCTGATAATTTATTTTTTCCTTGCTTACATGCTACTTTTCTTCCCTTCAAGTTGGGTTTGAAGACTATGGACCAGATTGTGATAGCATGAGGATAACTGCATTCTTGGACATTCCAGGACAGGATAACTTGGCTCCGCTTGCACGTCTGGAAAAATATGCTTTTAGTGATAATATATTTAACAGGTAACAATGCAAATAATTATGCAAATGTTGTCATGTTCATTTTTCTCTCCTTTTCATAGATGTTCAGTGCAGGTAATATTCTTATTATAGGATTTAATCACATATATTTTTAAGAATAATATTGTGTTGTATTAATGTAGTATATTCAGTGTTTCTGTTCAGTAGGTTGAACTCCCCACATTCTTAGAATGGGGTAGCAAGCTTCTGCCACCAACCACTGCCCTCAAACAATTTTTCTTTCTCCACATCCCAGCCTGACTTCATTCTCTTCCTTTTAATTTCCTCTTTTTAGCTGTTTCCCTGTAATTTGCTTTTTATTTACTTTGTAAATTGTATGCACTGCTTGATTGTAAAGAAAAAACCTTCAGATAGGTGGGGAGGTAAAACCTTTATTACATCCATAAGCGCCCCCCCCCCCAAGCGTCTGCTATCTTGGCACGTTGTGCCCACCAACCAATAGCCTTTTTTTAAAAAAATAGCTAAGTGGATGTACCCCTCTGGCTCTCATGCAATTTGAACTCTGATTCCTTGGTATAATTTGCTTAGCTTTTTGAACAGCACAGCTTCAAATGTTTTCTATGGTCGGAGTGGGCCAGAAGCGGAGAAGGGAATCAGGGCAAAGGGGAAGATGCAGTGAATGAAGCCATATTCCCATTCTCTAGGGTTGCCATATTTCAAAAAGTGAAAATCCAGACACAAAAGTTGCTGAGCTTTTTTTCTTTCTTTTTCTTTTTTTCTTTAAGCGATTTCTGCCCAGACATATGGCAACCCTACCATTCTCCAAACTCCAGTAGTATCAGAGCAAAGCACCAGCCACAACAAGATGTTTAAAGACGTAATTATAGGTTATACTTAGTACAACCCTATGACATGTTTTCATATTTTTCCGAACAGTGAACATTGTGGCCAACTTTTGCTTCTGTTATGTAAATCTCCAAGCTGCACTATGTTGCATTACATTGTAAATATTTAAAAAGTCACCTTACGTCAGTAGACCACCCACACATGGAACTGATCAGATTCCACTGTTTTATATTGCTCACAATGCTTGGGTTACATATTTCTTCTTCTTATTATTTTCAAAAACATTGCCTTTACAGGCAAATCATTGCCAGGGGTCTACTTGATGTCTTTCGAGATTTCAGTCACAATGAAGAAGATTACTTGACAGTAATGGCAATAGTGGTCCGACTGGCTGAAGATACAGGTGAGAGTTCCAGTTCTTTCTTGATATACTATTGCATATGGTTGTTTGCATGGTCCATCTAGATCAGCCAGGTTTTGACTACCAGTGGCTCTCTGGAGTTGCAAACAGGAAACTCTCAGATCTCTACTTGAAGATAGCTGGATTGAATCTATGATCTTCTGCATGTGAAGTATTTTCTTTAGCTCACATTGCTAAAAATGAATTTATTGTCCTGTGCCACTATTAAGTTCTGTAATTCCAAAAGATTTTGCTGCTTATATAGAAGTTGCTATATTCAAATGCAGGACATTCTGTTCATTGAATGCATATGTTTACCACTTTCAAATCAACTAACATTGTTACTTTATTCTCTAAATCCCCAGAGCCTACTGTACGGACAGAATTAATGGAGCAGATACCACCCATTGCTATTTTTCTACAGGAGAGTAGACCAAACTTTCCTACCTCCTTTTCTGAATACCTTATGCCTATTGTGGTGAGATATCTCACAGATCCAAATAACCAGGTAAAAAAATTCTGGACTTAAGATTGTTATCCAGTGTAATAACAATGACTTCAATTGGAGACCCTTAATTAGACAGTGGCAAACTGTGATTTAACAAGAATGAGCTGTGGTGAGCCTTAGGCTCATACGCTCCCTTGTCCTCCTCTGCATAGCAGTGAGGAGCAATTTGAAAGCTTTAGCTTTTGTTTTAGATTAACCAATTTATTGTGACATCCAAACCTGGGCAAACTGTGGTTAACTATGGTTTGTTGAAACAAGCCAGCTTCAAAAAATAGTTCATGAAGCTAGCTTGTTTCAATAAACAATAGTTCAGAGTTTGGATTGCCATTAATCGGAAAAAAAGTTCAAGTTTCCGAGCTCATCCTTTCTGTGCAATGGAAGGAGAGTGCACTAGCCCAAGACTTGCTATGGCTTCTTCTCATAAACTAAGGCATAATTTTTTGTTATGTTTACATTTTTTAAAAAATCAATAAAATGCTAAACAAAACCAATACAGTTTTCAATGTCTGCTTAAAGAGAATTATAAAGAAATGGGGCTGTCAATGAAAAGGCCCTGTGTCTGGTACCTGCTAGTCTGCTTGGTGGTAGGGGCCTCCGAGGATAATCTCAGAACCCAAGGAGGTTCACATGGGAGCTGATGCCAAACTATTTAGGGATTTAAAAGTCAAAACCACCACTTTAAATTGAGCTGAGAAACAAATAGGCAGTCAGTGCAACTGGCACAGTATTAAATATATTAGCAAGTTGGAATTCCTTCTCAGGTGGTAGCTGTTTCTGCAGATGTAAGAGGCTTGTTTATATCATTAGAGTATATGAGATAGTTCTAGGGTGGATTGATTTAAGGTTGTTGCCATCATAATAAATAACAGTTATATAGATAAGTGAGGAAACCCCCATTTTTAGTCCTGCACTCTTGCTATTTTCCTTGAGTCATATTCAGGTTCTTGCATTAGATTTGTTACATCTCCTACCCAAGGTAATAGCTTTTTTCTACCATCTTAAATTAAGTGATGATGTGACAAAAGCTCTTAATTTTTTTTGTCAACTTTGTGTTAAATATGTATTCTGTAGTTGAACTCTTTTGTAATGTTTTATTTTGAAATCTTTAAGATAATATTTTAGTTTTCTGTTAATTTTGTTGCTTTGACTGTATACTCTATATTTGACTTTCTTCAGAAATGTTTGATTCTGGATTGTATTATTGATGTTTTAATATGCTGTAAACTGCTTTGAGATTTTTCTTAAAAATATAAAGCGGTAGAGAAAAGAAATTAATAATAATAATAATAATAATAATAATAATAATAATAAATTAGCATAGGGAGGTGGTCATTTGTAGCTCTGATATACTCTTTAAAGCAAGTGTACAAATCTAAGATAGATGTGAGTTTGGAGGTTATCTTTCAATAACTGTTCAGGAAATGACTGTTCCTGAACATTTCCAATTTAATATATCTAAATGAGCGTGTGTGAAGGCCACAATAAGCAATCTTTCTAGCTAGCAGGAAACCTTATCTAGCAGTTCTAGTGTATGGATGTAACTCTGGTGCTCACATGTATTCTGTGTGAGCTAGATTGAGTTGAATCTGAGATGACCTTTTTCACAGTGCCCTTATAATAATACTTTTACAAACAAAAGGCAGTGTGATAAGTTATCAAATGCAGAAGAACATGAAATTAGCTTTTCTGATTTTCAGTGCTGCTGCTACTGCAACATTTCTTGCATATTGGGGGAAAATTCTTTCTTACTGGTTTTCATTTTATCCTTTGTACATTGATAGGTTAGAAAAGCAAGCCAGGATTCACTACTCATACTACTGGAACAAGGTCTTATCGGTCAATATGATATTGAAAATAAAGTGTGTCCAATCCTGTTAGATCTTTCTGCTCCTGAGAGTGATGATGAATACAAAGTAGAAGCTGTAAACGTAAGTAGCAGTTGTCTTTCATTTGGAAATTCTTCTAAATTTGCAGTAGGGAACAAAGTCCTCTATCTACCATCTGTACAAAGTTTGTACATCTGTACAAAGTTAAATAACTGAAGACTATACAGGTGTAATTCAATCTTTGTTATTGGCTTCTTATTCTTGACTGGTCTAGTTTTAAATTTGTTGTTTAAGTGACGATACAGTGAAGGAGAGAGAGAGGAGTAAAGGATGTGCCAGATGTGCTTGAGTCGGTATGAGCCACATGACCAGGCTTAGCCCCTGTTGACCTCACCCTACAGGTGAAGTGAGTTCTAAGGTGAATAAGGGAAGAGGAAATGTGGCACTTGTAGGATAATCTCTTTATTGGACTTTCTGAGTACAAGAGTGCTCATCCTTTTTAGCATTCGGGTGTCAAGCTGGTAATGTGAGGAGGGCCTCTGTGTAGGTGTACTAGAGCAGGGGTTGGCAAACTAAGGTTCATGGGCTGGATCAGGCCCAATTGCCTTCAGGATCTGGCCCGCGGACTCTGGATTGGCATGGGGATTCTTTTCGTTCGGGCTGTGCCATTTCCCCCCTTGCGTCATTCCATTTCCCCCCTCTCCCTCACAAACACCGCGGTGGCGTCTCCTCCCTCCCTCCTCCTGGCTTCTCCCCGCCCTGCCTAGAGGAGGAAGGGGGCTGGGCTGAGCTAGCTGAGCGCCATTTTAAGCAGCCCCTCTACAGAGCCAGCTCTTTCACGCCGCTCATCTTCCCTCCGCCACCTGGTGCTCCTGTGGGCCAGAGAGCGGAGCGAACGAGCTTGCTCTGCCTACCCACGAGAAGCAGCAGCAGCAGTGGTGGTGGCAGCCCCAGGGAAGGTAAGCGCAACAGCTGGAGGTGGGGGTGGGGGGTGGGGAGGATGACTACTTGCCCCCCTCGCCTCTTCTTCCAGCTCCCCCCCACAGTGCCGCTTCTCCAGCCCACCACAAGAACTGAGGGACAGTGGAGCGGCCACGGCTAAATTTTTTTGCCAACCCCTGTACTAGAGGGACCGAAAATTATCTTTGACTGAGAGGTGTAGCTTAAAAACAAACACACAAGAACACTTAAAAAAAAAAAAAAAGCCTATGGAGGGCATTCCACAATGATGAGGCCACTGCAGAAGAGCCAATTTCTTTGCCTCCATATTGCTTACTAAAAGAACCCACTCATAAAATTTATCTCTTGGAAGGATCTATCAATCATTTTTTCTGAGTCACAAATCAACTCCTTTTTCACACATTACTTTCAGCACAAGCTGCTTGCCACCTGCTGTGTCACCCTCATGAATATTCTGTGACCTGCAAATAGTTTACAGTCCACCATTGCAAATTGTTGATCTAGAGTTTAGAGATGGGTCATATCCGCACATTACAGTAAGCCATAAACCTTGCTTATCTTGCACAAGTGAAATTTAGCTGGTGTTGTGAGAAAACAACTCTAGCTTAGTGTTACAGCTAAACCAGAGATTGTGCTTGTTTTCCTCCCAGCAAACTGTAGTTAATAAACTAAGAGCATACTTTAACCGGAGATCATAGTTTGTTGGGACCCCTGGTTTCTCTGTAATGCTATGCCATGGACCACAGTTTGTTTCCTCCCATCACAGGAGTAGAGGTGAACCCATAGTTATGATTTACAATGACATGCAAACATGACTATTGAGTCTGTAGGAGCTTGAAGTATTTTTAAGTATTAGTATTCGTATCTCCTCCTGCTTTCCTTTTAAAAAAGAGGAATCCTAGATTAATGTCAACAAAACACAGTTGTTCTGAAAGCACATTGAAATATGTTGTCAAATTTAAAAAGTCTAAGTAAGTTCCAACATAACGGACACTGGCAGCCACAAAACAGACCACTTATTCGCATAAGAACTGTATATCAGCCTCAGTATTAGTTTTCAGTTGCTCTTCGGCTGCAGAAATTTAAGAAGAACTGGGCATGTTATACTCTCTTTCCTTGGCTCTGAAGTCACTGCTGTGTGGTGTTATCTTAACCTGTTATCCATCAAAATTGTTATATTCCAGTTCAGTTAAACCCACAATGGACCAATAATATAACTGTTTGGAGGAAAAGGTCAAAATACGGAAAAAGTGTTATTTTATTTTCCAGCTGCTAAAAGAATTAAACTGAAAGAAAATATAATCCTTCCAAGTAGTCACATATAGTCCTATTAATGGGTTATAAATTCCAGCATTAAAATATTTGGCAATTTTCCCTGAAGGTACTATCTTAAAGCTATGTTTCTTCTTGATGTGGTGTCCAAAAATCTATAGCATTATTGCTTCTTTTAAATTTATACTTGACTATAAATAGTTGCTTAAATTTTCTAATTCCTAAGTGTATTGAGTTCTTCAGATCATTTGCAAGAAATCTGTTGTGTATCCACAAAATGTGAACATTCGTAATTTCATTTTACCATGGCTGTCTGACACTTCACCCATAAAATGACTTTACCAGCTAGACTACAGTTTCTTGTTTGGGAGTTGCTTAGGCCAATTTCCAATGTAGCATCTGAAGGCCCTATGTCTTTTTCAAGGACTGACAATTCCATTAAAGTCAGAATAGGATAATGTTCTCAAAGTTCTTTCTTTGCATTCAGTCACAGTGACTGAACCATTTGAGAAGGAAGCTGTGATTTTTAATAACCATATGCTTTTAAATATATTCTATAAACATATTGAGACTTAAAAAAAAAACAACCCAGCAAAGTTTAGGAGTCTTGTATTTACAATATTTGAATGAACTTTTGTGGTATTGGCAATTTAATAATTTTACAAGAGTCTTGGGATAGGTAGTACATTCATGCAGTGTAACATTTTTTAAATGTTTATTTTTAGAAAATGTTCTAATTCTTAATGTTTGAGAAAAAAACTGATTCTGCTTTTGGAAAAGGTGTTATAGTCAAAGATGCACAGAAATTATTTGGTTTGCTCTGAGGGATGGGAGGCTTTTATGGGTGGAAAAAAGGGGAACTGAATGTTCACTGTCTGCTAAATTTATACCCTGATTTTAATCAAAAATTGGTTCCTAAGCAAGGCCTTTCCATTGGCTGAACTCAGAAACTAGCAACATTTGGCTCCTTTTCTCCTTTGAACTCTTTCTAATCCAACTGGTTGTTACAAGAAATCTTTAACAAAGAACTAGCAGCTGAGTTTGCTTTCTCTCTCTCCCCACTTCCTGTCCCCTTTACTTCTGTGCTATGCTTTTTAGATTGTAAGCCTAAGGACAGGGGCTATCTTACTACTGATATTTGTAAGCTGTTCTACGAGCTTTTTCTTTTTTCTGAAAAGTGAGGAAAAATTGCTTTAACCAAATAAATAAGTAAATATCTGCTGAATTTGATTTCTAAGCCATAAGAAGTTCATATACAGAAGTCACATTGTCTAACATAATTTTTAACAGAACTGCTAAGTTTCAAGAGGAGAACTTTAAATGGAGAGAAAGAATTGAGATATTTTTCCCCTATTAGATAATCTGCAAAATGGCTTCTATGGTGAATAAATCAACCGTTGAACAGTTGCTGCTTCCCCGATTCTGTGAGCTCTGTGGTGATGGGAAACTCTTTCAAGTCCGGAAGGTTAGTGCTTATTATTTAACACTTATTTGTGCATCTACATTAGAATTTATCTGTTCAAATTTGGAGGTTAAATTATCTTCATCTGTAAGTACCAGTAAAACTCAGTGTGTTTCTCTCGTCTCTCTGTGTGTATGCCGTTAAAGAGCAACGTTTTCTTTTTCATATATTGGCCAAAATATAGATTCCACTTTAGTGAAATGTACAGGTAACTCGCAACTTACACTTATTTAAAATAAGTTCTTGCATCTTTACACCTGTTGCTGAAAAATAATAATTGCAAGATTGCTGTTCTGGCTTTACATGGTTTTGCTTATACACACAATGATGAGGAATGTAACCCCACGTAAGTTGTGAGTTACCTGTACATAAAGTTAATCATGTACTTGTGCTTTCTTGAATAAGGGCCACAGAATTGATGATCCTATATTTCCTTTCAGTCATTTCCTGCTTATCACACATTCTCTATTAAATGTGTTGAGCAGCTGTTAGTATGCATTAAAATATTTGAGTAGCATACCCTGTAGACTTTTATGCAGTTAATATGATTAATAATGCCTGCAAGTAGGAAACATACAATAAAAGTATATTTTCTGGGTTGGGAGTGTAGGCAGCAAGCTTCTTTCTAAAACAAGTTCTTACTCTGTGAAGAACTGTAATTTGATCAGTTTAAAGAAAGACATACAGATTCAGAATTGATACATAAAAGCAAACAAAGTTTTTGTTTCTCTTGTTTTAGGTTTGTGCAGCAAACTTTGGAGACATTTGCAATGCTGTGGGGCAAGAAGCCACAGAAAAGAACTTGGTATGTTAAGGTTTCGGGTCTTGAAGCTATGTCATTTCATTAAATTTATAGAGCAGCCCATCAATAATATCTGCTGAGTGTCTTACATATTGAAGTATCTAAATACTAAAAATGCAACAGATAATCAATAAAATCCACAATAAAAAACAGGGGGGAAACTCCTAACTGCTCAGACAATATAATAAAACAATGTGCAGTCTGGGTGAATAAAAGCTTTTTCATCTAGCACTAAAAACACCATCAAGAAGGTGTCAGGCTATCCTCTCTGTGGAGGCTATTCTGTAGCCCACATGCCACTCGTCAAAAGCCTGTCTTTCTGATAATCAGCTACATCTATTCACTTGGTAAGGGCACCTGGACAGGACCTCTAAAGAATATATTTAGGGTCAGGTAGGCAAATGTGGGAAGAGGTGATTTTCAGGGAACCTAGTCCTAAACCATTTAGGGCTTTTAATACATTTAACACAGAACTGGTTTAAGCCAAACCTCTAAGGAAAAGAGAGAATCCAGAAGTGCATGCTTTCTTTTGATGAAGTGTGTCTGATGCACTGTCTCTGGACACCCTTGAAATCAAACCTTGGAGCAACTCCATCAAATGCACCAAGGCACACACATAATGCGGCTTATGAATATATGATACTGGGTGGGTGTTGGATGGCTGAAGAATACATCAATGTTACTTAAAAACAGCAACCCGTGCTCGTAGCAGCACTGTAACAAGAAGGTTGTTTTGATCCCATGCTAGCAGCTTGCTTTCTTTCTTTCTCTCTCCTCCCCCCTGAGACTTGTAAAACTAAAGTCTCAGAAATTCATCCATGTGTCAGATTTCTCCCTCAAGCTAAAACTGTCGTGCTTGATCTTTAGCTAGCCATGGTGGTTGCTATTGATAACTTCAATTTGCAAGGATAATCCTTCAGCATTAGCATTCCATCTTTAAGCCTTGCTGAAAGGACATTAATATTTGTAAAGGTATCTGACCCTGCTGTCAGCTTCTCTTCACGGATTGAAATAAATCAGATTGACGGTCTCAGGCAGCTTAGCTTTCTTCTGTGACATAAGTATCTGTTTATGTGCAACTACATGTAGTATTTGTAGCCAGAATTACCAAATTACCAAAATAAACCTGAATCCTTTAATTTATTTGTTAACTTGATGCCATTTGCTTCTGTTTGCTAGAAACTGCTAGCCAAATGATGTTTTCAAAAGAGAACCCTTACTCGAAACCTCAAATAATTATTTGGAAGTATATGTCTTCACAGTAGATGTGTTGAGGGCTGCAGTGCAATCAGTAAAATTGCTATTTTAGAACTGTTTGATCTGATATGTCTTTATTTTGGTAGATTCCGAAGTTTTTTGAGCTCTGCTCTGATAGCGTTTGGGGTATGCGAAAAGCTTGTGCTGAATGCTTTATGGCTGTCTCCTACACCATTTCACCTGAAGTTAGGAGAAGCAAGCTGTCTCCCCTCTTTATTAGTCTCATCAGTGACCCTTGCAGATGGGTAAGTAGAGAGTGAATTAGTCCATCTTAAATTGCAGTTGTACTTTTCTGTCTTTTGATAAATGACCATGACTAGCTCAAGTGACAATTATCGAATGTTTTATTTGACTTGCTCCTCTCAGCTAATTAATTGCAAGTCATTAAAGCTCTGTTTCTGTTAGCTGATGCATGATGGAAGCTTTTTAAGCAAGCAAATAGTAGTTCAGCTGTCAAAAGCAGACTTTAATCAACTCTTCATGATTGCATATTGATCAGCTTTCTCCTTTTGCTTCCATACAGAGATGACTTGTGACAGCCCTTTTAATTTAGAGTTTATTCTGTTGTAAATGTTCATGGTCCCGATGGACCATCTTACTTTTTCAAAACACATCTCTTCAGTGAAGCCTTTGGCATAAGTCCTTAGCTGCAAAACATAAAAGTAATTCTGTTATGCTAAGGTTCAAAGGAAATTATCTTGGTGTATTTTTTTGTTAAATCCATACTCGTAATAATATCCTATAGTTTGCTCAAAAGTTATTTTTATTCTTTAACAATTAGGTTTTTAAGCACTATTAGTTACCTCAAAGCATTATATTATTTGTTAACAAGTAGTAATATGTCTCATACTGATATTTTTCCTTTTGTTTTTTGTTTTGAACCAAAGTGTAGTAGTGTGTTTGATTTTTCTGCTGATGTAAGCTCCTTAACTTGAGATGAATGAAATGTCATTCTTGAAGTGTTGGCTATGAATTCTAGCACCCTGTTTGAGTGAGGAAACTTCAGTCTCAGTGATCTCTTTCTGGACTGACGCATTGACATGTACATAAATACCATGCGTGATTTCTGTTGCTGAATGTTCATAGCCCAGGCATCTGGGGCTTCATGTGCATTTTCTCCTGCTAGACTGGAGAGTTGTATATGAAGTGCCTAGTAGCTGGTCAGTTGCTAGCTTTGAAAGCACAACAGACCACCTGCTTGGGGGAGAATGTGGACTTAATCCAGGCACCAATCACCTGTTACGTTTCAGAAATGGATTCCCCTCCTTCCAGTAAGTAACCCATATAATGCAAAACAATGTGCAGCTGCATTCTCATGATATCTGTTGATGCCTTATAGCTAGCTGTTTGATGTTTGACATTGGTCCTATTCCCTGAAACGGTTAAAAATTGCCTCATTCTGGCAGTGAAATTACTGTATACTATTATCCTTGCCCTAATGCCTTCCATTTAGTTGATTGGGATACTTTGGAATCATATTGGAACAGCAAAGTGTACACTTGTCTCCAGAAGTATAGTTATCAAGCCAATTGTGTCTTCTTACTTTTCCAATACCGTAGGTTCGTCAAGCTGCTTTCCAGTCCCTCGGGCCTTTTATTTCTACTTTTGCAAACCCTTCCAGTGCTGGTCTTTACATTCGGGAGGATGGGACGCTTAGTATCCGGCCTTCCAGTCCATGCCCAACAGGCAACAATGCAAATGACATGCCATCCAGGTACAGTGATTTGGCTTAATTTAGTTTATCGCCTAGTTCTCATGTGACATTAAATCATGGGTCTTCCTCCATCCCACTGCTGTTAGGACACAAGCCAAGATCTGACTTGCTGTGATGCCTGAACCCAGGTTCGTGGTCCCCCTCCCACCCCCAATAAACCATGTGCAGTAAGTCAAGAACAAATCTTAGTTACTGTTTGTGGCTTCCTTGGAGTGAATCAAGCCATGAGCCTGGGTTCAGATGTTGTAACAAGCCAGTAAGTTGTGAGTTCACATTAAATTATAGTTTGCAGATTATATTAAACCTTGAACTCTATTCTTTGGTCCAAGACAATAACTGGTACACATGTACACACCCATACCTTAAGTAGTATGGTGTCTTTTACTTGTTTTTCAAATCAATTAGTCTGCAGTTTCAATGCATTTCATATTTTTAAGTTCTTAAAATAAAGTGAGATAGGGCTTCTATCAGATAACATTTAGATAACATAAACTTCAAAATACACAGAAAAGTGTCCTTGTGATAAAAGCTGGTAGTTTCGGATGTCATATTTGCACACCTCAGTATCAGTTAAGGACGTCTTAGGAGGTCTGAAGCTAACCAGCTGATTTAATGAAGCATCTTTGAAAGCAAGATTTTAGAGAAAAGTTGCAATTATTGCAGTTAAAGTATTACCTAAGATACTATGTTTAAGTGAAATTTGTTTTTTCAGTTTTTTAAAAATGCTGCTTCTGTTTCCAGTCCAGAGGAGCAAGTGGGGGAAAAATTGGAATCACTGACAGACGGGCCTTCTGCTAGCTGTGAGAATTCAAATTCAGATGCAACGGAAGACAGTTCAGCCATACAAGTAAACATTGGAGTAGATCAGACTATATTGACTCAGAGTGATAATGCTGATCCTTATGTGACCAAGGATATTAAGGAATGTCAAATCAACAGTTATCAGGAAGTGAACTCAAGGGTCCAATCAGCAGAGGATGTGTTCAATACCTTCTTATACTGGCGTCCTCCTCTTCCTGACATAAGTCAGGATCTAGAACTGCTTCAGTGCAAAACTGAAATACACGAAGAGAGCTGCCCGGTGTCGGAAGTTCTTTGTAATAATTGTGTTGCCAGCAGTGAGATAAAAAAAGTTCTGCAGAGTTTGCAGGAACACATGGATGACCCAGATGTTCAAGGTAAGATCTTACGCTCTTGTGTTCTTAGACCCTTCTTCAAAAGATTTTGCTCTGGGAAACATGTTGCTCACAGTTGTTTTATTATAATGAAGAACTATTCTGTCTTAGGATTGCATGCAGTTCCCTTTAACCACAATACATTCCAGCTATATAGTTAACAAATGGGAAGTGCCGTCTGGCTCCAGCAGCATTTGATGAAAACTTCTTGCTGTTCTAAAAAACATTTTACTGCTTGAGTTGTCGTAGGAAGGAGGGCAGTTGTGTTGGCACTTGGGTGCTGCCACAGTACAGCCTTCACTGAGGTCCTCAGCTTCTTCCTTTCTGTTTAGAATTGCATCTAAAAGTGGACTGCAGCTCTGGAAGAAAAAAGAGCCATTAGGGTTTTGAAGGTTGATCTCAAGATTCCTAATATCAGCTCTGAATTCAGCTGGTATAATGGCTTCTAGTGTAGTTTGTCTACAGAAGCTAGATCAGGCATCTGGTTTTTTGAACTTTAAATAAAAGCAGGATTTAAACACAGTCCTGTTTACTCAGAAGTCTTCAGTAGGGTTTACTCCTCAGTAAGCATCCATAGGATTGCTGCCTTAGTCACCTTTCTCCTAGCTGATCACCAAGGCAAAATTAAGCCTCTCTTGTGCAGTAGTAGCTGTTGGTAAAACCAAGATGTATGGTATATATGATAACACAATAGGATCTAATAAATTAGGCATAAGAAATGAGAGCAGAGGGCAAAGCAGGCCAAAGTAGAAATGTGTTTATTAGGACCAGTAAAGAGGTTCTAGTTATTGCACTAAAAATAGAAATAGTGTTAGCTTGGGATCCAAAACATCCTGGGCCAGGTCTTCTCTACGTCTATGAACTTTAAATTTCAGTATTGTCATCTTTGTGATGTTTTATGTATCTCACAGCAGAATCCCATATGCTTACTCAGAAGTAATTTTTTTGAATTCATGTAAATGCTTACAGGATTGCAGCTGAAAACCACCTATACTTAATCTGTAAATAAGTTATAATCTTTCAAAAATGCATCTGAGAATAGAATTTCCGTATAGGCACCGAGGCATTGATAGACAAATTTGTGAAGAATAGGTCTTACCCCTTTCAAGAACTACTGTGTAATAAGTTAATATTAAAAGTTTTGCAGTTCTCAGTCTTTCATTGTTCAATTTTCAAAGCTTTTTCTGCTCCTTTTGAGAGGGGTTTTCTGACATAGGTTTTTAGGACTTGTAAAAGGAGATGCATGAAAACAAACTTAATGGGACTTGTTCCATTTGATCAGCTCAGGTTCAAGTACTGTCTGCTGCACTTAGAGCTGCTCACCTTGATTCTGTCGGTTGCTTTGAGATCAAGCAGAAGGAAGAAGTTAATGGGAACTACCCAGAAGATACACCAGGTTTGGTCCTTGATCCCAGTTCAGTGAATGAGAACACCTTATCATCATTGCCAAGCCAGGATGAGGCAATTAACCCACCCAGTCCAACTGTGATTAAAAATATGGTAAGTTTTGGTCATGGCAGGAAAAATAAGTGTGTTTTTCGGGGGGGGGGGGGTTTAATGGCTTGTCAGTCATTTTGTACCACTAAATACTTCTACTTACTTACGGTATTCTGACTTGTAGTCTGCCACCCTGAAAATGCAGGGCACTGAGCCTAAACTTAAAATAGCAGCCAAATGTAACTAGCAGAGTGCACTAAATCATGCCTGTGTATTTATCTAAACACAACTGAGTATGAGTACTGGCTTTATCCCAGCCCCTGAAAACCAGTCCAAATACCAAGACCTTGCCTTGCAATGCTTCAAACAAATGCTTAGACTGGCAGATCCCCAGGAGAAAGGAATCTGAGAATTATAGATTGGCCACTGAGAATGGCACCTTCAGTAGGATGTAGGAAATGTTGAAAGTAGTATCATCATGGTAGATGGGGTAGAAGAACGAATGAACCTTTGAAATTTCTACAATATGTACCAGAGCAAATTAAGAACCAGGCTCCATAAATAAGAATAGAACCACTGCAAAACTGCCCCCAACCCAGAGCTGGTCCAGGGAGATACCATGATCAGTGGTATCAAAAGATGCTGGGATATTGAGTCCCTTTGCTAATAAAGGCCATCCTTCTGGCCGATCAAGTAGCCAAGCTAGACCTAGATCCAGATTGAAATGGACCCAGAAGTTGATGGATTCCAACTCCCATAATCCACAGCCTTTGACCACGCTAGCTGGGGATGATGGGAGTTGGGAGTCTAACAACATCTGGAGGACCACGTCCCCATCCATGGTATTAGCAGTCATTTTTCTCCAAGTGTGCCTAGAGCTGAGCCACCACTACCCTCTCAAACATTCTGCTTAGGGAGGGCATGTTTGCAACCAGGTTATAGTGGTTGTATATCTCTGTGTCAGAGGTGGGTTTTCAAAAGGAGAGTTGCATTGCCCCTTTTATAAGGTTTCAGGCAACACCCCTCATGCAGTTGTGCATTCATCGTACCCTGGCTACCTCAAATTAGCCATGACTGACAAGGATTGAGAGGACACACAGTTAGTCAAATCACTGCAAGCACCTTGTCCACATCCTCAGGCCTCAGAAGCTGAAAATTATCCCCCCAAAAGTCTAGGTGGTGCATTGGATACTTCATCAGGACTGATCACAACAGTGGCATCTAAGACTTTGCAGAGGTAAGTAATTTTATCCTCATGGTGCTTGCTGCTGCAGGCTTTTGAGAATTGTAATAACCCATTCACCAGGTTAGAGCTTAATAAACTTCACACCACTCAGTGTCATGGCAGCGGGGGCAGTAAAGTAGACCTTCACTGCCACCGAATAGGTATGATTATGTGCTATAACACATGTTCAGTCATCTTATTTTTATTTACCCATCAAATTTATATCCCACCCTTCCAGAGTGGCAAACATATTTGTATTAAAATTAAAAGTAGAATAATCACATTAAAAAATATCTAAAAGAATGAAACGCAATAAACCATGTAACCGGTTATGTGTTTGAATAGGCCAACGAAAACAGAAACGTTTTCATGTGGCAAGTTCTTTGCAGAGTTCCATGTCCTTTGTACTCTAGGCATGATCCAGCCTGCTCCATTGTCCACAACTACTCATAATAACCTGGGCTATTGATACGATTGAAAGAGATCACATCAATGGCCCATTGCATCTTGCCGTTCAGTAGCAAGACAAGGGCCTTAGTGGAACTGCCAGCTCCGTCAGAAAATCCCCCAGAGCATTCATGAATTCATGGATTGCATAAGTCTCCAGTGAGGAACTGCTGCTGTGAGACCACTGGGCTAGACTCACTGGGCTAGTAACAAACCAAGACAATCCCATGGGTGTCATGGAACCTTTGAAGTCTTGTATGAATAATATAATAATAATAATAATTTAGAACCTTTTCTCTGTGCTTACATCTTTGTATGGCTTAGCATAGTTTTGATTACATTTTTTAGCACTGCAGCATGGATTCAATTTTTACATAGATGTTCACTGTTCGTGTTGTACTGAATTTTAATGCGGTGCCCCAGATACTGTTTTGTTCTTTCCATAAATGCATATTATGCACTTTTACAGGACTCAGAAGAGCAACACAGTGGGGACAACAAAGCTTTAGAGGCAGAAAAGAATGATCCACTTCATGAAGAAGAGAAATCAAAATTACAGGTTGTTTCAACTATTTCTTAATGATGTGCTACAGGGAAGTTCATCTCCCATAAATTAAACATTTTAGACCATGTCTAGAAGCCAGCCTTAGTATTTTGGTTCTGACAGAATCTGAAGTATAAGCTTTTTTTGTGAACTGCAATGAATATAGACTTAAAGGCTGATCAGGCCTTCTTTTCTCAGCCTTGTTACGAGCGTGGATCGTTCTTGGACATGCACCCATGTCCTTTCTTCCTGCTCTGTCTCATTCACCAGCTTCAGAAAGTAACATGTGACCAAGGCCCTAAATCAGGTTTATTATGGGTATAATTTGCATAGTTAAAATATACAAACAACTTCTCTATATAATTTAATAATGCACACAAATTGCTATTTTCAGTTGTAATTTGTAACTCATATCCATCTGAACTTCATGTGTATGAACTGTTTCCCATGATAGAGCTGACAAAGTTTGGCCTGCTGTGTATTCTGTAACTGCTGCTGTTTTTAACGTGCTTGTTTTCACTGTGCAGTTGCCATCTGGAGCGGGGAGATGGAACGCTATACTTGAACAGATGTCTTTCAGGGCTGACACATTCTTTCTCTGGTTTAATTTATTATTATCATCAATAATTTATTTATTTTTTTGTCTCCAGGATATCATACCTCAGCCTTTATTGGACCAGTACTTATCTATGACGGACCCTGCTCGAGCACAGACTGTTGATACGGAAATTGCAAAACACTGTGCGTACAGCCTTCCTGGTGTGGCCTTAACACTTGGTAGGCAGAACTGGCATTGTTTGAAAGACACCTACGAGACCCTGGCATCAGATGTACAGGTAAAGCACATGGCAGTCAAGTATCACATGTTTTACAGGTGTATGTGTCAGATTTGTAAGGAGCATGAGATATTTAGTGCACATTCGTCTGTGCTAGTTTGCCGAACGGAGCCCCAAAAGTTCCCATCAGCTACAAGGACTGGGAGAAGGAGAAGCTTCATAAAACTTAAACCTTTCAAATTCCATAAAGTGCTTGCTTTCCTCACTGGCCCATAATAACATTACAGTTCATTTTAACTAATCCAGCTTCAGGCTGTCAGGATAGCAGGTTGAAGAGAGCATCTTTCCTAGCCAATATCGAGAGGTGCGCATATGCACAATGCAGCCAAGAACAAAGTTCATTTTATGCTTAAAAATAAAATGTCCCATTTACTTTCCATGAACTCTGTGTAGCTTAAGCTAAAATGAAACAATCTATATGACATACAGTGTCTGCATGAGTCGGGTTATTATGTTTTTAATTAAACTTGCTATATATGTCCCTCCCTCTCAAATTCTTTTCGAGTTAAGAAATGATATTCCTGGCAGATGCAATGCTAGTGGTATTTGGGGCCCTAATCGTTTCCACCTTGAGGTGGAAGGTTGGTGAATAATTCTACAGAGGTATAACTTTATGCTGTGGAATGAGACTAAGGAAGTTTTTGCTTCTTGCAAAGCTTCCCAGAAAGCACAACTTTTTACTGTCTTCATGCAAACTGTTCTACTATTGCCAGGGGGAAGCAGTAGGCATCATAGCTAACTAATCCTGTTATCCTCCTGGACCCTGTTGAGTTCAAAGACCAAGAATGAAGTTAGAATATGGCACAATCAACTCAGGAAATTGGAAGGACAAGACAGAGAAGAGGCCTTTAAAAAAAAAGCTAATGCTTTGTGCTTGGTTGCATTTGTGGTTTGATAGCTTAAATTTGCTATATTTGCTCAGCAGTGTTCAGTCTTGTTTTTCATTTTTGTTAACTGTTTACAGTGGAAGGTGCGTCGGACACTCGCTTTCTCTATTCATGAGCTGGCTGTTATTTTGGGAGATCAGTTAACAGCAGCGGATCTAGTGCCTATTTTCAACGGCTTCTTAAAAGATCTGGATGAAGTGCGAATTGGAATCCTTAAACATCTTTATGACTTCCTTAAGGTAGATGGAGATAAGTCGTTCATGTTTGCTCTGTTTCAGCTATATTTTTCTTAGAGGCATGCCCCTGGTCTAGAGAGGAACATGGAAAAGTCAAAAAAGAGAAAAAAATGTTTCATTTCTGAAGATTAACTTCATGCTAACTCCTCACTCTCTAACTGCACCTTCAGAATCTGCTCCAGAGGATTGGGGAATCTTCCAGAGCTGATGTAGGGAGTGCATAAGGGCTGCAGGAGGAAGGAGAGGAAAGTGAAGTCCGGTTACTTGAGCAGAAATCTGCTATCACAGCATTGGATAGCAGCCCATTGTGTTGGTGTTCGGTCCATATCTGCATTGTTATGTATTGCTTCATATGGTTGAAGAAGTGTCAAAAATGGATGTACTAATTGAATAGAAAGCCCAGATGTTAATTTTTTGAAAGGGAAAAAAATTGATAACTAATTCATAAACATTTTCCCCACCATCACCACCACCAGAAAATATATTTCCCAATCTGCACTTTCATAGTGGGCATAATGGATGATTTTCCATTGTTAATCATACTTAGAGAAGTCCCACTGGTATCACTCTGTGACTGAAAGCCCCCTAAGTCTGTGTACCAGCCCAAACCTCTGTAATATCTAACTGCAAATGTTATATATGACCAATGCAAAGTTGACCCTGGTATGTAGATAGTGTGCACACATAGGCCTTGCTTTTAAGTATTGTGCTGCACTGATACTGGTGAATGGCTTAGGCAGCCACTGTACAGAAAATGTAATGTTTAAATTGGTCTTAAAATCATGAACACATTGCATAAAGAAGTTGAAGTTACATGAAACAATAATTACTGGTCAGCATTATCAGGATCTGCTTCCTAATTGAAATATCTGCAAATGTTTTGACTACTTGAACCTTTGAAATTAATGACGAATGAAATGGGATACTTTATATTAGCCCTGTGCTTCCATTGTCAGAAACAAATTACAACTGAGATTTATTTGTTATACAGTGGTGCCCCGCAAGACGAATGCCTCGCAAGACGAAAAATTCGCTAGACGAAAGAGTTTTCCGTTTTTTGAGTCGTTCCGCAAGACGAATTTCCCTATGGGCTTGCTTTGCAAGACGAAACGTCTTGTGAGTTCTTGCGAGTTTGTTTCCTTTTTCTTAAAGCCGCTAAGCCGTTAATAGCCGCTAAGCCGCTAATAGCTGTGCTTCGCAAGACGAAAAAACCGCAAGACGAAGAGACTCGCGGAACGGATTAATTTCGTCTTGCGAGGCACCACTGTATTATTGTCCTTCTGTTAGGGTAGTGTACATACCTCAGGGCACTGGGCGTGGTTTTCTCTCTCCCCATTTTATCCTAAGAGCCCTGTTTAGTAGCTTAGGTTGAGGTCTGGTTCTGCCGTAATTGGAAGCCATGGTTTCCTACTGCATGAGCAGCCCTTGTCGGTCTTGGGTTTGTGGGCTTCCTTCTCTTTCTTCTTCTTTCATGTACCAGAGGAGGAGATTGGAAGCTTATGCTTCATATTTCAAGGAAGCCACAGTTCATCATTACATCACAGCTTAGGGAACTGTGGCTTGTTTAGTAAGAACAAACCGGGATCAAATTGTGGAAGCTCACATGTCTGATGCTAACTATTGTTTATTCATGAAGTTACGTCTGAGCTGGCAAACCCAAGGTCAACAGGTTAGCTTCATGGCAGATCAGGGTCTAAAGTCCAGGCCTGATCCAGCACTAAACTCTACAGCAGACTAGCATTTAACCTGAATGAGGAAAAGTTGTTCTTAGGAAAGAAATGTTTAATGCTTCAGAATTGTGCTAGATTAATATTGAATATGATCTACTAGTCTTCATGCTCAGTTGCTAATAGGTTCAGTTGTGAAGTATTAATTCATTTTGGATTTTGTTTTGTGGGGGTAGTTGCTTCATGCTGACAAAAGACGTGAGTACCTTTACCAGCTACAAGAATTTGTGGTTACGGATAACAGCAGGAATTGGCGGTTTCGTTATGAGCTTGCAGAGTAAGTGAAACTAGTTTCGGTTTTGTATGTATTTGCTATTTAGTGGTTTTTATTTGGCTTTGAATTATAGCAAGGGCCACTTAAAAGCAGGACTATAAATCTATGCAGCCGATCATTCTGTGTAATAACACTGACATCTAGTGTAGAACCTTGTAATTTCAGTACAAGGTTCTCAGTTCTAAGTGACAAGTATCATATCCGTTTACATTTCTTATTATGGTTGTAATATCGGTTGTGTGGATTCCAAAATATAAAGTGTCTAATAAGACAGTGGTAGTAGTTTGTACTTTGCTTTCAAAATTCGCTGATGTTCTAAACGCTGCAGCACATTTGCTGATAGGAGTGAGACCCTAACACCTCTTCTCAGAGATCTGCACTGGTTTCCAATTTATTACTGGGCCAAGTTCAAGTCATTATTGTTGCTATATAAAACCCTTAAGAGCTTACTTATAGGATCCCCTTACCCCATATGTGCTCACTTGACAGCTTTGATTTGTGGAACTGGCACCATTACAGATGCCACACAGCACTCGTTGTGCACTTGAAAGAAATTGTTCTTTTGGTGTGGCCCAGCCGACACTTTCACAACAGGCAGGTGCCTTCACTGTATGCTTTTTGATGCCTGCTTGAAGCATTTTTGTTTAGGCAAGCATATCCAGACATGTTGATGTTGACATGTTCTAATCTCTCTCTAGTTTACAGCTGGTTTTAATTGTTTTTAAAATAACTTGGTTTTTTACTGCTTTTATTTTAGGGTTTTTGTGTGTAAACTTCTCAGATGTTTTGTAAACTACTTAGATGAAATAGTATAAATTTTTTGCTAAATAAATTACCAGGCATTGTTAGTCATCCGAAACCCCCTCTTCAGCAAGAAGATAGAATGGCCATCCTAGTGGTGCAGCAGTAAAACTGCTAGTACATTTGCAAAGCTAAGCAGGGTCTGGTATGATTTTGGATGGAACTGAGATTCCTGTATTGCAGGGGTTGGACCAGCTAACCCCCAGGCTCCCTTTCATAGAATCATAGAATCATAGAGTTGGAAGAGACCACAAGGGCCATCGAGTCCAACCCCCTGCCAAGCAGGAAACACCATCAGAGCACTCCTGACATATGGTTGTCAAGCCTCTGCTTAAAGACCTCCAAAGAAGGAGACTCCACCACACTCCTTGGCAGCAAATTCCACTGTCGAACAGCTCTTACTGTCAGGAAGTTCTTCCTAATGTTTAGGTGGAATCTTCTTTCTTGTAGTTTGGATCCATTGCTCCGTGTCCACTTCTCTGGGGCAGCAGAAAACAACCTTTCTCCCTCCTCTACAATTCTATGATTCTTTACCAATAAGACAGTGTTGTAAATTATTATTTCTCTTTTATTTTAGGCAACTCATTTTGATACTGGAGCTCTATAACCCCAATGACGTATATGACTACTTGCGGCATATTGCACTAACACTCTGTTCAGATAAAGTTTCTGAAGTCAGGTGGATCTCCTTCAAGCTGGTAGGCCTTTTGTACTTTCCCTGGGTCTACATTTGCTATACATGTTATATTTTCTTTTACAAGACTTGCTGCCCTAATTTTCACTATAATGTTCCTGTGATTTCTCCTGTGTATTTAAAGACTAAAACAATTACTATTAAGGGACAAATATGGAAAACGTTTAGGCATTTGTTGCACCAGCATTGCCACCTTTAGTTGTTACTATTCATGACCTGATTCTTTCCTTTGATTTCCACCCCCTCCAGGTCGTGGCAATATTACAGAAATTTTATGCAAACAGTGCAAACTCTCTGGGTTTAAATTTCATTAATGAATTGATTGTGAGGTTCCGCCATTGTTCCAAGTGGGTTGGAAGACAAGCATTTGCCTTCATCTGCCAGGTGGGATTTTCTTTCTTTCTTTCATGACTAGGGTGTGAATAAAGAACAGAATTGCCTTGACACAGTTATACTGCTGAAGCTAAGCAGGGCATGGAAGCTAACTGGATGGAAGACTACCTGGGAAACTGTGTGCATGCTACTCTGAGTTGTGTGATGTGAAGTAAGAAAGGGATAGGAGTTATGACATGAACATCAACAGGAGGAACATGTATAACCTTGAATCAGTGTAATGGAATCTTTTGCCTTTTAAATTTGTGCCGGTTTGGATAGATACTAAGGCACTTTGGGGTTCTTAATGATAAAGGATTTAGTTTGATTGGTTCCTATTCTGAGGCGGCACCACTCAGGACTGAGAGAACAAGGAGGAACACAATTAAAACCATCAAAAGAGTTCTCAAATCCATTGGCAACAAGTCCTATCAAGACTCTCAGTGGAGGTTCTGCCATCCCACTTAACTACTACACATTAACCCCCCCCCCCCATTTTCTCCACTTTTCTCACCGGCTTTGATACTATAGACTTAAGTGCTCTGATGTATCAGGGCTTATATTGCTGCTTAAAACTGTACCGCGAGGGAGACGAAGGTGCCTCCTTGGAGAGGAATGTTGAGAATACTTCTTATTAATAAACACTTTGCATTCAAGTACCCTCTTAGGGTGTTCCAAGAGCCTTGAAAACGTTATCTTCTTGTAATCATAAGATCGGACCAAACGCCCATGCAGTCTAGCACATTATTTTCACAGTGACCAACCAGATCCCTAAGGGAAGACCAAAAGCACACTTTGTCCCCTAGCAATTGGTGTTTGGAGGCCTGTCACCTCCACTACAGGAAGTAGGACACAGCCATGCTGGCAAGTATCCATTGCTAGCTTCATCTGTGAATTTGGCCACATTTTAAAGCCATCCAAGTCGGTAGCCATTGCTACCTCTTGGAGTAACAAATTCCATCATATAACCATGCACTGTGTGAAGAAGCACTTCTTTAGTCTGTCCTGAATCTTTCAACATAGAATTTCAATTTGATAACATTGGGTTCTAGGACTTATATAAGAAGGAGAAGAGCTTTTCTGTGCTCACTTACTTTGCCCCATGCGGTACTTTGTACGCCTCTAGTGAGCCCTTTTTTTCTAAACTAAAAAGCTGCAAATATTGCAATCGTTGCTTGTGATGGAGTTGCTCCATCCCCTTGAATCATCTTGGGTACCATTTTCTGAACTTTTCCCAGCCCTGCAGTGGCTTTTGTTTTTTTGAGGTGTGCTGATCAGAACTGTTTGCAGTATTGGCAGTTTTATTTTCAGTCCCTTTCCTAGTGATCGCTTTTTCACAAATGCAGCACACTGGGTTGTCATTTTTTTCCAAGCACTCCACCATGATGCCAAGGTCTTCTTCCTAGCCAGTCACTGCCAGTTTAGACTTCATTGATGCTTATGTGAAATTAGGCATTTTTGCCCCAGTGTAAGCTTTATGTTTGCTTACACTGAATTACACTTTCCACTTTACTACTCATTCGTCCAGTTTGGAGAGATCCTTTTGGACCTTCTCGAAATCCCTTTTTGTTCTTAATCCTGTAAGACATTATTATTATCTCCTTTTTGCAGATGGAAGCTAAAAGAATTTGTGGCTTTCCTAAGCTACTTACTTAGTGAACAGCAGATGCCACCTCTTGATTATTGCTTTTATTGAAAATGATGCTTGGTGTTTTAGCATTTATGTGTGATGTTTTCTCTTGCAGGCAGTCGTTGAAGAGGAGTGCATGCCTGCTGACCATTTTGTTGAACACTTGTTACCCAGCCTTCTAAGTCTGGCTTCCGATCCCGTGCCAAATGTAAGGGTTCTGCTTGCTAAAGCTCTGAGGCAAACATTGTTGGAGAAAGGTATGCTAATTCCTTCTACACATAAACTGTTTTCTAGCAGTGTGATCTCCATAGTTCAGTAATAAGTGCTGTCTTTCGCTACTTGTTTCGGATTACAATTGTATTGTAATCTGAAAAACTTGAGCATTTCAGTTGTTCATTCCTTTTCAACAAAGGCCTTTATAGAGATGGTTACAACACATACATCCTACTGTGGTTCACAGCTTTGACCCCTGAATTAATCAGTTGGACTTGTGTCTTCCTGGTTCTGGTGTTCCAGAAAACCCAGTGCAAATTGAGATATCATCATAAGGAGAACCCTTCTAAGTCAGACTGAATATCCTTCTAGTCTAGTCCAGTTTCCCAAGTGGATCCCATTTGGCCTTTTCCTTAATGTCCTTTCAGCAAGCTGTAATTTGTTCATTTGTTTCTCCAGACTTTTGTCACTGTTGTGTTTCTTTCCCTTGTTGTACATGGTTTTAGGCTGCAATCTTGTACCCATTCACCTGGAAGCAAGTCCCATTGAAATTGAGGGGACTTGCTCCTGAGTATGGATGGCACTGTTAGTAATTTTATTTTATTTTTGTATCTACTTTTTATTGGCTCTTGTTTTTTATAATTTGTGTGTTATTGTTTGTTTTAAGTTACTGTAAGATCCCTTGTGGGCTCATCTGGACAAGAGAGTGTGTTAAAAGATTTCGGAAAACTAATAAATGAACAGCTAAGTCCTAAACAATGTGGCTCAGACTAAAATGTTCTCTTTCACTCCCCTATTCTAGTATATTTTAGAAGTGTTGGCAACCCTCACCTTGAAGCCGTTGAAGAGACTGTCCTAGTTCTGCAGGCGGACAGGGACCAGGATGTTTCCTTTTTTGCCACCATCAAACCAAAACACAATAATATGCACATTACTTCACTTGAGAAGCAAAATTAACTTCATTTGTCCGTGTGGACCACAAAATGATGACTCAGCTAACAGGTTGCTGCTTTGGCAACGAACCTGGAGGAAGGACAGCATCAAGCAACCAATGTAACCGAAGGGAAAAGGGCTTGTTCTTAATACCGTCATTTAAATGAGGAACACATTGACCTTTTATCTACAGACTGGCAATACTGATATGGAATGCCCACCAATCATTCAGCTTTTGGTTTTTTGCCTTTCAAGGATGTGGGCAGGGACACTCCTCTCTACAGAAAGTATTTATGTATTGCTTGTGTGAAGTTGTACACGTTCATTGCTTCATCGTCACCCCAGATAACAGGAATATGCCTTTTGAACATGGTGACTCAGAGACAAGGGAAGCCTAATCACTTGGCTTCCAATTCAGAGTGGCGCACAGAGCTATATAGTCAGTGAACATAGAAAATGTGGAGTTTCACCCGTTTTGTTGTAATGGACACTCACTGTTGCATTGCTAATGGCATCACATTTTATTATATAAATTCATCCAGAAAGTTAGCAAAGAATTTGGAAAACTTGAATCCATATCTGTAAGCCATTTTTTAAAAAACAAACAGCACAGTTGTTTTATTAGAGCAAAAGTAAAATTTCATTCCCCCTGGGTGGAGGTGACATTTTTTAAAAACAACAGAGGGCTTCACTTTTGTGAATTGTAGCATTTTTGGGTTTTTCTGTGTTTGTGAGTATGTCACTGTGTGTGTGTGTGTGTGTGTGTGTGAGAGAGAGAGAGAGAGAGAGAGAGAGAGAGATTCATTTCATAGTGGTAGCTTTTCTTCATTCTTGCAGTTATCTCTCAATCTTTTTCTGATAAAGCTGTTACATTAATATAAGCTGCAGTTCTCAAACAACTAACTCTGAAGTAGTTCTTGTATATTTGTTGGGCCTACTCCAAAGTAAGTGGTTTGAGGCTTGTGGATATAGACTGTTGGGCCTTCAGTCCTGGGATATGATTGGAATTTGTTCAGAAGTCTGGAAAACCACACAAAAGCTTTTGCTTGTTTATGAGTGCAAGGTCAGAGATCTGGGAATCTGGGTTTCTCTACTTTGGGTCTTGAGAGTTGCTCCCCCCCCCCCCAAGATCGGTGGAAATTTTAGTACAAAATGTGTCCTGCCCAAAGAGCTGTGCGTGACCTTCTCTTCCTACGTGGGGGCTTTTCAGCCACCTCCTTCCAACTGCATCCTTCTCAAAAAGATTGCTCTGAAGATTAGGAGCAGCATTCCATTTGGTGTGGGGGACCACCACTAGAAGGGAACCCCAAGACCTCTCTGCCTCTGTGTGGAATCATGTTGCCTGTGTGCCCACGGACCTCTCTGGATTTCCCACTAATTCTGGTTTACGGTTGTAAACTCTAATTAGAGTAACATTGTCTTGGAAGGGATATAAATCAGTGGAAATATAAATGGGAAAGGAAAAATGGAGGGGGATCAGCGCAATCTGAACATTGCATGGTTCATATGCTATATGTAAGAGTCCTGGAAAATTAAAAAACACCAACTAGCTGATTCAAATTGTGTTCCCAACTGTAGGGCCATTCTCAGGAGTTTCCATCTTTGGATACCCATGAAAATGTAATCTTTAAATACATAATAAACAACTTCTCTAGGGACTGTGGAGTCCAGAAACCCAGATTATACTGTATGTACAGAAGCAAATTATGTATATGTTATAGGTCTTCACCAGGGATTATTCAGGGGAGTGATTGCTGCTGGAATTTAATATTTATTTATGATTTGGCCATAAGTAGAAAAGTTCTGCAGTAGAGTCTTAACAGTTTTGAAATAGTATCCTCTTCAAGTTTTCTTTACTTGAATATGCAAGCCTCACAGCGCAATTATACATAAACGCAACTTGGAAGTAAGGCCCACTGATCTTTGTGATAATTACTTCCAAGTAGATAAGATATAAGATTGTGCTGTTTGGAATTTAAATGCAGAAAACCTCACAGGAAGCACTGTAACCTTTGGCTAAGCGTAACTGAATCTCTCTCTCTTTTTAAAGGTATCTGACAAAATCACATTGAGCAGCAAGTAAATATTTTCCGTTTAGCATTTGTCTGGTATCTAGATAGGGCATAACTATGGTCTCTCAAATAACTTTGCTTCATTAAGTGGTTGTACTGTCAGAATTGTCAGCTTGCTTCCTGGTATGTTTCTCAATTTGTTTATTTTATGGTTTAATTTGCCACAATTGCCTACTGAATTCTGGACATAATACTATGAAATATTGTGCTCCAGATTGCAATACAGTGTTTAACGTTTATAATAGCGTTTTGCTTTGCAAGATCCTAAAATGCTTTTAGAAATGTGTCCTTGCTATTTCAGTACAAAACGTTTAAACTCTGTGAATTCTGCAAGGTGGTTCTACACTTAAATGTTTTAATATGTTTAAAAGAAAATGCCTCTTCAATGCAAATGATTTTTATGACTGCAGTTTTTCAGCAAAATGTCAGTTTTTTTGTAGTTTTAATATCTTTTTCTAATGCTAACATACAAGTATTTTTTAACAGTTCAGATTTTTCTAAAATTGTTCTAACCAGTTTTTAGTTTTGTTGACCATAACAGGTCGTTAAATTTTTTTCAGCACTGATCATCTTTTTTTAAGTGTATATAGAAATGTTTGAAAAGAATTGTATATGGTCTGCTGTTTGGACATTAAAATAATCCAGTTTGGGCTGCCATGTTGTTAGATTTAGATTGATAGGTACCCTTTGCTACACTAGCCTAACTAAATAACCTAAGTATCCATGTGTCTTTAGAAAGTTGGAGTAGTTTTCATGAAGGTATTGTTTAGTTAGTTTCACTTATGCATGAGTAAGCTGTTGAACTTAATTTTGCAGAAGCAACAAATCAAAATTTTCATTAAAAAATAGCACCTTTTTTCTAAATCCAGGAGTTTTGACCATTTTTAAAATGGGATTTTTGTTCTTAAATTGTTTTTTTTAAATGGTGTTTAAAAATCTAGAGTTGCATGCACTTGAGGAGAGAGAATTCTGGGCAGTTATTTTCGACTTTTCCCTCTCTCACCTCACCTTTCCAACATTGAAACCCTCACCCCCTCCCTTCCGATTTTGTGTGTTTTGCATTCCATTTCTTATTGGCAATAGGTGAGAGTAGCAAAGAACTTCACTGTCACAACCTCCATTCATTTCACAGTGGCTTATTTGTCGCTTCTGCATAAACAACTGAAATGACTGAAAAGGGGGCAGCAACGGTTCTTGACTTGCTCCCCAATGTAATTTGTGCATGATGACAGCACCTTATAGATCACTCTCTGGGCAGATGGACATATGCTGTGGAGTAACATATTCATTCACTCTGTTTTAAATTATGTAAAAAGAAATTTGGTGGACCTCACAAGGAGCAAAAGTTGCCATCCCTCTCGCACAAAAGTTGCAAGGATTTTGCTTTTAGATAAGGGATGCGAAAAATATAAGTGGTGCAATACTGAAATATTGTAATCCAAAGCACGCTAGCCATTTTGCCTCAAAATCAAACCTGCTGTTATCTGCTGTATGTGGTTATAAATTTGGCGCCTCCTGGAATCCTGCCCAAGTGGCAGTTGTATGTCTGTAAAAGGTGATGTTTAGGACCCAGAATAGATGAAGACACTCTGGAAGTGCCGCTGATTTTGTCAAAACATAGAATCTATGTAACTTTTTATTCATATTTATCTCAATAAATCCAATGACTGTTTTCCCAAACTTCTCTTTCTTTTGTTAACTTGACTTGCACCATAACATAGCGAACCCTTCTAAGCAATTTAATAGGGCAACCTTCAAAATAGGGGAAGTGGGTGGCGCTGTGGGTTAAACCACAGAACCTAGGACTTGCCAATCAGAAGGTCAGTGGTTCGAATTCCCGTGACAGGGTGAGCTCCCGTTGCTCGGTCCCTGCTCCTGCCAACCTAGCAGTTCGAAAGCACATCAAAGTGCAAGTAGATAAATAGGTACTGCTCCGGCAGGAAGGTAAACGGCGTTTCTGTGTGCTGCTCTGGTTCGCCAGAAGCAGCTTAGTCATGTTGGCCACATGACCTGGAAGCTGTACACCGGCTCCTTCGGCCAATAAAGCGAGATGAGTGCCGCAACCCCAGAGTCGTCACGACTGGACCTAATGGTCAGGGGTCCCTTTACCTTTACCTTTACCTTCAAAATATCTCAGGCACCCCATAATGTCAAGCTTCGGGGAAACGTTTTCCTCCCTCCCTTTGGCCGTGGATAAGCAGAACAAAGCAAAAATAGTCTCTTACAATTTAAAGAGATTTTAATGATCACAGCAAAAGAACAGAGAGTCCATTCTCGGAGTAAAGGTGCTCCTAATTAAGGTTCACACCTACTTCCCCCCCAGTCACCCTCGTCACTTCCTCGTCTTGCAACCTGATCTCGCAACCACTTTGCTGTCTGTGCTGCCACCTTATTTGCTCATCGTGACCTTGGGCTGGGTGGATGTAGGCTCTGCAGCGAGAGAGAGTCTGTTAACTATCTTTCTCCCAGTTCTCCTAGCTGTCCACCACCCAGTTCTTCCCAACTTTTGTCTTCTGAACTATGTCCCTCTGTGAACCACTGTTCCAAATCTATACTGTCCCACTGCTCCTGGGAAGATTCAGGATCCTGATCCGAGGGAGGGGGCTGCTCCCGCTATTCCTCATCTGTGCAGCCCTCCTCAGCACGGTCCCTGACACCAGCAGTGGGGGATACATAGTGAAGGAAAGGAGATTTAAGTGTCTGCTATCTGTTGGGAGTTCCAATTGCAAGTTGTCAAAGGTGTGTCCTAGCTGCAAAATGACATCACATTGGCTGATGATCTGCCAGCTGTGCATTGTCCTGTGTCATGACATCATTGCTTTGAGGTCCTAGAGGTTCAGATAGCAACAATCTGATGAGTGGTTCAAAGAATGCCGGCCAAGAAAAAAAAGCCAGTGAGCACTTCCTCGCTCAGAGTGGGGGCTTCTCGCGGCGGCATCTTCTCACGGCATAGGTCATTACGTCCAGGGGACTTTCAATCTCCCCCGATCCGATATTTTAACATCAAGTTGCATCTGGTGGAGGCTGATGAGGTCTATACGGTGCCCGAGTGTCACCGCGACTTAACCATAAGAAATCTGAAGAACCGTCTGGAGCTCTTAGTTGGGATCCCTGTGAATTTCCAACGCCTGCACTACCTGGATAGAGGTGAGTTCCCTCTTCTACAATCAGCAAAAGTGTTACGGGAAATGAATCACCCTTTCAGAGTTAGACCAGCTAAGCTGGGAGTCGGCATCCAAACCTGGATACAGTGGTACCTTGGGTTACATACGCTTCATGTTACAGACTCCGCTAACCCAGAAATAGTACCTCGGGTTAAGAACTTTGCTTCAGGATAAGAACAGAAATCGAGGTCCGGCGTTGCAGCGGCAGCAGGAGGCCCCATTAGCTAAAGTGCTTCAGGTTAAGAACAGTTTCAGGTTAAGAACGGACCTCCGGAACGAATTAAGTACTTAACCCGAGGTACCACTATAGTTTCAAGAGCTGTCTACCAAAAAGGGCGACTTTGTATTGATGGTTACCTGTTTATTGCCAGCTTCAAGTATTGTAACATTCATGACTATATGATTTTATATGCCACATATACAGCCTGGGCTGTATGTATTCTATGATTAAAGTGTCATTCTGGACACAAGCAATCCAGATTCTGTGCTAAGGAAAGCTGAATTGTATTAATTATACCAATATACATAATTTCATTTCATACAATTCCCTACTTTTTTGTATAATTCTGGTTCTTCTAGTTTTGAGAGGGGCAAAGATACCGATGCCCTATCCTTAATCACTTAAAATTTTATTCAGTTGCCCCTTTCTGGCTTCTAAGATTTTTGCAGGCAATGCCCACAAACTTTGAAGTCTATTTTTTCAGCCTCAAGGAACCTGAATTAATAACCTTTAGTGTCGGTTTCTAACTTCTTTTCATCTTGCAGGTGGCAATTCTGTCACACTATATTGTTCTGTAATGTCTGGCAAATGGAGCTGAGAAGCAGCATAGTCTTTTTCATATAGAAATATTGGTTGTCATAACATGAAATATTTTATGTTTAGTTGCTTTAGGAGTCATCATTAGCTGTTTGCTTTTAATAATTGTTATAAAATACGTTACGTGAATTTGTAGACTGTTTAGCTGTTGATCCAATTTGTTTTGCAGTTGATCCAGTACAACATTTGCAGTTCTACCTCCCTAAATCTATCGTTTTGAGATCGCTTAACTGTACATGGATGGGTTAGTTTACTAAGCAAGTCATTATTTGACCAAGAAACAAATGTTCACGAGAAAAAGGATATTATGGTACAAGACACAGAATTTTCATGCTGGTAATCCCTGCTGCCATTAAGCAATCATAGCAAACCCTAGACCATATGGGTTTGAAGACAGGGTTGAAAGAATGTGGTCAGAATCTAGAACAATCAAAAAGGTTTGGCTGTTCCTGAAGAGACTCTTGTCGTGAACTGCTTTAAAGTTTGGCCAGAATTCTAGCTTTAAAAATCCATTTTAAAAATAAATTATATAACCTTTATATCCCACATTTCCGCCAATAAACCCATGATGGTGTACATTGTTCTCTCTATCCCAGCCCCCGCACTTTACCCATACAAAACCAATCCTGTGAGATAAGAAGAAGAAAAAGAGTTTGGATTTGATATCCCGCTTTTTCACTCCCCTTAAGGAGTCTCAAAGCGGCTAACAATCTCATTTCCTTTCCTCCCCCACAACAAACACTCTGTGAGGTGAGTGAGGCTGAGAGACTTCAGAGAAGTGTGACTGGCCCAAGGTCACCCAGCAGCTGCATGTGGAGAAGCGGAGACGCGAACCCAGTTCACCAGATTACGAGTCTACAGCTCTTAACCACTACACCACACTGGCTCTCTCCTATATTGTCTATAGGTAGACCTATAGGCAATGACTGGCCCAACACCACTCAATGAGTTGCATGACAGTTGGTTAGAGCAATGTGCTGATGATAATGCCAAGGTTGCCGGTTGAATCCCTGTGTGGGACAGTTGCATATTTCTGCATTGCAAGGGGTTTGGACTCTCAGAGTCCTTTCCAACCCTACAATTCTATGATTTGAACCCTGGTGTCCCAGATCCATGTCTAGCACTTAAGTGCACCACACTGGCGACAACCTTCTTTGTTTTCCTTTCTTGGTTGCTTCAATGTTTTGATTTAAAAAACAACAACAACAACACGACAACAATTAATTGCCTTTCTACGAGATACCCAGATTACCCTGGGCTGTGTATAGATGGCTCAAAATTCAGGGCTGGCTTAAATGGCTGCTTTGTGGAGGCACAGGTGATCCCTGTGCATATTACAGGGACTAGGGACTAGGGATGCTTTATGGAGGCACAGGTGATCCCTGTGCATATTACAGGGACTAGGGAGAAACCATAAATTCACACCCTAAAATGTAGCTGTTAAATGTCAGTGCCTTTCAAGTCACCCTGAGATCTTCAAGTGGACTGATGTTTGCTCCCTTTCCGCCCCACAAATTGATCTTGGTCTTTCAACCCTCCTTTTCGCATCTCGATCGTCATCTTTTGCCTTTCAACCTTCTGAAGTTTTTTGAATTATCTCCTCCCACAGTGGATCTCAGTGACCTCTCTATGTTCAAGCATAATGACATTATTCCTGGAGGAACCATCACCATGCGAATTTGGCCAGAAGACTCCTGGGGGCAATTGGTGACTGCAGCTGTGACAGGAAACAACAAAAAGGTTGGTTTTCTTTTCTTTTCTAAACTGGGGGGGGGGTGTGTGTGTTCCTTCTACAGAAACTGCGGCAGGTGATTTGTGATTTTTGTTGAGGAAACCAACGTTGCCATCGTAGGAGAGAGGATGTTAATGTTGTCCCCATGTCGCACACTGCTGTTGTTTCATTCTCAGTTTCTCTTTTTGCACAAATGTTTTACCGTGTCATAAAAAGTCAGAGGATATTTGTGCATTTTTGACATACATCCTCTGCCCAGTACCAAAGTACACCTTGAATACAGCACAAGATCTCAAAATCACAAGGTGCTTAGCAGAAACAGTGGGAGCTTAATACTTCTGGCACCTTGTTAAAGCAACTAGTTGCTTGAGACATTAAAAGCAGCCACATAATAATCTAGAGATACTACAGTGGTGCCTCGCAAGATGAAATTAATTCGTTCCGCGAATTTTTTCGTCTAGCGAATTTTTCGTCTTGCGAAGCACGGTTTCCCATAGGAATGCATTGAAAATCAATTAATGCGTTCCTATGGTCAAAAAAAGTCCAAACAAAGCCAAATTTGGTACAGCAAGAGTTTATTAAGTGCTCTTTAAAGTCACACATACTGTAAAGAGCATTTCAAAATTCAAACCCAGAATTTTTTTAAAAAAACAGCAGAGTTGCCCAATGGTCACAGAAAATCATAAAAATGCAGGAAAAAAAACAAGCTTCCAGATTCTTGCAAACCCCTCCCCATCTGTTCCCCCAGCCACCCAGCACACAGAAATTCAAATCCAGAATTTTTTTTAAAAAAACAGCAGAGTGGCCCAATGGTCACAGAAAAATCATAAAAATGCAGAAAAAAAACACACAAGCTTCCAGATTCTTGCAAACCCCTCCCCAACACCAAGTCCTTGAATTCCAAACACCCCAACCCAAAATCTAACCCCCCCCAAAAAAAGTTTTAAAAGCTTAACTTACCAAATGGCTGCAAAAGAAGTTTTGGAAAAGCTTCAAAAATCACCAAAGTCTTTAAAAACCTCAAAAAAGGCTACTATGTACACTGCGTTCTATGAGTTGCTCCTTGAAGTCAAGTCGCAACTGTATTAACGGTGTTAAGAAAAAGGAAACAAACTTGCAAGACATTTTCGTTTTTCGTCTTGCGAAGCAAGCCCATAGGGAAATTCGTCTTGCGAAGCTCAAAAAACGCAAAACCCTTTCGTCTAGCGAGTTTTCCGTCTTGCGAGGCATTCGTCTTGCGGGGCACCACTGTACCTTGGTGCTTGTTTGTATTCGGCAGCACCAGTTTGGCTCTTTTCCTTAAAGGATAGTGGCATTTCCATAACTTCCTTTACTCACACTTTTCTCACAGGTTGTACAATGACAATAAAGGCATTATTATTATTAGATGCATAAGAGAGAGAATCTTCACTTACATTATTCAGGGTCACCATTTTGCTCACCTCGTGAAGTTAAAATTGGCACTGCTTAACTTGCTTTAGCTTAATATGTTGCCAAGTCTGATAAAACAGGAACAATATCAAACCAATAACCCCTTAACCCTCCTAAAACACATTTAAAAGGGTGTTTGATGTAGTCAGCCAAAGGCCTGGTTGAAAAGGAACGTTTTTGCCTGGCACCTAAAGATGTATAATGAAGGCGCCAGCTGAAGCTCCCTGGGGAGAGCATTCCACAAACAGGGAGCCACTGCAGAGAAGGCCCTTCTCCATTGTCAACCTGTAGCTCCCCAACCTCGCTGCTGCCCATCCCCTTCTTGATGAGTGCAGCGGCCTGTCATTATTGACCCCTGCTGAGACTATATTATTGGCAAAACCTAGCCAGAACTAGCAGAGTAAACGCAGAATCCATGGAAGAAATGGGCGACTTGGCTGCAGACAGGATAGACGAAGCAGGAACCAGGAACTTGTAGTTAGGTGTTAATTATATACAGTGGACTATTTAGAGGAACAGAACACGGATCTTTTGCTAGCTCTCTCTGACACAACTCACAACCCCTACACTGAAACAGAACTCTAAACTCCAAACTCTGAACACTGAACTCCTGAACTAACACATTCCAGTTAGTAGCCCATTAATTATCACTCCCTTGAGAGAGCTTGACCAATCAGGGAGCAGTCTCCATGACTCTGTTATCACCAGGCAGACTTACTCCTTCAGATTGCCTTCTGGCTGTCTGCCAAACCTTAATTGACTCTGTGTGAGTAGCTGCACGTACACAGTTTCCCAACATATATAGGGAAAAATTATTATTTTTTACTTACGGCATCAATAGCCAGGCTGCTTTCCCCCTACCCCTTCACATCTTGCTTAACATAGAATCGTAGAATTGTAGAGTTGGAAGGGACCACGAGGGTCATCTAGTCCAACCCCCTGCAATGCAGGAACCTTCTTCCTAACATGGCTGCTCGAACCCCTGACCCTGAGATTAAGAGCGTCCTGCTCTACCGACTGAGCGCTGATGGAGTGTTCTGTTTGGACTTGAAGGCTTGCTCGCTGTTTTGTGTCATGCTCAGTTGCCATAGTATATAAAAGGATATTGAAATGTTTCAGAACAAGGGTTGCAGTTTAACCCTTAGCCATGCTTGGTTTATGTAGTCCATCTCTCCCGCTTTATTGGATGAATTGCCTTCTGATACAAACTTCTATGGCCTGCAGCGGGATTGGCAAACAGCACCCCGGGCAGTGACATCATTATCCTTGCTGTGAAATAAGCAAAGGAGCTTCATCCCTAGCCCAGTACATCACTGCTGGGAGGGAATGCCAAAAAAGAATGAGATAACTGAGTTCAATACCAGTTTGGAAGTGGCCGCTGAGACCATATAATACCGGTCCTGAAAGATCTTCATTGGCTCCCAGTATGCTTCCGAGCACAATTCAAAGTGTTGGTGCTGACCTTTAAAGCCCTAAACGGCCTCGGCCCAGTATACCTGAAGGAACGTCTCCACCCCCATCGTTCAGCCCGGACACTGGGCAATTTGGGCTCTGAATGAATAAATACCATACCCTAACAATATCTCTGTCTCCCTGAAACCATCTAACCTTCACATTCACATTAAATCAAGCTTCCTCAACCTCAGCCCTCCAGATGTTTTTGGCCTACAACTCCCATGATCCCTAGCTAGCAGGACCAGTGGTCAGGGATGATGGGAATTGTAGTCTCAAAACATCTGGAGGGTCGAGGTTGAGGAAGCCTGCATTGAACAGCCTTTGTCTGCTAATCTGCATGCATTTGGGAAGGATATTAGGGTTGCCATATTCTGAAGAGCGAAGAAAGAGGACACATTTGCAAACTTCTACTTTGAACTATGGATCGCTATGACGACTCTCATTTTACATTCCCATGAGGGAAAGGATGCATCCTGGGAAAAGGGGACATATGGCAACCCTAACATTTCCAGCATATCGGTTTATTTTCTGCACTGCCCTTCCCACAATGATTCAATCCTCACATAATGGCGAGTCTGGCAGAGAAGTCCAGAAGCCAAATGGGAGGCGATGCTGCAAAGCCGCTGACTAGATAAACAGGAAAAATGTTGCCCATCTTCTACTGCCTTTCCAACAGCTTGGGATTCGCTCACAGCGTGCAATAGGTTTCCTCCGAGTCTGTTTAAATAATGAGTCAATACTTGTTTTGTGTCTTCTATTGCCAGATTGTTGTTGCAGGAGGTTCAATGTCTTCCACATTTTCCACGGCCTATTCCACATCCCTGGGACCAGCGGAGAGGAGCGAATGGTTAGCACACCGAACCTTTGTGGCTTTATTTATCAATGCGCGCAGGGGTCGTTTGGATGCAGTGGATTTCCTGATTCAAAATGGTAGCATCCCTATATTCTGAAGGGGCCCTTGTAGCTGTCTAAGGCTGATGTTTTCAATATTGCAAGGCTCAAAGCTCAAGGTGGTTAGGAATAAATAAGTGAATTGCTTCCAAACATTGTAGGAAAGTGAAACACAGTTTCAGTCCAACGTAAAAACCAGGGTCAAAATAGATAAAATTACAAAGATAGTATAATAACAAATGGACTTGTCTGTTGAGCTGAAACTTGATCAAAACCCTTATATGACCAATATAACCAAAATTTGTCCAAGACCAGATGCTTTTTAGCCCAGCTGGTCATCTTTGGTGGTCAGAAGAAAACTATTACAGTGGTACCTCAGGTTAAGAACTTAATTCGTTCTGGAGGTCCGTTCTTAACCTGAAACTGTTCTTAACCTGAAGCACCACTTTAGCTAATGGGGCCTCCCACTGCCACCACGCCACCAGAGCACAATTTCTGTTCTCATCCTGAAGCAAAGTTCTTAACCCGAGGTACTATTTCTGGGTTAGCGGAGTCTGTAACCTGAAGCGTCTGTAACCCAAAGTACCACTGTACATACAGTTTGATCACAGAGCATTATTCCAATAGGTTAATTTGTCTAAAATTATTCCAATAGGTTAATTTGTCTAAAATGATGTGGTGAGGTGGTTGTCATATAACACATGGCTATGAGATTACTATGCCCAAGTGGTAGTAACTTGTAGTATGAGAAGGAACATTGTTCTGTTCATTGTGCCCAATAAACTACACACATCTTGTCTTCCGAAGCTTAGATACCCAATTGTCAACTTCCCACTTACATTTTCCATATTGCAAAACTCGAGGAAATTGACCTGATAACAGTAGGCCTAAGTCTATAGCAGTTATACTTACCAGCAGTGGTGCAAACCCCTGCTCATCAAATGAATCGAGAGAACTGCATGAAAACCTATCGCATTTATGTGCCTCCCTCAATCCTACATAAATTGCTTTCCTTCCAAGACGAGACTTTTCAGTAAATTGAGACTGGGATCCAAAGAACTGCAGAGTGAGTTTCATGGTCTGCTTCTTCCAGAGAGCTCCACTTGCAATGAGCTCCCCTAGCATGTTATAAATGTGCACTAGAATTCTGAAGTGGTGGAATGTATTGCACACCGCCTCCAATTAAAGGTGGGTAACTCCATTTCCCAAATGTCCCCCACATTAAAAAAAAAAGAGCCTCAAAACCCTTCTGCAAGTTCAAAGCAAGCTAGCACATCAAGGGGAGAGGCTGTAGCCTGACAGATACCCTGTGGTGCTGGTTTTCTACTTGCGGTGAATTGTTCATATCAGGAGAAGCAGAAGCCTTTACAAAGAAAGTGTGAAATGGAAAAGCCATGTGCGGCAAAGCCCAGAGGTGGAAAGAATGCACTGCACTGCATCCTGTCCACCTCAGGACTTTTGCCATATAATTCTCACCTCATTCTGTTGCATTTGCAGATCAACCCACAGATCTGCCCTTATCCATGGATGAAGCTGGCTTGGAAGGAGGGTTGAGGCATTAAAGTAAAAAGGCAATTAATTACACCCATAACAGGTCTCAATTTGGCCCATGAGTCTCTCTCCTCCAAACCATGTCCCCCTGCCACGCCAGCAAGGATGTGGTTACGAAGGGACAACTGAGAGTGCAGAGTGAGCTCCCAATTCTTTTGCAAGTGGGGCTCACTGGCGATGCTGATCAGCTGACCCTGGAGCCCAGTGGGGGATCTATTGCATTAGAGCAGAGATTTTCAACCTCTTTGCTTCCACGGCTCCATCAACCAACTACATTATTTCTGCGGCTCCCCTTTAGGGAAACGTGGAAGCCCAGTTATGCCACCCTTTGTCTGCCGAGCCGGCAGCCCCCAAAGAGAGGTGCCTCCTCATGCCATCCCCTAGGGGCCTTAGCGGCCCGACAGAGACTGGGCAAAGGTGAATGTGAAGTCCACACCTTACTCACCTTGGGAGGCAGTAATGGCAGCAGCAGGCACTGCCACGCCTGCATGGCATGGCAAAATAATAATAATAATAATAATAATAATAATAATAATAATAATAAAATTTATTATTTATACCCTGCCCATCTGGCTGGGTTTCCCCAGCCACTCCCCTTTGGTGCTCCCCTTTGGCACCGGGCACGCAGCTCCCAGGCAGGCCTTGCACACAGCTGCAGAAGCAAGGCCAGTACGATGCCTGCCTCCAGGCCACTTGGCCCGGGCCTCTGATTCCAAAGGCTTGGCCAGCATACATTCCCTATGTATTTTTAAAAAGCACTATCTATATTTTCCATTTTGTCTTTATATGCAGATACGGTTCAAGCCTTGAAATAAAATTATTTGTCAGCATAATATTTGTGAAAATTATTTATATACTTACTTGTTTATAAGACTTCAGTTATCCCCAGGGTAAAAAAAAAGGGGGGGGCACATTATCTACCTGGCCTGGGCCTCTGCCTGGCTCTGCAAGGCCCTGTCTGCCTGCCTGCCTGCCTGGCCTCCCACTTGCCTGTCTATTCCCAGCAGCCCTGGCTGGCTGGGCTCCCTCACCCACTTGCTTGCTTACTCTGAGACACCTCAGCTCCTGGCAACCGGCACCCCCTGGCCAGCCCCAGAGGCACCATTTGCCTGGGGAGCTCATAGCTGGAGCTGCTGCAACAAACAGCTGTGCAAGCCTTTGGGAGGCAGAGATGCGAGGGGGCATCAGAGGAGGGAGGGGAGGGAAGAGGGACAGAGGCCAGTGTTGCCTGCGGCACCCCTGACTATCATTCAAGGCACCCCAAGGTGCCATGGCACACTGGTTGAAAACCACTGCATTAGAGGGTTAAAGGATTTACAGTGGACGCTCGGGTTGCAAACGTGATCCATGCGGGATGCACGTTCGCAACCTGTGCCTGCACGTCTGCGCATGCGTGGGTTGCAATTCGGCACTTCTGTGCATGTGCAAAGCGCAATTTAGTGGTTCTGTGCATGCGTGACGGCCGAAACTGGGAAATAATCCGTTCCGATACTTCCAGGTTTTGGCAGTCTGCACCTGAAGAAACACAACCTGAAGCATCTGTAACCTGAAGTATGACTGTACTGTATTGTCTTACAAAAGTTTTTTGATATGTTAAACTATGGTCTGTTAGATCCCTTGTTTTGTGTGCTTCCCCCTCTCCAGGCGCTGATCTGGCATATAAAACGCCGCTGGGTAGAACAGCCCTCCATGTTGCCGTCACCTCGGGCCACTGCGACTGTATCGACCTGTTTCTTAGCTACGGGGCCAAGATTAGCGACGAAGACAATGATGGCCATAATGCTGTGATGTTGGCCCGCCTGTGGGGGCAGAAGGAATGCGAGCGGAGGCTCTTTCGGTACCAGTGGAAGCTGCGGGCAGGCGCAAGTGCTCAGCTCGCTGCTATCAAGGTCAAATCAGTGGATAAAGTGGAACCTTGATTCCGAGGCTAAGATCCAGTGGAGGGGCTTTGATCACTTGCTGAGAAGCACCTGGTCTGAGCATCATCGAATGTTTTTCTGGGAAGAAGTGCAGCATGGACTCTAAATTGTTCAGTTTAGGTTTTGTTTGTTTGTGTAAGTGATGGTTGCCTCTGTAAGTTAACACCGCCCTTCTCAAACACACAATTAATGGATGACACTTCCATCCCTGTGTGTGTTTGTGTGTGCTTAATGCAGGTTTATAAACTGCTTCGCCACCCAACGCTACCAAAGTGCTGTACAGTAGAATGAATTATAAAGTTAAGAGCAATAAAATGATTTATAGAATTGTGCAACTGACATCCCATAAAATGATTGGGTCACAAACAAACCAGTAGGTACTTGTCTAATTTAAGCTCGTAATTGATTCTAGAGGGCTGAAGCTACAATACGAAAAGCCTGGTTTCTAGGACACCAGAGATCTGTGGAACTCACTGCCTATGGCAATGAATGCAACTACCTTAGCGGAGGTGTAATATGCACCAGCTGCAGTTTCAGGACTAAGTCCAAGGGAAGCCCCATGTAAAGCACATTGCAGTAATGGATTTTATTGGATTTTGGGGGTACTTAAAAAAAATTCTATCTGCATGTCACGTTTATGGGTTATTACTGGCACAAGCCATGTGCTCATCTAATTTTTGGAGGACCCAGTCAGCAGCACTTTTGGGAATGGCTAGAAGACAGCTCCTTTCCTTCTCAGTTGCTGGCCCAGTTAATCTAAAACCTAATCTCGGGCGGCAAATTTAGCATGTAATATTTGGGCAGTAAACTGTTGCCCCAGATTTGCTTACCCTAGATCCGAATCTGGGCAAGGATGGGATGCCTCCAATAGGGGTGCTGGTCACACACTTTATAGGCAGGTTTTCTGGGATAAATAGAGAAATTGTCTTCTCCAATAATTTTAGAACAATCACTCTAGTAGGACATCAACACATCCCAGTGCTATATCTCTGCTGCTAGTGGTGGAAGAAGAAGGGTCCAGAAATTTGTTTGACAGTCCTGCAAGCAAACCATGGCTTGTTTGATTGTCTGAACCTCAGCCAGTGGCTTAATTGTAAGATTTCTTTACTGCCAAATAAGTCAACAATCTGAAATCACAGTTTAGTTGTTGACTTATGAACTTTGCTTTGTTTTAACAATAGCTTCGAGTTACATTTGAACCCAGCACCCTTCCTTAACCATGGCTTGTTTGGCCCCTTGGCTCACCAAATTACAAAGGCATAAGCCTCTGGAAAACAAACTAAACTTTGAAAAAACAAGCCATTTGGGATGGGGACTTTTAAATGCTCACCAGGCCTAACTGTTTATACTGATCTTATATGAGTCTGTGAGAAAAGTGTGTGTGGGGGGGCACTTTCATGCAAGTTCTTATAAGGAGAAGAGGGGGAGTCAGACTGCACCCCGACCAAAGGCCTGGCAGAACAGCTCCGTCTTGCAGGCCCTGTGGAAAGATGTCAAATCCTGCAGGGCCCTGGTCTCTTGTGACAGCGCGTTCCACCAGGCTGGGGCCACAGCCGAAAAGGCCTCGGCCCTGGTCAAAGCTAGTCTAATCTCCTTAAGGCCCGGGACCTCCAAGATGTTATTATTTGCGGACCGTAAGGTCCTCCGTGGGGCGTACCAGGAGAGGCCGTCCTGTACGTACGAGGGTCCTAGGTGGTATGGCTCCCCTTTATCACATATACAGCCCAATGAGACAACGACAAGAACCCATTCCCTGGTTTTGAAATATTTCGCCACTGAAGACGCATTTTAGTTCTGTTTTGAATGTCCATTCTAACAGTACCCGGTAGAGGGCGCTCAAGGATCAGACACCAAGCAGCTAATTGCTTTTTGGTCTTTCAGCTTCCTCCGGAAACCAGGTAGGATACTCCAAAGACCAACCTGCAAAACTGAAGGTTGGCTGCAGGCAGGAGCATCCAGCGCAGCCAGATGAAGAAGGGTCAATTTGGTATTTGCCTTGAGGCATGGGATTATCATGCACATAAAAGGAGGAAGGACACAAAGCAGGGATGCTTCACAGCCTGCAGCCATGTACACAGCTTATCTTTTCACCAGAGCTATCCCAGGGGTGGTGGTATTGATATCATCATCATCATCATCATCATCATCATTATTTTATACCCCACCTTTCCCCCTAACCCCCTAACCTGTAAGTCAGCTTACAGGTAAAATAAAGGTAAAGGGACACCTGACCATTAGTTGCGGACAACTCTGGGGTTGCGGCGCTCATCTCACTTTATTGGCCGAGGGAGCCGGCTTACAGCTTCCGGGTCATGTGGCCAGCATGACTAAGCTGCTTCTGGAGAACCAGAGCAGCGCACGGAAATGCCGTTTACCTTCCCGCCGGAGTGGTACCTATTTATCTACTTGCACTTTGACACGCTTTCGAACAGCTAGGTTGGCAGGAGCAGGGACCGAGCAACGGGAGCTCACCCCGTCGCGGGGATTCAAACCGCCGACCTTCTGATCGGCAAGCCCTAGGCTCTGTGGTTTAACCCACAGCGCCACCCACGTCCTCTACAGGTAAAATAGGAACAGCTAAAAACATTTTTTTCAAATTCCCAATCGTTAGAAAACAAGTAAACTTTCATAGAATCAAAACGACATGTAAATCTAAAAGATCTATTAAAGATGATTGCAATTAAAACAGCACAGCACCAGCCCTTTCATTAGAAGCAGCCTGTTCCCCAAAGCCTGTTGGAACAAGGAGGTCTTTACCAGTGGACAGACAACAAGGAGGGAGCCTGTTTAGCTTCCCTAGAGAGGGAGTGCCAGAGTCTGGGAGCAACCACTGAGAAGGGCCTGTTGAGAAGGGCAAATTGCATGGTGTGGGCCTCCTGCTGCCTTCATCTTCCCATAGCTCAAGGACCGTAGCTCAGTTGCAGATAATCCATTGCACAGAGAAGGCTGCGAGTTAAATCCCAGTATCTCCAAGCAGGGCTGGTGCAAGGGAGACCCTTTTCTGAAGCCCTGATGAGCCAGTCAGGGCAGACATGTTGAGCTAGGTGGACCAGTGATCTGACTCAGAGCAAGGCAATTTCCTATATCCCACCCCCCCCCCACCCCCGGCTTACTGTATTTTGCTGTTTCGCAGATACTTGTGGCTGTCAGCACTGGGTATGCATCTCCCCAAAGCATGGGCTCTGGGGCAGTTACCCCTGTTCTCCCCACCCCACCCTAAGAGAACCCTGTACAGTCATACCTCTTGTTATATTCGGTTCAGGTTATGTCTTTTCAGGTTGCGTCCCACAGTGACCTGAAAGTACAGGAAAGGGTTATTTCCAGGTTTCGTCGCTCGCGCATGCGCAGAAGCTTCGAATCGTGACCCGCACATGTGGAGATGTGCAGACGCAGGTTGCGTTCCTCTCAGGTTGTGAACGGGACTCCGAAACGGATCCCGTTTGCGACCAGAGGTACCACTGTATAGACCACTCGCTATGAGGACACCTCAGAGCAGTTTGCAGTGTGTGTGTGTGTGTGTGTGTGTGTGTGTCTGTCTGTCTGTGTGTGTGTGTGTCTGTCTGTGTGTGTGTGTGTGTGTGTGTGTGTGTGTGTGTGTTCAGCCTCCACCATCTCCAAGTAAGACTTGGAAGTGTCCCCGTCTGAAACCTTGGAGCGTTGCTGCCAGTCCGTGTAGACAATATTGAAATAGATGGATCAATGGTTTGACTTGACATAGGACAGCTGCCTATGTTGCTAAGACACCGTTTGCCATTAAACAGGCATGTTCTGCTGTGGAACAAGGGAACAGCAAAACTATAGAAAGAGACTCACGACACAGCCAGATTGGTTTGGGATACAGGGGCCAGCTTGTTGGAAACCTTTTCAGCTGATTACATGCCTATCGGATTCTGCCCCCCTGCCAATATCTGATTAGCATGTTATGCCTAGTTCAAGGGTGGGCTGGAGGAAGAGACTCCGGGTATCTTTGGATTCCCCTTCCTTTTTCCTTAATTTGTAAGCGACAACAAACAGGATAATCAGGCGAGAGTTAATGCAGGTGCGGGGATGGCGCGCCGAACCGAAGAGCGTTTTAAAATTCAGCACGATGACCTTGAGCAAGATGTAATTTCAAGAGTGACTTAAATGTGCTGAGGCTACAAAACAGCGCTGTGAGTGTGGGGCAGGAGAAGGAGCTCCTGAGCAGAGCAAACATATTGAAAATGATTTGGCTATATTGGGATTAGGGTCTGATAAGTGACTTATGGGGCTCGCAGCAGAGAGGAGAAGAATGAGGTAATGAGGCCAGGGACCAAAAGCAATAAGAGAGTGCGGTCTGAGCAAGAAGAATGTGGAATATAGATCAGTCCATCACCGGGAGAAATCCTGAGCCGCATGAAAGTAACTACTAAATTGCACCCGATCGAGGCAACTGGCTCAGGACGACAAGCTACATTAGCAGGAGGGCCATGGGATGCTGCTCTGCGGGTGCAGGTTGGGCACTAAACATTTTCAATGCACCCTCTCCCTGGTCTTGCATGCAGAAATCTAGCATGTCAAGGAGAAGTTGTAGTGCTAATTTTCTAAGTACGGAGAAACTTTTTATATGACGGCCAGCTTTGGCACCATCACTGCCCATCGGGAGTTGTAACCCTTTCATATATGTAGCATAGCTGTCAACGTTTCCCTTTTTTTAAGGGAAATTCCCTTATTCTGAATAGGATTCCTCGCAAGAAAAGGGAAAAGTTGACAGCTGTGGTATGTAGTGAGATGCATGTGTTACTTTGCACACAGGAAGGAGGTGTGGGTGCTTTTGCTGCATAATTTATTTCATCCTATTTATGTTTATATTCCACTCTTTTTCGATCATGGATCTGAAGGCAGTGTACATGCATTTCCCAAGTGGTTACACATTTAGGAACTGACCAGAACAAGACCTGCTTAGCTTCATAATGTGCCTTCAGACCATACCACAGGACCTATTTATTTTTCTGTTTTAACATAGCTGTAGGTTGAATTTCTAGGCAATGCTCATCTTAGAAGAACAATAAAAAACCCACCACACAAAAAGAACATAATTATGAAGAAAAGCAAAAGAATAAAACCCATTCAATTTGTTAGCAATCTGTAGGATGGTAAAACATAACGCAGTCGACTGTAACACTAGTTCAGCTGGGGTGGTAAGTGGACCCAGAATTATTCTACGGAAGACCAATTAAAACAAGTCTCTAAGGCCCTTTGAACTCTTGGGAATGTTAACAGCCTGCTGAGGGCCTTCTGGCGGTTCCCTGACAATGAGAAGTGAGGTTACAGGGAACCAGGCAGAGGGCCTTCTTGGTAGTGGCGCCCACCCTGTGGAAGGCCCTCCCAACAGATGTCATGGCAATAAACAACTATCTGACTTTTAGAAGACATCTGAAGGCAGTCCTGTTTCGGGAAGTTTTTAATGTTTGAAGTTTTATTCAGATTTTAATGTTCTGTTAATGTTCTGTTGAAAGCCGCCCAGAGTGGCAGGGTATATACGTTATGTATGTATGTATGTATGTATGTATGTATGACTAAATAAATAAATAAATAAATAAGAAAGAAAGAAAACAAATGGCCTACATTATCCTGTAGTTAGGGATGTTGGAGAATTTGGTCAGAAACAAAAATAGGAGTGGAAACTGCCGCTATATACACATTCCTCTGAGGTTGGATATCACACAAGTGAAGAAGAGCAGTATTCCATACAGTTATTATTTTTTCAGCCCACAAATGTTACATAAAGAATTATGTTGTTTTCTCCATTGCTTTTTGGTGTTTCCCTTCCATTGCAATACATAGAAATAATAATTACCGGTAATTGCACACAGCGCATAGCATGAGGAATAAGGTAGGTTTTAGCAGAAGTCGAACTGTAGGAGAACGGGAACAGCGGTGATTGCGCTGAATGCAGGAGGACATGGAAATCGCTGCCTCCTTACATGCTTACCTTGAGCCATCCACATTTCCTTGCCGGTAGGTGAGGAGGCCTCAGATCTGAGCAGACATAGCCAGGCTCCTTTCAAATGTGAGTGCAATGGGTAGCCTGCCCCTCAGAAGCTGCGAGGAAGAGGTTTATGAGTTTCTTATCTAGCAGTACTCAGTGATCATGATAAGCCCATCATCGGGTGCTCAGAACTACCACTATAATCATGAGCCCTCCACGAGGGACGGTCCCGGCTTGTTGGATTTAACATAGCCCCAGTTCCGTTGTCATCTCTGTTGTCGCACACTTAAGCAAGTACCCTCTAGTAATTTTATTCCTTATTCACATGCACACTTAATGTCCTTAGTCATTAAGCTGAAAAATGTTAACCTTGTCATGGTTAGTGACTAGAAGCAGAAAAGTCCATTTAATTCCCAGGGGAATGAATTCTAATTTTCTGCCTGTCAGATGCTGACATTTTACATATTTTCCTCCGTCTCCCACCTCCACCCTCCACTTTGCTTAGTGCTAAATTTAAATATGTGTCATAAGAAAGGACCTTTTTATTTGCTCCAGAAACCCCGGAGGCTTGGCGGGGAGCCAGCAGGAGCTCTTCTTGACCAATGGCTGTGGTCGGAGCTGATTTGTATTTTCTAAAGAGCAGGGAGAGAGGTGAGAACGCAAACTTGCAGACAGAAGGTCACAGCAAAGGACACATTAGTGCTTCATGTCAAAATAGATTTGGCCGCCCCCTTTGCAATCCCCTCCCCACATCCCGTGCACTTAAATGAGAGGGGAAACAACTGATCTGGAAGTAATTTTTGATATATGTATATATAAAAATCAACTGCAGAAAGAAATTATGTTAATCAAACAGACCAGCGTCTAATGTTTGTCATTAAGATGTGGCACTTTCTATTTGACTTGCCTTTGGATATATATATATATATATATATATATATATATATATATAATATGAAATGGAAACATGTCTGCAGAGATGGCAAGTGTAATTGTTGGGGTGGAAGAAGATGGCCTGCGACTTGACAAGAATGGATGGCATTTACAGGGAAGAGGAAGTGCACAGAATAATAGAATTGCAGAATTGAAGGGGCTCCGAGGGTCATCTAGCCCAACCCCCGGCCATAAAACCAAGAAATGGCGTGTCCCATTCAGCTGCACTTTCCACACTCAGCTCCAGCTCCAGCAGGTTTGTTGAGTTTCCCAGAGGGCCCAAAGGATGGGAAAAGTCCCCCCTCCCCCTTCTTCTCCCTCTGTCCTCCTCCTCCAGCTGCTAACAGCTGTAACATTTGCAGATGAAAACAGCTCATTTCCTACCGCCTCGTGTGATTAGATCACAAGTTCCCATAGTTGCTTTCAGGTGATCTGTTTGTTAAGCATTCATCCTTGCTTGCTTGATAGTTAAACACCACCAGCTATTTACCGAGCAAACATTCTGATGTCTTCATAGGGAGGCTAGATAACATGAAGTGATTTCATACTTTCAAGTACCGTTTCCCCATTCATTTCGTTATAAAAAGTTCGCTCTTTTGTGGAAGCAGGTTTTCAGACCCTCCAAGTGTCCTTATTTTCTGGGGCCAAGTTCCAGATTTACAGAAGCCGCCCCGGTTTCTGATTTGATACTGGAATGTCCCGCTTTTCCTTAGGACGGCCCTGTTTTCATCAGAGAAGTGCTATGGGTTTTCTGTGCGAGAGAGACCATTCATACTGGATCCCGCCAACCTAGATTTGCCGGTATGTGATTGAGCCCCACTGGAAGATAGTGGCAGCCTGGAATTGCCACTGTGTCTTGATGATCACTTGGGATGCGGGTGGCGCTGTAGGTTAAACCACAGAGCCTAGGGCTTGCTGATCAGAAGGTTGGCGGTTTGAATCCCCACGACGGGGTGAGCTCCCGTTGCTCGGTCCCTGCTCCTGCCAACCTAGCAGTTCAAAAGCACGTCAAAGTGCAAGTAGATAAATAGGTACCACTCTGGCGGGAAGGTAAACAGCGTTTCTGTGCGCTGCTCTGGTTCTCCAGAGGCGGCTTAGTCATGCTGGCCACATGACCCAGAAGCTGCACGCTGGCTCCCTCGGCCAATAAAACGAGATGAGCGCCGCAACCCCAGAGTCGGCCATGACTGGATCTAATGGTCAGGGGTCCCTTTACCTTTTACTTGATGATCACTATCAATTGGCTGTAGAGAAGCAGGGAATGGAAGGTGCTCTGTGGTCACAGGAATTAGGGCCATTATAGGGATGTTTGGGCCAGATCCGTCTTTCCTTAAATGAGGTCTAGTTGCGCAGAACAGGCCTAGCAGTGCCACACAGCACAATGGAGAATGCTTAATTCTCTTCAGGCAGAGAAATTGTGCTTCCATTGCCTGATTTCACTTATTTTTCTATCTCTGTCTCTATCTCCCAGCCGGCTTTTAAGGCTGATCAGCAGCGTCTAACTTGTGCCAATGCGAGAGGGAAGGAGATTCAACTGGAGCAGCGGAACTCATCCTGCCTCCCTAGCGAGGAGCTTGAAAGCACTAGCCGTCTCTCACTTTGGCGAGGAGATGAGAGGAGGAGGGTGTTTGTAGACACAGAAAAAGAGGAAGACATTGTCAGCTGAGGTCAGGCTAAGGCGTGAGGCTGCTTGGCTCTTTCTACCAGTGGGGAGAGGATTTGGTTGTCAGACTGTAGCCTGGAGGAATTGCTGGGGGTTTTTTTGGGGGGGGGAATTGAGCATGGAAGAGGGTGCCCATCCAGAAACAGGGCTCTGCAACGCTGGTAATTGGCTCAAGCCAGAATGGGCAATGTAGGTTCCCCTTTTGTCTCTACCGGGGGGTGGGGGGTATACAAATTTAATAAATTACAAATAATAATAATAATAATAATAATAATAATAATAATAATATCATAGGCCCGTGCAAATTGCCCCCCCCCCTTGTTCTGGCTTGCCCCAGAGGAGGAGGAGGCAGTGGAAGTGCAGAGGGTGGTCTGAGGTGCGGGGAAACGGCCGTGATCTTTCAGTGAAGCAGACTGAAGTGTTTCTGTTCCTCGGCCAAAAGACTCACACTGGAGGGAGTGGGCGACAGGAGGAATCCTCAAAGAGGGCATGGGTAGGAGGCTGTCTTGTGGGGCTGATCCATAAGCCATACATTTAAAGCACTTCCAATGCACATTTAAACCATATGGCACCCTCCAAAGAATCCTGGGAACTGTAGTTTATTGACAGGTGCTGGCAATCCTAGAATTGTAGAGTTGGAAGGGACCGTGGGGGGTCATCTAAGTCCACCCCCTGCAATGCAGGAATATGCAGCTGTCCCATGTGGGGATTGAACCTGCAACCTTGGTGTTATCAGCAGCACGTTCCAACCAACTGAGCTATCCAGGCTGAAGATAGCAGTATGGGGTGAACTACCAAGATTCTTGCAGGGGAAGCCATGTGCTTCCAAGCAACCTCTTTATTGATCACTCATCCTGAGTTGTTTGTGGGGAGATCAGGCAACTATTTAAGGAGCATCCACTTTCATTTGTTTCCTGGGATGGGCACTGCGTCCAGGCAAGTGCTATACCACCTTTCCCAGTGCCTTTTCCCATCACTTTCCTTATCACAAAAAGTCTGATCTTCTGGGGAAGCTGGTTTGCTGTGCAAAACCTCCTGATCAGCTTTAGGCTGTGTACACACCACACATTTAAAGCACATGGCATTGCCCTAAAGAATTCCGATGCATAGCTGTCAACTGTCCCTTATTTGGTGGGAAAGTCCCTTATCCCAGCGCCGTGTCCCGCTGCTGTCCCTTATTGATGATGTCCCTTAAATTTCCCGGGTTTCAAAGGAAGCAGCTCCTCTCCCTCCCTCCCTGCCGGCCAGGGAGGAGGGAAGCTCCAACTGTGTTGCTTGGCTGTGTTGCTCACCCAATAAGGAGTCTAAGAACGACTGGGGGGTGGAGCTTGAATGCCTTGTGCCGATCAAATTGGCTGCGTTGCCTGGGGACTCGCCTTTGCTCATCGCTTCCCAGCGGAGAGGTGACGGTGGTTTCCCTTGCTGCATCCCCTTTGCCGGGTTGCTGCGCTGTGGGAACCGCCGCTTGAGGCTTCGTTTGGCTGCTGGCTGGGCTTTCTGCCTTTGGCTCGGAGGGGCTCAGAAGTTGAACATTGGAAGTTGCTTGGAAAATCCCTTATTTTGGCGGCTGATCCCTTGTTTTCAAGGCTGCTGGTCCCTTATTTTCAAATCTCTAAGTTGACAGCTATGTCCCAAGGACCACAGTTTGTTAAAGGGTATTGGGAATTGCAGCTCTCTGAGGAGCAAACAACAAAGCTCTTGGGGGGAAGTCATGTGCTTGAAATATGCGGTGTGTACACAGGTTCGGATCCCATCCTTGTCGTCAGTGTTAAGTTGTGGGTGAACATATCAGACGACACAGCAATTCTTCAAAATGCTCTTGTTTATTCACAGGCCAGAACAGAACTGAACTGAAGGGTTCAGCCAGCCTGCTTATATAGAGCTCCACTAGAACACAACAGTAACCATTTTCTGTAACTAACCAATCACTGAACGTCACTTTCGATCCCTTATTTGCATATGTGGACCTGAGTAAAAACTATCTACAGTATCCCCCTGCTGGCCCAGGGTGAGAACTTCAGTACATAACAATGTGCTTGAAATATGCGGCATGTACGCAGCCTTTATTGCACAACCTGAATTTGCCAGCGTGCCAGTGAATCCCACCCCAAACCAACGACAGACTGGAAATATCTGTCTTCAAGTGTAAGCAGCTCCCTGATCTCCCCTCCGCTTTCTTCAACTGGAGATACCAAGGATTGAACTTGCAGCCTTTTGAACACAAAGGGTGGGAGCTTGCAGCCCTTCCTCAAAAAGAGCTCTGCAAGAGCGGCCAGAGTTCCCTTGTGCTCAGTCTTTTGTTTTCCTCTGTGGGCCAGCTGGACGCATATGGCCTCGAAGGCCACAGCCCTCCCTTGTTTATCCTCAGCATCCAGTGATTACGCCAGGCACAAAATAGCATTTTGGGAACTGCCAGCTCTCAAAAACATTCTTTTGATAAAGTGCATCCTGCAACTGATAACGTTGATCCTAATTGCAAGGGAGCTTGCTCATTACTGCAATCCTGTTGGGCCAGGAAACGTATGAAGGGACCCACGAGGGTCATTAAATCCAGCCCCCTGCAATGCAGGAATCTTTTGCCCAATGTGGGGCTGGAGACTAAGGGTTTCGTGCTCTACAGACTGAGCTATGCTCCTGCGACATCCCCCCCACACACAAACCTGTGCTGGTGTTGGATCAGACTTGTTTTGAGAACTGGGCTATTTGCAATGCAGGATTCTGGCACTCTGTCGAATAAGCCCAGATAGCTCAAGCCAGCAAGTTCAGCCTTAATTGCAAGGGTAGGCAAACATTCCCTGCTCTTACTGGGTTCCCCAGATGTTCTGACCAGGGGAAAATTCCTTCCTGTACCACATTTGTCAACCAGTTACACCCTGATCATGCAAGTGAAAAGCTCTGTAATCTATTCTGTCTGCTACAGAGGAAGCCTCTAAGTCCTTTGTGACCAGCCTGAAGCCTGAATGTCAAAACTAGCTCCGCTTCATATGACCCAAATAATTCCACCCCCTCCCCTTCCACAAGGGTTTTATTTTACAGCTGTAAGCAGAATTCTTGCAGCTTCTTTTGTTGCTGCGGAAAGCTTTCTAGTCTTAGTTATAATATAGTCTTCCCATTGCGATTTCTCCTCCACTTACAGCGCAGTTCCTCAGTGAAATGAACTCAAGAAAAGAGTCCGAAGCAGATATTGTTATTCACCTATAGAGCTGCTTCCAAGCACAATGGAGTGTCAAATCTATACTACAGCAGCGTTTAATAAAGGAAGGCGCAGAGAAAGACAGAGAGCAGGGACTGTCAGGCATCTAAAGGAAAGCAGAAATGTACGGTGAAGACAGATGTAACTTTTCAAGAGTGTTGGAGGTAGTTTGTTAGCCACATAGTTGCTCTCCAAACATTTGCATATTTTTCTGTCTGCTGGAGAGCTCTGGAAAAACAACAACAACCCTGATCCTACAGGTTTCTTCTAGTATGTTTCAGCTTAAACTGGAAAAGAGCTGGCTGTGGCAGGCACCTATTGGCTAGCACCTGAGACATCAACTTCTGCATCATTCTTGAAGCTTGAATTTAAAATGTGCCTTAACTTTTTTGGGGGGCAGGGTGTAAGGTGAAGGATGAATATATATCTAATATATTTATTTGCCATCACACTTTAATGCATGAAGAGCGGAGCATGATTGGTTTGTACACTGCCTTAAAATGTTACGCAATTTTTCCGTTCAGCATTCTATCTATCTATCTATCTATCTATCTATCTATCTATCTATCATCTATCTATCTATCTCAGACTATGCTAGGCCCATGATTAAGTTAGGTCTATTACGTTTAATAGGTCTACTCTAAGTAAAGCTTAATTATATACTACTCAGTGTTTCTGCTCTTAGTAACTAAACAAGGTTTTGCTAAGGTTAGTATTCCTGAAATACCAATGCTGGAAAACTGGATTTCTAAAACTGGGGCTCTTCTGATAATGGAAAAACATTCTCACTACTTAAAAGTCGCAAGACCTCAGGCCGGGCGAGAGGATGCTTGTGTCAATATACAATTCTCTTTTATGTCTTATGTTTCTAGCAACCTAGATGAATATAAACTGGAGCACTACCATTCTTTCAGCATTTTATTAATGTAGTTTTGGCACTATAGTGGCTGTTCTTCATTAGATCTGATAAAGAACAACAGGAATAATCTCAGTGCTAGAGAACAGTTTTATTTATTTCTTATGAGTTTTGCTTTCTTTGCATTGCTTCCCTTTGCCAATGTTGTCTTTGTTGTGTATTGCTCTGCAAAATTTATTTGCAGTATAACAGGCTTCTAGAGAGTGTTACAAAATATAGTGTGCAAAAATGCTTAATAAAATACAAATGTCTTCCACACTTGCTGTTTACACTGGAATTGTTCTCCTTCATACACTAATGCTTTTTTCTCTTATCCTCTTATCTTTTTTTCAGATTTCTTTTGTGGTGATTTCCCCCCACTAGTAAATGGTGATTGAAACCATAATTGTAGTGCCAGTCTGTTCAGTCTTGTCCGGTGAAGAACTACTCAGGTTTTTCAGGGCTGCTGTGTCTTTAATTAGATGTTTCCTTCTTCAGCTTCTGCCTTTGATTGCTTCCTCCTCAGTTTGGTGCAGCATTACTGGTGATGAGTCATCCCTTACTTGAACTTTAATTCCCACAGATGACCATGGCTCCAGTGGGGTGGGAAAGAAAAAGAAATCCAGGCTGTGATGATCAGTCAAAGGAAGAAGTCTCAAGGAGGAAGCTTCTAATTAAATTTGCAGGAGACTTTTGCTGAGCAGGATATACTTCGGCATCAACATTTGAGAATGGTGTTGGCCATGGGGGATGTGTATTGGTGGATAATATAAAAATTTACAGCACGATCCTATACAGGTCTTCTCAGAAGTAAGTTGCATTGTGTTCAGTGGTCTTACTCCTAGGTACTGATGTTCTGATTTTGTTAGCTGACTCGTATAGAAAAGTGGGATACATTTAAATGATCAAACCTCTGATCCTTAGCACACTATCATAAAACCCAAATAAATAAATACATAGGACTTAAGGGAATTTGAGGAGCTGGATGATAATAGTAATTAAAGCCCTAATGATATAGATCAAGGCTTGTTTACTGATTGCATTTCTAGGAGTGCAGTTTCCACAGTCATTATTTGACTTTCATATCATCTTTATTCTACATTGCTCCCTCCCACCTGCATTGCAACAACAAATATGTATCCAAACTCCATATGGTCCCAAGCGAATTAGTCCAAGTGTAAATTCAGAAATTGTGTTTGTGCATATTTTAACACCACAAACATTCTCAAGTGATGGGGTAGCATATTGATTTTTTAATTCCTTCTCCAAATTTGGAGGGCATTTAACAACAATTGCCCGTTGCCATTATAAACTGAGTGGATTTCTCCATATGGCCCCTTTGACTTTTATGGAACGACTCCAAACTTGTGCCACCTGGAAGCTGGGGGAAGAGCACTAGGTTCATTGGTTAAAAGTTGTTTTGTGAGCTTTTATCTTGTACCTGCAAATAGGTGTCGCCTGAAAAATGGCAAGGGAATGAGAGACTATAGCTATCTATTCAACGGCAAGGATAAAAATTGGCCTCCTGATGGTCAGTCTCAACAAATAGTTTTGAGAGAACTTTCAGCAGCATTTATTATTACTGCTTCTTTATCATTCTTTCCCACAGTGGGTTACAGTTTTATTTAGAACATAAAACAGTTGTTGTTGTTGTTGTTGTTGTTGTTGTTTAGTCGTTTAGTCGTGTCCGACTCTTCATGACCCCATGGACCAGAGCACGCCAGGCACTCCTGTCTTCCACTGCCTCCCTCAGTTTGGTCAAACTCATGTTCGTAGCTTCAAGAACACTGTCCAACCATCTCGTCCTCTGTCTTCCCCTTCTCCTTGTGCCCTCCATCTTTCCCAACATCAGGGTCTTTTCCAGGGAGTCTTCTCTTCTCATGAGGTGGCCAAAGTATTGGAGCCTCAGCTTCAGGATCTGTCCTTCCAGTGAGCACTCAGGGCTGATTTCCTTCAGAATGGATAGGTTTGATCTTCTTGCAGTCCATGGGACTCTCAAGAGTCTCCTCCAGCACCAGAATTCAAAAGCATCAATTCTTCAGCGACCAGCCTTCTTTATGGTCCAGCTCTCACTGCTGTACATTTCCGTACTGGGAAAACCATAGCTTTTACTATACGGACCTTTGTTGGCAGGGTGATGTCTCTGCTTTTTAAGATGCTTTATGTCTTTGTCAAACTCCATGGACAAAGACAACAGGCATAAAACAGTACCAACAAGTAAAAACATGTTTGCATTTGATAGTCCAAAACATTCATTGCATTTGGTTCTACTGACCATGAAGGGCATGTCTGTACTACAAATGTCTAGCAGTTTAATTATCATGGCTTCCTTCAAAGGCTCCTGAGAACTGTCATTTAGTGAGGACACCGTTCCTTTTCACACTTCCCCCAGAGCAAATGGTAGCAGGAAGAGTAAACTTCTGTTAAGCTAGTTCAGCCTCCCCCAGTCTTGGGCTCTTCCAACATTGTTGGACTACAACTCTTACTATCCCTGACCGTTGGCCACACTGGCTAGGCATAATGGTAGTCCAGAATATCTGGAGAGGACCAAGTTGGAGGTGGCTGAGCTAGATGACATCATCAGAAAGGGACAGTTTTGTTTGAAGTTAGTAGGAAAGAATTGGAACAAGCCAGCTCTCCAAATAATAAACAAACACAGCGTACCCTTAAATGTACTGCAAATGGCCCTCAACTGGTGTCTCTAGCACTGCCTTTGAACTGAATGGTGTGCTTGATGAAAACAGTTGAGGCCGGGTCCTGACAAAAGCTGAAGTAATGACTCTTGGCAGGTCCAATGAGCATAGCTGAAGGGCATCCTATCACTTTCTGGCTTCAGTCTCCCAGGTCCGCAGCTTAGGATGACGGCTGCCTCCTCTGCCGCACCTGGAGTTCTACAATGCCTCGGCGGCCGGGAGTACATTTTACCAATTACATCAAGTGAGGAAGCTTTGACAATGCCTGTCTGATCTGGATCTAGCAGCTGTCATCACCCATGCCTCCGTAAACCTTGATGAAAGATTATTGCCATGTGCTGTGTGTGGAGGTGCCCATTAAGTGTATTTGGGAGCTTCAGCTATTGAAGACTATGTCAGCTTGCCTGTGGGGCTATTGCAACCGTGTGTTGTGGCAGAAGTCCAATTCTGCTTGGGCTGCGCTCACACCTGCCTCTGCAGCCATGATTTGAGCTTCCTGGCAGGTGGGTCACAGCTAATTACCAGGTAGGGTGGTGGAGAGAGAGAGATGCAGCAGTGAGGAGGTCAGTGCGGTGCAGATGCACTGGTGGAGTCATTCTGGTGCTCCTGCTGGTGCATTTGCACCATGCTGGCCTTCTTTCTACCTCTGCCTGTCCCACCTGGTGAGCAATCTATCTTCCAGGAAATGTCTCTGCCCCAACCATCGAGTTGTTTCTGAGCTGTGTAGAACAGCCAGGAGATTGTTGTCAAAGATCGAGCGACAAACTTTCCGTTTCAATGTGCCTTTCATTCACTGCCCTTGCTGCTTTTGAACTTTTAATTTGTAGAAGTTAAAATTAATAAACATATATAAACACCGCACTACAACGGGGGTCTTTGCTCAAAGTTTTAAATATGATCCTCATACAAACAAACAAACAAACAAGCACACGGGAGAGTGTCTCAGTGCATGTCCCATAGGTATACATCAGATTTACTTACACTCTTGTGACCTTGGCAACCGCGTGGCATTTTAAAGCGCTGGTGACATTTATGTACCCAGTTGGATTCCAATAAGGAGGTTAATTTCCATAGATTAAATGCCAGGTTTCATACAGTGTGGAGTGATTTAATACCCTGATGTTGCCTGTTTGCAATTCACTAGCCAGTCCTTTTTATGACTAATTTGTAATTGCATCTGAAGGTTGTTTTTTTAAAACACACACACACACACACACACACACACAGACCACAAGAAGGTCATGTTAGAAACTCTGGTTAGTGATGAAATATATTTGAAAGAGAATTGCTGCCAAGTCTGGCTGGCGGGGGCAGGGGAGTCACTCAAAAGAAAATATCTCCCCCCCCAAAAAAGAGAGAGAGAGAGAGAGAGAGAGAGAGAGAGAGAGAGAGAGAGAGAGAGAAGAAAAACCAGAAAGGCTTACTTTTATTAATTTTTGATTCAGGAAATCCCCCAGAGGTTTAGGTTATGTGCAGCACAATCCTAAGCATATTTACTCAGAAGCAAGTCCAACTGAAGGCCAAAGTACATTTTCTTACTGCTGGCATGAGGGCTTGATCTAAATCAGGACTCTGGCAAGAGGCTGGTAGTGGGGCTTTAGCCCTTTGTCCGCCAGATCCACTGCAGTCCTGCTTTGGAACAAGACCCTTGTATCTGCGACTGGGAGCCTTTTCCGCCATGCAAGTCTGCCCCCGCCCCCACCCTCAGTCTAGATCGGGACTGCAGCAGAACCCCTCCTGTGATTTCCAGCAACTGGTATTCAGAGCATTACTGCCTCTGGTAAGGTCTGCTCTCCTCAAAAAGGTCCAATGTGTCACAATTGTGATGGACCCCCCTCCATAAAGGTAAAGGGACCCCTGACCATTAGGTCCAGTCGTGGCCGACTCTGGGGTTGCGGTGCTCATCTCGCTTTATTGGCCGAGGGAGCCGGCGTACAGCTTCCGGGTCATGTGGCCAGCATGACTAAGCCGCTTCTGGCGAACCAGAGCAGCGCACAGAAACACCATTTACCTTCCCACCAGAGCGGTACCTATTTATCTACTTGCACTTTGACGTGCTTTCAAACTGCTAGGTTGGCAGGAGCAGGGACTGAGCAACGGGAGCTCACCCCGTCACGGGGATTCGAACCGCTGACCTTCTGATCGGCAAGTCCTAGGTTCTGTGGTTTAACCCACAGCGTCACCTGCGTCCCTCCATAGCTATTAGCAATAGCTGTCATGTCTCCCTGTCTGAGGTTAGGCAGAAAGCTACAGGGAGAGGGCCTTTTCAGTGATGGTGCCCACTTTCCCTAATGATGTACATCTAGCACCTTTTAAAATATATTTTAGGCAAAATCCATTCTGTTGCCTCTCATTGCTTTTAGCAATGCCTTGGACACCTTTTGCTGCTTATTACAGATTCATTTGCTTTTCACCATCAAGTTTGTATGGTTTTGCCTGTAGCTTGGTGGGGTTTCTTTGTTCGTAGCCAGTGTGGCGTAGTGGTTAAGAGCAGTAGTCTCGTAATCTGGGGATCCGGGTTCGCGTCTCCGCTCCTCCACATGCAGCTGCTGGGTGACCTTGGGCCAGTCACACTTCTCTGAAGTCTCTCAGCCCCACTCACCTCACAGAGTGTTTGTTGTGGGGGAGGAAGGGAAAGGAGAATGTGAGCCGCTTTGAGACTCCTTAAAGGGAGTGAAAGGCGGGATATCAAATCCAAACTCCTCCTCCTCCTCTTCTTCTTCTTCTTCTTCTTCTTCTTCTTCTTCTTCTTCTTCTTCTTCTTCTTCGTCCTAATCTCACTGTTTTATTTTCTGCTAAGTGGCTGCAAGGTTGTCAGCACTAAGGAAGGATGCAAATTTCATGCATAACTAAATAATAGCAAGTGTACTTATAGTTACAGCTTGTGCTCACAATTGCAGCCCTAAGCAACGGAAATCCTTCGTGGAGTTACTGATTTACCAAGCTAATGGCATCATACTACCAAAGGATAGATGAGGTCAAAATTAGTTTGGCAAGATGAATTGCAAAAATTAATCTACTCCAGTGTTAACAATCTGTACTTAGTGTTAACAACTGTTTTGTCCAAATCCGGAACTTTTAGTCCAATGAGCATATGAGGGTCATTTGTCTGTTGGCAGTCTCTTGGATTTCATTGGAGACTCCGCGTTTGATAAGGACTGTGTCTGTGGATCTGGGCCACTGCAATTCCAAATTGCTGATCTTAACATGCAACCAGCAAAGCACAAGTTGTGTTAGCAAAATATTGTTGGAATTGTATTGGCTTTGCAAAACCAAAAATGGAATATTGTATATTATTCATTTGTTGCCTCTGTATCCCACCTTTTTCTCCAAGGAGCTCAAGGTTTGTCCCCTCCTCGTTTAATCCACACAACAACCCTGGGAGGTAGGGTAGGCTGAGAGACGCTGACTGGCCCAAGGTCACCCAGTGAGCTTCATGGCTGAGTGGGGATTTGAAGACTGACTCTACCTTGTCAAGAAAGCCTGCCCCAAGACCTAGGTCAATGTTCTTTTGTTGTTACTCTGAACCCAGGCTCAAACTGACTCTTCAAGGGAGTAAACTGCTGCTACTCCTGCTTCTGTCCACCCAACCTGAACCAGGAAATTCTCAGGATACATATAAATGTATCTAGAAGATCCATAGAAAATAAGTAGCCCCTAGTTAAGAGACAAGATTAAACCGAATAGCAAAATTCTCTTGCCATTGATGTTGGCACCAGAAGCCCCCTTGATTTGACTTCTGAGTCTATCCCTATGATAGATATGTTGTTTAGATGTTTAGTCGAGTCCGACTCTTCGTGACCCCCTGGACCAGAGCACACCAGGCACTCCTGTCTTCCACTGCCTCCCGCAGTTTGGTCAAACTCATGTTGGTATCTTTGAGAACACTGTCCAACCATCTCGTCCTCTGTCTTCCCCTTCTCCTTGTGCCCTCCATCTTTCCCAGCATCAGGGTCTTTCCCAGGGAGTCTTCTCTTCTCATGAGGTGGCCAAAGTATTGGAGCCTCAGCTTCAGGATCTGTCCTTCAAGTGAGGACTCAGGGCTGATTTCCTTCAGAATGGATCGGTTTGATCTTCTTGCAGTCCATGGGACTCTCAAGAGTCTCCTCCAGCACCATAATGGAGGAGCACCACTATGACCTGTCCATCTTGGGTGGCCCTGCACGGCACAGCTCATAGCTTCTCTGAGTTGTTCAAGCCCCTTCGCCATGACAAGGCAGTGATCCATGAAGGAGATGATAGATATAGAAAATCACAATGTAGGAAGTGGGCCTTTAGTGTGGAGGTGCCTAACCTTTGGAGTCTTTTCAGTGGCTATTGTAGATCTTCCTCTTTCAACAAGGTTTTCTAGCCGAGATATTTCCCAGCTTGCATCTGTATTGGTATTGTTTTTAATTGACAGACTCCCCCCCATGGGTTCAAATTCATGGGTGTGTTAGCATTTCACTCCTCCGTTGCTGGATGTGTGATTGTTATATCACATGTCAGTGTTTACTTTCTAGGCTTGGAAAGTATGAGAACGGAAGTCAGTCTCATCCCACTTCCGCTGCACTGTACTTTTGTACTTTTCTTTCTCTCTCTCTCGGAGAAGATGGGAGAGGACGCCATGATAGCTTTGTCCTGTATATATGGCTTAATAAACACATGGAATGCACACACTCACCCTCCACGATAGTTTCTGCTATACTCTGCTGATTGAGAGTGCACATGTCTTTTGATATGTGTCACTGGTGTGCACTGGGACTGATTTGTGAATGTCCTGGGCTGTGCTTCATCAGGAAGATGCCCGGAGAGGTTTGTGTCAATCTGGGGGCAGCATATGCCCCCCAGGCATGTTCCAACAGGGTGTGGCTATGCCATTGACCTGATCTGTCACAGGTTAGTTGTTTGATGCTGTCTTACTGCATAAATTGTGTTACTAGCTACACAGGGTTAGCATTGGGAGGTGGAGGGAGGGCCACTTCTAACTCCCAAAAATGTTTTCGACCAAAATGTAACTTCGGGAACGCGGGTAGCCTTCCAAAGTTGTACCACAAGAATCTTCACTGTGTCCAATAAATACAGGATCATGTCTGATTGTTAACATATTATTCCCATTTTTCCTGAAGTAATGTTTAGCTCGGGGGGGGGGGAAGGATGTTTTCTGCGAGTGTTTTCATTCTTTGAGGGTTCTTTCCAAAGGCTCTGAATCATTTCTCTGTTATTCGGAAAGAATGTTGAGAAGGTCAGTTTGTTTCTGAGGGGTGCGGAACAAGAGATTAAAAGAAAGCGTTTGCAGGCAGGAAGAGGGAAATGGCTCGCTGCAACTTTTCTAGAAGGCTAAAGTCACCAGCAACTGACCCTGCCACTTCCGCCACCATGCAGGAGATTTTCTGCTGCGCTGATAATGCAATAATAACAGCCACAAATAACCATGGGATTATTGAGAAGGTGCTGCAGAAACAATTCATAACTTGCTTGGTGAGACGCAGGGCTCAGTTTCTGTGTGTGCTAGGTCATGTGAGCAAGCTGAATAGAACAGGGGTAAGTATATTGCGTGGGACGCGGGTGGCGCTGTGGGTTAAACCACAGAGCCTAGGACTTGCTGATCAGAAGGTCGGCGGTTCGAATCCCCGTGACGGGGTGAGCTCCCGTTGCTCGGTCCCTGCTCCTGCTAACCCAGCAGTTCGAAAGCACGTCAAAGCGCAAGTAGATAAATAGGTACCGCTCTGGCGGGAAGGTAAATGGCGTTTCTGTGCACTGCTCTGGTTCGCCAGAAGCGGCTTAGTCATGCTGGCCACATGACCTGGAAGTTGTACACCGGCTCCCTCGGCCAATAAAGCGAGATGAGCACCGCAACCCCAGAGTCGGCCATGACTGGACCTAATGGTCAGGGGTCCCTTTACCTTAAGTATATTGCAGGAGCAATTCAAGTGCACACCACAAATTTAGGGGCTCATCCACTTACCCCTCTGCTTTCTACTGGGAAAACCTGCTGTTTACCACTGAATGGGAGCAAACGTCAATTGGGTTTTCTCTGGTTTGACATGTGCTCCGATTTAGGGCTAAAAAGTGGGTTTCCAGGAGAAAGCAGCAGGGCAAAGGCAAAACTGCTGGGACCCATGCCTAGATGAAATGGGACCAGTGAGGAACCACTCAGACCCATGCTTTCTAGCCACAGGGCAAAGAGGAAGTGTGTGCAGTTTTTGCAGTTAAAGTGGATTAAAGTTCTCTGTTGCTCTAGTGCAACAAATCCACTTAAATGTGGGGGGGATGACTTTCTGCAGTTAGAAAAGTGGAAAGGAAAAGCACTGAAAAGCTGGATGAATTAATAATTCCTAGGAAGACACAGAACACTCTACAAGCAATTTGGATGAATGCAGAATGAATGCTCAGCCTCCCTGCAAGCAAACTGAAACAAGCGCTCAGTAAGGACCTAAAGGTTGAACCACCATGTAAGTTTTGTGCAAGGAAATCGGGATGAATTCTGAATAAACAGGATGGCTTCTTCTTCTTCTTCTTCTTCTTCTTCTTCTTCTTCTTCTTCTTCTTCTTCTTCTTCTTCACAAAGAACCACCTGGGTTACAAAAAAGCCCCAAAGAGCACTTGTCTGTTGTATACTGCTGATTATAATAAAACACTCCTAAGCCATGCATAACCTCATCGTTAACCTTCACTTAAAAGTGCTGCTGAAATGGTAGACAAGCACATTCTCAATACGTATGTTCTCCTACCAAGTAGGAGCCTCTGAATAGCTGGTGGAAATAAAAGTGAGGGAAGCTGATGGAGCTGGACAAAGTCAGTCGGTTGGTTCATTTGGCCACTGCACGTCCTTGTAAAAGGCACCTTTGGTGCTTATGATCTTAGAGTAACGTTCAAGTCCCAGACCTGGAACCGTGGATCTCCAGCCTATGAAGCCTTGTGTCGTCTGAGGGACAGGAGGAGATGGGTGAATCTGAAATGGAGGTAGCATGCAATTTATTTAGTTATAGATCTATATCTATATCTATATCTATATCTATATCTATATCTATATCTATCTATATCTATATATCTATATCTGCCCTATACATATATATATATATATCTGGCCATAAACATATATATATATCTGCCCCACCTTTCTTTTTTTATATACCGTATTTTTCGCTCTATAACACGCACCAGACCATAACACGCATGTAGTTTTTAGAGGAGGAAAACAAGAAAAAAAATATTCTAAACGAAATAGTGGATATATGATTTTTGTGGTTCATGCTGTGGCCACAGACATGTGATCTGACAGTGAGTTTGGAGTAGCCCAATGCAAAAATCCTGAGGATCCATGTGGATCCATGCTTTGTATCCACGGAGGAGGGAAGGAAGGGGAACCATGGATCCTCTGCTCACGACTGCAGCAGATCCCCCCCGCCACCCACAGGCATTCACTCCATAACACGCACAGACATTTCCCCTTACTTTCTAGGAGGAAAAAAGTGAGTGTTATGGTGCAAAAAATACGGTAAATATTTTTTATTAGATTTTAAAGAGTATAAACAAATAACAAAATACAGTGGTACCTCGAGTTACAAACGCCTCAGGTTACAAATGCTTCAGGTTACAAACTCTGCTAACCTGGAAGAGTTACCTCGAGTTGAGAACGTTGCCCCGGGATGAGAACGGAAATTGTGTGCTGGCGGCGCAGCGGCAGCAAGAGGCCCCATTAGCGAAACACACCTCTAGTTAAGAACAGTTTCAGGTTAAGAACAGACCTCCGGAACGAATTAAGTTCGTAACTAGAGGTACCACTGTAAATTAAGAATCCATATAAAGAGATTATTCTGATTCTCGAGACTTCCCCCCATCCCCTCCATGGGTCCTAGTGACAATGTTTACAACTGCGTATCTGTTATGTACTGAAGTTCTCACCCTGGGCCAGCAGGGGGATACTGTAGATAGTTTTCACTCAGGTCCACATATGCAAATAAGGAATTGAAAGTGACGTTCAGTGATTGGATAGTTACAGAAAGTTGTTACTGTTGCTTTGTAGTTGAGCTCTATATAAGCAGGCTGGCTGAACCCTTAAGCCCAGTTCTATTCTGGGCCTGTGAATAAACAAGAGCTGTTTGAAGAATCGCTGTGTCGTCTGATATGTTCACCCACAACTTAACAGTATCAGTTCATTATCCATTTTTTTTATCCATTTAAATTGCCCATAGTTTTTGTTATTTTCCAAGTGTGTGGTCAACATCCTGCTAATGTTATCATCTGTTTACAATGGTCTCCTAAATAAATTATAAATTTATCCCTTTCTGTTTTTTTAAAGTTCTTGTCCTCTTGGTTTCTGAGCTTCCCAGTTAAATTTGCCATTTCTGCATAGTCCATCAACTTGGTTTTCCATTCTTCCCTGGTCGGAATTGTTTCTTCCTTCCACCTCTTTGAGTATATATCCCAGCTTTCTGCGCTACAAACCAGGAAGCACTACAAAATTCAAAATAACCCTGACACTAGGAGAAATTTGATGCCGCACTTAGGGCAATCATTCCATCAGTGTAAGCATTTCCACTTGTCAGATGGAATGATTTCCCCCTCACCTCCCCCTGCGTGCTATTCTGGGTGTCTTCCCAATCCCCCACCCCACAAAAAACCCAACTGAGGGTGAGTGAGGCTGCACGAAGAGCGGGGGAAGCCCTCTTGGGCTAGTGTAAGCCCTTGTGGGACCTGTTAGCTGAATCCAGCCCTATAAAACAAAACAAACAATGGTAAAACTGATGCATCGGTTTCTTAACTGCCTTTTCCATATGGTCCCAAGGGCAGGTTATGCACATAGCTGCAACAGCCTGGCGGGGGGGGGGGGGAAGTATCATCCCACACCAAAGAAGGCCTGCCATAATCAAATGGTCAGAAGAGCAAAGCAAAGAAGGAGACCAGATCAATATCTCTTGGGAGGCGGTTCCAGAGTTTAGACACCGCAATGGGAAAGGCTCTCTGTAGCGGTATACACACAACATTATATTCTACATCCACTGCACACTGAGGCTTTTGCTACCTAGACTGTAATGTTATTGGTTTAACCAACTCAGATGCTTTTAAAAGAGGATTAGACAAATTCATGTGGGAGAAGACTAGCCAAGATGGCTTTGCTCTGCCTCCAGCAATGCTTCTGAATTCAAGTTGCTGGAAACCACAGATGGGGAGAGGGCTCTTGGGCTCCAGTGTGCTGCTTGCAGACTTCCCACAGGCATCCGGTTGGCTTCTGTGAGAACAGGATGCTGGACTAGACGAGCCACTGGCCTGATCCAGGAGCCTCTTCTTACATTCTTTTTTTTTTTTTTAAATAATTTTTATTAACCGACCAATCAAATCAAACCAAATCACATCACATAAATCACATAAGAGCGGTAGTCTCGTAATCTGGGGATCCGGGTTCGCGTCTCCGCTCCTCCACATGCAGCTGCTGGGTGACCTTGGGCCAGTCACACTTCTCTGAAGTCTCTAAGCCCCACTCACCTCACAGAGTGTTTGTTGGGGGGGAGGAAGGGAAAGGAGAATGTGAGCCGCTTTGAGACTCCTTAAAGGGAGTGAAAGGTGGGATATCAAATCCAAACTCCTCTTCTTCTTCTTCTTCTTCTTCTTCTTCTTCTTCTTCTTCTTCGTCCTAACCTCACTGTTTTATTTTCTGCTAAGTGGCTGCAAGGTTGTCAGCACTAAGGAAGGATGCAAATTTCATGCATAACTAAATAATAGCAAGTGTGCTTACAGTTACAGCTTGTGCTCACAATTGCAGGATGCTGGACTAGACGAGCCACTGGCCTGATCCAGGAGCCTCTTCTTACATTCTTTTTTTTAAAAAAAATAATTTTTATTAACCGACCAATCAAATCAAACCAAATCACATCACATAAATTCCAAATTACAAAGCCGAATTTTAAATTTTGTTGAGGGGACCCATATTTCAAGTTCCGAGGGGGGATTCCGATCATCTTCTTGCTGCTGCGTTAATATCTACAAATCTGTCCAAATAATGTTCATAGTTCTATCCAGTCTTATCTTGCTGTTTCCACATCTCATCTTGTTCATATATTTTTCTTTTCTTCCTTTATGATCTCTTCTGATAATCTCCTTAAGCAGGTAAGCACCAATTATAATCCTGTGTGAATTTTCCGTTCGTCCAATCCTCATATCAAGATGGTTTCCATATATAATCGCTTTCATAAATAACATCACTCTTTCCATCATTAAACTCGCAAATCTGTCGCTCTTAAGCCCCCCTGAGGAGGCTCACCCACAATATAAAAACAACCCTGTTCCTCCTCCCAGGCTTAAGTCTTCCGACAGAACTTGTCAAAATGGCGACGGAATTTTTTACTGCGTCATTCCAAAGTTCTTATACTTTCCACGATCTTCTTAAAACGTGCTTTGGTTAGCAAATTATCTCCACACAGTCTTAAATCCACAGCTTAAGTCATTTAAACGGCATTTCTGACTTGTGACTTGTGGGGGAGGGATTCTTGGTTAATCACATAGAGAAAAGAAAGGAAAGTTTTTCCCCCTCCCCCATCCAGTCCTTGCCGAACATACCGAGCCTTGGTGGTCTTCTGATGATTTATTCTTGTTCCTCCGACCCGTCTTGTTTATCAGAAATCTCTTCAGTTAGCAGTCTTTACTCCCCCTTCTTCCTTGAAATATGTGCATTCGCTTCCTCCTAATTATTTCTTTTGAAGTTACTGCAGCTAGGGGCGCGGGCCAGAGACAGTGTCCAGGAGCGCCGAGATCCACAGGAGGGCTTTCTGCCTAGTGCCCCCACCCCCACAAATTCGGGGGTGGTATAGGGCACAGCAGGCAAGGACAGTCCCCCCCACAGGCTTGGGGGAGCAGGGAGGCTGTTTACTCCCATCACAGCCTCTTAATTACCTCGAGTGGGTCGGAGAGATGTTATTGTCAGCCATCTTCCAATGCGCCCCTAGTGGCCCCTCCGGCTCTTCTTACATTCTTAATGATTAACAGGTCAGTGGAACTGAACAGTAAATAGTTTTATTAAAGCTCTACGCACAACAGGTCTTCTCTCACATCTTCTGGACCTACTGCACATCTTATGCCCCTGAAAAGCACTTTTCCACCAACTCGTTTCCTTCTGAACACAAAAGCTCAGCGCCGACTGATTCTGCCTTCTTCCCCAGTGTGTCCATTTGAAAGGGGTGGAGATGGCCCCAACAATGAGGCCTGTGTCCACACCTGCCCAGTGCCATTGTAGGCGGGCATAAACCAAGATCACATTTACTTTGTCTATTTCTTTGTCCTTACCCCAACTGCAGTGAACTCATTCTCCAAGCGTGGATTTTTCTGCAGCCAAAATGGCGGCTGCTCTCATACAAGATGGTGGGCATCGGCAGGTGGGGAATCTTAAGGTCTGCATTCTTACAAAAAATTACAATGGTGGGGGGGGGGGATCTCAAGGGAGGGACTATCCACAGAACAGCCCAAGGAAGATTTGAGCATGTTCGGTGGTTGCAGAAGTCAGACGGATTGCTGAGATGAAGAAAACCAGAAAGCCAGGGAGGAGATGGAATGAAATTCAGCTACCTGAAAAAAGACCCAGCTGGCTCTCTGGAACCCTAAACAGAAGAACCCCATGGTGCAAAATTTTGCTGCAGTTCCTACTAGTTTATACTCAAAACAAACTGTTCCACATAAATAAAAGAATACTGACAGCCCCCGAAGATTTAAGTAAAAGTCCCTACAAAGCAGCTGAGACTATATTTCTGACAACGATGGGATTTAATTCTGCAAAGTGCTGAATTAATTGGAAGAGTGTTTAGTTTAATGCCACTTTTACAGAAGACACTTAAATCAATATGGATTTCCTATGTCTGCCTTATGCACACGTTAACACTTAAATGTTCTTGCGCTCTTTGGAATATACCATTACAACTGTTTTCTTCTGCAAGATGAAAAGACTGGATACAGGTTTTTTTGGGGGGGTGGGGTGGGGGGAGTTGGGCAATGTGCAACCACCTCCAGATGATTCATATTTAATTGCTAACATTTCTAGGGGGACCACCATTAGAGTTAACTATGGCTCTTTCACACGGTATATGCTACATTAAGCAAAATCACAACTCCAAGTTCAAATACTCCCCATGTGAGGAACAAAAAGGCCTCCTCAGTGCCACTTGTCAGAAGACGACACATGGAAGCCACACAGTTGCTGAGGAAGGGTCTGTCCCACTGAGGACGGCAGCTGTTTTAAGGAATGCCAAGATGAAAAAAGTTTCTTTCGTAAGAGCGTGAAATGCAACGGGGGCCCCCTGATACAGAAGTCTTGCAAGCACAACATGATGCCTTCTCTTCCAGCCAAAAGAAGCACTAGATTGGGGGGTGGGGGGAAGCATTGAGTTTACCCACAACATGGAGGGAGTGTGTCTGCATGTGACCCCACAGTTGCCTTGTGGGCATGAAGTTGTAGCCATTAACCCATTGAAAATCTGTTTGTACAAGTCAGTTTTGACCCTCACGGGGATCAGAACAAGTGCTTAAAGAAGTAGAGAAACAGTCATGCGTTTAACCCTAAAGGTAAATATTTAACTAGTCTATGTATATATGAATAGGTAATGTATAATCCGCTCTTCTTGAAGATCAATCCCATAAATATATGTAACATGTAAAAATATAACAATATTGTCAGAGCTGCTTCCAGATCCTAGCTCACAGAGGATCACGCTAGCCAGCGATCATTAAATAAAAGTCTTTATTGAGTTACAGTTTCCATTCTCAAGCTGCTGCGTGCAACTCTACGTCTCATGGTTAGATCGGCGAAGCTCCATCTGAGTCTCCGCCCCTTGTACACCAACTTAATATCCTAGCCTTGCTCCACCTTTTCCGCCTGACTGTTCTTCTCTGGGTCCCTCTGCCCCCCGGGGTCTCTTCCTTCCGGGATTCCTCTGACGCTGACCCCCCTGACTCTTCTCCCTCCTTTCGGCGGGCTTTAGGACCTGGCTCCCTTTCCGGGCTGCCTACTGCGCCACCTTCCTGTGCATTTGAACTTGGCACGCGCGCCCAACCTTCCACCTTCCGTCTGACCGTTTCTTCGCTCCCCGATGGAGGTGTGGCCACTCCTGACTCGTGCCCTCCCCCCTGTTGTGAGCTGCCAGCGCTTGATCCCTGGCGCCCTTCCTCTTCCCTGCTCTCTGGCGGTGACGCTGGTCCTGATTTCCAACTGCTCCCCTCTGAGTCCCCTCTGGCTCTATCTTCCTGGGGTGTCCCCCTAGGCTCCCCCCTTGCCCTGGCCACTGGTGCTCCTTTCTGTGAATCTTCTGATTCACTGGAAAGACTCGGAGATCTCGGGTCGTCGTCATCACTCATCTTTTCTTCTGCCTCCTCTCCCTCGCTCTCTGTTTCCTCCCTTGCCCTTGCCTCTGCTCCTGAACCCCTGACATCCATCCCCCCCTCGAAGCCCCCTCTTCCCCCCTCCCCTCCTTCCGGTGCGGGATCTGGGTGCTGCCGTGTCAGGGGGACGAATGTCGGATACAGTTCGCTTCCCGTGGCGGGCCGCCATCCGAAGTCTTCCGGTTCTTCCTCCCTGCTCTCGTTGACGACGGTCACCTCCGCTTCCATCTCTGTGCCGCCGTGCTCGAAACCCGGGTCGTCCCCGAAAACGTCCATGTCCGTCTCTCCTTCGTCGCCTTCTGGAGACGTTGCTCGTCCTGGACCCTCCAGCCACCTTCTGCGGAACTGCTCCTCTGGTCGATCATCCCACCAATACGAGGGTTCTGAAGCAGATCCCGAGGGTGACCCCTCTGGGGAACGGGCGTCTCGTGTCGGTTCCTCGTCCGAGTCGAACCCCCGGAACGTGCTGGCTGAAAGCGTGGGCGTGAAAAGCCAGTCGTCGAAAAAGTCTGCTGGCATTGGCCTATGTGGGAAGAGGGCATGAAACTCTTCTTTGAGCAGAGGTTCGTCTAAAGCGTAGCCCGGCACCCAGCTGTTGGCACTGGCCGGGGTGCCCTCCTTGGCGAGAAGGTATTCTACCCCCTCTTCCCCCCATCTGGAGTCCAAAATCTCCGTGACTTCGTTGATGCGCTCCTCCTGTGCCACTCCCCCTTGCCCGGTTCTCTCTCGGAGCGGACCCGGTGCCGTTCCTGGTTCCTGAAACCTGTGAGGTGCCTTGTAGGGAGTGAGCACCGATCTGTGGAACACCGGATGCATTCTGGAACCCTCCGGAAGAGCCAGCCTGAAAGCCACCGGGTTGACCTGTTCGTCGACTTGGTAGGGCCCCAGTTGTTTATGCCCTAGTTTCTTCTTCGCCAACGACCTGGCCGGCACTGCGTGGGCTGCTAACCAGACCCAGTCTCCCACATGGATCTCTTCGCCAACCCTTCTGTGTTTGTCCGCTTGTACCTTGTATGCGTGTTTAGCCAGCTCCAGGTGCCGCCGCAGCTGATCGTGGACCTCCTGCAACTCCGACGCGAACGCATCTGCTGTCTGCGGCTCCCCCTCCCCCATTCTTTCCAGTCCCGGGAAGGTTCTAGGGTGCCTCCCGTTGTTGGCGAAGAACGGCGTGACCCCCGTGGACACGTGCTTCGTGTTGTTGTAGGCGAACTCGGCGAGAGGCAGGTAATCCACCCACGTCGCAGGCTGTTGATTCGCATAACATCTCAGGTACTGCTGCATGATGGCATTGACCCGCTCCGCTTGCCCGTTGGTCTGCGGGTGTCTAGCCGACGCCAGGTTGATCTTGACGTTCAGGAAGCCCATCAGCCTCTGCCAGAAGTTTGAGATGAACTGTCGCCCTCGGTCGGACAGAATAGACCGCGGCAGACCGTGAACCTTGAACACGTGGTCTATGAACAGTTTGGCGGTTTGTTCCGCCGTGGCCACCTTCGCACACGGAATGAAATGTGCCATCTTGGAGAACAAATCCACCACCACCAGCACAGCCGTCTTGCCCCTCGAGCTGGGCAGATCCGTGACAAAGTCCAGGGCCACTCTCTCCCATGGCTCGAACGGAGTTTGCAGCGGTTCCAGCAGTCCGGCCGGCGGTCTGTGCACTGGTTTGGACCTCTGGCAGGTGTCACACCTCGCCACGTAGTCCGCGACTTCCCCTCTCATTCCGGGCCACCAGAAGTCTCTGGCTACTAATTCCACCGTCTTCTCCTTGCCAAAGTGCCCGGCAGTGGGCGCGTCGTGCAGCTGCTGCAGTACCTTGGCGCGAAGTTCGTCTCCCGGCACGTAGATGGCCCCTTTACGGATGAGCAAACCATCTCGCAGCTGGAACTCGTCGGTCGCTGCCGTGCCCCTGTGCACCTCTGCCATCTTTGCTTGCGCGAAGGAGTCATCCTGCAACGCTCGTCGCACCGCATCCAGGTCAACTGTTGCCGCCGCGCACGCCCACACTGTCGGTGCGAAGATGTGCATGGCGGCCGCTGGCGTTGCCTCCTCCAGATACTGTGGCTTACGGGAGAGAGCATCCGCCATGATGTTGGTGTCCCCCGGGACATACTCTATTCGGAAGTCGAAATTCGCAAAGAACTCAGCCCAACGTATCTGCCTCTGGTTCAGGAACTGTGCCGTGCGCCAGTGCTCTAGATTCTTGTGGTCCGTGCAGACCTGCACCGTGTGCTTGGCGCCGATCAGGAAATGCCTCCACGCTTTGAACGCTGCATGAATGGCCAGCAACTCCCTGTCCCAGATGGTGTAGTTCTGTTCGGACTTGCTGAGCTTCCTTGAGTAAAACGCTCCCGGCCTCCAAACCCCCTGCGGGTCTTTCTGCAGCAGGACTGCTCCCACGGCTCTGTCCGAAGCGTCTGTCTCCACCCTCATCGGCCTGCTGGGGTTGACATGAAGCAGCTGCTCTTCCGACGCGAAGAGACGCTTGAGTGCCTGAAAGGACTGCTCCGCCTGCTCTGTCCAGATGAACTTCTTTTTCTTGGAGCTGAGCGTGTCCGTGATGGCCGCTGTCTGCATCGCAAAGCCTTTGATAAACTTGCGATAGAAGTTCGCGAAGCCGACAAACCGTTGGACCTCCTTCCGGTTGCGTGGGCTTTTCCAATCCAACACTGCTCGGACCTTGGCGCTGTCCATGGCGAGCCCTTTATCAGACAACTTGTAGCCCAGGAAATCCACCTCGGTCACGTCGAATTGGCACTTCTCCAGCTTGGCGTAAAGCCTATGTTGCTGTAGCCTGCTCAGCACTTCCTTGACGTGTCTGTCATGCTCCTGCTGCGATTCCGAAAAGATCAGGATGTCATCCAAGAAACAGACGCACGTCTTGTAGAGGAGCCCCGCCAACACGTGATGCATGAAAGCTTGAAAAACGTGGGAGCCATTTTGCAATCCAAAAGGCATAACTCTATATTCGTAGGTGCCCAGGGGCGTGAACATGGCTGTCTTCCACTCATCTCCCTCCCGCATGCGAATGAGGTTGTATGCCCCTCGCAGGTCCAACTTGGTGAACACTCTGCCCTTCCGTACCTTTGCGAGGAGGTCGTCGATTCGGGGCATGGGGAAGTCCGATGGCTTGGTCACACTGTTCAAGATGCGAAAGTCCACTACAAGTCTTTTTTGGGGCGTGTCCCGCTTCTTAACAAAGAATACCGGACTGCCCCCCGCTGCCTTGGACTCTCGGATGAAACCGCGCTCCAAATTATGATCTATGAACTCTTTGAGTTCCTGCAGTTCGTCCTCAGACATGGAATACAGCTTCCCTTTGGGTAGCGCCGCCCCCGGCAGCAGGTCAATTTTGCAGTCATATGGTCTGTGGGGGGGTAGCCTGTCTGCCTCTTTCTCGCAGAAAACCTCCAAAAATTCTGCGTACTTGTGGGGGACCGCTTGCAGCGTGCCTAGCTGCAGCTGTGACTCCTCTTCCCCTCCTTCCTGCCTGGGCACGATGCAGTGTTCAGCGCAAAAGGAAGAGCCGAAGGTCAGCTGCCTCTGGTACCAAGCCAGCGTCGGGCTGTGCTTGTCCAGCCAACTCATGCCCAATACAATGGGCGTGTCCGATAGTTGAGTGACATTGAAGCTGATGATTTCCCTGTGATTCCCAAGTCGCATCACCATTGGTGGCGTCTGCTTCACCACTTGCCCCCCTAGCAGCTCCCTGCCATCCACCGTGACAACCTGCAGGGGCAGCGTGGCAGGCAGCAACTGTATAGCGTGCCGGTCGACAAAGTCCTGCCCTATAAAGTCCGCATTGCTTCCGGAGTCAATGGTGATTGGCACGTCCATGGTGATTCCATTGGGCAGCTGGAGCGACGCGGTGAGCTTCACTACCGGTTTGGGCGGGAGGGGGTCCATGGGCTGTAAAATCTCTGGGGACTGCTTCACTGACACGTCTGGTTGGGCCCCAGTGCCTCTTCCTCCAACCAGACTCCTTCGTTTCCCTGCTGTGGTTGTCCTTGCTGCGTTGCTGCAGTTACCATTGCTGAGGCTGCAGTGTGCTTGTGGAGCCTCTGGGGACACTCTTTCGCCATATGCTGTGGATCATCGCAGATGTAACACTTCCTGTTCCCTCTAGGAGGCTTCGCTTTCACTGCTGCCGGTGCTAGGGCTCTGGCTGCTGACTGAGCCCTTGCACCTCCAACCTCCATAGGTTCCGCTACTCCTCCTGGCGGAGGCGTGGATTGCGCACGCGCTGCTTCTCTGGGAAGGAAGGAGGAGCCCCTGGCTGGTTCGCGCCCTCCACGCCCTTCGTCCCTGCTCCATGGACGTCCTTCCAGCCGCACCCCCACCGCCAGCGCCCTCTGAACGATCTCCTGCGTGGTCCGGGGTCTCTCCCCCCTCGCAATTTCATCTTTAACCGAGCCGTGCAATCCCTCCCAAAACAGGTCTCTTACAGGAGCCGAATCTCTGTCCCATTCCAGGGCACTGACCAAAGCGAAAAAGCGGGCATGGTACTGCCTTACGCTGGCCCTCCCTTGCTTCAGTCCATGTATCTCCTGCCGAGCAAGATCCACGTCAATGCTTGATAAAAAGCACCCATCCATCGCTTTAATAAAGGCATCCGCATTTTGGAGCGCCGGATCATTATCTCTCCACAAATTGCGCAGCCATGCTTTAGCATCTCCATGCAAATGGGACATGATGAATCCCACCTTCTCTTGCTCATCTCTAAAGTCTTTGTTCAGCAGTTGCAGTGCACACATTACATCTGCTCTAAAGTTGGGGTACTGTTGCAAATTCCCATCGAAGTGAGAGACCAGACCGCCTGTTCGTCTCCCCAACCCAATCCCCTCCGGTTTGGGTGTCAGTTGCCCTTGCTTCGTAAGCACTTCCAACCTGACCTGGAGATCCCTGTAGGCGGCAGCTGTGTCCTCCTCTCTCTTCCTGGATGCAAGAGCCTCGGCATTCAGTCGTGTCACTGCTTCTCTGAGTTCCACTATCTGCTGTTCGGCCGTCATGTTGTCTGCCGTTCGTGAGCTCGCTAGTAGGCACCCGCTTTCTCTCCTCTCCGCGAGGACGTAGATGCCCACAATCAAGGGATGGAGCTTACTGTCAGAGCTGCTTCCAGATCCTAGCTCACAGAGGATCACGCTAGCCAGCGATCATTAAATAAAAGTCTTTATTGAGTTACAGTTTCCATTCTCAAGCTGCTGCGTGCAACTCTACGTCTCATGGTTAGATCGGCGAAGCTCCATCTGAGTCTCCGCCCCTTGTACACCAACTTAATATCCTAGCCTTGCTCCACCTTTTCCGCCTGACTGTTCTTCTCTGGGTCCCTCTGCCCCCCGGGGTCTCTTCCTTCCGGGATTCCTCTGACGCTGACGCTGACCCCCCTGACTCTTCTCCCTCCTTTCGGCGGGCTTTAGGACCTGGCTCCCTTTCCGGGCTGCCTACTGCGCCACCTTCCTGTGCATTTGAACTTGGCACGCGCGCCCAACCTTCCACCTTCCGTCTGACCGTTTCTTCGCTCCCCGATGGAGGTGTGGCCACTCCTGACTCGTGCCCTCCCCCCTGTTGTGAGCTGCCAGCGCTTGATCCCTGGCGCCCTTCCTCTTCCCTGCTCTCTGGCGGTGACGCTGGTCCTGATTTCCAACTGCTCCCCTCTGAGTCCCCTCTGGCTCTATCTTCCTGGGGTGTCCCCCTAGGCTCCCCCCTTGCCCTGGCCACTGGTGCTCCTTTCTGTGAATCTTCTGATTCACTGGAAAGACTCGGAGATCTCGGGTCGTCGTCATCACTCATCTTTTCTTCTGCCTCCTCTCCCTCGCTCTCTGTTTCCTCCCTTGCCCTTGCCTCTGCTCCTGAACCCCTGACAAATATGAAAAAAAGAAGACCACACCAACAATAAATCAGATTTATATCACAGCACTGCAAAAATGTATGTATGAAGACTAACCTTTCAAAGGTTAAAACATTCTTCCTGACTCTTCAGGACAGCTGTTAACATTTATGTGGAAGCAAGAAGATAGTGGCTGCGTGCGCACATTGTGGTAAGCCAGGGTTAATTATTTACTGCAAATAATGGCTTGGTTCCTCCCCCAGCATGTGCAACAAACCACAAACATTGGCTTAGTGTGATGTTTGAACCTGGGATTATGGTTTCTCCCTGGACAAACTACACCAGAAGCTAAGAAAATAATATAAAAACACACAAATAGCCTAGCTGAAAGAGGTCGGTGGCCCATCTAGGCCAGCATCCTGTTCTCACAGTGATCCACCAGATGCCCATAGAAAGCCCACAAGCAGGATCTGAGCACAACAACACTGTTCCCTCCTAGGATTTTCAGCAAGTGCCTCCAACCACGGAGGAGGAGTAAAGCAAGGCTTCTTCTTCTATATGCTTGACTATTTTATCTTTAACAATACTTTCCACCAATTTTCCCAGGACAGATGACAAGCCAAGTGGCCTGAAATTTCCAGGATCCTCTTTCAAAAATTGATGTTACCTTGGCTACTTTCCTGTCCTCAGGTATGGAGGCTGGTTTCAGAGACAAGGCATATATCTTTTTTAAAGAAGATCAGCAACTTCACATTTGAGTTCTTCAAGAACTCTTGGGTGGAGGCCATTCAGACTCGGCAATTTGTCAGTTTCTATTTTGTCTATTGGTATGTGTGGTTAAACCACAGAGCCTAGGACTTGCCGATCAGAAGGTCAGCGGTTCGAATCCCCGCGACGGGGTGAGCTCCCGTTGCCCGGTCCCTGCTCCTGCCCACCTAGCAGTTTGAAAGCACGTCAAAGTGCAAGTAGATAAATAGGTACCGCTCCGGCGGGAAGGTAAATGGCGTTTTCGTGTGCTGCTCTGGTTTGCCAGAAGCGGCTTAGTCATGCTGGCCACATGACCCGGAAGCTGTTGGCCAATAAAGCAAGATGAGCGCCGCAACCCCAGAGTCGGCCATGACTAGACCTAATGGTCAGGGGTCCCTTTACCTGTCTATTAGGTCTAAAACTTCATCTCTCACCATCACTGCCCACCTCAGTTCCTCAGACTCCTGCCCTGTGATAGTTTAGGCTCAGAGATGCCCTCCACTTCGATGCCCTCCAACATTCCACTGTTGAAAATCGGGATACGTGTTTTTATGTGCTGCGTTCTTGCGTGAGCAACTTGCACGTGTATCTTCGGGTGCCGTGCTCTCGTGGGAGCTAGCTGAGTCACATGCTAACACAACGTTACTGCAAGCGCCAACAAGTGCTGCCTCCTCCTCCTCCCTGAGCTCAGCAGTGGTGGTGCTGGAGGGGGGAAACAGGACATTCTGGGATCAAATCAGAAGCTGGGATAGCTTATGTAGTTTCAGGATGTCCTGGTAAATCAGGACACTTGAAGGATATGCTGTGAAGAAAGATGCAAATAATTCATCCAACTTCTCTGCAAGATCCTTATCCTTCTTTAGCACACTTTTGACTCCCTTGGCATCCAAGAGCAGCAACAAAATATTCTCTGAAAACATTAGTAGCAGGAAACAGGCTACAGAGGTTCAAATCTGTGTGTGCATATGCAGAAGATGTGCAGAATACAGATGTGTATTCTGCTCTGGTCAGACCTCACCTGGAGTACTGTGTCCAGTTCTGGGCACCACAGTTCAAGAAGGACACTGACCAACTGGAACGTGTCCAGAGGAGGGCAACCAAAATGGTCAAAGGCCTGGAAACGATGCCTTATGAGGAACGGCTAAGGGAGCTGGGCATGTTTAGCCTGGAGAAGAGGAGGTTAAGGGGTGATATGATAGCCATGTTCAAATATATAAAAGGATGTCACATAGAGGAGGGAGAAAGGTTGTTTTCTGCTGCTCCAGAGAAGCGGACACGGAGCAATGGATCCAAACTACAGGAAAGAAGATCCCGCCTAAACATTAGGAAGAACTTCCTGACAGTAAGAGCTGTTCGACAGTGGAATTTGCTGCCAAGGAGTGTGGTGGAGTCTCCTTCTTTGGAGGTCTTTAAGCAGAGGCTTGACAACCATATGTCAGGAGTGCTCTGATGGTGTTTCCTGCTTGGCAGGGGGTTGGACTCGATGGCCCTTGTGGTCTCTTCCAACTCCATGATTCTATGATTCTATCCAGCTCTCCAAGGGTTGGCTAACCATCAATGTAGCCCTTGGGCTAAAAAAAGATTATCCACCTCTGTATTAAACACACATTATGTACATTGGGCTGGAGGAGGGGAAGAGTTTTCAGGACAAATGTAAGAAATATTAGTGACCAGGGTTTTTGTTTTGTTTTGTTTTTTGCAGAAAGAAACTTTCTGTAAAAGCTTTCAATCTGTAATAAATAAAACTTGTCCAGTAGCACCTTAGAGACCAACTAAGTTTGTTCTGGGTACAGTGGTACCTCAGGTTACAGATGCGTCAGGTTACAGACACTTCAGGTTATAGACTCTGCTAACCCAGAAATAGTACCTCGGGTTAAGAACTTTGTTTCAGGATGAGAACAGAAATTGTGCAATAGCAGTGCGGCAGCAGCGGGAGGCCCTATTAGCTAAAGTGGTACCTCAGGTTAAGAACAGTTTCAGGTTAAGAACAGACCTCCAGAACGAATTATGTTCTTAACTCGAGGTACCACTGTATATGCTTTTGTGTGCGTGCACACTTTTTCAGCTTATACCCAGAACAAACTTAGTTGGTCTCTAAGGTGCTACTGGATAATTTTTTATTTATTTTGACTGCGTCACACCAACACGGCTACCTACTTGAATCTTTCAATCTGTAGTTGCTATAAATGAACCTGGTTAATAAGGAACTAATCTAGCTAGGGGAGGGGAGGGAAAAGACTGAAGCACCGTATCAGCCTTGGCTTCTGCGCTTGCTTTGACTAAACCACCTCCACAAGGCACATCGAAAGGGCCTTCCACGTATCCCTTCAACATCTGGGGGCTTATCCATTGGAGAAACGCACAGAGAGAAAGCAATGTTTCTCTTTCTGTTCTGCTGCCAGAGCCCTTTTGCTTTGTTCCTCAGCCAAGACTGGGAAACGTTTGTGATATCTAGGCGGAGGACATCCTTTGAACCGACTGCCTCTTCTTTCTTTCCTTTCTTTCACGGCCATACGCACCACCCACAGAGCCAAAGAAAGGAGGCAATTATATCCTCCTACTTCCATGCCGCATGACAGACACACAGAGGCAGTGGGAAGAGTCTGGTCAAGGATTCCTTGCCCAACCCATTGGGAATAACAGATAAGACACTCTGCATTTTCCGGAGGGGCTGCACAGCGGGAGGAGTTCCGGGGCTTCAGTTACCCACAGAGAGATGCTGCCCATGTCACTAGGACGCCCAGCAGCGTTATGCCCCCCGACTGATCAATTGGGTTAGCCGGGGGGGGGGGGGGCTGGCTACTTGCCATTTCAACCACAGTGCGGCTGGGGGGTAGCCACCTTTAGTCTACTTCGGTGGATCTCCCAGCCTGCCCACCCTCTTTCTTGCGTTGCTTGACTATGGCCTTGCTATGACTAATGTTGGTCGCCTGGTTGTGGCCAGGTTGGAATTTTTCCACTTGGCAATTTGGCACCAGCCATTTGGTTTTCACCTACCTAGTAGCAATCGTCACAATAGGCACTGAGTAAGCCTTGTTATGGGAGGGGAGGTTGTTGCCCCTGCCTGCCCCTCCAAGATCCATTAAAGGGATCCAGTGGTGTGGTTCCTGTCCAAAGCCTGGGCATGGGCTGGGGCCATGCCACAACCCCATCGGTGACCCTGGGGGAGCTCTTAATTGATGTACATCATAGGGTACCCTCTATCGGTGGTTGACCCTTCAAGACTTCCTACAAATGGGCAGGAGTCAGGATATAGTCATGCTTCACCCAACTGCCTAAGCGAAACTGCTCACATCTGTAACCAATAAAGTTGTGGCCTAATTTATCCCATTAACCCAACATATTTGTGTTTGTGTGTTTATTTCTGTGGGAACTGCGGGGCCCAGGGCCTCGCCATGCAAGTGTTTTTTTATTTTCAAGTGAGAGAGCAAACTGGAATTTCAAGCCCCAGGTGTTTAAATGTTTGCTTGTTTGCTGATTGATTGATTGCATTTGTATCCCTCTTTTCCTCCAAAGTGCTCAAACAGGCTCCATATTTTATCCTCACAACCACTCTGTGAGAGAAGTTAGGCTGAGAGGCAGCAATTGGCCCAAGGTTCCCTCAGCAGGCTTTGTGGCTGAGATGGGATCTGAACCTGACCTCCCTGGTCCTAATCAGACATTAACTACTTACACCAGAACTGGTTATCCGCCACATAGTCACCAACTAACTTTTCTCCTGACGGGCAAGCCATGACTTGAAAGTAGCACACAGGCCAGGTTTAGTTCCCGACTTCCATATCTGACAGGCCTGCAGTTCAGAGGTGCTGTAACGCAGTATGCTTATGGAGCAAAACAGGTTACATATAGAAACTTCCTCTTTTCCAATTTTTCGCAATCGCCTTGCGGCTACTGTTGCGTATAAATATAATGTCTTGTCTTCTTCCTTTAGACTTCCTGGCACTATTCCCAATAGAAAACCTTCTGGTGTTTTCCTAAATGAATAGCTGAACATTTTTTTCATTTCGTTATATATTGTTTCCCAAAATTGTTTGAAAAGTGGTATTATACAGACAAAAACAGAGTGGCTTGCCAAATTATTGGAGTACTACAATATATCCGAACCAATGGGAGAAATTGGAAGGATCTCAAAAGAGAAGATAGACAGGGACTGGAAGGTGTTTAAAGGATACTTGCAAAACCATATTGAAAAATCAGAACTCCTATTAGAATAAACAAGTTCCGTTTTAAATACTGAAATACTAAATAAGATGGATAACAATGTGTAATAGAAAATGGAGCATGAAATTAGTTAAAGGTGTGTGAAAGAAAGTAATAGAAGTGGAAAGAAATTGCAATTGAGTAGATTGGAAGTCTAACACAAGGGTGGGGTGAGGGGTGGTGGATGGTGATGGGAAAAGGAATTATCTGTGGGATTGAGTGTAGGTATGTTTGAACACTTTTAAGGATTGTATGAAATGTATGTTTGTATATTCGCAACATATGTGTATTAATGATGAATTATTTTAACAATAAAAACTTTTTTTAAAAAAGAGACTTCTTGCACCACTGACTCAGCGCTCTTTCAAGTTTGAGTCCTCGGACATTGTTGGGCTACGTTTCCAATCATCCCTAGCCAGCTTAGCCAATGGCCAGCGATGGTGCCCTACATCTGCAGATCCAAGACTGAAGAACACTGGGCTGGATGATTTAGCCAGCTGTGCACATTTCTCTTGTCCCATGAACGACGCAGTCATGAAGATGGAGATCATCAGCCCATTCATGCACTATAGTACAGTCAATTTAATTAACAACTGGGGATTCACAAACATATATGCAGCACATGGAGGCTTGGACATTACAAAGGGCATTGCATACAGACCCAAAGAGATGCCATGTTAATGTGTAGACTCTCTCACAACATCTGAATTATTATTATTTTTCTTGCCAATCCGAATTCCTTTACCCAAACTAATTTGGTAGGAAGCTTACAGAGACTACATAAAATTGTTCGCTGGTCCGTGTCAAGATTCTAAGACCTCCAGTTTGTTACCCTTGCCTCAGAATAATGTACCATCTGGATTCCCTTCTACTGAAAGGGTCTAGCTTTTATTAGAAAACTGTAAGTATGTCTTCTCAAGATCATAAATCTTATGTGGTTGGCCTGATATCCGTATGGAAAAGCGGGGCATTCAAAGTTTAAACATCTCTCATGAAAGTGGTTTTTGTGTGCTCCTGGAACATAAGATAATTCTGGATTTTGATCTGTGCATTGAACACTTACAGAGATGAGATAACTAACCTGATATATAACTTTCCTGTCCTGCAGCAGGGCCACTATACTGCAAGACAACGAAACATTTGCTCAGCAGAACATCCAAAGAAGACTTCCTGTCTTAAGTTGTCCTTTCAAAGTAGCCCTCAGGATTCCAGCACCATTTATTCTCATCTTTATCGAAAGACCAGCCATTGTAGAAGGCAAAGGCAAAGGACCCCTGGACAGTTAAGTTCAGCCAAAGGCGACTATGGGGTTGCGGAGCTCATCTTGCTTTCAGGCCAAGGGAGCCAGCGTTTGCCCACAGACAGCTTTCTGGGTCATGTGGCCAGCATGACTAAACCACTTCTGGCGCAGTGGGACACCGTGATGGAAGCCAGAGTGCACGGAAACACAATTTAACTTCCTGCCACCGCAGTACCTATTTATCTACTTGCACTGGTGTGCTTTCGAACTGCTAGGTTGGCAGGAGCTGGGACAGAGCAATGGGAGCTCACACCACCATCTTGGGGATTCGAACCGCCGACCTTCTGATCGGCAAGCCCAAGAGGCTCAGTGGTTTAGACCACAGTGCCACCCACATCCCAAGTCATTGTAGAACAACTGATGAGGAACATTCAAGGCTATCTACCGCCACAGGTATTTCTTTCTTTCTTCCAAAATAAATGTTTTGAAATTGTGCCATTTAAGACTGTGCGACTATTGCCTAACCTTAATATATGTTTCCACCGGTGTCACAGGTCGGATTTGTAAGTGTTCTGGAAGTGGGATCTTAGGTTTGGCAGGTGGCTTCTTTTCATCTTTTAACAACTAAAAATAGAAGAAAAATGCAATGAAATTAATGGGTACTTCACACTGAGCCATGCATTGGGATAACACTGTAACAACTCATATCTATCTAGATATTTATGCTGTTTCCATCATAGCAGTAGCTAATGACCTTGTACTTGACTTCAGATATAAGCCCATTTATTATATAGCTTTGGATGCTTTTGAAATCCATTGTTCCATATGGAGAACTAATTCTCATTTTAAGGCTAGCAATTGAATCTGAAGGACGGATAAGTGCTCTCAACTTTTGGCAATCCCTTCCGAGAACAAATAATCAACAGCACTCCAGTCATTTGTTATGGACTGGAATTTTATTGTGGATTTTTTGCGAGAAAGAGAAAAGGAACTTGAAATATCTGGATTTGAAGACTGAAAAAAATGCTGGTTTGTAGAAGGGAGAATGGTTGGATGTTAAGGAATGAATATCATATGTAGCTGCAGGACAGAGAGCTGGAAATCCTTTTATTTTTTCCTTCTCTATTTTATTGTTTATTTTTTTTCTTTCTTTTCCTTTTCTCTCACTTTCTCTTTCTTTAGGTTTCTCCTTTCCTTGTCTTTTCTTCCTTCCGGCTTTGTTCTCTTTTAGACTAAGTAGTTGATTGATCTCAGTACATTTTGTAGTGGGTATGCATTTTTATATATCTTTGAATACACACACACACACACACTCTTAAACTGTCCTCCCAACAACAAATAATTGATGGTTAGGGTTTCATTCTAGGGCCATAAGGAGAGATGTACACTGGTACCTCGGGTTAAGTATTTAATTCGTTCCGGAGGTCTGTACTTAGCCTGAAGTACCACTTTAGCTAATGGGGCCTCCTGCTGCTGCCCCGCTGCCGGAGTACAATTTCTGTTCTCATCCTGAAGCAAAGTTCTTAACTTTGCTTAAATAGAAGCACTATTTCTGGGTTAGCGGAGTCTGTAACCTGAAGCGTATGTAACCTGAAGCGTATGTAACCCGAGGTACCACTGTAGATGTTTTTGTGAAACAAGACCATAGCCTCATGTTTTGGCAAGAAGGTGATTCTTGTCCAATGCAGGTCATGAAGTGAGATTAAGAACTGAAACAAAACTGTCCTTCATGGATAAATGTGACACACACACAAACACAAAATTTTTACCTCTTCCACTGGTGTTAACATAAACCCCCACCGTTGGGGCCATCTCCTTGCAGCTATGTTTTCAGTTTCAACATGATCCTTCCTGATGTAGATACAAAAGAAATGGTTTAAAAGGCTTTACGGAACAGTCTTAAGCTCATCCACACTTCTGTTTTCTTCCGCTTGCCCTGTGATTTCTAGGCATGGGTTTGAGGGGTTTTTCATTTGTCCCACTGCTTTACCCAAGAAAATCCGTGGTTTTTACCACTGAATTGGAACAAACACTAATCCACAGATCAGTAAACAGTGGAGCTTCCTGGGGAAAGTGGTGGGACAAAAGAAAAACCTCTCGGACCCATGCCTAAAAACCATGGGACAAATCGAAGTGTGTGTAAGCCCTTAACATAAAAAAATCCTCTGTCTTCCTGCATAAGGAAAGCCACTGGCACAAATATTTTGAATGGGCCTTAAAAGCGCCCTAAACGGCCTCAGCCCTGTATACCCGAAGAAGTGTCTCCATCTCCATCGTTCAGCCTGGACACTGAGGTCCATCTCCGAGGCCTTCTGGTGGTTCCCTCCCTGCGAGGTTACAGGGAACCAGGCAGAGGGCCTTCTCGGTAGTGGCACCCACCCTGTGGAATGCCCTCCCATCAGGTGTCAAGAAGATAAGTAACTATACAGCCTTTAGAAGACATCTGAAGGCAGCCGTGTAGAGGGAAGTGTATAATATTTAGTGTTTTATTGTGCTTTTTTTATATGCTGGAAGCCACTCAGAGTGGCTTGGGCAACCCTGTCAGATGGGCAGTACATCATCATCATCATCATCATTATTATTATAATAATCACAGTCTCTGAAAAGCAGTGGTAGCATCACAAAAATCTCCCAGGGGGAGGGGTGGCACAGAAGAGGGAAGAATATTTGTAGGTGGATGAGAAAGAAAAATAACAGCCTGTGCTTATGACAGGAGTGCAGAAATTGAGGTAGTAGGGGGGAAACTCCTTATTTGTGGTGGGGCTACTACTTGCCCTTCTGCCCTCCTTCAGACCTTCTAGATCTGTTTGTTTAAAAATAGCCAATTCCCACCACATTCTAGCATGCCCAAAAGACTGAATCGAAGAGGGAAGCTATATTCACATTCACCCTGTGCTATACCAGCTGCACTGGCTTCCGGTGGAGTACAGGATCAGGTTTAAGGTGCTGGTTTTAACCTTTAAAGCCCTATATGGCCTAGGACCCTCGTACCTACAGGACCGCCTCTCCTGGCATGTCCCACGGAGGACCTTAAGGTCTTCAAACAAAAACACCTTGGAGGTCCTGGGCTACAGGGAGGTTAGGCTGGCCTCAACCAGAGCCAGGGCTTTTTTGGCTGTGGCCCCGATCTGGTGGAACGCTCTATCACAAGAGACTAGGGCCCTGCGGGACTTGACATCTTTCCGCAAGGCCTGCAAGACAGAGCTGTTCTACCAGGCCTTTGGCCAAGGCACAGTCTGACCCCCTCCTTTGGTAATCCTCACAGAACTCTAGCCCAATGGTTGCCATTAATTTGATTTTGAATTGATTTTAGAATGAATTGATTTTAGAATGCTGTATTACTTTTATTGTTGTTAGCCACTCTGAGCCTGGCTTCGGCTGGGGAGGGCGGGATATAAATAAAATTTTATTATTATTATTACTATTATTACTATTATTATTATTATTTGGTTATTTATTTTATTTATTGAGAAAGATTTATAGACCGCTGAATCAGAAAACTCTCAAACCAGTGTACATAATAAAACTATCAATAGAACACAAATAAAATCAGCAAGAAGTTCAGAAGCACAGAGTTGTGTTCAGCTAAATTGTCACACTGCACGCACCTTTCCCCATTCCCCAAATCTGCTCCAAAGAGTTGAGGGAACCCCTAAAATAGATGGACTGTTTGAGGGGATGAGAGGGGGGAGATTGTTCAATTGCGCAAGGAGAAATCCTTGTGCCATCTGAATAATTTGCATAACGCGATGCTGAATACGGCTCATATTTTGAAGGTAAAGGTAAAGGTAAAGGTAAAGGGACCCCTAACCATTAGGTCCAGTCATGACCGACTCTGGGGTTGCAGCGCTCATCTCGCTTTATTGGCAGAGGGAGCCGGGGTACAGCTTCCGGGTCATGTGGCCAGCATGACTAAGCCACTTCTGGCAAACCAGAGCAGCGCACAGAAACGCCGTTTACCTTCCCGCCGGAGCGGTACCTATTTATCTACTTGCAGTTTGAAGTGCTTTCGAATTGCTAGGTTGGCAGGAGCAGGGACCGAGCAATAGGAGCTCACCCCGTCGCGGGGATTCGAACCACCAACCTTCTGATCAGCAAGTCTTAGGCTCTGTGGTTTAACCCACAGCGCCAGTGGAGAGTAAAACCTGCCCCACACTTCTAACCTTAGGTGGACAAAGGAACACAGTGTGTTTCTCTGCACAGAGCCAGGTTGCCAGCTGGGACCTTGAAATGCATAAGCTTTTTTCTCTGTGCACACTCATCTCCACCCAACAGAATGATGCATTTTGCTAGTTGAAGGAATAATGAACTAGTTGGCTTATTTTACTGAGTAAGTCCTTCTCAAGGACTTTATTTTTAAAAAATAAATAAATAGAAGAAACAACTAAACCCTGCAGCAACTCACAACTTTATTTACTCTACAGTAATTATATCAAGCCATTGTTTTGGAATAAGTGATCTGCAGATTGTAACCTTGTCCTCTTAAGTTGTTAACAGCGTGACCCACGAGGCAGTTAAGATGAAGTACTTGGAGTGAGACTGTTGCCTTTAATGTACTTTGATTTCACTGCGCGGTGGACTGTACCGTAGAAGGAGCTTAGACTGCAGTTTTAAGAGCCTTGTTATGAAGCAATTCTGATCATCTGTGGAATGCAACACCTTGCTCTGCTATTCCTTTGTTCAGTTTAGGATTACATTTTAGTTTTCGCCTTTCACACCCGAGAGAACATAAACGATGTTGAACAAATAGAAGGGGCTGACCGCTTAATGGCTACCACTCCGCTTGTAAGCCAGTCTATAAACACATTGATTCTATCCCTTACTCTGTTTTGCCCGTCTGTTTGTGGTAAAGGACTGGCTTCCAGATGGTTAAAAAAAAGAAGTAGCCTGTTTTTTATCCTTAGTTAAAATCCTTACTTAAAACAGCTCTGATCCAGCACCCATGTATTGGATTGTGGCGGTGCTATAGCCAATGTCACACAACTTTTGCATGAGCTGGACAGGATGGGCACTTTGTTTATGTTTTTGCTCTGTCAACAGGGCCATCGAGAAATGTTTTTAAAAATGTTCCTGAAGTAGGTAGGATGGCAGTAGTAGCTTTGTTTAAGAAACAAAACGAAAGCACAATGGACTAAATACTGTAGAACAGGGGAAATAGGACATTAAAAGTTCACAAAAATGGCGTCGGGAGTGGTCATGTCACCATGACTTAAAATACAACAGGCAACAACCACCAGGTGCCCATTAACACTTGTGCAACCACATTCCACGCAGAAATCACAACTGCAATAAGAGACACAAGCTGGAGGCTAGGGAGGAAGAAATATTCCCTGAGGTATGAACTATTATAGGGCAGCGGCGACCCTATTGTTGAGGGCATATTGGCCAAATCACATCCCACCATGGCTCTAGTGATTGATTTAAAATTTGGCACTGCGGGGCAGAAAAGTTTGTACGATAGTTTCAGTTGCCTAGACTCTGTCTGTCTATTCCAGGGGGGACAGACAAACGTGGGGCTTCGGTCCACCACTTTGCAACTGACAACCACCCAACTCAAAGTTGCTCAGAGTGTGATAATGCCAAGGTTGCAGGTTCGATCCCCGAATGGGACAGCTGCCTATTTCTGCATTGCAGGGGGTTGGAGTAGGGACTCGGGTGGCGCTGTGGGTTAAACCACAGAGCCTAGGGCTTGCCGATCAGAAGGTCGGCGGCTCGAATCCCCACGATGGGGTGAGCTCCCATTGCTCGGTCCCTGCTCCTGCCAACCTAGCAGTTTGAAAGCACGTCAAAGTGCAAGTAGATAAATAGGTACCACTCTGGCGGGAAGGTAAACGGTGTTTCCGTGCGCTGCTCTGGTTCGCCAGAAGCGGCTTAGTCATGCTGGCCACATGACCCGGAAGCTGTACGCCGGCTCCCTCGGCCAGTAAAGCAAGATGAGTGCCGCAACCCCAGAGTCAGTCACGACTGGACCTAATGGTCAGGGGTCCCTTTACCTTTTTGGGGAGGTTAGACTAGAAGATTCTCAGGCTCCCTTCCAACTCTGTGATTCTATGACTCCCCTCTCTTTCTTTCTTTCTTTCTTTCTTTCTTTCTTTCTTTCTTTCTTTCTCTCTCTCTCTCTCTCTCTCTCTCTCTCTCTCTCTCATTACAGCAATGGACAGTGGGGGTGATGGAAGGGTCTTGCAAGGCAAACAGGTGCCTTTATTACTATTATTATTATTATTATTATTAGGAAAGCCTGTAACTGGGTCCTCGTGTGTGTGTGTGCGTGTGTGTGTGTGAGCTTTCAGCATTAGGAGCTAGACTTCAGAGAGGTCATGTTGCTGGCTATCCCAGGCAGGCTGTACCCCCGGCAGGAGGAATGGGTGTGGGGGGGGGGGGAGAGACGGTGGGTGGGGTAAGGCGAAGAAGCAAGGACTGTACCAGATCTGGTTTTCAGCCACGAAGTTGAGTTTGCTCTTCTGCGTCATCCCGGACTAGCTCCCCCGGTCTAGGGCCCCCTGGCGGCTGGGCAGAGGGCGGGCGCTGCTAGCAGCCGGGCTCCAGCCAGCGAGCCACCTCCGAGCCGGAGATAACCCCGCTTGCTGCTGCTGCTGCTGCATCGCGTTGCTAGGAGACGGCTGAGGAATGCCGCGGGAGGGGCGGAGGGAGGAGGCGCTGCATCCGCCTGCCAGGGCAGAGATGGATGGTTTGCGCGCTCGGCCACCAAACAGAGGTGGATACAGGATCGCGCGGAGTGCAAGAACGCTGAAACTCACAGCCAACATTATATTGCCCAGCGCTAAGGATTCCAGGCGGAGTACCCTTCACATTATGATAAGCTTTGCTCTCTCTATATATTTTCTGCAGGTGCCCACATACATGGGCATAGCCAGGATTTATGGCAGGGGAGGGCAAGACACCCATCTCTGTCTAGCAGATTCGGAATGAAATGTCTCAACTGCGGTTGTTTTAAATTATTTTCTTTTGACCCCACCCAGAAAAACCTGTCAAAATCTTTCTACAATTTCTGCTTCTAGTTAAGCTTTTTTTTTGGAAAAAAAAGTTTATTGTTTCTGTATTGTACAATGTACATAGCGTATCCCACTTAGAGAGTCTTAAAACATTGAGTGGTTTAGAAATGCTTTTTTTAAAAAAAACAACAACACAACAACCCCATATATAAATAAGTTTTCCTAATTCAGATTACTAGCCTCTTTAGATCAGGGATGGGCCAAACAAAGCAAGTTTCCTGTAGGGGTGGGGGCAGTTTTTGGCAGACACTGTTATTTTAAGGTACAGGATTGCACATACAGTGCATTTGTGCTGTTTGTGGACGTTTCCGCAATTGATTGCCTCCTTAAGCTAATTCGCAGTCGCAGTACAGAATGCAGGAAAAAAACTGCTTTAGTGCTGTGTGTGAAAACACCCCTGTGCTTTGACACTTTTAACATCTTTCAGGTTTCAAAATCTTCCAGTGAACATTGATATCTGAAAGTATATGGTGTACAATACAGTGGTACCTCGGGTTACATATGCTCCAGGTTACATATGCTTCAGGTTACAGACTCTGCTAACCCAGAAATAGTGCTTCAGATTAAGAACTTTGCTCCAGGATGAGAACAGAAATCGTACTCCGGCAGCGCGGCAGCAGCAGGAGGCCCCATTAGCTAAAGTGGTGCTTCAGATTAAGAACAGTTTCAGGTTAAGTACGGACCTCTGGAACGAATTAAGTACTTAACCCGAGGTACCACTGTACTGGTTGCTTGGTCACAGGAAATTGCAGGTTCAGATCCTTCCTTAGTGGCGAACCTCAGTAGACAGCCATATGTCCAAATAACGATTTCTCAAATCACCTGGAAGTTTTGCCACTTAAACTCCTAAGCGAAGAGCAATATTCAAATATAACACATAACAATAGCTTACAAGATGGTTTGTGGAGAAGGATGGGCTGTGTGTTAATTCACTTCTTCTAGATGATGTAGGAGAGAAAAGCTGAACACACTTCCCAGCTATATTTGAGAGTCTGAGAAAATATTTACAGCATGCAAAAAGTTCACTGTGTTCTAGTATATTAATATTTTTGGCCTTCTGTCAACTTTCCAGTACATTTTCCCCCCTTCTTCTTGCAGTGGCTTCATAAAACATTTCAACAACAAATGAAGCCAACTGTCTTTTTCACTTAAACGGTCCCTTCTTCAGCTGAGATGGCTCAGTCGGCAGAGCATGAGACTCTTAATCTCAGGGTTGTGGGCTTGAACCCCACACTGGGCAAAATATTCCTACACTACATGGGGTTGGACTAGATGACCCTTGTGATCCCTTCCAACTCTATGAGAGACATGCTCTCTTGCCTTGCCCTCCACAAGGCATCTGGTTGGTCACTGTTAAAACAGGATGTTGGACTAGATTCCTGATCCAGCAGGGTTCTCCTTATATTCTTAAATCCGCCTGCCCACATCTGTGGAGCCATAATAAGTGCAAGCTTTAAAATGTTTGATTTTTGCTCAGAGTTTGTTGTAAACACATATTGCCGTGTCTAAGGTGTTTTCTTTTTTCCATTTAAGAAAAACCATAGGTATTTCTATCCACACTTGAGCCATCATAAATCCTCTGCTTCTTATCTGTGTTTTACCTTCACTGTCAGAGGCGATATGCTTTCTGGGTAACAGAAAGAAGATTTCTGGAAGTGCTTGTGTGGTTTAAGGTTAAACACTGCAGTATACCTTCGACTATTACTTCCAATACGCAGTAGAATTTATTTATAGCAAAATAATATGACTGTTTCCCACAGCTAAATAAATGATAGAATTGTTATTTCACAGTTTCACAATACTTCTGACCACACAGAAATCCAAGAGAATATCCCAAAACCACCAGATTATGAATGGAGTTTTTTATACATTCATTTGAGGTCACAATAATATTTACCAAAGGTTATCCACTGTCCTGTTTAATTAACTCCTGCTGCTCACACACTCTTTATGTCTCCTTAATACACCCTGCCACATCGTATGGGAGGGAAATGATCGTTTAATGAAGGCAACCAAAATCAGAGTTACAGTGGCAGCTCCTTAAGTGTTTTTAATTCCCTTTGATAGGGAATAAATCTTTGCACTGAGTTGGGAAAACAGGCATTATAAATATGTAACTCCATCTGCATGCTATAATTTATATAGTAGGTATGTAAAACTCAAATACCTTAACCAGGAAACGTTCTTGGGTCACACACAGCATCCCCTGATCCCATGTCAGTTCTACTTGGATTTGGAATTCATTTGTTTGCAGCTCTTCCAGCATCTTTTCCTGCCTTGTCCAAATACCCCCTTGCTCCGTCCTTTCCCTTTCAATGGTGACATTATTTATGTTTGGTCCCAAACATATGTATTCATATGCTTTTGTTTTTGCAAATCTAGTGCTTTGGTTATTTCCTCTGAGCTCCTTTGGGAGAAAGGGTGGGGTGTAAATTTAATAAATAAAATAATGACTCAGTATACATTTCTCCATAAACGTGCCTTGGGTATATTAACGATGCATTCATCATCTGATCCCATGGAAAAGAGACTCTCAGTACATTCCATCAATATATCACCGTATCTACGCTGCAGAGCATGCCAGTTTTCTGTTCACAATTGCTGTTGTGTGTACAGGTGCCACTTAAAAATTATCCTGTACCAGACGATGTACTGACTGCTGTGTTTACCCTTTTGCTATGAATTTATCCAGAAGACAAGCTCATATGATCAAGTTATGTCCTACAATCTCTTTTTCAATCCCCATGATCGTAATCTACGTCTGGAAGAACGGAGATAAACTTTGGTAAACCTCTAATTCTAATATGGTGGCAAAGGAGGGAAGCTGAACCTTCAACAGTTGGGTAGGAGAAGACATTTTGGACAAAGAGGTCATCAACACCAAGCCCATTTCACAAGAGCAACTCCTTGGATGAAAACTCCATGAAACAATCCTTCCCCAGTTGTAATCTGCACCACTAGATTGAGTAGCAGCCCGACAGTCTATCTTCTAGAGCAGTGGTGGCCAAACTTGGCCCTCCAGCTGTTTTGGGACTACAATTCCCATCATCCCTGACCACTGGTCCTGTTAGCTAGGGATGATGGGAGCTGTAGTCGCCAAACAGCTGGAGGGCCAAGTTTGGCCATGCCTGTTCTAGAGTGATGATCTCAAAGGAACAGAAGGAGTCCATCAACATGGCTAGTAACAGTTTGCTACAGCTGCAAATAATGTCATCTGCTCTATTGCAGGTTTTTACACTGGGATATTCATGACCATCATAGTTTCACAATAATACTAGGCATCCTCAGAGCTCTTTTAGAGTGTTCTGAACACATGCCATAGATTAACTGAGGAACACAACTTGTACGATAGGTCAGTAGTAACACGATCCCACATTGTAGAGGAGAAAGTGGCTTGTGTAATGAGTTCATGACAGAGAACTGATGTTGTGGTTCAAAGCATAGCCTCTTTGCCACTACACAACATTACTTTGTCAACAGGACCCAATGGAACAAAAATTGCCATAACTCTTGAGTGTCAGAAATTTGGTGAATCCCAACTAGTCGATGGAAATTTTGGGAATGTCCCAAACCTCAAGACATACTGCACCTGTGCAAGACTGCCAGCGTTCTCCAGAGAATGTCTAACCAGTGAGGACACACATCAGCAAACCCTGTCATTCACAACATTCCTCTGTGATGGTTGGGATTCACATAGTGCTGTTGGGATTAGGCCATAAGAGTTTACATTGCCACTTTGCTAAGGGGCCGGTGGTGTTTTGATTATAATTTGTATCATTGTTGCAACGGTGACTTTGTTGAAAGAGGCTACCGATGCAAGAAATTCAGAGAAAGGATTCTCTCACCAAATTTTGAAAAGAAACATGCACAGCCCCAGCATCTTCCGGTTAGATGCCTTTGCTTCACATTTGGGAGAGTTCCTGCCTTCCACCATATGCTTCAGCACCTCAACAAACAGCATGAATTAAATATGCTTTTGGAAAACTTAACTTCCGATTTCATGGCTCCAAAGAGTTGGAGTCAAACTCTTAATGCCATTCTAAAGTAGTTTTTCGTGTCTCATACAGCATGCATTTCAAATCAGCAGAGAGATGCTTTCCCCCTCTTCTTTTGATGAAAAGCAGGAGGTCTAAGACATTTTAATGGCTTTCATACTTTACTTTCCAAATATATTATTGCAGCACAATAGTTTCTTTGCATGAGAATTGCTTAAATGATTCAAAATGGATTGGAAAAAAAATATTTCTAGTTTTAATTTTATGCGTGGAACATTAATGAGCAGTGCCCCTCAGAGGCTTGCTGTCAGTTTAACATATTCACAATAATCTCAACACAGATGTTATTCCATCTAAATCCTTTTAGAGGAAAGGGAACGGTAATCTTTTTTCCTTGGGAGATGTTAGAAAATATATTGTTGAAATTTCAGTTTGACTCCAGTATGCTATCTAAATATTTCCTGTAAAAATGAAGCCAAGTGTTTTTGTACAAATCTGAACCCTTGTAAGCTTAACAACAAACTATATTTTAATAGTTTCATGCTAGGCTATTCACCACATCTATAGTTGCAAGCAGTGAAGGGCATCATTGGGCTTTTAGGGGTCTCCCCATTAAAACTTCAAATATCAAGTTCTAAATACCACAAAACAACTGTACCATGATGAAACTGTTGCCATTATCCATAGAGAGATAGCCATACTTGAATAGGGAAGTCAGAAAATTCCAGCGGAAACTGAAATGAGATAGGAAATTGCCAATGCTCCCTTACTCATCCCATGTCCAGAATGGAAATCCATCCAGCAATGACCGCTCCCCACATTAAATGGGGGGGTGCCCTTTGCGTGGTCGTGCGCAGCCCCCTGGACCCTATGCAGCACCATTAGCACAGGCTTGGCTTCACCTTCCCCAGGTAGGATACCTGGAGGTCTCCGCCTACCTCAGCCAGTTGCCCAATCCCACCTGGGAAGGTGTTGCCAAGGTAGGGGGAGGGACCACCTGCCCACACAATAGGGGGAGGATCTTACCTGGGAATCGTCCGTTGGCTCCAGAGCTTCTCCCACCCTACCCACCCTCAGTTAAGACTTCTTTTGCAGGTTAACCTTTTCTCCACTGGTATGTGGGTGCTGCTACGTCAAGGTTGCTTTTGAAGGGCTGGAAAGGAATTCTCCTGCATTGGCAGGTTTGCGTTTCCCGTGGCAAAATTTCACAACTTTGGCAGTATCAGGCCTTGGGCGGAATCCTTTAGTCTACCTACCCTAAATGGGGGTGGGCGTGTAGTGGTGACCCACGCCCCCTTCCTCTTTGCGACGGTGATACCAGGGTTCCCCGTTAAAGGGGTTGTTTTGAGGGGAGGCTTTGGCCGTATGCCTAGAGGTTGTCATTGCTCTCCCCTGTGACGGTGGTGTAATGGGGGCGGGCTCTCTCTGCTTGAACATATGTTCTCCAGAGCCAGCCCATCCCCCCCCGCAACACTGGATAACCCTGATGTTCCCCAGATCCCCAGCGGGGGACTGGGAGGGATAAACGCCCAATGCCTGAGCCAAAGTCTACCCACATCTGAAACATAATATAGTTGTGGCCAATTTTAATCCTATAGCACGTTGTCTTGAGTCGTTATTCCACACGGGGGCCGCCCAGGGTTTGGGGGACTCCGCCTGTCCACGCAAAAACAATTGGCTGCTGTTTTTAGTCTGCCAAAGATATGTAATTGAAGGCTCCCCCTGCCCCCAATTTTGCATCACAATGAATGACCTTTACACCCCCTTTTTCTTTTTATAGGTCTTTTCTTCTTTCTGACTTTGTTCTTTTTAAGACTAAGCAGCCATCTTATCTTATTATCTTATAAAAATATACTTTGTAATGGGTATGTATATTAGTATACCTATGAATAAGTATAAACAAGTTAATTAAAAATAGATTACAGTCAATTCTGACAGGAAGATGAATGCTGTAGCTTTTTGTCAGAAGCCAAACTGCAGCAGAAGGGAAACAGGTCTGCATGGGATGAACAGAAAATTGAGTGGAAAGTTGGAGCGGAAATCAATGCCTTCTTTCATCCCAGTACGTGGGCGAGAAGTATATCACAACCAAAAAGAGATGTCCCTAATGCAGATTTAAAATTCTAGTTGATCTTATGAAGGCTGGAAAGATTTCAGATTGGCTTCTTTAGGAAGCCTTTAGCTGGTGATGGATTGATGGAAGCTTCAGTTTGCTCACAGTAGGGAGTTGCTTCTACCAAGTCCTGAACATCTCATCAAGAATACCTGGTGCTGAAGAAAGGCCCCCTTGACCCTTTCTCACATGGAGGCAGAGACTATGGTGGAGAACTTTGCCCCACTGGTTGGCCAATAATGAGGTGCGTGGGGTGGAGCAGGGTGGCAATTCCTTGTCCCCCATACCTACCACCTGAGACAATGATCTCAATATGTCTAATTCCTGGGCTGGCCCTGAGGTTGCTTCTACTGCTCCCTCACAAATGCTGCTTGAGGTGGTCTCCTTACCCTGCCCAATAGGAGAGCCGGTCCTGCCTCCAGCTCAGCCTCTCAGCCACTATGCCACAGCAGCTTCTAAGATGCTTCCAGATGACTTGTTTGTTGAGCATTCTTCCTGATTTGTTTGAGGGGAGTCTAGACGATGTTGTGTCAAAGCTAGTGAATTTCCCCATCACTTTCCTTCTTGCAAAAGCTCAGATGGGAGAAGCAGGATTATTCTGTAAGGCCTCCCAGTCCACTATAATGGTGAGCCTTGGATTTGCCAGAGTGTGAGTCCCACCTGAAGATAGTGACTGCCTGAAAGCACCCCTTTCTTTAGCTGAACCAGTTTGCCATTTTTTTGGGGGGGGGGGCTTGATTATGCAGTGGGAATTCAGCTACTACCCTTGTAAAAAAAAAAAAAAAGGAGTTACAAACCAAAGTTTATTGTCCGATTTAACAGAGTTAATATAGAAGCAACAGAATGCATTTAAAAAAAAAAAAAATCAGAGGAATCTATTTAAAGAGAGAAAGGGGGAAAGGTTATTTCTATCTTTCTTTTATGCTTGTTTAGAAATACATACCTTATTTTAAAATCAGATATACTAAAGAAATGCACAAAGGTGGCTGGCCAGATGTAGGCAGTAGCTCCATGCAAAATACTTTTCCTTTAACATTTAGGTGTTTCCGAGTTCTGCTCAAATTTGTATAATCCAGCCACTAAATTTTTCAAACCTCTGATGAATGTTTTATTATTTGAACTTGTAAATGTAATATTTTGACATGTGGTTAAATATTTAGAGAAATTTGTTCTAGATACTCAAGTATAAAATATTCCTTTGCATTTCATAAGGGGGAGAAGTGCGTAATAACCCACAAGTTCCATGCAAGGTGCTTTTGAGAGTGTTCTGTTGACCCGCAGGATCGACAGACACGTCTGAAGCGTAAGGCTGTCAAATCGACTTCTGAGCTTGCGAGGTGCTGTTGTTTGCGTCCTCCGATCTTGCTGTTTATATGAACTTTAAAGCATGCCATTAGAAAGATTTGCAGATCCCAAAGAAAGTTGGAAATGAATTATGAAGCATAGCCAGTTGTCCGTGAAGTTGATTTTTTATTCATGGCAGCGAACATACACTCAGCAACACTTTCAGTGGGTCTTGCCCTATGGAGCAGTTGCCAGGACTGACGGTCCCTCCCTTCTACTTCCAAGGCTCATCCTCTCCCAGATGTTTCCCAAGCAGTCTCAAACTGTGTTAGGGCATCTTTAATTTTTGTTCTATGCACCACTCTGCACGTTCTTGGAGATAAGTGGGGAGGGGAGCTTGTTGCAATAGGAGAGCCAGGCCCCCTATATTCTTCTGCAGCCTCTTTCTCCCCACCCTCCTCTGCTTTAGCCTCTGAGTTGGAACTGCTCCCTGTCACAAGCTCTCCCTGCTCACTAAATCCTGTTGCCCCTTCAGCATTCAACAACTTCTCCCATTCTTCTCCCTCTGACCTCTCCTTGGTGTCCCACCACCAGTTCCCTGGCTCTGAGCCTTCTTCCTCTGGGGTTCCCCTTGGGGGTTCCCCGGCTGGTGCCTCCAATCCATCCAGTCCCTGACACCTGGCAAACTTAGTCTTGGAGCTTGGCAGCATTGTCCCCACTCAGCTTTGTGTGGCTCGCATTGTCTGGGTAGCTGGTAAACACTCAAAGAGGGCATTTTGTGCCAATGCAAAGACTGGATTGCGGCTTAAAGTCTTTCTTTTTAGTGCAAAGGGACTGGGCTCCTTTATTCTGCCACAATGTCAAGGAAAGTGCATCAGTAATCATAGTACGTAACAAAATCGGAAGTGCACAACTGCAAGCCAATTAGAACAAAGTTCTCATTTTCCAAATATGATGTTTCCCTTTTCAGAAGCCCTGTTGAAAAATCATCAGCAGAAATTATTATACAACATCTAACAGGAATACTGATTAGGAGGAACGAGCTATGTACGAAAACAAAGTGAGCGGCTAGAAGTTCAATAAATTTCTGTACAAAAAACACGGGGGGGGGGGGATTGGAAATAATATCCTGATGCTTTAAGCCTTGATGGCAAGAGATGTATTGGCTTAATATCTCTTCCAGCACATGTTACAAGAAGGTGTGGTTCTTCATTTAAAAACAAAATGGAAGACTGTTTTCTTCCCAACAATTGTCTAATCTGTATGACGTTTAAGCAGGTTGTGATTGAACAATGAAAGGATTAAAACAAATGTGATTTTTAAAATTATTGTTATTGTTATTATATTTGTATACCGCCGTTCATCCAAAAATCTCAGGGTGGTTTACAGCATAAAACACAAGATAAAAAATATATAATAAAAACAAAATCTAAACAATACCTCCTTCCCACAAACATATTTAAAATGGGTTTAAGATGTTAGTAAGCCAAAGGCCTGGCTGAAGAGGAATGTTTTCGCCTGGTGCCTAAAAGTATATAAGGTGGCAGCTGAACCTCCTTGGAGAGAGCATTCCACAAATGGGGAGCCACTGCAGAAAAGGCCCCTTCTCGTGTTGCCACCCTCCAGACCTCTCATGCGGGAGGCACACAAAGAAAGGCTGAAAATCAAACACCATCTATTCTCCATCCAGACACACAAGAGTCATTAACTGAGTTCAAGGACAAATTCCAGCTGGGCAAAAACACGCAAGGAGGATATGAAGCAAGACCGATGAGGGATATCGCCTGGAGAAATAGGTTGTGGCTAAGGAGAGACCCCAAAGGGCAGAATGATGTCCCCCATCATGGCTTTAAGGTTCCAGTTAGGGTGTCCCATGCGTAAGGGACAGCAAATCACACATTTTGAAGGACTTTCACCAATGTACAGAGTGATCCATATAGTACAAGCTATATGGTTTCCCCACGTATGATGTACAAGGGAAAACTAGCAGGCCATGCATCAAATAAAAGTGCATTGCAGTGCCTCTTTGCTCACCATCAGCGATAAAGCGTCAAGACATTACTTTCGTTTTGTCAGTTCTATGCTCCAGCAGCAGAATATATTCCACATTGCACACAGAGCGTAAGTATTATTAATGGTTTCATATTGTTGGTTGGAGGTGGAGCCCAACCACCTAGCAATAAGGAAGGGGAAAGATTTCGTGACGGAACCAGACTGGCTGTTCCATGCGGCACTGAGGACATGCAAAATGTTACATAAATTCCAACGGGTTTCGATAGGCATTTCCCATCCTGGCAATTTCTGAAAATAAAAGAGAACAGTGCAGAGGCATTGGGGTGGGTGTGTGGCAGTGGCAGAAGGGGCTGTCACCCCTGGTGCAAATTCTGAAGTGCAGCTGGGCTGCAGAAGTCCTGAAAGTTGGAGGAAGGTGACTTCCTTTTCTGGCCAGGCAGCATAGCTGTCAGCTTACAGATTTGAAAATAAGGGACCAGCAGCCAAAATAAGGGATTTTCAGAGCTCAGGTATGTTCAACTTCTGAGCCCCTCCGAGCCAAAGGCAGAAAGCCCAGCCAGCAGCCAAACAAAGCCTCAAGCGGTGGTTCCCACAGCACAGCAACCCAGCAAAGGGGATGCAGCAAGGAAAACCACCGTCACCTCTCCGCTGGGAAGCGCTGAGCAAAGGCGAGTCCCCAGGCAACGCGGCCGATTTGATCGGCACAAGGCATTCAAGCTCCACCCCCCAGTCATTCTTAGATTCCTTATTGGGTCAGCAACGCAGCCAAGCAACACCATTGGAGCCTCCCTCCTCCCTGGCCAGCAGGCAGGCAGGGAGAGGAGCTGCTTCCTTTGAAACCCGGGAAATTTAAGGGACATCATCAATAAGGGACAGCAGCGGGACACAGCGCTGGGATAAGGGACTTTCCCGCCAAATAAGGGACAGTTGACAGCTATTCCAGGCAGTGCATGGCACACACATCTAATGGGTGCCTGGTGGGCTGCGAGTGGGCAAGCTCCAGGCTTGAGGGGGTTCTGGGCAAAGTGGCTTTTGGCAGTTCCTACCCTCTGCCTGTGGGCCTTGGTGGGTTGACCCAATGGTGGTAATGATGGTGGTGTCTGCAACAGGAGGCAGTAAAAGAGCTGCCAACAGTACTGGCTGGCAATGGTTCTTCAAGGTTCTAGAACCCTCGTACCTACGAGACCGCCTCTCCCAGTATGCCCCACGGAGGACCTTAAGGTCCACAAATAGCAACACCCTAGAGGTCCCGGGCCCTAAGGAAGTTAGATTAGCCTCAACCAGAGCCAGGGCTTTTTCAACATTGGCTCCAGCCTGGTGGAACGCTCTGCCTCATGAGACCAGGGCCCTGCAGGATCTGATTTCTTTCCGCAGGGCCTGTAAGAAAGAGTTGTTCCACCTGGCCTTTGGCTTGGAGTCAATCTGATTCCCTCCCCCTCTTTCTTTTTTCCTTTCTCCTCCTGTGATGAGGCTGCATTTTAATGTTTCAGTGTTTTAATGTTGTATTTTAATCTTGTTTTTAAGTTGTATTCATTCAACTTGTTTTTATTATTGCTTGTTAGCCGCCCTGAGCCCGGCCTTGGCTGGGGAGGGCGGGGTATAAAGAAGAAGAAGAAGAAGAAGAAGAAGAAGAAGAAGAAGAAGAAGAAGAAGACGAAGAAGAAGAAGAAGAAAAGAGTCTTTTCTCAACCCTACCTGGAGATGCTGTGGAATCAAACTTTTGCATGCAAGGCACATGTTCTAAAACAGAGCTACGGCCTTATCCCTGATTTCATTGTGCACATGACAGGAAGCTGAATATCATCATCACGTGCAGCTGATGGAATTTAACTGCACTGACTGACAGAAGAAGCTCCAAGGGAAAAACCAGGATGTTAAAGATGTCATGTATTAGCATGCTATTAAGCAGCCAAAAGGGGGTGATTAATCTTCATTATCTTACAGAAATATCTTTGCAAATAAACAAAGACAGGAATTTTTTTTTAGCAACTCATTTATAATCCTCAATTTGTTTTGTGTGAGGCCCCATTGTTGCTCTCATTTCCTCTCCCTTGTGCAGAAGCCAGAGTGTTACATAGATAATTTGGGAGAATATCTGGACTCTGATCATGCACCAAGGAAACAAATGGGCATCCTGTCATTAGCACCAATTAGACCCAGATCAGAGTTTTAATGACTGCAGGATAATGTGCAACTATTTGGGGCACATGAGCCAAAAACTGCTTTCCATTCAAAGGATCAAACCTGATTGATTTCCTCCAAAATTATTATGTATGTGCGTGTTTGGGAAAAGCACCATACACTTTAGCGTACTTAATGAAAAACCTTGTTCAAATCAAGGAACCAAGTCACATCCGGCTTTTCCTAGGCAGCCAAGGACAGAAAAGCTTTAGGAATGTTGAATCCTAGACACACAACCAAATATGGGGCTAGCAGCAAGGAAGGAAACTCACTCTGTGACTGCCAAAGGGGGCAGACTGAGGAGCAAAGGTGACTTTAGCACAATCAGATTTAACTTTATATTTGGTCCCTTATATCTCCTGTGTTTGGGAGGTCAGGTACTTGCAATACTACCTTTTGACCATCTATAGTGGTGGCGCTGAAGGGAAGTTGATTCTTCCCCATCAAGTCTCATCACCTCTAGTCAGCCTGACTAGCAATCTCTCTCTCTCTCTCTCTCTCTCTCTCTCTCTCTCTCTCTCTCTGCTCAAGGGAGGTAGTGAAAGGGTCGTAGACAAAAAGCATTTTTAAAATAATAATAATAATGTGGGGATGTTTGGGGAGGCAGGAGGCAGGAGAGGATATATTATTTTATGATATCCTTCCTAACTTGCATCAGCAAGTTCTATAACTTAGCAGAGTTGTTAAACAATCCCCCTTTTAAATTACACAGCGGTTAGCTAGTTGCAGGCTCGTCTGAGCCTCACTATTTAGGATTCCTAGTAAGATCCCTTTTTATATCCCTCCTAAAAGAATAGACACAACCATCTGATTAAAGTTAACATAAAACTAGTTTACTTACAATCATCCAGTTCACAATAAGATCCCTGATGGCAGATTTAATTTACAGAACAACATATAACCATGAGAACTATCCCATAAGGGAAATAGTCTCAAGTGACTGTAACTCAGCAGTCACAAAAAAACACACCTTATTTGTTATGTACTGAAGTTCTCACCCTGGGCCAGCAGGGGGATACTGTAGATAGTTATGCAAATGAAGGATCGAAAGTGACATTCAGTGATTGGATAGTTTTAGAAAGTTGCTACAGTTACGTTGTTCTGGAGCTCTATATACTGAGCTCTTCAGCCCAGTTCTGTTCTGCCTCTGAATAAACAAGAGCTGTTTGAAGAATCGCTGTGTTGTCTGATATGCTCGCCCACAACTTAACACTATTATTCATGTAAAGTATGGATACCATGCAGTATTTCAGGCCGCAGTAATTAAAATTGGAAACATCGTGTGTTTTTTTGGCCAGGGATGGGGAACCTCAGATAAGGCCCCCTTGGGACTCCCTCCAGACCTTGCCTCTTCGCTGGGGCACATACCTCATTGACCCTGCCTGCTCTGTGCCTTGCTGAGTGTTTTTGCTTACCTGGAATGTAGCATATTGTAGAAAAATGAGTCGTATCTATTGTTCCACACATTTGTGCCTCTGACTCTGCTCACTACCTTCATGTGGCCTCCGGAAGGTTCGCCATGAAAGAATGCGACCCTTGGGCTAAAGAGCTTCTCTACTTTTGGTTTTTGGCCGCTGAATATATAAATCACATTTATTTACATTTAAGTAAGTAATTAGCGGAGCCGGGAGATCGGAAGCGATAAGCCTAGCTGGCAAGCATCTTGGATGTGTGTGAGCAAGAGACACTCAGAATTCATCAAAGCGAGAGTCTAACACAGGGAAGACAGAAATTATTAAAGTTTTCAAATCCTCATTTCTTTGGCCTTTTCTTCACCCCTGTCTCCTCTCACTCCCCCCCTCCCTTTAAAAGACATTATGTGTTAGGAGAGCAAAGCAGCCTGGGGAGGTGATATTTTACCATCGTCTGCGCTATTAATGCAGCTAAAAAATCCTCAGACTGGAAAAAATCAGACAGCTGCATCTTCCAGGTTCACATGTGCCAACTCCATCTGTTAAATCATTAAAACACAGGCTTGGCAGATTCAGGAGAAAAACACATTTGTTTTCACTCTAAAGAGGAAGAGTAAACTTTACCCCCTCCCAAGCTTATAGGTCTCTCCATTCCTCCTCTTTCTATTCTCAATGATTTCGAAGTGAAAACTGCCAGGATAAAGGTAATGTTGAAGGCATCATGAAGAATAAGTGGAAAGCTGTCATTAAACGGGTTCAAACGTAAGTTCGGGTGTACAATGCATGAGTCAGACGAGTTAAAATCTACTTAATGCATTAGCATTAAGAACCAGAATACATCTCTTTGTCGAGACCGTACGTCGATCTCATAACAAAGCGATAATGCAAACATTCCATGAAACCATGAAAATGATCAGATGTCATTAAAAACAGCTTAACGCATGCACAGTTAAAAAGCTTTGTCACACAAAGCTTCCCCCCGACACACAAAGACACAAGTGGCAAACCTTTTCATCTCTGTTGCCTAGCAAAAATAAAGTAATATAAAAAAATATATATATTTATTTTGCTGGTTTGACTGTTGCTGAAATATAATTCGGCCTAGTTCAGATATAATGAGGATGCTTGACAAATGATGGTGTCTTTCAGCATGAACAAGGGAGATTTCCTCACTGTCCTTCTCTCCATCTCCTGCACACCGGGCTCACAGAGGAATCATAGAGTTGGAAGGGACCACAAAGGTCATCTAGCCCAACCAGTCTAGCCCAATGCAGGGATATTTTATGACCAACGTGGGGCTCGAACCTCATGCTCTACTTACTGAGCCACCTCAGAGGCTTTCTGGTTTCTTAAACCACAGTTTCCTGTTCCATCTGACTTGTGGAACTGCGCTAAAGGGCTCCCTGTGAACTGGGAGCAATCTCTTTGCCATTGCAAAGACTCAGGAGCAAGCAAGGCTCGAAATATAAGCTGGGGAATGTAGCTGTCATTTTATACTGCCCCAGTCTTAAGTTTTTGCTGAAGGTTTGTTTATTTATTTATGGGCTTACGTAGCTCACAGTGAACAATGCATCTAGGCCAGGGGGCCCTCCAGATATTGCTGGACTACATCTCCCATGAGTGCCAGGCAGCATGGCCAGTGGTCAAGAATGATGGGAATTGTAGTCAAGGCAGTGAATAGCGCACAACCATGTTGTTGTTGTTGTTGTTGTTGTTGTTGTTGTTGTTGTTGTTGCTGTCATCTGTCTGTCTCAAGAGACAATGCAGTACACCTCTGGGGGTGAAGTCAAATTGCAAGCCTGAGCGATGTGTATGGAGATCCTGGGCTACCCAGACAACACAACCCCCCTCTCAGACCCTCCAAGTGTCCCTATTTTCCAGGGACATCCCTGATTTTGAGAAGCCATCCCAGTTTCTGATTTGATCCTGGAATGTACCACTTTTCCTTAGGATGCCCCATATTTTAATTGGAGAAATGTTTGAGGGTATGGAGTTATCCAACCCCCGAGCTATCTGATGGCAATCCTGTATAGGGAAGGGGTTTTTTTTTAAATGATTAATGTTTTATTATGTTTTTATATATGTTGGAGGAGGGACACGGGTGGCGCTGTAGGTTAAACCACAGAGCCTAGCTAGGACTTGCTGATCAGAAGGTCGGCAGTTCGAATCCCCGCGACGGGGTGAGCTCCAGTTGCTCGGTCCTGCTCCTGCCAACCTAGCAGTTCAAAAGCACACCAAAGTGCAAGTAGATAAATAGGTAAACGGCGTTTCCATGCGCTGCTGTGGTTCGCCAGAAGCGGCTTAGTCATGCTGGCCACATGACCCGGAAGCTGTACGCTGGCTCCCTAGGCCAGTAAAGTGAGATGAGCACCGCAACCCCAGAGTTGGCCATGACTGGACCTAATGGTCAGGGGTCCCTTTACCTTTATATATGTTAGAAGCTGCCTAGAGTGGCTGGGGGCAACCCAGTAAGATGTGTGGGGTACAAATAACAGAATTATCATTATGGAATGGGACATCCCTATTTTCTTCGGAGAAATGTTGGAGGGTATGCCCTCTTGGCCTCACTGATGTGGTCCAGAGGAAAGCAGAGCAATATGTTTGACAACAGCTTGGCTGCAGGAGTTGCTGGGAGGAGACATACAAGGCACCATCCAACCGTCTTAGGGGCTCCATTCTGGATTTGTGTAGAGTTTAACCGTTTCTTCTCCCAAAGCTATCCGTACAGCCATGTAACAGCTGAATAATACTTAGCATCAACATCTGGACAGTGGTGCACAATAACTGATGGTTGAGCTTTACACCTGTGATCTCTGTCTTGTGAAAGAAAGGTGAGCATCTTGTAGCCTTCTTTACAGTGCCCCTCCAGCTGAATCTACTTCTGAGGAGGCATGCACTGTAACAGACTAAGTTGTGAACAAGGAAGTCCTCAGTTCACATCTCACTTGTCTTTTGAACATCCTAGGTGTCCTTAGGTAAGTTATCCCAGCTCCTCTTCAGTCAGAGTGGGATCCCCTGAGCGTTTTAAAGCACAATATAAACGTTCAGCATTACTATTAATTATTTAGCCCGATTCACATTTCCCACAAAATGTACCAAGAAACCCTCTCACAACGATCCCCGTACAACCGGGCTCAAAATTATTTCAAGGATAGTCCTGCAGACAATGGGAGTTAAAAATAAAGGTAGCTTGGCTGGAGGGAAGAGTTCGTTATTGCAGAAGGAGACCACCTATTAAAATGTCAGCACCGGCTGATGGGTTTTCAATGTGAAATCATAATAACAAACGCGAGTTGCCAAATCCAAATCTTAAGGAGAGGCGGGAGGGTGATTTCCACCTCTGCCTTGCCCTGTGAGAAAGCACAGGCTAAGGATTTACCTCGCATGGGCTGTATCGGAAGCAACACATGGGTTCTCCTGAGACCAAAAAGTTGGCGTTCTTGCAGCCACAGCACTGTGGGAGCACATAAGCGAAAGCTATTGCGCTATGGTAAACTCCTGGACTGGAAATTGAGCTTTGTGCATTGTGCTTTCAGTTTCTACACAATGTTCAGAGGAACATGTTTGACCTCCGCTGTCAGATGTGTTATCTCCCTGAAGACCATTCGCTGGGAACTGCAGGTGAAAAAAGTGCTGCAGGCACAGATCCTGCTTTGTGGGCTCCCTGTGGGCATCTGGTTGGCCACTGAAAAAACAAGATGCAGGATGAGGTGGACCAATCCAACTTTTCTCTGATGAAAATAGGGACGTCCTATTTTCAATAAAGCAGAGACATCACCTTGCCAACAAAGGTCCGTATAGCAAAAGCTATGGTTTTCCCAGTAGTGATGTATGGAAGTGAGAGCTGGACCATAAAGAAGGCTGATCGCCGAAGAATTGATGCTTTTGAATTATGGTGCTGGAGGAGACTCTTGAGAGTCCCATGGACTGCAAGAAGATCAAACCTCTCCATACTTAAGGAAATCAGCCCTGAGTGCTCACTGGAAGGACAGATCGTGAAGCTGAGGTTCCAATACTTTGGCCACCTCATGAGAAGAGAAGACTCCCTGGAAAAGACCCTGATGTTGGGAAAGATGGAGGGCACAAGGAGAAGGGGACGACAGAGGACGAGATGGTTGGATAGTGTTCTCGAAGCTACCAGCATGAGTTTGACCAAGCTGCGGGAGGCAGTGGAAGACAGGAGTGCCTGGTGTGCTCTGGTCCATGGGGTCACGAAGAGTCGGACACGACTAAACGACTAAACAACAAATTCGTAATAATAATAATAATAATAATAATAATAATAATAATAATAATTTCATTATTTATATTCTGCCCATCTGACTGTGTTGCCGCAACCACTCTGGGTGGCTTTCAACATATATAAAAACATAATAAAACATTTAAAAACTTCCATATACAGGGCTGCCTTCAGATGTCTTTTAAAGGTTGTATAATTACGTATCTCCTTGGCTCAGGGGTCACATGACTCCATACGCTCCAACATTTCTCTGATGAAAACAGGGACGTCCTAAGGAAAAGTGGGACATTCCAGGATCAAATCAGAAACCGGGACAGTTTCTGTAAATCCGGGACTGTCCCTGGAAAATAGGGACACTTGGGGGGTCTGCCAATAGCCTGATCCAGCTGGGCTTTTCTTACGATTTTATATCCCCGCTATTCTCCAATCTATTTTATGATACTCATATCTTCCAGGCCTTTTTAGAGGATGACAAGGAGTCTCTTTAACTAATTTATTCATGTGTGGTACATATCCCATGTGGAAAAGAGCAGCCTTGAAACGCATTGATGGAAACGGCATGCTATTTGGGATTCAAAGCTGTCTAATTAGCGAGAGAATTCCAGTTCTCTGGGACATGCTTTAACGAATCTAAGAAGAAATTCTTCCATTGCAGTGTGTGTGTGTGTGCTTTTTAATAAAAAAAAATCCTACAGTGAATGGGCAATGCTCTTTAGTCAAAACTGAAATGATTATTTATTCTTTGGGGTACTAGCCAAAGCACTATTAATTAGACTGGGGTCTCCAAGAAAATGTAAGAGACTGATTCAGCCTCTCAATTCTATCCTCAGAAATTCTGAACATATATTAAGAGAATGCTGTACATCCTGAACTGGATAAGATCTCCCCTTCAGCAATGCATAAAGGAAAAAGCCACATTCTTCTTCTTCTTTTAATGGAAAAGGAAAGGAGGTATTTGCAATTCTGCTTTATTCCTAAGCTGTTCTTTGGGTTAAAAAACTGGATGGTCCTTTGCTGAGCTAGGATCCAGTATGAGAGAGCTGTTGGAGAATGGGAATCGGATGTGTGTGTGGGAACTCAGGTTCAATCTCTGCTGAGTAAAAACTCACTGAGGACGCGATACTGGAGATTTATTACAGGTTCTCCTAATTTGTGTTTCTTTCATTAACAACAACCACGTGGGCCCCTAGTTTTGATTAGGGCCCCAGAGAGGGAAAGTTAATTCTGCAATATGGGGGCCTGCCTTCCCTTGCATGCGTACACACACACACACACACACACACAGGCATCAAGCAAAGTCTGCTTCACTCTTATTTACAAAAGCAAAGTCATGGGTTATTATCTCAGGGGTGAGATAAACTGAAATTGACAGGTTTCCCTATTCCTTACGTGACAGACGGGAGGCGCTGTCAATTTAAGTTTCTCTTTTTTTGAGTCTAGAGTTCTCTGTTCTTCCTGCCTAACTGTACAACCTTACATTTTTCCCTATTGAAATTCACTTTGTTTGTTTGGGCCCCGTTCTCCAATCTGTTAAGGTCATCTTGAATCCCGATTCTGTCTTCTGCAGCATTAGCTACCCCTCCCAGTTTGGTGTCACCCGCAAATTGGATGGACATCTCCTCAATACCTTCAGTCTAGTCCATGGGTAGGCAACCTAAGGTCCGGGGGCCGGATCCAGCCCAATCGCCTCCTAAATCTGGCCCGTGGACAGTCCGGGAATCAGCGTGTTTTTACATGAGTAGAATGTGTCCTTTTATTTAAAGTGCATCTCTGGGTTATTTGTGGGGCATAGGAATTCATTCATTTTTCTCTCTCCAAAATATAGTCTGGCCCCCCACAAGGTCTGAGAGACAGTGGACCGGCCCTCTGCTGAAAAGGTTTGCTGACCCCTGATCTTTGTTGTTCTTTAGTCATTTAGTCGTGTCCGACTCTTCGTGACCCCATGGACCAGAGCACGCCAGCCACTTCTGTCTTCCACTGCCTCCCACAGTTTAGTCAAACTCATGCTGGTAGCTTCGACAACACTGTCCAACCATCTCGTCCTCTGTCGTCCCCTTCTCCTTGTGCCCCCCATCTTTCCCAACATCAGGGTCTTTTCCAGGGAGTCTTCTCTTCTCATGAGGTGGCCAAAGTATTGGAGCCTCAGCTTCACGATCTGTCCTTCCAGTGAGCACTCAGGGCTGATTTCCTTAATAATGGATTGGTTTGATCTTCTTGCAGTCCATGGGACTCTCAAGAGTCCCCTCCAGCACCATAATTCAAAAGCATCAATTCTTCGGCGATCAGCCTTCTTTATGGTCCAGCTCTCACTTCCATACATTGCTACTGGGAAAACCATAGCTTTAACTATACGGGCCTTTGTTGGCAAGGTGATGTCTCTGCTTTTTAAGATGCTGTCTAAATCCACCTAACATTTCTTGGATGGCAGGATCCACGACGGCAGAAGAACTGTCCTCCAAGGAATGCATCACCCACCGCTGCAGCTGCTGTGGCAGATCTTCCGCCTGCTTGGCAGCCCCTGCCACTTCTGTCTCTACAGCGGCTAGACTCCTCCCACCCCAGTGAAAAAATGGCAGGTGCTGCCCTCTGGGGTCTCCTGGGCTCTGCGCCTACTGGCGCAATTCAGAGCAGGCTCCTTTTCCTCCTCTGTTCCCGATGCAAACATCTCCACATAGTGTTAGATTTCTGTTTATGCCACTGTGCAGTTTTTGGAGTCACAAGACTCTGTTTACATTCTAGACTGTTGGAAGTCAGATAGGAGACGGATGTTGATGTTACTGGTTTCCTGTTTCTTTCTCCATTTGGTTCACTGACTCTCACAGAGAGCAGATGCTATTCTTTTCTGTCCTGCGTAGTTAGAAATAAAACGTAGTGATGTAGCTCATATTTCTCATCCTTCTGCTGCTGTCTGGCTACTCTGCGTAATGGAGACGTGCCTGAAGCCTCATCAAAGGCTTAGGTCGTTCATCACCGTTGGAGGAGATTCCGAAGGCTCGGAAGTAGCTCGATTGAACAGAGTTCCGACACATAGAAGGGCCAACTCTTCTTTTTGTAAGCAGCTTGGAGGTATTTTATGATGATCAAGTGTCTACAAGTTGCCAGTGGAGAGGGAGAAATCCTTTTTAATCCTCCTGCAAAACCTCCTGAGGGCCAACCTCCCTCACAGGGTTGCTGTGAGGATGAAATGGGGAGGAGAACCATGGACACCACCTTGAGCTCCTCCGAAGGGAAAGATGGTATAGAAATGTAATGAAGGAATAAAGCCATACATTTCTTGGAGCGAGGCCCTTGGGAGGCTGCCTGTAGTCTTGGAAAGTCCTTGAGCAGAGAGGCTGGGAGGCAGCGCTCTGAAGGGAACCATTTTGAGCCGGGGAGGAAAGGGGCGGGAAAACGCCTCAGCCGGAGGGCAGCTGCCATGTCTGTGCCTGGCTTGGTCTCTTCCCTGTCTGTTCGGAGGAGAAAAATGTCTCCGCTCCTCACAGAAGCCGCCAAAGGCAGGAAGAAAGGAAAACTAGACCCTGCAGCCAGGGACTCGGGTGAGGGAAACTCCTGGAGGACAAGCCAGGGACGGGGAAGGGCAATCCAGGGTCTCCTCTTCGAAGGACTTGGAAGCCCAGCAATAGCGGTAAAAAAGCTAAATATGAAAGGAGAGTTGGCCACGTATAGAGATTTATTGACAGAGGTAGGAAGTCAGTGAAAATTAAAAACATTTGGAGAAATAAAAGACTTGCTGACGGTTTGGTTGCATTACCACCAGGTGAATGATGTGTTTAAGGAAGAAAAAAAGATCTTTATTCTCTCCTTGTTGCTGATTTAAATCTTCACCCACCCCTTCTTCCCTGGGGGGGGGGGGAGGCACCATTTTGTAGTTCGCCTCAGGTGTCAAAATGTCTCAGCCCTGCCACCAAGAGTCACATTTGGCTCCTGCCTCTGAGGTTCCCCCATTCCCGCTCTATACCATTCTTAGCCTCTGCACCACCCTCAGCTCTGTCCTATTTCTCTTGTGCCAACAGGAAGTCCTCAAGCAGAGCTATGTTAACATCTTTTTTTGCTGGCCACTGAACACTCATTAGTTTTGTGTGGGTTTTTCTGATCTCCTCTGCCCCCGGCTCTGGGATATTAAAGAGGGATAATGAGCATATAAGTCTACAAGAGTCCCTTGCTAAGGGGCCATTATTGCTTTCTTTGGTTCTGTATCTGCAGTAGCAGGTAAACTCAGAAACGGAAGAAAGATCCTAATAAGTTGTCATATCAAAATTCTATACAGTAACTCATCCCAGCTGTAAACTACAAGGACTTTCCTGTATTTAATTATTAAATACCAATAATTTGAGCATTCATATTTTATGTCTTAATTCTGAAGTCTTATAATTGAGTTTAGTGTGTGCATAAGCATGCAGATGATGGATATTTTTGTGTTTTCCAAAAGCATCTGTTCACTAATCCTTGTCGCAGGGAAATTGTGTATGCAACTGATGGTCCAAGACCACCTTTTCTCTAATGCAGGGGTATCTCTTGGGGCTGTCTTACATGGGCACCAATAAATAGTACATGGCCTGTTCTGCCATAGGATTTTCATGCAAATTGGATGCAGATCTGGGGCACCGCCCCTCTAAAGAAAGACATCTCTGATTCACTTTCAGCTCCAGTATTTATTTCACGTAACACTTAACCATGCATAACTTGCCCTATCTTACGCTCTTCCCATATTAAATTAAGGCAATAATACAGTTTAAATTAAGACAATAATTGCCGACCAACAAAGACTAAGGCCCCATCTGCACTATATATGTAAAGCAGTACCACACCACTTTAACCAGATGTGGTTCCCCCAGAGAATCCTGAGAACTGTAGCTTTTTAAGGGTGATGAGATTTGACAGGAGACTCCTATTTTCCTCACGGAGCTACAATTCACAGAATGGTTTGACGGTCAATCTGTCTTCCCAGGGAACTCTGGCAATTGTAGCTCTGTAAGGGTGGGGGTAATGGTCTCCTAATAACGCTACAGTGCTCAGGACCTTTGAGGGAAGCTGCGACTGTTAAAAGTTGCATAACAGTGTTAAAAATGTAGGGTGTGGCCTATGTCTCTCAAAAAAGAGAAAACATTGACACGCACTGAGAATAAAGCACACAGCCTTTTTCTATAGAGCTGGTTCTTTCGTCAGCCAGAGACCTCTTGCTAACCTAGGGAATGGATCCAAGTGATTTCATGAATATTCGAGAGGAAAAACTGGGAGCTCAGACGTCACTGTAGAAGGCAGGGCCAGCCAAAGGCATTTTGCTTCCTGAGGCAAAGGGCAAGATGGCGCTCCGCCTGACCTGTTCCATGTACAGTTGCTGATCAGAATGGCGGTTGACTCTTACTTCAACACTGGCAACACTCAGGAGAGCATCCTCTACCACACCTATGGGCATCTTGGGGGTGCTTAAGGGTGTATGGCAGGCTGCATAAGGCATGCCCAGCTCTGTCCTCCATCATCTCGGCAGGGGTGAACGAAGGCGTCAGGACACCCAGGGTGGGGCGTTGCTACGTAGGGCACATGTGCGGCATCACTATGTACGACGCATGTAGCGTACGTAGCAACAGCGCACATGCACTGTACATAGCGGTTTGCTGGCGGCAGCACTCCAGCGCCATATGGATGGTGCCGGGATCCTCTGCTTGTGGCTGTGGCCACGATCGGAGGATCCTCCGTTCGTGGCTGTAGCGGCAATGGAGGGATCCCACCGCCGTCTGTATGGCGCTCAAGCGGCACCGGTGGCAAAGCGCTATGTACAGCGCATGTGTGGCGTTGCTCAAATGCGCTGTATATAGTGGTTTGCTGGAGCAGCCACTCCAGCACCATACAGACGGTGCCAGGATCCCTCTGTCACTGCTACAGCTGCGAAGGAGCATCCTCTACATGCGGCTGTTGCGGCGATGGAGGGATCCCACCATTGCCCATACAGCGCTTGAGCATGTGCGACGTCGTTACATACAGCGCATGCGTGCCACACCGCACATGCACTGTACATAGCAGTTTGCCACTGTGGTGTTTGCCCTTCTAGGTGACATCATGCTGGGTCATAAGGAAAGGGTTAAATGAGTGTGAAGTGATTGGCCAGTGGGAACCCAAGGGGAGGAGTTAGAGTTAGAGTTCTAGAGAAGTCAGTCAGGTGTTAGAGAAGAGAGAGGGAGGATAAGTCTGTGGGTTGGGATGGTTTGATGTGAGAGAGTGAGAGAATCTGTTAAGAGGAGTCAGATAGACAGTTGGGATAATCAGTTTGAAGTTATTAGGAAGGTATAGGCCAGTAAAGAAACTAAGATTAAGAAACTGACAAGAAAAATTATCCGAAACCATAAACATGTTAATGCTTATAAAATAAACTTGTTTATTTGGTTTAATGTTAACAGCTGTCTGCACTCCGTGTGTACCCGAAACGGGTTGGTGGCAGCGGGGAAGCAATCACAGTGGTGGCAGAGGGATCAATAGACTGTCAAGCATCCAGGGACCCTGTGTGATCGCCACAGCCACCGGCGCGGGGATCCTCTGCTTGCGGCTGCAGCCGCGAACGGAGGATCCTCCACATGCAACTGCGGCAGCGCAATGGCTGCTTGTGCCCCCGTGAGCCCCCACGGGGTGCCTTGGCACCCCCCCAGACATGGCACCCAGGGCGCACCAGCGCACTGCCCCCATTGCGACGCCACTGCATCTTGGCTGCCTCACTCTGCCTTATGGTAGGGGCGTTCATGGCTGGAGAGCCTACCTCTGTCAGCAGCCCAAATCTTACTTCTTTTTCCAAACCCAGGTGAGCAGATTGTTCTCACAGGGATGCGCCAAGAACGTTGTTTACCTTATTACAAGTTTCACTCATTATATGTAGAACTTTGTTTACCTTATTACAAGCTTCACTCATATGCCTCCTTCTTTAAAGCACGTTAGCTTTTGATTTTGTTTATTAAGGCTGTTGTTCTAAACAAAACTACTACTACTAGTGAGCCCCAGTGAACACTATACCCTCCAACTTCTGGGTGTTCAAAATCAGGACACTCGGTTTTTTGGACCCAAACACTTGCGGGAGACCCCCCAAAATGAACGTCTTTTGGTCCAGTGCTCTGGTGCAAGCCAACTGACTAACACCAGAGTGCAGGACCCAAAAATGACATGCCAGCCTCCAATCAGAAGCTGGGAATGGCTTCTGTAATTCTGGGGCGTCCCACTTAAATCGGGATGGTTGAGTGGTTTGGAACACCGTGGAATTTACTTTTGAGTAAGCATGCATAAGTTTGCACTATAACATGGTATTTGCTTTTATTACTCACGTTCAGCTTGTGAGTGCTTTTCTTTTTAACTTCCTCCTGATGAATACCATTTTACACCCCTCTCCCAATCTTTGAATATTTCATTATTCTGGGGTATTTGGGGGGGGGGAGTGACCATCACAATAAAATGGTGGCTCCCACTAATGTCCACCATTTGTGTGTGTGAAAGCTGCATTTTCCCTTCTCTCTCCCATTAAGATTTGGTAGGGCTGCTAGGGATCAGGAGATTCTCCCAGGAGCAGAATCAGCCTGGAGGTTTCAGCCTGGTCATCCCTTTTCCATGATATTACACTGGCCAGACCTATGCAGTAGTACCTTGGTTCTCTAACTTAATCTGTTCCAAAATCAAGGTGCGCTTTCCCATAGAATGTAATGCAAAACGAATTAATCCGTTCCAGACTTTTAAAAACAACCCTTAAAACAGCAATTTAACATGAATTTTACTATCTAACGAGACCATTGATTCATAAAATGAAAGCAATAATCAATGTATTGTACTATAAAATAAATAAGACAGTATTGTAGATGGAAAAAAATATTATTTTTTCTTACCTGCACTGATGATAGTCATTGTTTGGATGGGGGGGGGGGCTTTTATCCATTTCCACAGTCACACAATCAATCAATCAGTAGCTGAACTGGGTTCCACACAGTAACAAAAACAAATTAACTGAAAAAGCCTCAAAAATGCAAAATAAATAGCAAAAACAAAAGCACCGTTTGACTTCCGAAATGTTCAAAAACCAAGGCACAGCTTCTGATTGGTGCAGGCGCCCCGGAAACAATAGCTGACAGCTGCATCGGATGTTCGGCTTCCGAAAAACGTTTGAAAACCAGAACACTTCCGGGTTTTGGGCATTTGGGAACCAAGGCATTTGAGTACCAAGGCATTTGAGAACCAAGGTACCACTGTATAAGGTAGATGGGAAGTTAGAGACACAACATTCAGTCTGGTAGCTAGGAAAATCAGCAGGGAGTCATGATTGCCACGTCAACAGGAGGTTTGTCAGATCAGGCTTTTAAAACCCTGGAACCCATAAGGTAACTTTTGACCCATCCCAGTTTCCCAGCCTCAGTTCCCCTTTGGTAAAGTGAGACAAAGTTAGCAGAGCACTTTGCAAATGTAAAGTGTGTACGAATGATTGATTTGTCTTTATGCAACAGCCCCGTCCTTGTCAGAAGCCAATGTGTATTCCATTATGAATCGTCCTCTTTAACAGAACGAGCTGTTATTATTCTGTGGTTTGCTTTGAAAACAGCCACATCTCACTCTTTCGTGAGGGAGAATGAACCAAAAGGGGCTTGTATAGAAAGAAATCCACTTGACGGTTAAAGCTGTATCTGAAGCTTAATTTTGTTTCCATATTTCTTTGTTTTGTGCTTTCAATATCTTGTGCAGTTCACATATTAAACAGAAACATCTCCTATTAAAGAGGTATGGCAAAAATCCACCAAAATACAATTATTCCTCAAGTGTTCAACTTGCTCAATACAGAAGTACGAAGAGCAAACAAGTCCCATGTGGGTGACAAAGATATCCTTGAAACTTTTGTGGCTAAAAAAGAAGAAAGAAAAGATCTTACAGCACAACGGGACAAAAGCATGCAAGGAACAAAACTGGATAGCATGGACTAGGCACCTGCTTTCTGTATGTTTTCATGAAGAGCAGAGCACCGTGCTATGTTGGTAAATTTCCCTGATAGCAAGATGAGAGAGAAAGCTAAGCCTTCAACAATTGCTACTGCAATAATAACAACATAATCAGAAACAAGAGGCTGACCTTTTATGAAAAGCAAAGTGGAAGGTTTGTTTGCAAACTTGAGTTTGGAAATTGCAAAGTTCAAAAGATGCTTCCAATTAAGTTGGAACAGCTGGCGAGAAAACTCAAACGGAGGACTGTTTCAAATGTTATAGGCCCTCCAACTTTTCTCTGATCAAAACAGAGACATCTTATTCCACCGTTGTTGTTGTTGTTGTTGTTGTTATATTGTTGTTGTTGTTATATTGTTTATACCCCATCCATCTGCCTGGGTTGCCCCAGCCACTCTGGGCTGCTTCCGACATAAAACATAATAAAACATTTAACATTAAAAACTTCCCTTTCCATGGCTGCCTTCAGATGTCTTCTAAAGGTTGTATACTTACTTATCTCCTTGGCTCGGGAGTTGCATAACCCATACCCTCCAACATTTCTCTGATGAGAATAGGTTCGCCCTAAGGAAAAGCGGGACATTCCACGATCAGATAGAAACTGGGATGGCTTTTGTAAATCCGGGACTGTACCTGGAAAATAGGGACACTTGGAGGGTCTTCTGATGTGGAGGCACCAACAAACTACTTCTGTGCAGCATCAGTCCATGCCAGGCTTGTAGATGAGTTTAAACAAGGACAGACGCTAAAACCAGCAGGCCAGCAATCATAGCTGGTGGTTGCATACCTTGCCAGAAAGAGCACTTGGAAGAGCACATCTCCCTATACTGTCCTGCCCATGTGCTGAGATCTGTTGGAGACGCCCTCTTAGTAGTAACATTACTCACAGAGACTTGGTTGAATGGGACCTGTAACTGGGTTCTCACTAATTCTGCAGGTGGTGATGGCTGTGCCCAATCGCCTCATCCCAGGCTGAAAAACCAACTGTGCCCGAGATTTCTCCCCCACCCCCTGCCCCATGTGTGCCCAGATGGATGTGTGAACAGGACCTAGGAGACGGTTTGACCTAGTTCATAGGATTCTTGCTTTTTAAAGAGTCTTGTTAGTTAAAAAATGTATCTATGAATAGAACAATTTGTACAGTTTGTGCGAAAGTAGAGAAAGGGGGAGAGAAAAGAAAAGGTTATTCAGTTAACAACGTGCACAAACAGATTGGGAGCCAATGGGAAACTGAATATCCAACTTCTGTTATTTTACCAACCAAGTCAAGCTTCTGCCTGTGCAGTACTTGACAAAACACAGCTAATAAATTGAGGAAAAGAATGTCCGGTACTTATTTTTTTCTTCCTTATGGGCTGAGGTGGTAAGTCATACACTTTTTTTGGGGGGGGGGGGATGAATAAATGACATAAAGCACATGAAATGACAGTACTGATCAGATTCCACCTCCTTGAAGTGGTTCTGTTTCATTGAGTATTCTAATGGACTTGAGGGGCTCCACGCCAGAACTCTACATTTACCAGTTGGTTCCATATTTTCCCATTAGCTGCAAGAGTTGAATGGGAATATTTGAAGCAAGAATGATCCCATCCCATGATTGGCCAACATACAGACATCAGCCTGACCAGCCTCTGCTATTTCATAGTTTTCAGAGAATTCTTGGAATTGTAGTTTTAATATTGCTGGGCACTCTGAGGGTGTGTATAGATTCACAGAGGATAGGTAGCAACAATCCATAATAGTTAAATATCATCTCCAAATGATTGGTCCCAGTGACCTGAAGGTGTCGCTTCTTCATGTATCCAGAACCCAGGCCATTTGGGGCTTTATAGTAAAATTAAAATCATTAAAGTGCAAAGGTGAAAGGCTTAGCAAATTCAGTGTCTTCTGCATTCACAGACCAGGACTGTCCACAAATCAGCTCCCTGCAGAGAGGCGGTGTGTCTGCACATGACATGGGATAAATGACTTTGTCAATATTGCTTTCTTGCTTAAATCCAGTTCTTCCATCAGCCTGATGAAGACCAACACCCTGGGGCAGGATTTCACCACCACTCCCTGCATCAGGACATCTCCCTTCTGTTCCTGAAATAACCAGAGTAGAAACTTAAGATTGCTGTTGTTTTCAGATGACAGCTAAGAATCAGGGTCAGATAATGCACTAAATGGGCATTGGAAGGCATGCCTATATTTTATTAAGGTGATTTCAGTTAAAAGAAATAAAGTAATGCAGAAAAAATGAAGGAAAAGCAAGGGGGGGCGACAACAACAACAACAAAGATACATATAAAAGCGAAAATTTGCAACAACAACAACAAAAGCAGTATATGATATTCCCATACATTCTTGTATAAATTGGTATAGTGTTATTGGCCCAGTGCTTGTGTAAATGTTAGTAGCCTACTACATTTTGTATAAACTCATTCCCAATGTTATCGTATTTATGCATACAGAGTCTGGGCCTGTAAGCACTCCGTTCATAAATTGCCAATGATGTCATATCGCTCGTCCATTGATTAAAGGGTAGCATATCTTTATTTTTCCAGTTCCTCAATATCAATCTCTTGGCCACCATTAGGGCATGGAAAATCCATTTTCGTTGTCGCATTGATAATTTCCATACTGCAGGTATATAGTTCAATAAAACATTCTCCGCTGAAAGATTTAACTTTTTCTGCACAGTCATAGTTACACAGTCCAGCACTTTCTCTCAAAACCTGTTAAGTAAAGAACACTGTACAAACATGTGTTTCAGAGAGGCATTGTCCTTGCCACATCTCCAACACTGAGCTATCTTAGCTAACCCTTTTTTATACAACCGTAAAGGAGTCCAATAAACTCTAAATATTATTTTCTGTTGTATTAGTCTTAATTTTAAATCTAATGACCCCCTTAGGCATTGAAGCTAATAGATTTACCCACTGTCTTGGGTAATGATGAAAGTTCCAATTCTTTATTCAAATAATCTCTTACAGTCTGCATATTGAACTTGTGTATTGTTAATAGATATCTATAAAAAGTAAATGCTGGCTTTTTATTTTTGAATGAGTTGTCCAATTGCTGCAATATCTCAGGTATCTCAGAAGCTGAAAGGGCTGATGACCCAAACACACTTGTTAGGAGATTTTGTAATTGAAGATATTGCCATTGGGCTGCATCTGATAGATGATATTTTTGTCTTAAAATAGCAAAAGTATAAAATTCATCTTCCCCATTTATCAGTTGGTCCAATGTCAATACACCTGCTTCCATCCAATTTTTCCATATCTCCATTTTTAAAAAAAATTTTTTTTTTGCAATTCTTAGTGTGGGGTTTGCCCATGGAGTAAGTTTAGCATGCAAAAATGCATCAAATTTGTTTTTATTAGCCAATATATTCCATATTCTTCTAAGTGATTTAATTGTTTCCAGAGTCACCTGATATTTCAAATATTTGGATCCTAGTATTGTTTAAACAACCAAAGATGCTATGTACATATATTCTATGTAGGGTTGCCCACATCGGAAAATTAGGGCCAACAGTGGGATTCCAATATTTAGTACTTGGCAGTAGGTAAGCATAGTAATATCATTCCAGATTTGAGATTCTGAAGCTGCCTTCTTTAATTTGCAGCTGCATTCTCTTCAAGGATATGATTGGTGTTGCTGAGCCCCAAAGGCATTTCCTAAATAATGAGTTTATCCTTTGGAAAATATGACCCAGATATAAAAACTGAAAGTCCTCTCAGTATATAAATGAATCTGGAAATAATATTCATTTTGAGAGCATTCACCTTTCCCCAAAGGGTAAGGTGTGAATGCTAAGGGTAAGACTCCCACCTATCAATATCTGAATCAATCTCTTTTGTTAATTTATTCATATTAACTGTAACTGCGTTATATCTCTTGGTATTAACATACCTAGATATTTAATAGATAGATTTAATAGAACAAACCCAAAGTTGATATTACATGAATGCGTGTGTAAACAAATTTTGACCTATTGGCATCAATTCTGATTTGGACCAATTAACAGAATAACCTGATATATTACCAAAAGCACCTATCATTTGCATCAAGATGAGTACAGTAGTCTGAGGTTCTGAAATAAATGAAAGTATACCGTCTGCAAATAAAACTAACTTATGTTCAACTGAATTAGGAACTGCTCTGTGAATCTTGCGATGTTGTCCAATAGTGCTAGCCAGGGGCTCTAAACAAATATTAAAAAAACAAAGGTGAGAGTGGAGATCCTTGTTGGGTTTCTCAGTCCAACAGAAAGGTGGAAGACATAATACCATTCACTTTGACTCTAGATGTGGGTGCCTCGTACGTTACTTTGACCCATTTTATAAACTCCAAGGGAAATCCAAATTTAATTAAAGCTAACTCCATATACTTTATAAATTTTATCAAGGGCCTTTTCAGCATCTAATGATATGATTACAAGCTGATCTTTATTTTTATTTAAGTCAACCAAATCTACTACTAATCTAATGTGATCTGCAGCCTGTCTCTGTCTTGTTTTTATAAAGCCCCTTTCAACATGACAACGTTGGCTTCCTCCTCCACTGAGATTGCAAAGAAGGAAAGGGTGGGGGGGGTTGTGTTTTTTTGCAGTGCAAAATGTGACTGAATGCCTTGCAGGGCTGCAGAGTGCTAAATGACCTTTGATCATTTAAAACACTTAGGGATTTTTTTAAAATGAAGGTCATAAGACTAGAAAAATATCACTGCAGACAGTATGAGCAGGTGGTATGTCCCCAACTGTTCCGTGCTTTTCCAGGCAGAAGAGCTCCTAAAAATGTTCTTTATGGCCACTGGCTTCTATCCTTCTTTTTATAGCCTAGCTTTACCTTTTACTGTGCAAGAGTAGCAGCAGCACGAGCCGACTGAACCCATGGATGTTAAATGATCAAGACTGGAGTTTTCTTTTAATGCATGCCGCAAGGAAAGGACATAATTTTTTTGCCTATATTATGTAGCCCCATTGAATCATGACCTTGAAGCTACTCTTAGTACATTAAAAAGAAGCCATTGTCAGATTTACTGGTGCTTTTAAAGGTTGCTCGTGTCCTTCAGAAGAAATGCAACAAAAGGCAATGAACGCTGAAGTGTTATGAAGCAGCAGGGCATGACTTTTATTCAAAGGTGAAAAGGTCAACAACATTGCTGCAATATTGGAATATTCTTGCTGTAGGCAAGAGATCATCTCCTTCCAGGCCTTGCACAGAACTGTCACTTCTTTTCCTACAGCATACCCAGAAAGATCTCCTTAAGACAGCGGGGAGGCTTCTCTTGGAGACAAATTGCATGTTTTTGTTGGAAGATAAGCCATTTCCCATTTGAATTTTTAAAGAATACTTGCGTGGACACAATCTGTATGCAGTGAGGGTCCATAAAGCCTATATAGGACTGCTATATGTTTGAAATTTCCTGGACATAGATGGAATATCTGGGGAAATCTGAATGTATGGCAGCCCTTGTTGGAAGTCTAGATTTTGGCGAATTTCCTTAAAAATAGCCCCAAAATGTCATTTTTTAATTTTAGATTTTGCATCAGCTTTTGTGTCTGGATTTTCACTTTTTGAAATATGGCAACTCTAGCCTAGAACTTCATCTCCTGCCACCTCTATCTGCCTCACTGCCTTTCCTGAGAAAGTTAGTTTAGGCACTGGGATGTACCATACATCTTCTTCTGTGAAGACCGGTTCAAAGAATTCATTCAGCTTCTCATTTTCCTTTTTATGTACACCTTTGTCTTCCTTATCATTGCAAGGTCCAGCCACTTCCCTAGCTGGTTTCCTGCTTCTAATATTTCCTAGATGGACCTTTGGCCTGATCCAGCGCAGCTTTTCTGAACTGTACATCCAGGCATATGGCCTGCATGTCGTGGCTTGATTAGCATTCAGGGTCACCAGCACAGTTCACATGCACATAGTTCTACACAAGTGAAGCCTCTTATTACCTTGGGCTGAGTTTGCAGAAGGCAGCGGCAGTGGACAGGGCCCTGCTCTCCCTTGGAGCATCAATTTAATGTGTGGATCCAGTGGTGAGAATAGGTTTCTGAATTTACAGGTTCTTGGGCTGGGGTATTGTTGTTGTTTTTTTTAAAAAAGATATTTATTAAGAGTTTACAAGTTACAGAAAAAGAAAGAGAACAATAAAGAATTAAACAAAACAAAACAATACCTTACAATACATAAAAAAAACAAAAAAACACACAATACAATAAAACAACGAAAAAACAGAACAAAAACATTTAAAAACACATCCAGCCTTTCCATATCTTTACCTTTCATATACTTGTTTCATCGACCTCCTCACACCTCCCTTTTTTGTATTCTAGTTCAATTAGCTATTTCAGCAAGTCCTTTCCATCTTTCTCAATTTCCGTTCTAAAATTTGACTTAAGACACTCTAACCTTAAATTTTCCACTTTGGTCCATTAACAATCTATTTTTACTTAATTCTTTATAACATTTCTACTAAAGCCATATAGCTTCGTTCCAGCATCCTTCTAACATTCATTAATTTTGCAATATTTCTGTAAATATACTTTAAATTTTTCCCAATCTTCTTCCACCGACTCTTCTCCCTGGTCTCGGATTCTGCCAGTCATTTCCGCCAATTCCATGTAGTCCATCAGCTTCATCTGCCATTCTTCCCTGGTGGGTAGATCTTGTGTCTTCCAGTGCTTTGCGATAAGTATTCTTGCTGCTGTTGTGGCATACATGAAAAAAAATTCTATCCTTCTTTGGCAGCAATTGGCCTACCATGCCCAGGAGAAAGGCCTCTGGTTTCTTTAGAAAGGTATATTTAAATACCTTTTTCATTTCATTATAGATCATCTCCCAGAATGCCTTAATCTTTGGGCATGTCCACCAAAGGTGAAAGAATGTACCTTCAGTTTCATTACGTTTCCAACATTTATTATCGGGCAAATGGTAAATTTTTGCAAGCCTGACTGGTGTTATGTACCACCTGTAAATCATTTTCATTAAATTCTCTTTTAAGGCGTTACATGCCGTAAACTTCATACCAGTGGTCCATAACTGTTCCCAGTCAGCCATCATAATATTATGTCCAACATCTTGTGCCCATTTAATCATAGCAGATTTCACCATTTCATCTTGAGTATTCCATTTCAGCAGCAAGTTATACATTCTTGACAAATTCTTAACTTTAGGGTCTAACAATTCTGTTTCCAATTTTGATTTTTCCACCTGGAAGCCTAATTTTTTGTCCAAATTATATGCCTCGATTATTTGATAGTAATGGAGCCAATCTCATACTCTGTTTTTTAATTTTTCAAAGCTCTGCAATTTTAATCTGTCTCCCTCTTGTTCCAAGATTTCCCAATACTTCGGCCATTTGGCCTCCATACTGAGTTTTTTCTGAGCCTTTGCTTCCATTGGTGACAACCATCTTGGGCTGGGGTATTGTTTAGGGGGTTCTGTTGCTACTATTGTATCTTTATTTTAGATCTTATTTTGATTGATGTGGAAATTGTTCAGTTTGGTTGTGTTCTTTTTGATGCTTTATTCATTGTTCTAGGACTAACCTTGGTTGTTGTTGTTGTTTAGTCGTTTAGTCGTATTCGACTCTTCGTGACCCCATGGACCAGAGCACACCAGGCACTCCTGTCTTCTACTTCCTCCCGCAGTTTGGTCAAACTCATGCTGGTAGCTTCAAGAACACTGTCCAACCATCTCATGCTCTGTCTTCCCCTTCTCCTTGTGCCCTCAATCTTTCCCAACATCAGGGTCTTTTCCAGGGAGTCTTCTCTTCCCATGAGGTGGCAAAAGTATTGGAGTCTCAGCTTCACAATCTGTCCTTCCAGTGAGCACTCAGGGCAGATTTCCTTAAGAATGGAGAGGTTTGATCTTCTTGCAGTCCATGGGACTCTCAAGAGTCTCCTCCAGCACCATAATTCAAAAGCCTCAATTCTTCGGCGATCAGCCTTCTTTATGGTCCAGCTCTCACCTAGTTTATGTTTGTAATTCTATATTTTTTTCATCTCGCAAGCTGCCTTGAACATGGTTCGAACCAGTGCTTTTTTTCCCTAGACCAAAAGGTGCTGGAATGCACCTCCCTCAGAAGACCCACCCCAGAACCCAAAGAGGATATCTTCGGGTTAGGGATTGGAGTCTCCTCACAAGCCAGAGGCAGCCTCTGTCAGGCTCAGTTTGTGGGGCTGCCTCAGCCGCCTTTGTATGGGTGGGCGAGATGACACTTTCTCACTTGAAGAAAAGGCGGTCCGCTTGCCTGTGTGAAGGCAGCTGAAGCACAGGCGGGTAGCTTCTATAAACTGCCCCACTGAAGGGCACACAGCTGCCTGCGCCTTAGCTGAGCAGCTTAACCTCCATGCCCCTTTGTCTTGTGTGAGTCAGAGCAGAAGGGGGCTTGCTCAGCTGTAGTGTGGCTTTCCAGCGTGGCAGCTGTTATCTGGGAGGCTGAAGAGCCTCAGGAAAGCCAAGCTGCACCTCCATCTCAACTGTACCTCTCCAGAGCCTGCAGAGGATATCACCTTTGGGCACCGTGCAGGGTCTCCTTGTGAGTCAGAGGTGCAGTGGGTCTTTGCTGAGTCTGGTCAGGTCTCTTCCCCCACTTCCAGGGCCCAGCTGAGAGGTGCCAGAATACAGTTCTGCTGAATTCCGGGTGAAAAAACAACCCCTGGTTGGAACCATGGGAAGGCAGCATAGAAATAGAACGATGTATGCATGCATCCATTATCATTATACAAGCAGGTGGATTTGGTAGGTTTTGGTTTCTGTGCTTTTCCATGATTCTGCTCCTTCCAGTAAGTTAACTGTTAACTGTGCTTGGCAATGAGCAGTGAAATTATAAGAGCCCTTGATGCAAAGGGAGGGAGTGTAAAGTGCCTTGTGGTGGAACTCAAGATGTTAGCTTACAAGAAGATGAAAGCACCAGCCATCACTGGCTCGAGACATTTAGCTGCCTGAGGCAAAACGACCGCAGCTCACTAGCAGAACATCTGCTTTGCATGCAGAAGGTGCCCAATTCAACTGTTGGTGCTCTGGGTGTAGGACAGGCTATGTGGCACTCAGCTCTGTCCTCCAACATCTTGCCACTGTTCCCCAACCCTTAGCCTGCATTGCCTGAGTTGGCTGCCTCACTCCACCTAACTGCTCTGAACATCTGTGTAATGTTCTGAGCTTGTACATCAGGTAGGAATGGAGCATCCCTTGCACTAAGCAATGGAGCTCTTCATAACTTTCTTTGAGACCAGGTGTGCTGACTTAGGCCCCAGATCATGGCTGCCCAGCAGCGCTGACATAATATGATGTCATTCTATGTTGCCCAGGGAGGTGGCTTCTGAGGCCCTGAGAGGCTTAGGATATCACTTCCAAGGCCCCCTGGGGCCTCAGACACGACATCCAAGGCCTTGTGAGGTCCTGGAGGTCCCACCCAATGCCTTGCAGGGCCTTGAAAGTGGCATCTGAGGCCCCACACAATCTCTGATGTCACTTCCGGTTCCTCACAAGGAACTGGAAATAGCGCCAGAGGCTCTGTGAGGTGTAAGACACCGCTTCCTAGGCCCTCTGAGGCCTTGGTTGGGACCTGGAAATCATGTCCAAGGCCCTGTGGAGTGGGTGCTGAGCACCCACAGCAATTTTTTTGTGGGTGCCCAGGCCGCCACAATGTTCGATGCACACGAAAAACCTTCGGTCTTCGGTCATTTGAACCCTGGCCATCATCCAACAAGAGGCTTTTGCCATTTTCTTTCCTTTTCTTTTGGCGAGGTTCAAAAACATTCTATGCCTGAGAGAGAAGAAAGGCAGAGCTGTCTCTGTTTGTTATTTCTTTACGTGTTCGGCAGGGAGCCGACGGTTTGTTATTCAGATGCAGCGCATTGTTATGCTATATGATGCAATGCGATGAAGTGATCGGTCTTAAAAGATGAAAATGTGTCTCCCTGGGACAATCACTCTCAGACGTGTTCATCTATCAGTTTGCCTGGTGGCTTTCCGAGCCAAATCAGAGCTGCCGAAAAACTCAACATCTGTGTCGCCTGCTCTTACTTTTCACAAATCAAATATAAACATAAACAGTGGGAGGCTGGTTCCTAGGATGAAATGTATAAAAGTCTTGTGATGATGCCATTAATATTCCGTGCTTCCCAGCACATTTCTAATTGGCGTCGTCTGGCAATTGGAGATCCTGCCTTGTAGGGGGTTCTTGAAAACATTTCCTCTGGGCTCTCATTGCTTTGGGGTTTTTCTCCCATTCCTGCTAGTGGGGGCTGGTCCATTAGGGCAAATGAGGAATTGCCACAATAACCTGAGCTTTGATTCAGCCAAGCTCTCCTGTCTACTTACTTACAACCACTCCAGAGGGAGACCTGGAGTAACTGCTTTCTCCTCTGTTTTGCCCTTGTAGAAATCAGCAGGGAGTAGGATGGGGGCAATTGTAGAATGAGTTGGCTCTTCCTCCCATTGGCTCTGGCTCCACCTGCTGCCACCTGGCACCACTGATTCCTGCCCCATTCCTCTACCAACAGAGGAATGTGAACCCATGGTGAAACAAACATTCTCTTCTGGGCTTGGCATCAAGCAATCAGGCAGAACTGTCATATGAAATGTGCATACTCAGTTGCCATTAAATACCAGGGGCAGTATCAATGGGATGAAGAAGGGGACCTTGTGGCCCTCTAGATGTTGGAGCCCAGTTGTTAGAGCCAGCCCCTCCTCCTGATCCTGAATCTTCCCAGGAGCAAGAGGACAGTATAGATTTGGAACAGTGGTTTGCAGAGGGGCATACTTCAGAAGGCAGAAGTTGGGAAATACTGGATGGGGAACAGCTGGGAGAAGAAACACTGGAACAGATTCACAGTCTCTGGAGAGTATCTACCCCCCCTTCCCCAAAGTCACGGAGAGCTCAGAAAGAGGCAGAACAGAAAACACACCGGCTCCAAGCTCAGATTACAAGAAGTAGGAGTGAGGTAGATTTAAAAGGGATGGAGGGAGGAGTGAACTTAATTGGGAGCATTGCCATTTCTAGGTGATGTGTTCTTTGTTCTCTCGCTGTGATTATTAAAGTTTCTAAGTGGTAAGAAGACTCATTTTCCTTTGTTCTGCTTAACTACTGCCGGGGGGGGGGGGGAGGAAGCTGATTCCCTGAAGCCTGACACCAGTTCCCATCAGCATCAGTCAGTCCGGCCATTTTCCTCTTACCATTTTCACTGGAAACAGATGCAGAAAGCCGGAGGGCAGAGATTTAAAGCTCTCCTTCCCCTGCTGCTAAGGTTCTGATCTTGCTCAGTTTCCCCACCCCCATGTAGAGATAGATAGATGATAGACAGATAGAAACTTTATTTGCATTAGCCACTAGCCATAGCAATAAGATAAACTATACTGGGGATAGAGCTAAATAGTTAACTATACCAAATACGTTCTGGAGGTTTACATCAATGCAAATGACAGAATTGGACCCCCATGATGTACATTTAATTTACTTTTTTTTAAAAAAATCATTAGAAGCCACCATGCCAAGCCAACCTTTGCTGATAACGCCTCTGGCCACGTGCATGAATGGGCCATGGAGGGTTCACAGAGCCCGTGCCCCAGCTCAGCCCAGGCCACTGGAGCCAAGTGGGGCTACGCTGCCCCCTGCCTGCCTGTGCAGGGAGGAGCCTGGCCAACCAACGTGGCCTTTGACGGGCAAATTTGAGGCAGGTCAGGTTCAGGGGGCTGGGGATGTGGCAGTGAGGCCAGGCCAGGTTCTGGAGCCCAGAGACGCCCAGCACGAGGCAGGGTGTGATGGAGATACTAATAGGCACAATAATGTCATCCACTTTTAGTTGTCCCCTGCAGAAGCCCAGCTGGCCTCAGCTGGAAGTCAGACATATTGTGTCACTGGTTGCAGGCTGCAGAACACTCTTCCAGAGAGCCAGTGTGGTGTAGTGGTTAAGAGCGGAAGATTCGTAATCTGGTGAACCAGGTTCGCTTTCCCGCTCCTCCACATGCAGCTGCTGGGTGACCTTGGGCCAGTCACACTTCTTTGAAGTCTCTCAGCCTCACTCACCTCACAGAGTGTTTGTTATGGGGGAGGAAGGGAAAGGAGAATGTTAGCTGCTTTGAGACTCCTTAGAGTAGTGATAAAGCGGGATATCAAATCCAAACTCCTCCTCCTCCTCCTCCTCTTCTTCTTCCAGTAGAAATTTGGCTTGCAGTAGTGATTTTGGCTTTCAGGCGTCTCTTGAATACTTTTTTTAGGTTGACAGGCCTCCTCTTTCTTTCTTTCTTTCTTTCTTTCTTTCTTTCTTTCTTTCTCACACATAGCCAAGTAAGATTGTCTTCCACGAACATAGTCTTAACAGTGTGTCTGTAAGTGGCTGTGGAGGCCAATTCTGGATCCACACATTCTTCCACGGTGGGGACTTAGGTTTCCAGTCGGGAGTTGGTAACGGTGAAGGTTTGCTCACCGTGGCTTCCTCTTAGCTCGTTTCTCCCTTTCGTCCCGAATTCATGCTTCTTCAAAGTCCATAAGGCCTTTGGTAGAGGCTATTCTCCAAATGGAGTGCTCACAGGCCGGTGTTTCCCAGTTGTCAGTGTCTATACTACATCTTTTTAGATTTGCCCTGACAGCATCTTTAAACCTCTTTTGTTGTCTACCACAGTTGTTGAAATATACTCGGAGTCGAGAGTGGATTTCATGCTCTTTATTCAGCTCATAGTGGTGAGGAGGAATGGAAGTTCCCCCAGAATGTCTGCTTTATATACATTATTTACACATAGGCCCCACATGATTGGCTAATTCCGGGAGTCTCCTGTAGGCCAATCAGGTTGTGGATTCACTTTCACCTGGAGCTGGATTGGGTAGCTCCTGTGGACCAATCAGACTGCTGCATTCTGGGTCCTATTGTTCTAGGACCAATCAGACTGCTGCATTCTGGGTCCTATTGTTCTAGGACCAATCAGACTGCTTCATTCTGGATCCTATTGTTCTAGGACCAATCAGACTGCTACATTCTGAATCCCATTGTTCTAGGACCAATCAGACTGCTGCCTTTTGGATCCTATTCAACTCGGTACATAACATTTGTTTACTTGAGTAGTCCGTCCATTCACCGATTGTTTTGTACTACTTTTAATGCTTTTAAATGTTTTTATATTGCTGTACATCACCTTGATATTTATGAGAGAGCTGTATATAAATACTTTCATAAATAAATGTGATCTCCTCCACCTACAGTCAAGTGCACCTTCAGATTTCCACTGCTTGAATTGCAGCTGTCAACCTTCCTGCTTCATTATCCATAGTTCCCTGGAAGACCACCTTTCATCCATTGACACCAGAGCAAAGGTTGGCAGGTGCCAAGCTCATTGGATGTAATTTTTTATTTACTATAACCAGGGCTCCCCCCACCCCAGCCATTCTTCACAGAAGCTCAGCTCTGGTACATCTCAGGGGCCATTGCCATTCTAAGAGAACAAGGGAGAAGTTCATGGTGAGCTCTTTTTTTCTAGAAAAATAGCACTGCATATAACCTTGACATCAGCCAATCAGAACCTGATGCAAAATGATGGCAGAAGCTGTGCACACGCTTAGCCCAAGAATTTTTTTCCTGAACTGATCTTACAGTCCTTCAATATACAGATTTATTCCTAACTTGCCAAACTGCCTTTCTTTTGTTTCAGCAACCTTATTTAGGAAAATCGTGCTTTGTTTTTTTTGCTGCTGTTAAATTGAATTCAAAAATTCTTGCTGCAAATCACCCCAAGATCTAGCAATAAATCTCAATCAACCTGCGATCCTTGCTTCACACACCAGCTTTTCAAATCTTCCCCATCAGGCTTCAAATTGGGGTAAAATGAAGAAAATGCCATAGAATAGAAGGATCTCCACGTAGGTTTGATATCCTGGTTTTAAGAGTTCCCTTGATCGTTCTCTTGCTGATAGCGGCAGGGCTCCTAATGTTCAGACCACTGTACTCAGCTCTAGGCTCTGCTTTTAATGCTGACAAGCTGGAAAGGGTCCAGTTATGCTCTGCGCGCGAATTTTACAATGGAGCTCTTAAACAATTGCAAGTGGTTTGCATGTGGAAAATGGATTTCTGGCAGAGAGAGATGGATTAGCCTGTGGGGAAGGCTGCCATCTGTAATGTAATGAACTTGGCTGCTAATACGGCTGTTCATGCCACTATTTTGGTGATGCTCCAGACGCTGAGGGCACGAATCTCCACATCGTCAGCTAAGAAGTTCAATGTAACAGAACATACTTGCATAATGACTCAAATACGGTGTGTGTAAATTGGCACGGTCCAGGTTTTCAGAGCTAGATTCTACATAGATACAGGTTGGATACAGGTAAATTGGCAGAGTGTGTGTGTGCTGACATCAAACTTGTTGGATGTCCTTGTTTTCTCCTGCTCTGGAGGGTAGGACACCTACAAAAAAAGGAGATTCCAGGTAAAAATCAGGACAAATTTTATGACAGTAAGTGTTTTGTGACAGTGGAATGGTCTCATGGGAGGTTGTGGACTCTCTGTCCTTGGAGGTTTTGAAGCAGAGGTTGGATGGCCATGTGACATGGATGCTTTAGTTGAGATTCCTGCATTGCAGGGGGTTGGACTAGATGACCCTTGAGAGTCCCTTCTGACTATGATTCTACTTTTTGAAGGTAGATGCCAAGGTCTAACAACCAGAGGTGGGTTTTGGCGCAAAAGACATGCTATTAGAATTTTAGAACAGGGTAAAGAGAAGGATGGAGATTTTTACCACATGTGGTGGATATGTGAGAAAATAAAACAGTTTGGGGAATTGATTTATAACGAATTGAAAAAGATGCTCAAGTATACTTTCCCAAAAAAGCTGGAAGCTTTTTTGCTGGGCTTGATGGGAAAGGAAATAGAAAAAGCAGATCAAAGGTTATTTATGTACGCTACGACTGCTGCTAGAAGTTTGTTAGCCCCAAAATGGAAAGTACAGTACAGGAATTACCAACAGTGGAGGAGTGGCAGACGAAGATGATGGATTATGCGGAACTAGCAAAACTGACCTGCAGGATCTGAAACCAGGAGGAAACAAAATTCCAAAGAGATTGGAGTAAATTTATGGATTATATAAATAATAACTAGAAATTTGAAGACACTAGCAGGACTGAAATAATTCTTACGACATGGACTGGATATAATAAGAAACTGCGGAAAGGAAACTGAAATAAGAAAACCTGTTGATGGGAGGGAGGGAAGTCAGTGCTCGGCAGAGTGTTGGGTAAGAAAGTGGGTAGATGATTGCTGAATATCTTGTATCTTGTTTGTTTGAAATGAAAAATCAATAAAAAGCATTTATAAAAAAAATAAAAATTTAAGGACAGGGTGCCTCTGAGCATATTCTGAGCCTACAAACTTGTTTTCCATATAAGAACTGATTTGAATTTACACCCCTTTCACACAAAAGTCCAGTGCAGGTTGGCTTTCTTGCCAGTCACCCAGAGATCTACCAGGAGACCCCCTATCTATCACTTTCCCACCACTGCAGTAAACCATGGTAATTTAGCATAACCTGTGTGTATGTAAGTCCATCTATGTGGGCAGGATTCCACCTTATCAGTTGAAGCTCTGCACAAGGACTTCCACTTGCACAATGGTGTTTCCTTCTCTCTTCCTCTGCATGCCTCCCGCAAATTGGCTCAGGGTGGTTTCAAGAGAACCCCCATGTCAAGTACGGGAGTTCCCCTCTCCCTTCTGGTGGCTCACCGATAAGAATTAGCAAGCATTTGGCAGAATTATAGACTTTTTATTTCAGCATTATGTTACAAGCACAAACAAGCAACCCTCTGCAATCATAGCAGTTTCCTACTGTGACTCCTCCTCACTTCCACAGCAAGAAGTGCAACAACAGGAAGTTCCTGCCCCCTGCATCTCCTTTGTTCTCTGACATGCTCGGATGTATCGCCCAGCTGCTCCCTCCCTTCTGGTTGCTTAGCTACTATCTCATAGCTGGGTAGCTCCTCTCTCAACTGTGCAGCTTCTATGTCTGCCTGTCTCTCTGCTTCTGGAAACGCTGGACTCGGGGGGGGGGGATAATATAATTTTTATTATTTTCATTAACAAAACATATAATATAACAAGATTACAATAATCAATCAAATGCATTTGCTCCACCGAGCTTGTGACTTCCCTCCCTCCCTTCTACTGGTTTCCTGCTTCCTCATAAATTGTACACGCCTTTCTATTGTCAGTTTCTGTCCTTTAATACATATCAAATCCTTCTATTGTCTATGGTCAGATACTATTATTACACTGTGTCGCAGGATTTACGTCATTCCTGCTAGCGCCTTCAGCTTTTTACAATAGCCTCTTAAATACTCAGTAAATTTACTCTAGTCTCTCTGAAATTTCTGGTCACCTTAGTTCTGGATCCTCACAGTCAATTTGGCCAGCTCCACATATTCCATCATCTTCATCTGCTACTCCTCCATCATTGGTAATTCTTGTAATTTCCATCTTTGGGCTAACAAAATTCTTGCCGCAGTGGTGGCATACATAAATAATCTTTGGTCTACTTTGGCAGTCTCTCTCCTTTTCTGTTAGGAGCTGATCTCCCTGTGATTACATTCTCTGCTCATCTGATCCAGACCAGCCCCTGACACCCCAGGACAGTGTGTAGGGGCAGAAAAGGAGTTTTGTTCTTTCTGGTACCCTTGCTCTGATGGAATTATTACCTCAGTGCAGTGTTGAGTTCCTCCTTATATGTGTACAGCAGTCTCACGTTCACCTTCCAGAACTAGATGATCCTCAGGGTCCCAGCCAACTCTACAGTTCTATGATTCTATTATTCTTGAATAAGAAATTCACAGCCCTGACAATGTAACATTTGTTCTTGAAATGCAATACCGAATTCCAACAGGTTAAGGGATGTGTGGTTAAATGGACCCAGAACATTGGTGGACATATACCAATGGAGGCTTAGCGTAAGTTGTGCACAACTTAACATAAGTTTTCTCTGAATTTGTGGCTAAGAGTAGTGTTTTAAAATAAAGGGTAGGTGTTACATCACTCCTGAGAAAATAAATAGAATAAACAAAAACCATTCCCACGTATGTTGGAAATGTCAGAAAGACATAGGTGATTTTTTCCACATGTGGTGGGAGTGTGATTTGGCAAGAAAGTTCTGGAAGAAAATTAAAGTTATGTTAGTAAAGAATTTGAGTTACAAATTTCCATTGCATCCAGCTATATTTTTATTAAATTATTTGGAAGGGTCAATAAAGAAAGAACATAAGGGAATGATTGCATACAATTCTAGCAGCTGCTAGAATTTTATATGCTGGCAAATGGAGATTGGCTGTAGTCCCAACAGTTAAAGAATGGCATGATAAAATACAGGAATACAGTGGTGCCCCGCAAGACGAATGCCTCGCAAGACGGAAAACCCGCTAGAGGAAAGGGTTTTCCCTTTTGGAGGTGCTTCGCAAAACGAATTTCCTATGTGCTTGCTTTGCAAGACGAAAATGTCTTGCGAGTTCCTGCGGAGTTTTTTTCCTTTCCCCCCCCTTTTTCCCAAGCCGCTAAACAGCTTATCAGCTGATGCTAAGCCGCTTATCAGCTGATCTTTAAGCCGCTTAACAGCTGATGCTAAGCCGCTTATCAGCTGATCTTTAAGCCGCTTAACAGCTGATGCTAAGCCGCTTATCAGCTGATCGTTAAGCCGCTTATCAGCTGATCGTTAAGCCGCTTATCAGCTGATCTTTAAGCTTAACAGCTGATGCTAAGCCGCTTATCAGCTGATCGTTAAGCCGCTTATCAGCTGATCTTTAAGCCGGCTAAGCCGCTAATACTGTAGCGCTAAGCCGCTAAACCTCTAATGGGCTTGCTTCGCAAGAGGAAAAAACCCGCAAGACGAAGAGACTCGCGGAACGGATTCTTTCGTCTTGCGAGGCACCACTGTATATAGTAACGGCAGAATTAATGCATTACATAAGATTTAAGGAATATAATCATGTTTATGTTAAGTTGGAAGAATCTTTTGCAGTATTGTAGGTTATATGGAATACACTGGAGTGTTAATTATGGATTTTAATGTTTTTAGGTGAATGATAATTGAAATTTATCTTATAATATTTCTTTTTTCCTGCTGCTGTTATTGTTGTTGTGACATGATTGACTATGGAATAAAACTTTAAAAATAAATAAATCTAAAAGCTTGGTAAGGCAGAAACTCCCCTTTCCTGATTCTCTATGAGCAAATGTAAAAATGCTGTTCTACTAATTTATCAGGGAAATGCATTAGGCTAAATATCCTCTCTGGGCCCTTTTAAAAATGGGCTTTAGTTGCCTATTTTGTTTGATTCACAGACAATCAAGGGGAATATATGGAATATAGAATTGTTTGGCCTAGTGGTTAAAGTGCTGGAGTAGGATCTGAGAGACCGGGTTCAAATCCTCATTCAGACTTGAAGCTCATTGGGTGTCAAGCTGCCAGAATAGCCTTCCCAACTGGGCTGTAAATTAGGAACAGGCCAGCGACTTGAAGGCAAAGAACTTTATTGCTTCACAACCAGAGATACCCGACACTGACGCTCTCAGGGTATGAAAGTGGCAGAAGCTGGAAACCCTTCCCTTCTGCCTGCTTTTTAGTGTTTCGCTCTATACGCTATTCTGACATGATTCAGCTTTTCTTATCTGCTCTTTCCATTTTTCAGTTCTCCTTTCTCGTGCTGAAAAAGGGAGGGGGAGAGAAGGGACCGAAAGACTGTCCTGCAATGCAGAAGATGTAGCCTCTGCTCTCACCCTATCAGGTTCTGTGTCCACTCTGTGCCTCTCTGCTCCCCCCCCCCCTGGCTCCAAGACTTCCTTGATGGTTCCCTCTTTGGATTGCTCCCACCAGTCTGAGCCGGACTCAAAATCTCCTTCCTCCCCAGTGTCACTCCCTGGTGCTTCCTGGGCAACTGGTAGCACCACTCCTTCTTGTCTAGCCAGCCCCTGACATCAGGTAGCCTTGGGCTAGTCACTGTCTCACAGCCTAACCTGCTTCAGATGTTAAAATGGGGAGGGGGAAGTTATTGGAGGAAGCATGAGATATAAATGCCATAATAAATATATGATGCAATAAGCATAGGAAGCTGTCTTATACAGACCATTGGCCCAACTAGTTTAGTATTGTCTACATGGATTGGCAGGGATGCGGGTGGTGCTGTGGGTTAAACCACAGAGCCTAGGACTTGCCAATCAGAAGGTCAGCAGTTCGAATCCCTGCGACGGGGTGAGCTCCTGTTGCTTTGTCCCTGCTCCTGCCAACCTAGCAGTTCGAAAGCACATAAAAGTGCAAGTAGATAAATAGGTACCGCTCTGGCGGGAAGGTAAATGGCATTTCCGTGTGCTGCTCTGGTTCGCCAGAAGCAGCTTAGTCATGCTGGCCACATGACCCGGAAGCTGTATGCCGGCTCCCTTGGCCAATAAAGCAAGATGAACTCTGCAACCCCAGAGTCGGTCACAACTGGACTTAATGGTCAGGGGTCCCTTTACCTTTACCTTACATGGATTGGCACTGGTTCTCCAGGGCTTCAGACAGAGGACAGTCCCAACCCAAGGTTGAGAAGTTAGGGATTCAACCTGGGACCTTCTGTATGCAAAGCAGGTGCTCTACTATTGAGCTATGCCCCTTCCGTTTTGTGCTGCAAAGAAGGCTCTCAAATAATACATGGCCAAGCTCTGACTACATATTTTTATTTTAGCCTCTGTTTCCCCCATGGTGACTTCCGAGATTTATGGTGGAGTTCAGCTTTGGTGTTGTCATCTGTTTAGTCATGGCTGTGACCGTTCCCTTGTGCTGGCTACCAACACTACCTCTTTGTATATACAGGTGTGCTTGTGCTACCCAAGCAGGAAATCAGCAGACCTTCTGTATGAAATAGTTTCATTTCCTGTTAAAGTGATGGTGAATCATGCAAACAAAATATATGAAAACATTACCCGTTTCCCTTGTTTCTTTGGACAACAGCAAGCAAGAAAAAAAAGAAGGAAGCACATTGTACAAGTAGATATTTCACCCGTCAAACTCCACAAAGCAACGACAACAATATTTTCATGAATTGGCTCTACCAGTTACTTGGGATGCAATTCAGCTGATCATAAGAGCATTGTTGGATCAGGACCATGGCTCATCTAGTCCAGCATCCTGTTCTCACAATGGCCAGCCAATGGGAAGCCCTCAAACAGCATGAGCTCAACAGCACTCTCTGCTCATGCAGTTTCTAGCAACTGGTTTTCAGATACCTACTACGCCCAACAGAACCTCGCCACCACGGTAAGTATCCTCCATGAATTTGTCTAATTGTCTTTAAAAAAACCATCCAAGTTAGTGGCCACTGCTGGCCCTTTCGGGAGCAAGTTCTCTAGTTTAACTATGCACTTTGTGAAGATGTACCGTATTTTTCACTCTATAAGACGCACCAAACCACAAGACGCACCTAGTTTTAGGAGGAAAACAAGAAAAAAAATATTCTGAATCTCAGAAGCCAGAACAGCAAGAGGGATTGCTGCGCAGTGAAAGCAGCAATCCCTCTTGCTGTTCTGGCTTCTGGGATAGCTGCGCAGCCTGCATTGGCTCCATAAGACGCACACACATTTCCCCTTACTTTTTAGGAGGGAAAAAGTGAGTCTTATAAAGCAAAAATTACGGTATTTTCTTCTGTGTGTTCTGAATGCTCTCCGACATACAGCTTCATTGCATGTCCCCAAGTGCTTGTGTTATGAAAGAGAACATCTCTATCCACTTTTTTCTATGCCAAGCATAATTTTATACACTCCTGTCACGTTGCCTCTTAATTGCCTTTTCTCTAAACCGGGGGGAGAAAACCCAAATGTTGTAATCTTCCCTTATAAGCACTTTTAGATCCACTTGTCAGTGGCAGAGACAGAAACTCACGCTCCCACAAAAGCCATTCCAAAAGTCTGTTGCTTCCATGCACAATGACTTAAATGTGCTCAGTCCTCTTAAGGACAGACCCTTGTAACTTTTCCCTTGAGCTTGCGGAGATCTGGTTGCAGGCCTGCGTTTGGAGCATGGCCAAGGAGTTATGCTACAAACTCTGGTATATGGCCTTTGTGGAGCTCAGAAGAGTAAATGAGGACACCTCCAGATTGTCCATATTTTGCAGAAGGAATTCAATCTCACACCAGAAATTTAGGTTTGCGCAACTGAAGTGGATCGAAGCGTTGTGTCAGAAGTGGACTTTTGGCATGATGCACTAAAAAGTCTGGGGGTTAAAATGACTGATTGATGTATGAGCTCCCCATAAACAAATCAGATCAAATGCTCAATAAGGACTGGGACAATCTAACTCAGCAGCGGCTGGTGTGGCAGGGTTGACCATGTATGATATAGCCACTCCCGGCATAAGGGGGGGGGTGTTGCGGGCTCACACCCACCTGCATCCGCACGCGGCTGGCTGCGGCCCCGCGCGACTTGGGAATCCTCGGGCTGCGTCATTCCCTGCGCCAGCCAATTGGCTGGCGGCAGGGGCAGGGCTTGGGGGGGGGTCATTTAAGGTCTGGGCAGCCCAGGATCACCCCTTTCTTTCCCTTGTCCAGTTGCGGTTTCCCACCCACCCACCCTCTAGATTTTCCCTCGGACTTTGCTATGGACCTTGGTTGGTCGCTGCAAGGGGCCTGGTAGGAGTTTTTCCACTTGGCTAATTGGCATTGTTTTGAAAGCCATTTGGTTTTTTTGCCTACCTCGTAGCAAAACGTCACAACGCCTTTGGTTTTGGGGGTTAGGCATTGGTAGGGGTATTATTATGCAAATGAGTTGGGGGGGAGGAGCGCCATCACCTCCCCCAAATGTTTAAGGGTAGTCTGATAAAGGACTCTGGGGGGCGTTGCCTCATCCAAAACCTATGGAGGCTAGGGCCTAAAGCGCACTCCCGAGCGGTGACCCCTCGGGGAGCGCCTAGGGATGTGCATCTCAGGGGCTCCCCCTGTTGGTGATTAACCCTTTCCGGTTCTATGCCGTATAGTTTGATAGGACCAATGCCTTAAGCCAATACCACTCTTACCTGTAACCAATAAAGTTGTGGCCATTTTTCACCCATTAACCTAAATTCTGGTGTCCAGTGTCTTTATTTATTCCAACTTGGGGGGGGGGAATCGCCACGCAAGTGGTCTGTACCCAGTGAGACATAGGACTAACCTTTGAGAAAGATATGTAGCTAGAATTAGTTCTACTGGAGGAAGTGTGCCAGCTGACTATGGCAAAATGGATGCCTTAAATACATTTTGTAGGCTAACATCTGTGTGGAAAGGGAGAGGACTTGCTGTGTGAATAGGCACAGCACAAACCTCTTTGAACTGGATTTGCTCCTTCCAGATTTCTGTTGCATTGTAAGTGAAGAGGACACAGCTCTTGTTTTGGGGAAAACAGTTTCTTATCTTCTTCACAGTTCATGAATCATGCATTTACCCTCAAAGCGAGCTTTGCTATCTGTTTGAAACCAAGTTCTTGCTTACAGGGGCTGATGACTAGATCTTTGTGGCAAATATAGAGATTAAAGCTCTGATCTCTTCTGCAGCGATTAGGGTCAGGATGTTAGCTGTTCTTTCAGGTCAGGTATGAGAGGGGAGATGTACCAAAGATAAGGCAATGCATTTTGTATTAAACTCTCCCAGCTGCACTGATGCCATGATCTGCAGAAATAAACCATGTTCAAAGTACAGACAAGCACGCATCCTCACATCTCCCCAATAAATAATAAATTATTTCCAAATAAACTATTGAAAAATAGTAATTCTGGGAAAAATTGCTCTCAGACCCCAAGCCTGGGCCATGCACCAAACCACATCTTCGCTTGATCTTCTTTCAAGATTGCCTTGGCTTGGTTGGACATCTGATTTAGTGCAGCAGGGGAGCTGACCTGGACATCTGTAGTGACATTGCCACATATGCTTGTTATGAGTAACACATCCTGAGCAAACATGTTTAGCAACTAGTAAAAGAGAACTGGTCCACAATAGAGAGAATGGCTGCTGATGACAATAAGCTTGCTGATGCTGACAGGTGATGAGTGGAATGGGGCCTTGCGTAGGTTCAGCATCTGTTCCAGTAGGGCTGTAAGTTAAATGCAGACAGTGAAAGCTGGTTAAAAGCAGTGACTGCAAGTACAATCCTGGACCAGGAAGCCAGTGGGTAGTTTTAAACCTAAGCCTTCACTGACAGTAGCCTTCAGTTTCTCATTTTTCCAGTCATAAGTTCAGTGCTCCATGGACTCATGTAACAGGATTATTACCCTCTGCTCCCCGCCCCCCCCCAATATGCCACCCACGCCCCTTAAATCTGCTCTTGAGAGTTGGGGAAAACCCCAGAACAAGTTTAGGGGACACGTGGGAGGAGGAAAAGGAGGTTAAGTCCCCTTGCATGATTGAACCTCATTCTGCTTGTGCACAACTCACTTAGTGCTACATTTAATCCCATCCCACATTTCCACATCAGTTTCCACGGTTTATTTCAAATTTTTTTAAAAAAAATATTTTTTATTAAATTTTCTGTTTTACAATTTAAAATACTCATTTTACATCCTTAAGATATCAATGACTTCCCTTCTTCTCTTTCCATGGTTCATTTTACATATCATAAATCCCTGCATATTTTACAAAAACTATACCAATGAGTAATCCATTATTGCATCCATCAAAATTTATTTACACTGTTGAATTTATCTTAATGCTGCCAAGATTTTCAGCTGTACACAATTATTTCCCATATATTCAATAAACGTTTTCCAATCTTCTTTAAAGGTATCTTCTTCTTGTTCTCTTATTCTATATGTTAAGTCTGCAAGTTGTGCATATTCTGTCAACTTAAGTTGCCATTCTTCTTTGCTTGGGATCTTGCTCTTTTTCCATTTTTGGGCTAACAAAACACGGACTGCAGTTGTAGCAGTTTGCGTGATGTTTTATTAAGTGCCCCTGAAAATTCATGCACATTGTAGTGCTAGTTTCTCCTAACATACACATTTTTCTATGCAATTCGTGCCCAATATACAGATTATTGCAGGGCATTTGCAAGACATTTCCCTGAACATAATGCACATCTGTATGTTACTTTCACTAATATATGTGCATCTTTATGCACACGATCCCATTTTATGTGCATTTGTCTGAACATTGCTTGGCTGGAGAACTGCATTGAAAAATTCAGAGCAGTGTGAACTTTGAAAGATGGCTGTACTTGGTTTGCACACAGGAAGTGAGAATTAAGTACATCTGCCTTTAAATGTGAACTGAACAAATTTCTCTCCCATCCCTAACTGAGAGAGAACATGCCACAGCCCTTGCTGCCTAAAAGAAAAAGAAAAAGAAAAAGAAAAAGAAAAAGAAAAAGAAAAAGAAATTATTCTCTGGTTGAACCGAGCATGACAGTGCTTTTTATTTGTCTTTGTCATTAATAATAATAATAATAATAATAATAATAATAATAATAATATATTATTTATACCCCGCCCAACTGGCTGAGTTTCCCCAGCCACTCTGGGCAGCTCCCAATCAAGTGTTAAAAACAATACAGCATTAAATATTAACAACTTCCCTAAACAGGGCTGCCTTCAGATGTCTTTTAAAAATAGGATAGCTGCTTATTTCCTTGACATCTGGTGGGAGGACATTCCACAGGGTGGGTGCCACTACCGAGAAGGCCCTCTGCCTGGTTCCCCGTAACCTCACTTTTCGCAGTGAGGGAACCTCCAGAAGGCCCTTGGCGCTGGACTTCAGTGTCTGGGTTGAGTGATGGGGGGTGGAGATGCTCCTTCAGGTATACAGGACGTTTAGGGCTTTAAAGGTCAGCACCAACACTGAATTGTGCTCGGAAACGTACTGCGAGCCAATGCAGATCTCTCAGGACCAGTGTTATATGGTCCCGGTGGCCACTCCCAGTCACCAGTCTAGCTGCCACATTCTGGATTAATTGCAGTTTCCGGGTCACCTCCATAGGTAGCCCCACGTAGAGCGCATTGCAGTAGTCCAAGCTGGAGATAACTAGAGCATGCACCACTCTGGCGAGACAGTCCGCGGGCAGGTAGGGTCTCAGCCTGCGTACCAGATGGAGCTGGTAAACAGCTGCCCTGGACACGGATTTGACCTGTGCCTCCATAGACAGCTGTGAGTCCAAAATGACTCCCAGGCTGCGCACCTGGTCCTTCAGGGGCACAGTTACCCCATTCAGGACCAGGGAGTCCCCCACACCCCCTGTCCCCCCAAAACAGTACTTCTGTCTTGTCAGGATTCAACCTCAATCTGTTAGCCACCATCCATCCTTCAACCACCTCCAGGCACTCACACAGGACCTTCACCGCCTTCACTGGTTCTGATTTAAAAGAGAGGTAGAGCTGGGTATCAGCCACATACTGATTCAAAGAGGCCAAGTAGGGGAGTTGCTTATGTGGCGCCAAAAAAAGGAGAGAACAAAAGGATACAAAATATGACATAGATTTGCATCACATGCATCACATCTGCATAACATTTATATGTATAAACGCAAAAGCAGAAGTAATTACTGTAATTTGAATAGGAATATAATCCACCTCACTGTAGTGGAGAAGACTGGAACCAGGCGACCTCTGTGGCCGCTCAATAGGTTTTGTACTTGATGGGCAATTTCAAGGCCCTTAACTCTCCCTTCTTGCTATTAAAATAAACCTTTAAACTTGTCTCAGACAGAAGACGGTCTTCTGTAAAGCAGGACACGTGGTCCCCTAATGTCAGCTGTGCTGGTCTGGCCATGTCATTGCTTTTTCATGACCCTGGATGTTCAGGGAATAGTTCCTTGGTATAGAGAACTGTACCAGGAATCCCTGGAATGTGGAACTTTCCCACTTCCACCCCTGTTGATAGATGACATAAGCTCTGTGCGTGTGTGGTGTAAAACAATAAAAGCACATTTTGGGGAGGAGGCACAGTCAGACACAAAAACCCCTACAATTTGCAATGAGACTGAAAAAGAGAAAGAGAGTACCAGAAGCTGTAAATTATAAAAATCTGAGGATGCAAGGTTGCCTGTTGGTGGAGATCGGATGTGGACCTACTTTTTGTAAGAACATTATGTTGATGGCCTCCAGCTATGCTCAGCTTTAAACAAATCCAATTATTATACCAATGTGGTAAGTCTCCAGGGATCTTTCCTCCGGAGGAAGTCCAGTCTGGGTATGTGCTTCCCATGGACTGAAGAATGCCGTTCTAGGCTGCATCAACGGAAGTATAGTGCCCCAATCAAGGGAAGCAATAGTACAGTGGTACCTCGGGTTAAGAACTTGATTTGTTCTGGAGGTTCGTTCTTAACCTGAAACTGTTCTTAACTTGAAACACCAATTTAGCTAATGGGGCCTCCTGCTGCCGCCACACCGCTGCTGCGCAATTTCTGTTCTCATCCTGAAGCAAAGTTCTTAACCCAAGGTACTATTTCTGGGTTAGCGGAGTCTGTAACCTGAAGCGTCTGTAACCTGAAGTGTCTGTAACCTGAGGTACCACTGTACCACTCTATTTTGCTTTGGTCAGACCACACCTGGAGCACCACAATTTAAAAAAGATATTGACAAGCTGGAATGTATGCAGAAGAGGGCAACCAAGATGACCAAGGGTCTGGAAACCTTATGAGGAAGAGCTGAGGGAGTTAGGTATGTTTAGCCTGGATAGGAGAAGACTGAGAGGAGATATGACAGCCACCTTCAAATATCTAAAGGGATGTCCCATGGAAGATGCCAGCTTGCTTTTTCATGCTCTGGAGGCTAGGACATGAACCGATGGCTTCAAGTTACAAGAAAGAGATTCTGACTAAACACCAGGAAGAACCCCCGGACACGTGCGACGGCCAGAGTACCCCAGGGACGCTCGCCCTGCTCCCTGGGTGCACGCAGCTCTGGGTGCAGCTAGCTCCACCACTGGTTCCACTAATGTAACCTGTTAGGCTCTTCTTAGCCTGTTCTTCAGCTTCAATGGAAATTTCCACGCCATCCGTTACAGTCCAAACACATTATAGAGCTATGTATTTTCCATTTCAATGTGTGTCAAACAGTTAACAGAATGGACTCCCTCAGGAGGTGGTGGGTTCTCCTTCATTGGGTGTTTTTAAGCAGAGGTTGGATGGCCATCTGTCATGGAACCTTCATATTCCTGCATTATAGGGGTTGGACCAGGTTGGACCAGACCTTGGGATCCCTTAACAACTCAACAGTCCTATGATTGTATGAGCATTTCCCAACATCAGATGATGAACAAATCAAGGGGACACTGGCTTCACTGACGCAAAAGGACACAGATCAAGACAGCTTCAGAACTCACATGCTGTCTATCCCTCGTCTCATTTTGCTTCTGCACTATCACTTGTGATGGAGATTTGGGCAATGAGGCATTTGCCCAGTAATCTGTTTTGAAAGATGTATTTTTGTTATCCTTCTTTGTCTTCTTCCCCCATTACCAGTGCTTCCACTCGGTGCATTCTCATTAGAACAATAAAATGTAAGGCTATTTCTGAAAGACATAATGGGAAGTGAATAGTCTGGTGTGTTTGATGCTGCCTTCTCTGTGCCTTCTACCTGCTCGAGGCAAGAGAAGGAAAAGACATGGAAAGGGATGGTTATTGAAGCAATGGTCAGAAAACACCAGCCCCCAGACCAGATACAGGCCTATAGCTAGATTTCATCTGGCCTTCTGGGTCTCCTCCAGATCACCAGCTGTTCAGCAAGGAGGGAAAGGGGTTCTGATGTTGTGCGAAGAGTGCAATTACAGCTCCTTCCTCTGCAAGATCAAAGCAGAGGGGAAATGTCTCAGCAGACTTGAGTTCCATGAAAATATACAGAATGTAGCCCATACATTTTGCAACTGCATGCATGAGATTTTGGGGGTGAAATTGCGCTTGGAAGTTTGAAGCTTTAGCTATCCTTAATGCAGGGCTTGTAGCTCATCTGCATATTGACCTTATTTGAATTCTTTGGGTGAGATCTCTAATTTTGCCTTTTGCTCAGTCAGGACAGATGAAAGGTATTGGAGAGCTTTGTTTTGTTATTACATTTTTTTTTAAGGATATGGAGAAACTGGAAAGGGAAACTAGAGTGGAGTTACTAAGAATGAAATGGCTCTGCTTCCATGGAAAATAGCTATGTGTGTGGGTGACTGTGCGTGTTTCATGTGTGATTGTGTGCATCTCATGGGTGTTGGATTCTGTATGGGTCTCAGGAGTGCCAGCTTGGCCCCATGGGCCATGGGTGCCATGCAGCTTGCATGGCCCTCGTACTGAAATTTGTGGGTGTCCGGCCCCTTTATGGGGAATTTTTGTGGGTGCTCAGGCGCCCAGGGCCCTGGGGAGTTGGCACCTATAATGGGTCTTGTACCACCACCCATTTTGGGCCCTAGCCCTGCTCACTACTAGAATGCAGTCCCCTACAGCTTTCTGCTGGAAAGCCACCATTGCCACCATTTCCCAGAACGTTTTTGGCACTCTGTGTGCCCTCCTGTACTCAGTGGGTTCTTATGAGACTTATAACAGAGAGTAGTCTTTGTGTACAGGACCAGCTGGAGACGTTTTGCCGCCTGAGGCAAAGGACAATGGTGGTTCCTCCCATACCCTCCAATTCCATGCTCAAAAGCTGAATCTTACTTCAGTGGTAATGTCTGAGGGCAATGCGCTAGCTTAGGGTGCCACAGGGCAAGTTGCCTAACTCTGCCAACTGGTAGGGCTGGCCCTGTTTGTGTAGTCTAAGCCGCTCTGCTCTGCAGAATTCAAGGCAAAAATAAAAAAATGCACGGGAAAGAAAGAATTCAGGAACAACACTAAACTTGCATTTTCAATCTCTCTTTGACAGGCCCGTCCTCCATCTCTGCTGTGTGAGTAGATCTTGCTGCTGATTCTAACTCAGGCAGAACTGGAAATCTGTCAAGAGAAATTTCCAGCCAAGGTTTGAAATGTCAGCAAGAGTTGAACAATGCAGGGAGGAGTGACCCTCTTTTCAAATCACACCAGGGGGGGAGCAGAGAGAAACCATATTTCCCTTCACTGCAAGAAACAAATAAGGGTCTATTTTCCTCTCTTCCTTGGCCTCCCCCCTCCAAGATGGGCTTTATGAGCTGACAAATACTGAAAGCTTTCCAACATGTGCAAAGCTAGACGATGCTGGATACTGGCCAAAGTCATCAAAGCGTGTGACCAAAACGATGCTTTCTACCCCTGCCCCCTTCCACCCCCACCCCCATTTCCCACTGCTACAACTCCTAGAGTTCTGTATAACAGCGAGCAAAGGCAAGACAGGCAGATGGTCCACTCCATGCTGTGAATCTGTCTATTTTAGTTACCTCTTCAAAATGATGCTCAAAACTGTCAGGAACAGCAAGACTTGAACACTCACCAACAGGAACTAGGCAATGTTGACGAGTCTGTGGAGCTTTCCAGAGAACAGGATCTGGCAGTGACCTTGACCCACAATGCTTGCACTAACACTTCAAGGAAGTCAGTAGATCATCCACTTCCGGGGAGCTGTGCAATGGCCTTGCACCATCTCTTGTCCGTGTTATTATGCTGCTTCTCGGTAGTGGCTTGCTGGGTGTCAGCGACTGGCAGGACGCTGATGACTGTGCTCTGGGGGAAGAGAGCCTGGAGTCTGATTTGAGAGACAGGGTTAGTGGGCTGTGGTGGCCTGTACCAGCCAGGAGGCAAGAATCCGCAGCAAGGGAAGTTTCAGAGCTGGAGGAAGAGGAAGAGGAAGAGGAAGAGGAAGAGGAAGAAGAAGAAGAAGAAGAAGAAGAAGAAGAAGAGCTGGTCACTGACTGTGAGCATGCAGCCCACACAGGAAAGTACATAAACTGGTGGAGGGAGAGTGGTCCCCAGTTGCTGCAACTGGTCCATAGAGCACGGACCTGGAAATAGCTGCCTTGATTGGTGTGCATAGGTCTCCAGAGCTGTAGAAGCAACTGTGTTATCTTTGACAATAAAGACTTAACTCTTTGCCGTGTCCATTCCTTGGCTAAGAAGTACCCTTTACACTGGATGGGGTAGAGCTCTGTTTTGCTATCTTCCTGGCAGCAGGTCACTTTCCAGGAAGAAGTTGGGGAGGGGATAGGGGAGGGGGAAGCCTGGTGTGTTGTTGCAAATGCACTGTCAAGGCAATCTGCTGCTCCTGCTGGCGTGTTTGCACCACACTGGCCTTCCTGCTGCCTGCCTCCTGGTAAGCAACCATGACCCACATCATGGGGAGCTAATATAGAGGCACCAATGTGTCCCCTGGTGAGCCACTTCTGCTTCTCTATGATCTTCAAATGGCTTCAAGGAGCTCATAATTGCCTTTCTAAATCAGACCCAACTCTATCTTCTTAAGCAGAGGTGGGGAAACATAATCTTGTAGCAGAGGGGTAGCCAATGCAGTGTCCTCCAGCTATTGTTGGATAGCCCCCACCATCCCTGTCCATTGACCATGCTGGCTGTGGCTGATGGGAGTTGGAGCCCCGAAAAATCTAAAGGGCACCACATTGCTTACCCCTCTGCTTACCGGTTATGTGATTAATTTATTTTTAGTCTCAGTGCTATTTTTCTAGAAAAAGAGGTGCCAGAACTCATCACATCTCTTAGAAAGGCAATGTTGCCCACCTGAGAGGTTCCAGAACCCATCTGAGAGGTGCCAAAACTAATTTCTGGTAAGTTCCCATTGAAAAAAAAAAAGGTCCTGCTTTAACTTATTAGACTCTTGTCACCTGTAAGGCCCCCCAGCAACTTATGTTTAAGAAAAATACACGCACATACATTGTACCCAAAGAAAAAAGCAGCAGGCAAGGACTCATGTAATACATTATTATTGCAGCGGTTGGCTTAGATGACTTGGGGTACCTTCCAACGCTACAATTCTATGATTATAATATTTCATAGACTATACAATTTATGGAAAAGCAAAACCAATAAGAAATCAATAGTTGCCTTTCCCATGTCTGTGGTTTTTGGGGAGCAAAAAAGGGGTGCTGTGACTGTGAAGGCATCGCAGCAAGGATATGTGTGTGTGTGTGTGTGTGTGTGTGTGTGTGTGTGTATGCATCTGAATCGGGGGGAAACATTTCATTCCTGCACCAATGGCTTCCCTTTGCAGCCTTCACCTTTTTGACTTTCTGAATTCTGTACATGTTGTCTGCTTCCCTCTATAAATCTAGCAGAGACCTGCATTAAAAGATAAAATGGAGGATGTGGGAAAGCAGAAAGGGTGAAAACAGCAAAGAAATATGCAGGGAAAGCCAGCTGTGGATAATCTGATAGGTCACTTACTGCAGTCATAGAGAGACTAATGGGGTATCAAATGAAAGCAGAGAGCATATACATTTTCAAGGGAAAAAACCTAATAGATTGGCTGCTTCCTACTCCCCAAATAAGCAGAGACACTTAACAAAAGGGGAAATAAATGCATGCACACTTGAATCTGGTTCATATATTTTAACAACTGATAAATAATAGCAAATGATACTGTGTTTTAAACATGCCATCTGTTTTGTAATTCAAAATGTTGTTTTGTGAGTATATCTGAAACAAACTGTTTGAATTGTGATATAATGATTTGAAAGGAATTGGTGGTATAAGGCTGTTTATTGTGGTGATGCTATGACACTTATCCCTGTTCTTTTGCACCACACTTCGGTGAAGTGCTTTGGAACATGCAAATTAAAGTGAAGCTGATAGGATTACCACTCCTGGAGTACATTGGTTGCAGTTTTTGAAAACTCCTTAGCAACTATCTCAGGTCTGATTATTGTTCTCTGAAATGACCTCTGTCCCAAGTCTAGCATTATGTTACATCATTTTCCTAAACAGGATTTTTTTTTTAAAAAAGGGGTTGTTGTTGTTGTTGTTGTTGTTGTTGTTGTTGTTGTTGTAGGGTAACAGGGCATTTTATTGCACTTTAAATGACCAATACAGTGGTACCTCAGGTTAAGTACTTAATTCGTTCTGGAGGTCCATTCTTAACCTGAAACTGTTCTTAACCTGAAGCACCACTTTAGCTAATGGGGCCTCCTGCTGCTGCCACGCTGCCGGAGCACGATTTCTGTTCTCATCCTGAAGCAAAGTTCTTAACCTGAAGCACTATTTCTGTATTAGCGGAGTCTGCAACCTGAAGCGTATGTAACCCGAGGTACCACTGTATGTGCTTTTAGAGGTGGCCTGGAGCCCCGGAAGTTTGCTCACTTGCTCATTCTTCCCACCCCTGCTCATTGCGCAAGGATAACAAAAACCAAATATGCTATCAATTATAAATGAAACATTTAGTGAGATGGGTAGCTATGGAAATCTAATTAAGAACGTTTAATGGTAATGGTAGGGTGAAAATTTATGCCTTGTCCAGGCTTATTTGGAGAGGGAGAGCAAGAATATACAGGCTGGGATCCTATGCACACTTACCCAGGAGTAACTCCCATTTAACACAATGGGACTTACTTCTGAGTAGACATGACTAGGATTGTGCTGACAGTATGTTTTCTGAGTGACACAAAAATCAATGCCTTTATTAAGAGAGAAACCTAGCATCCGCCATTTAAATTGAGCTAAATGGATAAAGATGGCCTGTGGAAACAAACAGCCTGTCCTCCCAGCTTAATTGACTTTGCTTAACTCCTTTTAAGTAAGTATTAATATCGATTGGTATTTGTTTTTGATTTGACATTGACACAAAAGCCTGCTTGGTTTTAGGAAAGGTGGCTTGAGGTCAGCTGGGGAAAATGTATTGCGTAGACGAGCTTCCGAGGATGTCCGGTGACTAGGAAGAAAGCCAAAATCAATACTAGGTACGTGATGAGAGATTCCCAAATGGGGCAGGGTTTGAAAACCACTGGTCAGTCAGGGGAACCTTGTGGGTGAGTTGCCCAAATCCTGATGGCATTGTGCTTGAAGCATGCATCAGAATTCTTGGCATGAAAGGGACTGGGTGATGAATTCAAAGCGTAAGTCCTTTGGCTGGGGTACGTCTGACTTTTGCAGCATCCTGGTTGTGGAGGTGAACGTCAGTCAATATGTGGTTGGTGAGGAAGGCTGAGGTGTGGGCTGTCATTGTGCCAGTGCAATGAAAAAGCTGGTCCTCTTTCCATGATTTCCAAAACAAGCTTCTTTCCCATCAGTTTTATGGAGGCAAAATGTCTCCATCATGGGGGGTCATGGTAGGAATCTCCCATGCCATCTTAAAATAAATGATACTAGGTGTCAATGCGTGGGTGGCGCTGTGGGTTAAACCACAGAGCCTAGGACTTGCCAATCAGAAGGTTGACAGTTCAAATCCCCGCGACGGGGGTGGGCTCCTGTTGCTCGGTCCCTGCTCCTGCCAACCTAGCAGTTCCAAAGCACGTCAAAGTGCAAGTAGATAAATAGGTACTGCTCCAGTGGGAAGGTAAACGGCGTTTCCGTGCGCTGCTCTGGTTCTCCAGAAGCGGCTTAGTCATGCTGGCCACACGACCCGGAAGCTGTACGCCGGCTGCCTCGGCCAATAAAACGAGATGAGCGCTGCAACCCCAGAGTTGTCTGCGACTGGACCTAATGGTCAGGGGTCCCTTTACCTTAGGTGTCAATGTAAGCCCTGCCCCCCGCCAATGAAAAAGAGACTTTCTAGCCCAGGAATGGGAAATGTTTTCAGCCCAGCAAGCCAGATCTAGCCTGTAGCCTTTATGACACGGGATGAGCACCTTTAGTGAATATTACTATGTGAGCCCTTGCTGAATTCTCATGTGGCAAATGGCAGGCATAGAAACTGGACTGAGCTTTGCATGATGCTGATCAGATCAGCTGATTAATGTGGATAGGGGAGCTCTTCAATCCAGATCACATTTAAAGGCAAACCTACCAAAGGTTGACTCCTGAAAGTTGCACTTCTCTGAAGTTTGCAATGTATTTTCCCCAGCCAAATGATGTGTACAAGAATGCCTATACTAGGGTAAAGTGTGCATTGAAATGTATATATTAGTGAAAATAATGTGCAAATTGCATGTAATATTATAATCATAATACTATATTATTTTAGGGGAAATTGCTTTGCAAAAGTGCGTATCTTTGGAGAAATTCACGTGAAAATGCTGGTGAATTTTCATGAGGTGTGGGGCGATACGCTTAAAGGGAAAAGAAAGGAAACAAGGTGCACTTTTCCGACGAGCAGCAGATTACTCCAGCTATAAAGCAATATTTGGGAGACAATGGTATTAAATGAAAAGGAAATGGTGTTAAAGACTGTATTGAATTTTTGATTCACCCAGCTCTCTGTTTTTGCGATTGGGCTGGTGGCAGCCATGCACATGGCTGCAAGAAATATCAATATTTTGGCAGGAAAATGGGTTGGAGATCAGATGGATTCCTGGTAGTTTGGGGGATAAAAGACGGAGCGCTGAGATCAGCATGCAACATTTTGCCATGCTTCTCAACAAATGTCTGGATGCAATTTCTTCTCCCTGAATATTAGGAGCTACATGAGCTGAAGAGGCTGAAGACACACTCTGGCTAGGTGCATGTGGTCAAGGTGTGGGGTTGATTTTTGGATGGGAGTGGGGAATGATGAGTCAACAAAACTGATAAGGAAGAAACTTAGATAGGAACATAGGAACCTGCCTTAAACTGAATCAAACCATAGGTCCATCTAGCTCAGGGGTCAGCAAGGTTTACCTCGCCTGGGCTGGTTCACTCCAGCGGAGATCCCTCCATGGGCCGGATCACGCCCATGATTTCCGGCATCTGTGTCTTCCAGCGCCGCAGAAGTGAGTCCTTCACCGCCCTGCGCCAGTTTAGCGCAGCGTGTGCGGACTCACTGAGCGGGCGGCTCGTGGGCAGGTTAAATGACCCCCGTGGGCCACTTTTGGCCCATGGGCCTTAGGTTGCTGACCCCTGATCTAGCTCCATATTTTCTACATCTGTTGTAGGACTATAATTCCCATTATCCTTGACCATTGACTATGCCGGCTGGAGTTCGAGTCAAACAACATCTGGAGGGCACCACATTGGCTATCCCTGCTCTACGTTTGATGGGCAATGACTCTTCAGTATCAGTTCAGGAATGATGAGTATGGAAAGGCTTGTGCAATGGAACACCTCCCTCATCCCCAGCAAATCCATTCTGGGTTTCCCCCAAAACCTCCGGAGTAGATTTGGGGAGGGCACTGGGTGTGCAAGTCCCATTGTGCAAACAGGAATCCTCATGCTGATGGGATGATTGCTAAGTGGGTTGGGATGCTTACTAGAAAACCATCTCTTCTTGAATCAGCGCTTCTTTAAAAAACAGATGTGCCAGTTAATTACCTTTGACCAAATTCTGGATACAAAACTGCATGATTCATCTTGAAGTATTTCACTCATTATCATGTATAATATTTTTTGCCCTATTAAGGTCAACCAGAAGGCAAGAATGATAAGCTAAAATGACAACTTTGCATCTTTTATTTTTGACGATGCCAAATTGCTACTCCATTACAGAATGAACCCCTGTCTCTCACTAACTAAAGGTCAGTGGTCCATTATTTCTTTCTGAGGATTCTCTTTGTTCTTCTGGAACCAGCAGATGCTTCAACACATTATCCTATCAAGGTACGAATGGGGTCCTTTTTCTGTGTATACAGTCATCAGCATCCTTGCATTATCACCAACCATTTGCCTTCTAACACTGAAGGACAGTGTGTGTTTTATATAACATCAGTCTCAATTTGAACAAACAAATGGATGAAGTTTTTGCTTAAACCAGAGATGGTGTGAAGAACTTTCTCTACGCTTTTGTCTCTGATTTCATGCTAGACCTTGAGACCTCATCCTTTTCACAATGTCCCATTTGAAGCACAATATGGATTTCAAGGATTCCCTGCGACATCTTCTTGCTTTCATCCCTCACATTTTGTTCATTATTCCATTGAACTTTGGGACCACAATTGAAATGCCTGACTACGAAAATAATAGCAGGCATGTGATGTTCCTACTGAGAGTGTGTAGCAAAAGACGCTGTGTACGCCACAGGCACTGCTGATTTCAGTTTGAAAACATACATATACTGTTGCTGGCATCCGTCTGTCTTGAGAGACAGTGGAGTGTGCTTTGGGCGGATTGGGGAAGGGGGTTAAACCACTGCGATAGCAGCACCGAAGTGACCTCCCCAGGGCACAAGCCTGGGCAGTGTGTATGGAGATCCTGGACTGCCCAGACAACAAAACCCCGCTCTCTGCCTCACTGATGTGGTCCAAAGGAAAGCAGAGCAATATGTCTGGCACCAGCTTGGCTGCAAGAGTTGCCAGAAGGAAGCATACAAGGTGCAATCCAACTGTCTCAGGGACTCCAGATTTGTGTAGGCTTTACTCCCTTAGTCCCTTCTTCTCCCAAATATATGCTGCAAGACAGCAGAGGTTTAGGATCAGAGTTTCCCTTTTCCTAGATGGGCTGCCTTCCCAAGTTGAGGAAGTTCACCTGAGCCTCATTTCCCTCTATAGCACATGCAGAAGCCATCTTCTCAGCCATTGGACCCACTGTTGGTCTCATCTGCTCAATCTTCTGGAGCCTGTCTTGCATGCAGGAAAAGCCCTTGATGATTTGAGACTTATTGGCTACCCTCGCCTGGTTAACTGTCTTGTAAAAGCTGTTTTCTGGGTTGTGGCCACTGCTGCATGCTGACAGCTTCTGGGAGCCACAGGTGAGAGCTGAGTGCAGGGTGGGGACCAAAGGTGGACAAACTAACCCAGAAGGAGGCTAATGTGTCCCCCACCAGAGCTACCCCTCCCATAACACCCCATACACTCAAAAAAGAGCAGGTCTCTCCCGGCTGTAAAATTCTATGATAAAAAATAAAAATAAAAGCTGAACATCAAAATAAAATAACTTCTACCCACTGAATGCTCTGGACTACTAGAAAAGGGACTTCTGTGTCTTAAAAGCTCTTCCTGTCTGTTGGAAAGGGCTAAGCTGATAACTCATTCCAGTTATGGTCTTTGTTCTATCCCATCCACTGCATCCCATTGCATCCCAGTCCACTGTGAGCTGCTCTATCCTGTTGTGTGCAGACACTTTTCAATGCCTTTCAATGCATTCATCCATAAGGCATGCGCTTTGTGCACACTCTTTATGTAAAATATGCATTTTCCCTCATACTTTTGGCACTGCAATTGCATGCAAATGCATTACAAAATCCAGAGAAGTGTCTAATGAGCTTGGTGGTTGCATTCTGACCTGAAAGTAAGTTCGGGAGCATCACGTAGGATCAGTCTGCAGTGAAAAGTGTACAAAATGAATTGCTCCCCCATCCTAGCTGAAAAGGACATTGTGTAGAGTGAATGCAGAGGCACGTCAGTATTGTGATGCAAATTCAGATGCAAGGCATCTTGTGCATCCTATGTTCACAGTACATGCTGTGGATCAGGGGTCAGCAAACTTTTTCAGCAGAGGGCTGGTCCACTGTCCCTCAGACCTTGGGGGGGGGGCAGACTATATTTTTTGGGGGGGAAATGATGCAAGAGCACCACGAGCCCCGGTGGCTGCTTACCTGTGTCTTGCAAGTGGCAGGGGCTGGCGGCAGTGGCGGTGGAGGGATGATGAGCAGCATGTGAAAGGGCTCTGGAGAGGGGCTGCTTAAGATGGCGGCCGCTCAAGCGCTGCTGCTTCTGGCACCAACAAAGCCCAGCCACATTCCTCCTCCAGGCAGGACGGGGAGAAGCCAGAGGAGGGAGGGAGAAGGCACTGCTGCCGCCACTGTGTGTGAGAGAGGGAAAGAACATGCATGCTGGTGATCCACACAGCAATTCCCAGACCATCCATCAGCCGGATCCAGAAGGCAATTGGGCCTGATCTGGCCCGCGGACCTTAGTTTGCCGACCCATGCTGTGGATGGAGACATGTGCTTCTAGTCAGTTGACAATTATCCTTCATTTTAAGGGAAGCATCCTGGGTCAGAATATCACATACCCATAGAACACAATGGGAGCATCTTCTGTATTTTGCAAGAGAGAGGGAGGGAGGGAGGTGGGAGAATGTTGTGGATGTAGCATATATTGATTTCGGTAAGGTTTAAGAAAAAGTTTCCAATGAAGCTGCTAAAATGTGGGCTAGACAATGTTAGGTGGATGTGTAGGTTTTGAACTGACCAAACCCAAGGAGTGCTTCCCAATGGTTCCCTGTGACCCTGGAAAGAAGTGATAAAATCGGGTGCTGAAGGGTGGTCAACTGGGCCCCGTGTTGCTTAAGAGAGAGAGCCAGTGTGATGGAGTGGTTAAGAGTGGTAGTCTCCGCTCCTCCACCTGCAGCTGTTGGGTGACCTTGGGCTTGTCACACTTCTCTGAAGTCTCTCAGCCCCACTCACCTCACAGAGTGTTTGTTGTGGGGGAGGAAGGGAAAGGAGAATGCTAGCCGCTTTGAGACTCCTTCGGGCAGTGATAAAGCGGGCTATCTAATCCAAACTCTTTTTCTCTTCTTCTCTTCTTAACATCTTTCTAAATTGTTTTGATGAAGGAATGAAGGGGACGCTCATCAAATTTGCAGATCATGCCAAGTTGGGAGGGGTAGCTTATACTGTACCTAAGAATCAGGATTCAAGATGACAATAAGAGATAGGAGAATTGGTCCAAAACTAACAAAATGAATTTCAAGAGGGACAAATATTCAGGCAGGAATAATAAGGTGCACAAATATAGGATGGGGGATACCTGGCTTGACAGGAGCACACGCAGAAAGGATCTAGGGGTGTGTTGGCGACCCATGTTTTATCTAATACAAGAAGCTCTTTTGCTGGTAAGAAAGCCCTAGAATAAATTGGTTATGTGATAAATACCCATATTTTCACCATAACCACTGCCTGCTTGCGCATTGACGCTCTAGTCCTTTCCTGTGCTAACCCTTCAGATGAAAAGAAATCTGAAATTTCATTCTGGCCAACCTTTAAAAATTCCTAAACTGCCTACACGTTGTTTCCCATCAAGGCGTCTTCCCAGCGCCAGGTTTGGCAGGCATATACTGAACAGTTGAGTATCTTAATTCCTCCCTTCCTTCAAAGACAGGGTAATTTATGAGTCCTTTGCAGCATACTCACTGCGGAATTAGCATAGTTCTAACCCAAAGTTGTGAATGCACGTGTCTATTTAGATATTCGGCAGTTTTAAATAGGTAAAACGGGATTATTTCACTGTGATTTACAGCCAAATGAAGCGGGCAGTTATAGGGAATGATCAGTGTTGCCCTTCATCCCAACGTCCTTGAAAAGGGTTGAAGCCAGTAACTAGGAAACTTTGCAAGGACAGTGATAAATCTCTGAGGTGACGCATAAAAGTGTAGAGCTAAAGCAGTCCCAACCTCATGAAAAAGTATTATGTATTGATCTTTATGCAGGTATAAATGTCTGCGCCATCCATAGATTAGTTCTCCCTTCCATCCACTTCACTGATATTTTAGTGGGCTGCATAAAACCCAGGTTCCTTTAACGTGTACTAAGCATGAAATTATGAGCTGAAAGCTATGTCTTTAAAGTGCACTCATATAGTTTATTGCCATGTAGTTGATTCCCAGAACTTAAAATGTTACCAGATGTTCTTACACTCCAGGTATTCTGGAAATCTGCGTTGTGGCTTGGACCAGGACTGTGTTTGGGCAACGTCGCTGGGCTTAAACTAATTGAAAAATTCACTTTTGGCTAGGAGCAGAGCCGCAGAAGAACATTCTTGAAATGTAAGAGAGGGAGAAAAGCATGTCAGAGGTGCACACCATGGTTTTGCGCATGGTCTGCCATTTTGCCTGGAAATCTGATGTACTCTGCTACTGCTAAAAGCTTTGTTGATAATCAGATGGCTCCACCCCCTCTGTTGCATCGCTGTGCCAGTGGCAGACGGTGGGCTCTCAAATTTCAGCAGTGCCCTGTGCGATGCTAAAATTTGGTTCCCCACTCTTCTTGTGCTCCCTTCTACAGCATTGCACTGGATAGCTCAGCTGGTTAGAACATGGTGCTGATAACACCAAGGCTGCAGGTTTGATCCCCGTATGGGACAGCTGCATATTCCTGCATTGCAGGAGGTTGGACTAGATGATCCTCAGGGACCCTTCCAACTCTACATTTCTATGATTCTGTGATTGTTGTGGCACCTCCTGCAGCACAGAGCCCAGTGTGCCCGCGCCAGTCACACTACCCCAAAACCTCTGTGCTTGCCTCTGGTACCCTCCATACAGGGCAAATGCAGCCTGCTCCATGCATGTAGGCTCACTCTGCGATCTTAAAAAACATGCATTATCAGGGTTCTAAATCATGCCGAAATCCTATAGGTGAGGTATCCAATAAAGTACTACCACTAGCACAAAGCTTGTGCAACAGACCTTGGACTCACCTATACAGCTGCAAATAAAACATTTTAAGTGTGTGGTAGCATGCAATATAGAAATGTGACAGTAGATGGCGATGGTGAGCTACGGCACATTCAACATATTTTTCAAAACTTTTTTCAAAAGCATTTTCACAGCATTATATACACACACCACTCTTATTTTTTACTTACTTGTGAGGTGGAGGCAGGGCAAGTCCTGAGGGGCAGGATGTTTCTGATGTATTTCTTTCCCCCCTCTTGGTTTTAATGTATCTATGTTGGGGGCTTCTGTCTGCCCTGTGCAAGAAAAAGTGACTTAACAAATTCAGTAAACAAAACTAAACTTCCCTTCTCTGTTTCAAGCACACAACCACTAACCCCTAAATCTGCTCTAGGGTTTTACCTAATCCTCCGGAGCAGATTTGATGAAGGAGACGGTGGGCTTGCAAAGAGAGGTGAGGCATGCAGGGAAGTCCTTGTGCAAGTGGAAGAACTTCTCACTTCAGGCATTTAACTCCCAGCAATACATGGAAGTGTCCGTTCCAGCCAGGTCTCACCGAAAGCAGCCATTGAGGCCTTGGCGTGACCATGGTGGGGCTTGATTCCCTTCCTTGGCTTTGGCACGGTGGGAGGGGTCACTTCTGGCTCCTCCCACCCCACCGACTGCTGAGGTCACACATGCAGAGCTCGCCAGCCAACTGCAGGTAGGCATAGCTGTCAACCGTCCCTTATTTGGTGGAAAAGTCCCTTATCCCAGCGCTGTGTCCCGCTGCTGTCCCTTATTGATGATGTCCCTTAAATTTCCCGGGTTTCAAAGGAAGCAGCTCCTCTCCCTCCCTCCCTGCCAGCCAGGGAGGAGGGAGGCTCCAACTGTGTTGCTTGGCTGCGTTGCTCACCGAATAAGGAGTCTAAGAACAACTGGGGGGTGGAGCTTGCATCCCTTGTGTTGATCAAATTGGCCACGCTGCCTGGGGAATGGCCTTTGCTCAGTGCTTCCCAGCGGAGAGGTGACGGTGGTTTCCCTTGCTGCATCCCCTTTGCCGGGTTGCTGCACTGTGGGAACCACCGCTTGAGGCTTTGTTTGGCTGCTGGCTGGGCTTTCTGCCTTTGGCTCGGAGGGGCTCAGAAGTTGAACATACCTGTGCTTGGAAAATCCCTTATTTTGGCTGCTGGTCCCTTATTTTCAAATCTGTAAGTTGACAGCTATGTAGGTAGGTGAGGGCTGCAGTTTGGGAGCCGTCCTGGCAAAGAACACACAGGAAATGTTATTCTTAGCAGGTATGTACACACCTGGGTCTAGAGGAAGATGTGTAGTAAAAGATGGTGTTATATGGCGGTGAAATGCAAAAAAAGGACAGCCCATGACAATTAGATTTGAGCTTAAATGCGTACAAAATAAGCACAGCAGCAGAAAGAAGAGAAATCTGTGATAACAAAAATCACCCTAGCACCGCTGAGCAAATTGTCACCTGTAATGGAGCAGGAAACAATTGTTTCTAATCAGATCCAAACAAATGTAATAAAATACTAGTTCCAAATTATCTGTTTCATGCTTGAAATTTGGAGGATTGCAAGTTTTCAATCACCAGGAGAGTGTCTTGGAAAAGAGTGGAATAATTTCCTCTTTGTTTCTGAATGGTGCCTTCCCTGAAGACATCCTTCTTCTTTCCTATGAATTGACCACAGTCTTCAACAATACATTATTTGCAATCTGGCTCTGATTGACAGTAGAGGCTGCTGAGTTTTGTGTGCATGTTTAATGGTATCCAGGAAAAAGAAGGCTGTAGCAGATGCCTATGTACTTGGTCTGCAAATGTTCTTCCTCCTTTTAAGACACTACGTGTAGTGATAATGAGGGTGGAATGATTATTTTGGCTGGCAGGTGAATTATAGATTCACTGTGGAAAGAACAAAGTGCAGATGGGCTGACAGAATGGAATTTGGCTGCTGGTATTGCAACCAAGATATCACTGTGCGTAATTAACTGGACCTTATATTGGTGTGAATACAAATAGTATAGGAATCATACTGGAAGGGAATGAGTTAATGTTGGGATCAAGGCTAAGTAGGAGCTTCAGATTTAGAAAACGTGGCGCTTCTGGCATTGCTCCAGGCCTCCAGCTTCAGGAACTGACCTTGGGGATGTTAGCCCTGACATCTATAGCCATATCACACTCTTACTGAGCACACTCCAAAAAATGAGTATGGCCAAGGACTCCGGAGGTCTCCACTGCTGCCTCCCAGGATCTACTGCATGAGGTGATTGTCTCACCCAGCCTCATGATAGGACTGGCCCTTATTTCCAATATTCTCTTTCCTAAATGTGCATCTACAGTAAGCCCTCAACCACGGCAGTCTTTAGTATATGCGCCGCTGGGGTGCAAAGATCCACCCAGCGCCCCCAAATTTAGTTCAGCCCCCAAATTAACTTTTATTATGCTAATGTCAGACACCACGCTTACAGTACGCCTGATCTCTTGTGTGCATGCTCTAGGTGCGTTTTTGTGGAAATGGAAAACTAAAATTGCATGCTTAAACACATGTGTAGTAGAGCCCTAAGTACTAAGCAGTCAGTCAAAGAAAATGCCGACAATTAGCAAAAATAAACATAATTTTTTTAACGATTTCTCTAAACGAATTTGAACTGTAAGTGATTATATTAAAACACAATTTGCAATGTTTCACTCGAGGTCAGGCAGCGCGAGATCAGTCGTGTCAAAGGTGCCGCTGACCCTGCTGCCGCATAGCAGCTCAATACAATACGTAACATAATATTTTGCAAGAGTTAATTTCGCGTGCATGGCGCCGTTGAGAATGACAAGTGTCGCCTCTGGCATGGTGCGTCTTTGGTAAATGAGTGCACAAAGTCAAAAGTCCTTTAGTGAAACAGTAGGTAAACACTTCAGTAATACCTAGGTATATATGTATTTTGTTTTTCTAGCTTGATCAAAATTATTTATTTCATAACAGGTAGATAGTTAAGAGCTTAGGTGGCTTCACCCCCCAGAATTCAGCGCCCAGGTGCCCCGCACCCCTTGCACCCCCAGGTAAAGACAGCCCTTACTTTGGGGTTATGTTCCAATGATCACACCTAAAGCCAAAATCACATATAGTCAAAACACGTTGGGTGCAATTTTAATATTCTTATTATTTGCTAAGTGCTAAATGTGTACAAGTTAAATGTGTATGACATGCAGGCTTACTGTATATAAATTTGTATTTCCAGTTTTATTCAAATCTGTGTCCTCTTCTTGGGTGATGCACTTCCTCTTTGAGAGGCAGTGCATCTGTGACCATCCTAATCTTATAAACAAGGTTGATTTTGGCCATATATTTTTCTGAGTCCCATCTGTGGTAGAGTTGTGACTGGCTGGGTCATAGGAAAGGGCCTTCTCTGAGATCATGCCCAACTTTTGGAACTCGCTTCCTAGAGAAGTTTCCTTGGACCTTTGTCCTGGCTAACATGTTCCTTTTCTGACAAGGATTCATCTTGCCAGATTGATGAATTTCATTGAACAGCCTCTTCATTTCATTGCTGCCTTATCTGCTACGCCTGCCTTTCTTGTTGGTTTTTATGTGGATTGTTTCAATACGATGTGAACTGCCCCGAGTGTTCTTTATCAATGGAAGGGTGGGATCAAAATATTTCAAGAAAGCAAATTAACAAATAGTTGGTGACACACCCTGTGCATGAGAGCTTGTTTACACTATCAGTAATCTGGACGGCTTGCTACCTCTTGAAATAATTCTGGCTGTGTCTGCTATCTTTTGAGAAACAGGACATGTGAATGAATTCTCCCAAAAGAGAGAGAAAGGAAAACCATATTTGCATGGCAATATGGTTACAAGTTGCCTGGTAACATGAGAGACCTAAGCAATAAGCATTTTTAAAGAAAGCAAGCCAATGGAATGATAACAAGAATCTTTGGCATAAATTTGGGCAGAGATGCCTCTGTTTCATTGAGAACAGAGGATCACATAGCCACTCAGAGTGTAGAGAACCAGTGGTTAGGCTTAAGATTAAATCACCCTTTAGGTCTGTATACAGGCATCTCCTGGACCTGCCTCTACAACCACAGCAGGTGCTATAACTCTCCAATGGTTTGACTTCACCTCCAAAGGCGCACTCCTCCACTGTCTCCTGAGACAGATGGATGCCAACACAATAATTACTAAGTATGCAGGGGTGCAGGTGGCGCTGTGGGTTAAACCACAGAGCCTAGGGCTTGCCGATCAGAAGGTCGGCGGTTCGAATCCCTGCGATGGGGTGAGCTCCCATTGCTTGGTCCCTGCTCCTCCCAACCTAGCAGTTCGAAAGCACATCAAAGTGCAAGTAGATAAATAGGTACCGCTCCGGCGGGAAGGTAAACAGTGTTTCTGTGCGCTGCTCTGGTTTGCCAGAAGTGGCTTAGTCATGCTGGCCACTTGACCCGGAAGCTGTACGCCGGCTCCCTTGGCCAATAAAGTGAGATGAGCGCCGCAACCCCAGAGTCATCTGCGACTGGACCTAATGGTCAGGGGTCCCTTTACCTTTATGCAGGGATACTGTGTCTAATCATGTGCTTTTATGGTGTTGAGGCATCTGTTTAATTCCTCTTCCCTGCATAGTTGTTGTTGTTGTTGTTTTTCCACCTCCTTGTTCCTTTCTAGGGTTTGAGCCAGGAGACAAAATGTCAAGCAACCACAAGAAAGGCCAGCCTCGTAAGGGGGCGTGCTGGGCATCTTAAAAACGGAGGCCAATTATGCAACCTAGAGCTGGGCCAAGAGTTCATGGAAAGTTCATGCCAGGGTCCAGCTTGTAGCTGCTCATTCATGCTCAGACTTCTGGCCTTTGGAGAGACACCCACTCAGGCACATCACAAAGGCAGGTCTTGTGCTAAAGAGCACCATTTGCTACTGGAGCACAGAGGAAGGCTCTGTTTTCTTCATTTGGGGCACATCAATAGAGAGCCACATCTTATGTAAAAGAGAGAGGAAAACACAACATTTAGCACAAGTGGAAAATAATGCTCCAATGGGTAGCTGCTTCAAATGCCCACATTTTGTTTGAATTCCAGCCTCGACAGTTTCATCAGAAGCTGAAACCCTGCACACTGATAGCCAGTTCACATTGCAAAGGTTCTTGGTGCCTGGCAAGAATGCCATTTCTGCCCACAAGTGGGGCTTCGGGGGTGGGGGGAATGTCTTTGTACCCAGAAGTGGGGGGGGGGGGAGGTGTGTGAAGAGCTGCTTGCCAAGTTGGTCATGCTGCTGTTGCATCAGTGTGCTGCCCTCTTTGCTGTCTTGTTGGCATGGGTGTGGAACCTGCTGTTGCACTCCATCAAACCATCAGTCCCAGATAACATGGTCAACAGCAGTGTTGATGGGAGCAGTAGTACAATAACTGCCAGCGGGTGGCGCTGTGATCTAAACCACTGAGCCTCTTGGGCTTGCTGATCAGAAGGTCAGTGGTTTGAATCCCTGTGATGGAGTGAGCTCCTGTTGCTCTGTCCCAGCTCCTGCCAACCTAGCAGTTCGAAAGCACACCAGTGCAAGTAGATAAATAGGTACTGCTATGGTGGGAAGGTAAATGGCGTTTCTATGCACTCTGGCACTCATCACGGTGTCCCTTTTCATCGGAAGTGGTTTAGTCATGCTGACTACATGACCCGGAAAGCTGTCTGTGGACAAACACCGACTCCCTTGGCCTGAAAGCGAAATGAGCGCTGCAACCCCATAGTCGCCATTGACTGGACTTAACCATCCAGGGGTCCTTTACCTTTACCTTTCCCCCACTCCTGAAGACTGGAGAGGAAACTGTATCATTACATCCATCCAGTGTCCCTCCCCCCTGCCCCAGACCTTGGGCTAGTCACACTTCTTTGAAGTCTCTCAGCCCCACTCACCTCACAGAGTGTTTGTTGTGGAGGAGGAAGGGAAAGGAGAATGTTAGCCACTTTGAGACTCCTTCGGGTAGTGATAAAGCGGGATATCAAATCCAAACCTCTTTTGTCCACATGTTAAAAATGTGGCACTTACTGTAACAATCTCATGGTGATTAATGGCACAAAAGCATTGGCTCTATCCCAGGGATGATGGCAGTGGAGGGGGACGGTTTCTGCACTGGACCTTCCCACACGTTTTCGATTCCAACACTTTCCTAACTACAAAAAGTTGGTACTTAACTCCCCAAGGATGTAATTGTATCTATAATGGTTCTGGTGAATGCTGTTGGAGATGCAGTTTTGATAGTGCTGATGTATGCAATATATTCTCGTCCTGTCAAAAAGTTTCTGGATGATGGTAGCTTATGAAATCAAGAAAATTATAGGATACGTTCTACCTGTTAATCCTTTGGTGATTCTGTTTGGTTATGTCCACAACCTGGTACAATCAGAGAGCTGGGAGATGGTTATCCACTTTTTGACTAGTGCTCGGATGGTCATAAGTAGAACGGGAAAATCCCCAAATCTCTTATATTAGACAATTGGCTGTTGAAAACCAGTATATACTTCAGACTGTCAAGCTGTTAAATTTCGTTAGATTGCATAAGAGAACACAACATAATAATTTGTCGAGAAGCAGGGTCTGTTCATTCGTTGCTGGTGTAATAAAACTCAAGAGAATATTAACCTACATTCTTTGATAGGAACCCTGTAGAACTGAGTCGAAGCAGTAGATAATAACTGACAAATCTATGTAAGCATGTGTTCTTTAATTACTTGACAGTGAAGGTGCAACATCACCACCACCACACACACACACACAAAAACAGTCCTTTAACTTGCTGTTAATTCCTAATAGTATTTCGCTGACCTGTAAACTGCAAACTGTATTAGTTTGTAACTTAGCGGTTGATCTGTGATTGTAATACTATATTAGAGATTGACTGATTATATTCTTTATTTTGATTTGTAGAATCAATATAACCCTGTATCACAGCTAGGGGCGCTGACTTGCCCCCCACATTGAGGAGGCCTGGCATCACATGACAAGTCCTGCCCCCACCTGGCGTGCAAGCTCTCGCCTGGTGGCGGGAAATTGGGCACATGGAAAATGTTCATCCTCCGCATGTCCTGCCCCCGACCGGCTCCTGAGCACTCACCCGGCAGCAGGGGGAGGGTGGTGGTAGCCCTCTCAATATTGGGGAGGGCTTGGCCTCCTTCCCCAAAATATTGAGGGGGCCAAAGTCCCTTTTGCCCCCTATAGTTGGCACCCCTGATCACAGCAAATTGTGTTCTGTGGAAATTCTTAGTAAAAAAAAGCAGATTTGTTGCACAAGGGCAACTAAACACGCCTAAACTTCTGGTATGTGTTGAATCCCTCACACAAAATACTGACTTTCTCAAGGCACTTTTAGTCATTCCCTGAGGGGAAAATGCCTCCATTGCTCTGATTATTTTGCTTGTTTTTATTATTGGTTGATGGATTAAAAAAAATAAAATTGTAAGGCCCACTTACCTGGGAGTAACTCCCACCGAGCTCAATAGGACTTACTTCTGAGTAGGCATGCTAACTCTTACAAGAAAGAAGCAAAACCTTTGCATGTCTTCTAGAACACGAATCTGTTGCTTTCCCACAAGAGCAGCACATAGGCTGAAGAAAAACGGCTACAAAAATTCAGAGACACGCACGCTTTCTCACAGACACCCAGCATCCCCTCCCTGTCTCCAGGAGGGTTTCCGTGTAGAGGAAAAACTTTGACAGGATTCACCCAGCCACCCCTGGCAGAACATGAGCTGCCCTATGCCCACCCTGGCAGCTGACAGAGTGACTCACAGCTCCTGGCACTGGGAAGCCAGACTTTGCGTGTCTGGGAAATAATTCCCAGCCAAGTGTGATTGCAGGCTATTATTAAGACTTTTTGTGTGTGAAATTGGCAGACTTGAGGTCAAACATCTTTCAATGAATTCACCCACAGTACTTTCAGAGAGCTTTCAAGAGTAATCCCCATCACACCCTGACTCAGAAGATACTTTACCTCCTCTACGAATTGCTATTTAATTACCAGGCAATTTCCTCCCCCCCCCTTTACGTTTTTGAGTACTTCATTTTAGGTTTTTTTCAGGAGGGTGGGTTGCTTTTACAGTCCAACTCTGCCTTGAATAAGACAGTATGGTTGAGAGCCAGAAGCAACACCAGCTGGAAAAGAAAATGAGAAATTTGTTCTTTCAAGAAATGGTTTTCAAACTGGGGTGCATGGTGAAAGAGCTTGGAAATTTACACCAGAAGCTTAAAATGACAAAGTGTAAACAAAGGTTGCACTTACCTGAAAAACCAGGTCCTTAATTCAGACGTAGCTGTGATATGTAAAGATTAACTTGCAGACTAAAGCCAGGGGCACAGTTAGATGACTGAACCAAGATGGAGCTTAGGAGTCCATGGGGTGTGTGTGAAGGAACTCAAGGTTGCTGAGAGGTGTAGTTCAGTGACATCTGGAGAAGTCACCAATGATTGACTTGCTTCTTTCCACTATGGGCTCTAGATTCCATAGGGGGAGGATACATTGGCTATGCCTGCTCTAGACATTATGAGTGAGAGATGTGGAGGAGACATAGGGCTGCTCTTTCTGGTCTAATGAACTTAACTTAATATCCCTGTGAAGTCAGAAAAATAATCCCATTGTGCTAAAGCAGGGTTGGTGAATCTGTGGGCTGTGGGCCAGATTTGACCTGGCTTGGGTCGCAATTTGGCCTGTGAAGTCATTTCCTCCAAACCATGCTCACCTGTCCCACACATGGTGTCATGTATGCCATCAGGTATGAGGCAGAGAGAGATGCAGTCGAATTGGCTGCATGAATAATTCCCCCATGGAGAACTTGATTGGGCAGCTGCTCCTTGCAGAAACCACCAGTGGATTGGTAGCTCTTCAAAGCACCATTTAGGACCATTTGCAAGCTTTGTGTGGTGCTCTAAAGTCCAGTGATCATCGTGTTGTGTCAAGTGATTGGCAGATGTGCAGCCCCTCCCACATGTCAAATTTGGCCTGCAAAGGGTAGGGGAGATAAGATTCTGCCCCACTGGCCAGATTAGATCCCTCCCTCCCCTGACTTAGAACATCATATATTGAAATGGTTAGTTTTCAAGTTGGAATCAGCGAAAAAACTCTGTAAACACCTACAAATCCTTAAGAGCTTTTAGTCGTGTGTTTCTCTCTCATGCTAAGTGCTACTCCATAGCTTCAGTCCCTTCCTTGGCTGCAAATGTCTTGGGAACTGAGCTTGTTTTTAATCATAACATGCTTATAAGTTCATGAGGTCTTCCCCAAGCATTCAACCTCAATTACCTTGGCTCACCACTCACCTCTTATGGTACACTTGTTGCCAACTTAAGAAGACAAGAAGAGCCCTACTGGTGGGCAGCAAATTGAGTAAGAGGCAACCCTTACACTTACCCAACCCCAATGCACTCCCCCCCCAAAGTATCTGCTTGTCTACTGCTCCATGTGGTTGACAGGCAGAAAAACAAAACCACCAGAGCAGCAAATGGGTGGATCTTGTGTTTCTTCCTCTACCACTGCACACACATTTCCTCCAAAGTCATCCAAAGCAGCTGCCTGCTGCTTGCTCCATGAAGCCAGTGGACAGCAAAGCAAACAGGAGGCAAATAGGCTCAGGCACTTTTTCTCTCCCTGCCTTTTTTCAAAAAGCCCCTCCATGGGCAAGAAAGCTTATTCCCTTCCCCTTTTCAATAAGCCTTTCAACGGGCAGTAAAACAAACAGAAGACAAACAGGCACTGCACTTCTTAGCTCTCACCCCTGTTTCAAGACGTCCTTCCATGAAAGCCAAAACAGAGGAGGCAGAACAACCTTGGTACTTCCCCGTACTTCAATATCATCCAAAAACCCAAAGGGCTGGCAACTATCCTACCTTTTCTCTCCTCTCCAGTTTTGTCCCACAACAGCTGCTCAGGCAAATCCTTCCATACAGAAAGGAAGGAAGGGAGGAGTTAACATCATAACCAACTGGAGATGGATGGGCCCTTCCAGTTTCAGCAAGTGCTCTGTGCTGTAGAGCCAGAGGAAGCATTGTACTCATCCATCTTCTTGGGTTGGGTTAGTGACTCCTGGCCCACCAGGTTGCTTGCACATTAGGCTTCATACTTTTCTTTCTAGAAGGGCTAGAGACTTACTGTTTTAAAATGAAAGCTTAGAATCTGGGACCCTGCTGGCATGAGTTCTTCTGCAATTGCTCCAATTGCACCATTACAAATCTGGCCCTGTTAGGACCCCGGGGAATGATGAGGGCAACATCCACTGCTCCACTCACTGGCCCTGCCCACCACTAGCAGGCAACCCTTGGAAAGTTGCCCCAACGTAAAGCAGCTGCTGAGGTAAGAATGTTCAACGTCTCTGGCTGAAAGCAAAAGTCAAGACAAATCGGGACTCTTAAGGGGAAAGTTCAGGGGAATTTTTTGGAAGGTGGAAGAATCTGATCAAGACTTGAAAAATGTCTGGACAAAAGGAGAGCAGGTGCTAAGACTCCTTTAACCCTCATCCTTACCAGAACTTCGCCCCCTGCAAATACTATTTTGCAAAACTTCTCATTCCCATCAGCCTTGTTTGTGTAGAGGAGGGCAACCAAGATGATCAAGGGTCTGGAAACCAAGCCTAATGAGGAACAGTTAAGGGAATTGGGTATGTTTAGTTGGGTAAGAGGAAACTGAGAGGAGATATTGATAGCTGTCTTCAAATATATATACCATGCTTCGGGCTGCAGGCTGCTGCCCGCAAGCCTTGTGAGCCCGCGGGAACTCCCGCCGGGCTCGCAAGGCTTGCGGATAGCTTCCTGAAGCCTGGAGAGCTAAAGGCATCGGTGCGCACTGACCCCTCTCACTCTCCAGGCTTCAGCGAAAGCCTGCATTCGCCCCATAGGACGCACACACATTTCCCCTTCATTTTTGGAGGGGAAAAAGTGCATCCTATGGGGCAAAAAATACGGTAAATGGCTGTCACATGGGAAGATGGAGGAATCTTGTTTTCTCCTCAACCAATGGCTTCTAGTTATAAGAAATTCTGACTAAACATCAGGAAGAACTTTCTGACACTAAGAGCTCTTTGACAGTGGAACAGACTTCCTTGGGAAGTGGTGGACTCTCCTTCCTTGGAGGTTTTTAAGCAGAGGTTGGATGGCCATCTATCATGGATCCTTTAATTGAGATTTCTGCATTGCAGGGGGTTGGATGAGATGACCTCAGGGTCCCTTCCAACTCTACAATTCTATGATTCTGTGATTCTATACTTTGTACATTTAAAATGGACTCAGCCTAGCAAATATGGGTTCTATTACTTTTACTGAGCAGGCTTCACTGCAAGAGAGATGAAGTTTTGCAATCTTCCACAAGCTCAACACTTTCCTCCAGATTTTACTGGACACCGAAGGGCTATATTTCCTCCTCGACATGAATGCTCTTCATTCTTGTTCATTTCATTCATTCATATATTTCATTGATTTTTATATGATCAATATTCTCCATTTGAAACCTCTCTGTGCAACTATTAATCTCCCAATAAAAATGGTGCATGGTGGAGATTGCCTGTTGTTCTCCAGAATAGCGGACATTTGGCATGGGGTGGGGAACCATATCCAGAGGTACTCTGAAGCCGTTTATATCCAGTGCATTTGTAGTCTAAGTTAGAAAGAAGAAAGAAATTCAGCACCAATGTAATGCAAATCCTACACAAAGCCAGGTTCCATTCTGCAATTTGCTTTAACTGCATTTTCCCTCTTGTTTTGCTAAATGTATCCTGCCATTTTTATTATTTTCTAGTTTCTACTAGGCACATGGAAAGGCATGATACATAAAGTACTAGATACATAAAGATGTTGTTGCTGTTGGCATCTATCAGCGTTGTGGGACAATGGAAGAGTGTGTCTTTGGGGGTAACTGTCAGAGAGTTACAGCGCCTGTTGTGGCTGTAGAGACCAATAAATATAGCCCCTTGTATATTAAACATTTCAATCCATAGGCACAAACTCCTAGGGGCTGAGGTCCCTTTGCCCCTGCCAATAAAATATTTGACCCCCCAAGTTGATGGGCATTGCCACTCAAATGGTGTGCATGTGCCACATCTTTTGATTGATTATGTGAGGCAGGGCTTACCTGCCCTCAATTTTGAATTCATGATGACCCCCCTGCTGCAATCCCATGTTTTTTTGCAGCACACATGAACTCATGGTTGGGTTGATTGGAGTTACTCCAACAGAACAATTTGGCCCTTAAATCACATTGTATTTACTCCTTTCCTGAGTAGTTCAGTTCAACCCTACCAGATGACCCAAAAGCTAAATTAAGGGGGGGGGGGAAGCAGGTGAGTTTCATTTTCTGATTCAAAATTTGGGTTGTTGCATTGTGCTTCTATTCTTTTGACTCTTGTCGACTTGACAACAGCACAGACTCTGGCTCACACATTTGGGTATGTTCTTTAATTAGTAAATCGATTAAAAGCAAAACCGTGCAAACAGGATGAGAGAGATTCTGTGGGATGAAGTTCTAGGTTTAGATTTTTTATTTTTTATTTTTTTAAAAAAACAGCAACAGATTTGTCTCTTCCTTCAAACTGGAACAAAAAGGGACCCAGAGCAGAGTTTTGGCAGTTGTCTGCTGTATGGTACCAGCAGGCAGAATGTACGGAGGCCCTTTTGATATAAAGTTACCAGGCTGTTCAGTTATCGATCTATCTCATACACAGAAAGATTCAAGGCTAACAACAAGAACAAGAACAATTAACGTTAATATCGAAATCAGCTGGTGAGTGCTGACAGGATTGTAGCCAAAATGGGACCAACTGAGAAACAATACTCCAATACTTTGGCCACCTCATGAGAAGAGAAGACTCCCTGAAAAGACCCTGATGTTGGGAAAGATGGAGGGCACAAGGAGAAGGGGACGACAGAGGATGAGATGGTTGGACAGTGTTGTCGAAGCTACCAGCATGAGTTTGACCAAACTGCGGGAGGCAGTGGAAGACAGGAGTGCCCGGCGAGCTCTGGTCCATGGGGTCACGAAGAGTCGGAGATGACTAAACTAATAAACAACAATGAAAAACAAGAGGGAAGTTATTGGCACGCTCAGGGGAAATCCTCAAGGTTTGCAGACGTACCACCCACCTGTATGTATACAGTGGTACCTCGGGTTAAGTACTTAATTCGTTACGGAGGTCTGTACTTAACCTGAAACTGTTCTTAACCTGAAGCACCACTTTAGATAATGGGGCCTCCTGCTGCTGCCACACCGCCGGACCACGATTTCTGTTCTCATCCTGAAGCAAAGTTCTTAACCTGAAGCACTATTTCTGGGTTAGAGGAGTCGGTAACCTGAAGTGTATGTAACCCGAAGCGTATGTAACCCGAGGTACCACTGTACAGACATATATAGGGGTGGGGGGAGGAGAGGAAAGCAATGAAGGGATTTGAACATGTGAAAATCCTGGCGCTGATGGGACACGTTGGTTGACTACCACACATTAACAAGGACAGCAGACACAACAACAACAACAATTATTATCATAAAAGCAAATTTCCTTACGCAGAGACATGGCACACAGTAACTTTTTAAAAGCAGCGTCCAAGTTGATCCCAAATGTCAGGAACAACAGGACTTGGCATTTTTTATAGCTCTTGAGAGCCTTCAAAGCACTTCAGAAACATTAGCTGCAGACATCCTTTCCACCACATTGCAAGTGTAATTATCCTTGTGTAGCAGATTTTAGAGGGGGTAGGGGAGGAGGTTTGCTGAAGTGGAGAAGCATCACTTTGCATGAGGCCACTGAGTGAGTTCACAGCAGTGGCAAATGCTGGATTGCAGAAGTTCCTGGTCATAGGTCAGTTTTAGACACTATGGCCGTGCATTCCTCACTTCCCAGTTTTTGTTCCCAGGTTTTTTTCCTGCTGAATAATTAGTAGATGCTTTTTGGTATAGAAACTCAAATAGCTAATTTACAGAGAATATCTGAAATGGAGCATCTGTAGCTCTCTTCAGTCCCCCCCCCCCAAAAAAAATATATGTGTGAGGACACAAGCTGTGTACGTGTGCAGAGACATGTGTGCCACTCATGCTTCCAATATCCTTGTGGGTGCCATCCTGCTCCCTCTTCTCCTGACCTTTTATGGATTGGGGACAAAGGTCTGCAGGGGACAAAGGTCTACACTGTTTCTCAGTGTATTCTACTGACCCAGTTAGCACCCATACATTTAAAGCACTCTTAAACCACTTTAGCAGTCTTGGCTTCCTCCAAAGTATCATGGGAACTATAGTTCTTTTTAAACCTGAGTTTGAGTCTGGACTAAGGATTCTGAGCTCCTGTGTTCTGATTCGATACATGATATCCAATCACAGAACATTTCAGGATTTGGGCCTCTGCCACTGGCCCTTAAACTCTGAGTCATGATTTGCAGCTTGGAAGTTTAGACAGCCAATCACGTTGGGAGTGGGAGTGGCCCAGGCCTTCAGAAATGTATATAAGCAGTTGCTTTGTCCCTGTTGTCCAGTTCTGTTAGTTCAATAAAGGTTCTTGCTGTTATCACTGTGTCTTGCCTCGTGGGAACCCACCTACATTTCATCGACCCCCACAGACCTACAATTTACAGAACTATTACATACCCTCCAAAGCTTTGAAGCCAAAAGCTGGGACACCACCCTCCTGGATGCCAACTTCCCATTTTTCATTGTGAGAGAATAGTGGCTGTTTTGGTTGCCATGATTTTGCATTTGGTTTTTTGAACATAGCATTAAGAATGCTTTCCATTCATGAATTTTGTTTGTTTGTTTGATGATGATGATCACCATTATTATCCTCCCTTCACCCTAAGTCCCTAGAGGGTTGTAACAATTTGGAATGCAACATTAAAAAACAATTTGAAATTGTTTACAGTCACAGAAATAAGGTGGGTCCTGAAACTAAATTTCTCAGGTGTCGAAGACCTGAAACTGTTTCATCCTTCTGGGTACAGTGGTACCTCGGGTTACATACGCTTCAGGTTACAGCCTCCGCTAACCGAGAAATAGTGCTTCAGGTTAAGAACTTTGCTTCAGAATGAGAACAGAAATTGTGCTCTGGCAGTGCGGCAGTGGCAGGAGGCCCCATTAGCTAAAGTGGTGCTTCAGGTTAAGAACAGTTTCAGGTTAAGTACGGACCTCCGGAACGAATTAAGTACTTAACTCGAGGTACTACTGTATATGGATGAAATTATGGGGCAGTGGGGTGGGATGGGGAACCCAACCATGCATTACCCAGCTCTCTTTTAAATAGATCCAATCACTGATTTATCTAGCCCTTTGTATTTTAAGCGACACTTCTGAAATTAAAAGCGCCTGCAGCTTGAATAAAATGCAGAGAAAGACCAGCTCTGCTATCAGCTAGAGGAATCACATTAACATGGAAAAGAGTAGATCTGGGCCATCTGTTGCTGAGTGGTTGAATCGATGTCTGGCTTAGCAGCATATGAAAGAGAGACGTACAGTTCAGACTGCAGAACAGGGCTGGTATTTCGGGTGACATCTGGATGCTTTTTATCAATGATATAAACAGAAATTCTGGGGGAACAACAAACTGTTAGTCACGAGCACTTTAAATATCGACAGACACAAGATCATAAAATTAAAGCAACTAACTGGCCCAAATGGATTTGTATGCGTGTGCGATGTTACAGTGTGTATATATATATATATATATATATATATATATATATATCTGCAAAACAGGGTTGTGGTGACATTTTGAGAGCCATTCAAGGCTTCCAGGAAACAGTGACTTTGACTGGTTTTGCACATTGATTTTCATCGCTCTTTGACGGCAGCGTCAAGTGATGATTTGCATGTGTGAATGAGAAAGAGAACTTTCGTAGCATCTGATGCCAACGCATGCATTTGGCTCAGGTTCATGAAGGAACGTAGAGGTGTGTGATCTATCTTTCAGGCATAACCGGATATTATTAGAGGTTGGTGGTTGCTTCTGAACTGGCGGTCTCAAATCTCCTCATCCTCCCACCCCACCCTCCAACAGTTACTTGTATCTGGTAACTGAGCACCTAGATTCACTTGAGAATGAAAGATATATTAACCACAACTGAGTCCATGGCGTTCAATAAAGAAGACAAGATTCACATTAGTCCCACCCACCCACCCTGCAATGAAGAAATATTAGATGCCTGAACAAAATGTTATTGCAATTAGCATCCTGGAACTGGTAATGAAAAGCTGGCCATGATAAAAATCCATTCCAATTATTTGACAGAAAGTGTCACTGCGGTAGATGTGCAGCTACGAGAGCATTAGTAGAAACCAGAAGTAGCAGCTTACCTTCTGAGGCTTCTTAGCACATGAGTGTGATGAATTTCTATTTCCACAATGGTGGCCTGGGAACCACATCTCCCCCACCAACCAATTTCATTTCATTTCTATCAGCTGTGCCAATATTGAATGTGTGGTAAAAAGCATGCCCACAGTTGTATTCCTCAGGAAATAGGTGGGGGGATCCAAATGGTAAGGGACAGAAATATGCCTGACCACTTGCATAAATGGGGTTTTGCATCTTTATTGCCAAATGGAGTCTAGCTGCTGCTGAAGGGTGGAGCGCCTCAGATTTAAAGCAACGCATTGCCTAGTCTTTGGGCCAGTGCGTAGATAATATACAGGCAACTTCCCATTTAAGCGGGGGTTATGTTTCGAGGTGAAGGGACGCAGGTGGCGCTGTGGGTTAAACCACAGAGCCTAGGACTTGCCGATCAGAAGGTCGGCGGTTCGAGTCCCTGTGATGGGGTGAGCTCCCATTGCTTGGTCCCTGCTCCTGCCAACCTAGCAGTTTGAAAGCACGTCAAAGTGCAAGTAGATAAATAGGTACTGCTCCGGTGGGAAGGTAAACGGTGTTTCCGTGTGCTGCTCTGGTTCACCAGAAGTGGCTTAGTCATGCTGGCCACATGACCCGGAAGCTGTATGCTGCCTCCCTCAGCCAATAAAGCGAGATGAGCGCCGCAACCCCAGAGCCAGTCACGACTGGACCTAATGGTCAGGGGTCCCTTTACCTTTACCTTACGTTCTAAGGCACCGTGAACAGGAGAATCCTGGTGGTGGAAGATTCCCTTTCAGGTGGAGGATTCTAAACACATTCACCCTTCCAGTTCAATGTGTTTAGGGTGTTGGGAGTGAGGCTGCTTACAGCGGGAAATCCCTGTTAGGCATAATGCTTTTTGCAGAAACCTGAAGTACTTTTCCCTTTCAGAATGACATTTCTTCTCCTTTTGGAAGCGTGTCAGCCTCTGATTGCCGGAGTGAAAAATGAGGAGCAAGGAATAGAAAAGCTGATGTGCGGCCCAGACATTTGCCACATCCCCAGCCCACGAGATCTTTCTGGATTTGGTGGTGAGCGACAGGAGGATATGAACTCCATATGAACTCACCAAATGCAGAAACACCTCGTGGGCTGGTTGATGACACATGTTTGAACTGTACGGACTGGGTTTGAATTCTTTGTCCTCAGCAATCATTATTACAAAAGTCTGCAAAAGGAAAAGGAAAAAGGAAAAAGGGGGGGGGAGTGGAGGGTGGGGAGGAAAAATTGGACAGCACCAGCGCATGGTTTTGGTTTGAGCTTTTTAAATCTTTTATTAAGGGAAGTGGGAATCTGGAGGGGGGAAATGCTGTAATGGCATCATTCAACTTTTCCAACTTGTTTTGAATAAATAAGGCATTGAAATCAATACCAAACGCTGTGGGTTGCCCTGTCTGTATTTCACACTGAGCTAGCTTTGCAATTCATTTTTTTTTCCAGAGGATTAAACTAAAACAGCTTTAAGGAAAGCTCAGTAGCTGCTCTAACTTCATAATCTCTTAATTATCTTGAAACCCGATTGAATAGTGTTTAATATTCCGGCCTATCTTTGCTTTTGGTTCTCTAGACCATATCGCTCAGCTGGAAGAATAAAAGGCTGAAAAAACTCACTTGCTATCTCAAGTACTTTCCATTGTTGCCAATTCCTGTATCCCTTTCTATACTTCCACACTTGCTTAACTTTACAAATATGAGTAGCCCTGCTGAGCTCAATGGGGCTGTTCTGCTGTGCAGAAATGTAATTTATGTGCAAGGCTGGTTTCAAATTCTGCTTTGGCCACATGGCAAAGCTGCAGCAAATAACCTTACGGTGTTCTGTTGGTATAACCCATTCATTAATGGCAGTTTAACCATGCCAACCAGTCTTGGCATTAATTGAAACGAGCACAAATCTTTAAAAATGCGGGACACTGTGGAACAGGGTTGTTGGTGACTTGTGGAAGTCACTTGGCAGTTCACCACACCTCAACCGGTGTGATGTATCAGCAGAGTAAAATAGGTACCGCTGTAGCAGGAAGGTAAACAGTGTTTTCATGACCCCTGGCTTCTGTCACAGCGTCCCGTTGTGCCAGAAGCGGTTTAGTCATGCTGGCCACATGACCCCTCTGGAAAGCTGTCTGTGGACAAACGCAATTTCCCTGGCCCTGAAAGCAAGATGAGCATCGCACCCCATAGTCGCCTTTGACTGGATTTAACTGTCCAGGGGTCCTTTACCCTTTACCTTATCAGCAGAGTATGTGGAGCCCCAGCAGAGTCTTCAGTGATTTTCTGCTCCCAGCAGAACAGCTTTTTCCAGAGTCCCTGGTTAAGGGGGAAACTGCTCTCCCATGCAGTTCACGGTAACAAAGTGTTTATTGTCTCCAGATGCAAGACAAAGCTAAACACTGACATCTACTATATGCAGTTCTTTTGGTCTTTGAAGCAAAGATACATATGCACAGAAAGATCCACTAATGCTATTGCCATGCTAACGTAATGCTGCAGTGTAAAACTCACAGCCCTTTCCCCTGGCTCTCACAGATATCAGGATGTCAGGATGAGACATAATGAAAGCAATGCCATGAAGACTACTTTACCTGTCTCTACATGTAGGCATATTTCCTGAAACAATGAGAGGGTCAGTGGCGCAGCAAGGCATACACTTGACCTCGCTGGTGTTGCTATGGCAACCCAGTGCACCTGACACCCTTATTTCAGAACATCCAGATGTGTGGGGGATGAGACGAAGCACTGTCTAATTTAGCCCATTGTTCACATTGCACCAACAAAGGCGGCTACGTGTCTTACTTACAGGTGAGCTTCCCGGGTTTCAGGTAAGGGTCTTTCCCAGTCCTACCTGGAGATGAGAGGAGAGACTGCATCAGGCAAGGCCCTCTTCCACCTGTCTTGCCCCACCCTCCAGTCTCTGCTTCTCAATTATGTATTGTATTATTTCATGCACTGTGGCTTGCCGTTGTTTTATTGATTGTAGTTTAGAAATTATTTATTGTAATTGTTAAGAGCGGATTTCTGTTTAATTTTCATATGCTGAGATTTAATATTATTCTGTATTATTCTAATGAATGTTGAATGTTACTTGATTTGATGTAGGTTGCGTATTTTGATGAGGCTGCATTTTAAATTGCATTTTAACCTGTATTTTAAATTGGTTTTCTTTCCTATTATGTTTTTACTGTAATTTTACTGTTGTTAGCCACCCTGAGCCCTGCTCTGGCTGGGGAGGGTGGGGTATAAATAAAATTTATTATTATTATTATTATTATTATTATTATTATTATTATTATTAAGCTATGTTTTATCACCACATTTTTGTATTGCATTAGATTGTTATAAGGTGCACATTCTTTGTTTCTTAAGCTTGTAAACTGCCTTGGGTATTGTAAGATAAAAAGACGGTACACAAATTAAAAATAATGATGAGTGATGATGATGCCAGGGATTGAACCTGGAACCTTCTGCATTCAAAGCAGGTTCTCTACCACTGAGCTGCAGCCCGTCTCTCATAGATCTCTTCCAGACATCCTCTTTAGGATGCATTAATACGATTCGTGCTTATGGCGGTATCAGAACGGTTATACACAATCCCAGTTTCAATACTGTATGCACCTGCAAATGTTTCAGGCCAGATGTACTTATTTGCTTCCCATTGGTGCATGTCCTGTAACACCATTCTACAAATTTCCATGCTACAAATGTTCCGGTGTGTTTGTGTGTGTTGGTCTGGTTTTCATTGTGCTGTAGCACAAGGGGTGCCCCTGGAGATGGCAACAATGTGGTAACAACTAATAAGGTAAAAGGTAAAGGACCCCTGGATGGTTAAGTCCAGTCAAAGGCGACAATGGGGTTGCGGCGCTCATCTCACTTCAGGCCAAGGGAGCTGGTGTTTGTCTACAAACAGCTTTCCGGGTCATGTGGCCAGTGTCAGGAGCTCAGCCTACACTCGAACCCTGGTAGGACCCTGGTAGAGACACATGCCCGACTGGCATGTTTTCTCCCTCCTGGTCTTTTGTTCAGGAGCTTCAAAAGCTTTCTTCAGCCTGAACATCACAACGACTGATGCCAGCCAACACCGGCACACTTAGGGATCCGCAGAGTTTGCACATCATGCGTGACAGACCTCAGCAACTCAGCATTTTGGCTAATCTACTTTATTTACATATAAACACACATGGAGCACTGCAACATGGCTCCCTCTCTCTAGCATCAGACAGCAAAGAACAAAAGAACAAAGGACAGTAGTCCCACTTCACAGAACACAGTAACACAAACATCCTGTCTCCATCACTTCCCACTTTGTGGAGGCAAAACATATACCGTCATGTGAAAGACAACCATCTGATGACTGCTATCATGGAGCAGGAATTCTAACATCCAGCAGGACTAAACTACTTCTGGTGCAATGGGACACCGTGATATAAACCAGAGTGCTGTTTACATTCGCACTGTGGTGGTACCTATTTATCTACTTGCACTGGTGTGCTTTTGAACTGCTAGGTTGGCAGGAGCTGGGACAGAGCAGCGGGAGCTCACTCTGTCACGAGGATTCGAACCGCTGACCTTCTGATAATCAAACCCAAGAAGCTCAGTGGTTTAGACCACAGCGCCACCTAACAACTAATAAAGTGGAAAGACATCTAGAAAGTTCAATATAAATCCACCATAGTGCACTATCAATGACATTTTGCAGGATAGAACAGCAAAAAATGCGCCCATGTGGTGACGAAGTACATAGACTTCATGTGTATCTTCTTGATAATTATGATGATGATGTATGTCTTACTGCGTTTTTACATTTTGTTGGAAGCCGCCCCGAGTGACTGGGGGCAACCCGGTCAGATGGGCGGCATACAAATAATAAAATTATTATTATGATCACTGGTCAGTCCTTACATATTGTGATTTATATTGTTACCTAATGCCTGCTAATCTATTTTCATTTGCATGTGCATGCTTGTGGGATTGTTTTAAAAAAATGCATACAGTTTGATTTTTAAAAAACCATGAATATTGTTTTTTGAAATGAAAAGATCTAAGCACTTCCTGGAACTACGTGTGCTACAGAAGCTCTGTCTGAAGCCTTCCTTCCCAAATACCACAGCACCTGGCTGTTTTCTTACTCAAGCAAAAAATATGCACATTGTTCCCATCTGCTGCTTGTTGGCCACCTAGCAACCCCCACCCCCAGCAACAATGATTTCCACTCCAAACTCAGCTTCTCAGCTTCTCCCAATATCCTTTCCCCCCATCCTCACATTTCCTTTTTTTTCATCCCCGTGAACGTTTGATTTGCCTGACTTTTGCGCCTTCCCCCCATTTAGATTTATTGTATTTATTTATTAAAATTTCATACTCCCTTTTCGGTGCCACAAAGCAGTTGCTCGATGTTGCTGACAAACGTGAATGCGGCCGTAAAAACAACGGTAAAGCACAGATGACTAAACTAAAGGGAAAGGGTTTATTACGAAAATACTATTTCTTACTTTATTGTTATCTTATCTGCTTGGAATGTTATTCTCTTTGGTTCTCTCTTTTTAAAAAATAACCATGGATTGGAGGATTGGGAATGGTTGTGTGACAAGCTTTCACACCTGGTTCCAATATGATGCTTCCGGTGCTTCCTGACAGGGGCTTAATATTCAAAACAAGTCATTCAGATATCACAAATGTGCCATTGGTGAAAGTTTTTTTTTTTTTAACTAACCAGATTTTTTGTGAAAAGCATAAATTCAGATTATAGGGGAGGGGAATACAGGGTTGTATCCAACGAAGTTGCATTATTATTATTATTATTATTATTATTATTATTTGTTTGTTTATAACATTTCTATATTTTCCTTCATCCGAGGATCACAGGGCAATTTTCAATATGAAGACACCATATATATATAGAAGTGAGAGCTGGACCATAAAGAAGGCTGATCGCCAAAGAATTGATGCTTTTGAATTAGGGTGCTGGAGGAGACTCTTGAGAGTCCCATGGACTGCAAGAAGATCAAACCTATCCATTCTGAAGGAAATCAGCCCTGAGTGCTCACTGGAAGGACAGATCCTGAAGCTGAGGCTCCAATACTTTGGCCACCTCATGAGAAGAGAAGACTCCCTGGAAAAGACCCTGATGTTGGGAAAGATGGAGGGCACAAGGAGAAGGGGATGACAGAGGACGAGATGGTTGGATAGCGTTCTCGAAGCTACCAGCATGAGTTTGACCAAACTGCAGGAGGCAGTGGAAGACAGAAGTGCCTGGCGTGCTCTGGTCCATAGAGTCACGAAGAGTCGAACACGACTAAACAACATATATATATTTGTGTGTGTGTGTGTGTGTGTGTGTGTGTGTGTGTGTAAAACAGCATGAGACAGTTAATCTCTGGGCAAAAGATTTCTTCATTGGAGAGGGTTGGACAAGATAACCCTCGTGGTCCCTTCCAACTCTACAATTCTATGATTCCATGTATTTATGTGGCTTTAGAAATAATTATTCTACTTAAAAACAATACCTCTCCTGCTCAGAGTTAGCGATGGGGGGGAAAATTCAGTTCGGTTTGCATTTAAAAGTGAACCTACCTAATTTGCACTTTTCAGAACAATGCAAAGAATCAAAACACTGCCATCCTTTGACATTTGAACTTCTCTGAACTTTGCAAAGCATTGTCCAAAAATGCATGTGCTGGAGTAAGTGTGTATAAAAAGGCATAATAATGGTGAAAATCAATTACAGAAATGTGTTGTTTTAGGGGAAAGTGCTTTGCAAAACTGTAGTTTAAGAAAAAGTGCATAAACATTTGTATGGCGCAATAAACTTGCACTAAGATGCTCATGAATTTTCATAGCTTTTAAAATGAAATTCTCAAACTGATGTGGAAAAATAGAGAATTGAGCCTAAGAAGGGAAAAAATAAGAAATTGATAGAAACTGAAGGTGGAAAATTTCTCTAGCCCAGTACATCCATACTTCTTCTTTGGCATTCACTCGTAGCCGAGTAAGATGGTCTTCCATGAACACGGTCTTAACCGTGAGTCTCTAAGTGACTGTGGAGGCGAATTCTGGACCACAACTCTAAGATTCTATGAGTGATTCTGATGAAATCTATGCTATTTTACTGTCATTCACATGGAGCGAAATTGCCCCTTATTAGTTCCAGTTCCTGCCCTTTGCACTCACCTTCTTGAGAGCATTGCTTTAATACTGTTCTGCTTCTGAGGGCAATTCTCGCTCCCCTCCCCGAGCCAAAGTTATAAAAGACTATTGTTTGCTTATGGTGATTTTCCCTATTTGCACACTAGCAATCTTGTAAGCACAGTAACTCTCAGGAGAATCTCTCCCATTTATCTGTGTATGACTTAAACTTTGGAAGCAAAAATCAAGGACAAAAAAGAACCCTCCCCTTCTTTCTGCAGACCTGGCAGTTAAATGTTGAGCTTCTGCTTCTGCATACTGTTCAAATCCACCTATTTAACAGTATTTACTTTCCTGTTCTGTGAGCAGGCTGCCGAATGGTATGTACTGAATCTACTTGCCAATTTTACCTATTTTGACTGGCACAATACCATCTGCCATGCAGTTACTTAGGAAATGGATCTCACAGCCTTGCTACTGTGTGAGTGCTGAATTTTGAATAGTTTAACATTTGGGGATTGAGATGCACTGTGAAAATATTAAAATATCTATTGGGAGATGTCCATATTCTGAGCTGTAGAACTGTTGTAATCTGCCCTGGGTACTCATAGTGAACTGCAGGTAAGAAATCCCCCTTCTTCTCTCCATATTATAGAATGGGCAGAATGGCTGGGGATGACTCCAACAAGGTACAGAAAAGCTAGAATGCTTTCTCCCAGAGAAGGGGAACCCTTGTCCTTGTCAGGAGCTCAGCTACACTCGAGTAGGACCCTGGTAGAGACACATGCCCAAGTGGCATGTTCCCTCCCTCCTGGTCGATCATTTGGGAGCTTCATAAGTTTTCTTCAGCCCGAACATCACAGCGACCGATGCCAACCGACACCGGCACACTTAGGGATCCACAGAGTTTGCACAACTTGCGTGACGGACCTCAGCAACTCAGCATTTTGGCTAATCTACTTTATTTACATATAAACACACACGGAGCACTGCAACATGGCTCCCTCTCTCTCTAGCATCAGACAGCAAAGAGAAAAAGAACAAAGGACAATAACACTTGTAACATCCTGTCTCCGTCACTTCCCACTCCGTGGAGTCAAAACATACACCGTCATGTGAAAGACAAAAATCCCATGACTGCAATCATAGATCAGGAATTCTAACAGTCCTACCAGATGTTGCTGAACTACAACTCCCATCAGCCCAAGAAAGCACAGCCAATGGTCAGGTTTGATGGGCGTTGCAATTCAGTAACATCTGGAGAGCAAAAGGCTCCCCAGCCCTGTCCTATCCCAATTCAGATACCATTTACAGCCATATCAGCAGCCATGAAGAGCTGGAACTTCCTAGTGTTAGCACCCATCCATTTTAGAAAGCCTCTGAGTGAAGTGTCTTCAGGAAAGACCTGGGGAAACAATAATGAGAATACTCTCCTTAATCCCCTAAGAACCCATAATACTATCGCTGCATCATGCTTTGGGAAGGGGTTGTAGCTCAGTGGAACAGCACATAACTTGGATGCAGAAAGCAGGCACACACACACACACACACACACACACACACACACATGGATGTATCCATTTAGTCTTGTCCATTATCTTCAATGAGTTTACTCTGAGTAGGACTCGCATTGGAAGCAACCCTGGGCTAAACTGATCTGAAATAATTTTTCCGTCAACTGAAGAATTAGTTGACATTTGAAATCTGTTTAATTAAGCACTTAAGCCCTTGTGACATACGTACCCAACATTCCCATTTTACAGGTGGAAGAGCAGAGGCTGAGAAGAAGTAACATGTCTCAGACCATACAATGAGAGTCCACGGGCAGCATTCAAATAAACATTTGTGCAAGTGGAATGTGTTCCGCATGTGCAACGGGACTTTGTGCTGGTGGAATGTTTGCTTTTGCATTACGTTGAATTCCACCCTATGTCAAGCCCAGGTGGAATTTGAACCGAGGTCTCCCAGTTGCAACAACAGCTTTTGAGTGGCAGGTGTTGTGTTATGCTTCTCCCCGTGTCTTCAAAAGAGCACCTCCTGCGAGATTTTGGCAAACTCTCCCCAAAGAATTTAAGCAATTTAAGCATTTAATCCTTGAGCATCCCTAATTCCTAGCTATGTTTTTAAATCTAGAATCATAGAATCATAGAATCATAGAGTTGGAAGAGACCACAAGGGCCATTGAGTCCAACCCCCTGCCAAGCAGGAAACACCATCAGAGCACTCCTGACATATGGTTGTCAAGCCTCTGCTTAAAGACCTCCAAAGAAGGAGACTCCACCACACTCCTTGGCAGCAAATTCCACTGTCGAACAGCTCTTACTGTCAGGAAGCTCTTCCTAATGTTTAGGTGGAATCTTCTTTCTTGTAGTTTGGATCCATTGCTCCGTGTCCGCTTCTCTGGAGCAGCAGAAAACAACCTTTCTCCCTCCTCTATGTGACATCCTTTTCTATATTTGAACATGGCTATCATATCACCCCTTAACCTCCTCTTCTCCAGGCTAAACATGCCCAGCTCCCTTAGCCGTTCCTCAGAAGGCATCGTTTCCAGGCCTCTGACCATTTTGGTTGCCCTCCTCTGGACACGTTCCAGTTTGTCAGTGTCCTTCTTGAACTGTGGTGCCCAGAACTGGACACAGTACTCCAGGTGAGGTCTGACCAGAGCAGAATACAGTGGCACTATTACTTCCCTTGATCTAGATGCTATACTCCTATTGATGCAGCCCAGAATTGCATTGGCTTTTTTAGCTGCCGCGTCACACTGTTGGCTCATGTCAAGTTTGTGGTCAACCAAGACTCCTAGATCCTTTTCACATGTACTGCTCTCAAGCCAGGTGTCCCCCATCTTGTATTTGTGCCTCTCATTTTTTTTGCCCAAGTGCAATACTTTACATTTCTCCCTGTTAAAATTCATCTTGTTTGTTTTGGCCCAGTTCTCTAATCTGTCAAGGTCGTTTTGGAGTGTCATCCTATCCTCTGGGGTGTTAGCCACTCCTCCCAGTTTGGTGTCATCTGCAAATTTGATCAGGATGCCCTTGAGTCCATCATCCAAGTCGTTGATAAAGATGTTGAATAAGACTGGGCCCAAGACAGAACCCTGTGGCACCCCACTAGTCACTCTTCTCCAGGATGAAGAGGAACCATTGATGAGCACCCTTTGGGTTCGGTCAGTCAGCCAGTTACAAATCCACTGAGTGGTAGCATAGTCAAGACCGCATTTTACCAGCTTCTTTACAAGAATATCATGGGGCACCTTGTCAAATGCCTTGCTGAAATCAAGGTAGGCTACATCCACTGTGTTCCCTTCATCTACCAGGCTTGTAATTCTGTCAAAAAAACGAGATCAGGTTAGTCTGACATGACTTATTTTTCAGAAATCCATGCTGACTATTGGTGATCACAGCATTCCTTTCTAGGTGCTCACAGACTGTTTGCTTAATGATCTGCTCCAGAATCTTCCCTGGTATTGATGTCAGACTGACTGGGCGGTAATTATTTGGGTCCTCTCTTTTCCCCTTTTTGAAAATAGGGACAACATTTGCCCTCCTCCAGTCTGCCGGGACTTCGCCTGTTCTCCAGGAATTCTCAAAGATGACTGCCAAATCTACAATTTGTCGAGGTCTGCATTTGCTGACATTTTTGTTTTTTTAAAGAAAGAAAGAAAGAAACAAACAAACACATATGAAGTAATTTATTTATGAAACCACAGGACTTCATGGGGAATATAACAGCAGGACCATAGTGATTAATGAAGGCAAGACAGCATGTTGCATCCCATCCAAGATGAGTTCTGGGGAGATCTGGTGACTTATTAGCAATATTCTCTAGGGATGCATGGGGCGAGCATAGCAAAGCATCCTTAGGAAGCAAGGCAGCCCAATTTCATAGGTTATTGTCTTTCAAATGCTGCATTTTCGAGTCCTCTTACCAAAGAGGAGTGGGTGTCAATCAGCCTAATTGCTCAGTTCTAATTTAACACAGTGGAGGGGATGCTTCTCCTATCCCTCAAAAGCTGTTGTAATGTCCTCCCCCCATGAGTTCAGAACTTTTGGCTTAACACTTGACGTGGGTGACCTCATCCCAGGGAAGCTTGATAATCTGTAAGGTGGTTGTGGGCCATCAATGCTTTTATGTACTGTCCTTTACAACCTGCTTCAGTGGTTGGGGAATACCACATCAATTGCCATGTAGGGCTTTTATCTTCATGCTTGTGCACTTTCCAGAGGCAAAAAAAAAAAAAAAAAAGAAAGAAAGAAAGAAAGAAAGAAAGAAAGAAAGAAAGAAAGAAAAAGCTAATGCTTTTCTAGGCTGCATCAACAGAAACATAGTGTCCAGATCAAGGGAAATAATGTTGTTGTTTAGTCGTTTAGTCGTTTAGTCTTCGTGACCCCATGGACCAGACCACACCAGGCACTCCTGTCTTCCACTGCCTCCCGCAGTTTGGTCAAACTCATGCTGGTAGCTTCGAGAACACTGTCCAACCATCTCATCCTCTGTCGTCCCCTTCTCCTTGTGCCCTCCATCTTTCCCAACATCAGGGTCTTTTCCAGGGAGTCTTCTCTTCTAATGAGGTGGCCAAAGTATTGGAGCCTCAGTTTCAGGATCTGTCCTTCCAGTGAGCACTCAGGGCTGATTTCCTTCAGACTGGATAGGTTTGATCTTCTTGCAGTCCATGGGACTCTCAAGAGTCTCCTCCGGCACCATAATTCAAAAGCATCAATTCTTCGGCGATCAGACTTCTTTATGGTCCAGCTTTCACTTCCATACATCACTACTGGAAAAACCATAGCTTTTACTATACGGACCTTTGTTGGCAAGGTGATGTCTCTACATTTTAAGATGCTGTCTAGGTTTGTCATTGCTTTTCTCCCAAGAAGCAGGCGTCTTTTAATTTCGTGGCTGCTGCCACCATCTGCAGTGATCAGGGAAATAATAGTGCCACTCTATTCTGCCTTGGCCAGACCACACCTGGAATACTGTGTCCGATTCTGGGCACCACAATTTAAGAAGGATGTTGACAAGCTGGTATGTGTGCAGAGGAGGGCAACCAAGATGATCAAAGGTCTGGAAACCAAGCCTTATGAGGAGCAGTTGAAGGAGCTGGGTATGTTTCGCCTGGAAAAGAGGAGATTGAGAGGAGATATGAGAGCCGTCTTCTCAAGGGCTGTCACATGGAAGATGGAGCAAGCTTGTTTTCTCCTGCTCCAGAGGGTAGGACCAGGACCAATGGCTTCAAGTTACAAGAAAGGAGATTCCGACTAAACTTCAGGAAGAAATTTCTGACATTAAAACTGTTCAACGGTGGAATGGTGTCCCTCTGGAGGTTGTGGACTTTCCTTCCTTAGAGGTTTTAAAGCAAAGGTTAGATGGCTTTCTGTCGTGGATGCTTTAGCTGAGATTCCTGCATTGCAGGGAGCTGGACTAGATGTCTTTTGGCGTCCCTTCCAACTCTCCAGTTCCAAAATTCTATTATTCTATCCGTCAGCTTTGGGAAATGGGTTGCTAGTCTACAGGCTGATGCAACAGGACTGTTCTTAACACAGGACTGCCATAGTCACCTTTAACAGAGACTCTGTATATTTGAAAGCTTCCTAATAGGCTGAAAGAAGAAGAAGAGGAAGAAGAAGAAGAAGAAGAAGAAGAAGAAGAGGAGGAGGAGTTTGGATTTGATATCCCACTTTATCACTACCCGAAGGAGTCTCAAAGCGGTTAACATTCTCCTTTCCCTTCCTCCCCCACAACAAACACTCTGTGAGGTGAGTGGGGCTGAGAGACTTCAGAGAAGTGTGACTGGCCCAAGGTCACCCAGCAGCTGCATGTGGAGGAGCGGAGAAGCGAACTCGGTTCACCAGATTACGAGACTACCGGTCTTAACCACTACACCACACTGGGGATAGGTATGTGCGTTGGGGAATCACCTGTTAATATCTGTCTCCCCTGTAACCATTAAGCTTCCAGGTTACCAGAACCAGAGCCTCCAGGTTAGCTTGAGGTTTTTTTTTTGCTTGTGACTAATATGGAGAGCAATTTTAAAAGAAAGAAGAAAAAGAAGAGAGGAACGAAATTACCCAGCTTTGTGGCATAAAGTATAGCTCTGTGCCTGTTAATTGCTCGTGTACTTTCATTCATTGTGACAGTGTTCTATGATGCATTATCACTTGGGTGGTTTTTATCCCATCTTAACAGCTTTGGCTTGATTTAATTTTTGTACGTCTCTGCAAATAGGCCCACTGAGCACACAGCACAATACGTGACTAATAGGACCTCTCCCATCTGACTCAAAGTCGCCATGAAGGGAGGGAATCTTTTCTCCTTTGCCATTCCATTTCAGATCACCTCAACCAAGAAGATTCAAAGCCCTTATGCAAAGACCTTAGGGGACGTGAGTCTGAGCACATCGCTCGCTGTCCACCTCCTTGTCTCTGCTTTTACGTAACAGCTGCTGTGTCCAAGTGGGAGGATTCCCTTTTAGTTCAGTTTTTGCAAACCGGGTTTCCAGCAGATGTTTAGGATTACAATTCCTATCAACCCCAGCTAGCAAGGGCTGGGGATGGTGGGAGTTGTAGTTCAGAATTCTGAAGAACACCAAGTTGGCAAAACTGGGTCAGCTCCTTTCAGTTCCCATCTTTGAAACTCCTTCTGTTTCTGGTTGCCTGATTTGTATTTATAGCCAGACACAACAAAATGGTACATGTGTGCATTTATTTTACACATACCTTTTGGCTCTGTCCTTGGGATCTGGGGGTAACTTCTGCTTTGAAGACCAAAGGAGGGTGGCAACATGCCCTGCTTTACAGTTGTCTATTTGAAGGTCTGTCAGAAGGCTTTCCCATTCTATTTGATGGGATTGTCTGTTCTGAAGGTATCTTAGAGGACTTTTTGAAGGCATCATCTATTGCAGGGATCAGGAATCTGGGGCTCTCCATCATCCTTGACCAATGACCATGCTGGCTGGAGCTGATTAGAGTGGAAATCCAACACCATCTGGAGGGCCACACAGTCCCCAGTCCTCAGCTATTTGAAGAGCTGTCTATTGGAACAGGGAACAAGCTTGTTTTCTCCAGCTCTGGAGGGTAGGACTCGAATCAATGGCTTCAAGTTACAAGGAAGGACATTCCCACTCAACATCAGTAAGAACATTCTGACAGTCAGAGCTGTTTGACAGTGGAACGGTCTCCCTCCGTAGGTTGTGGACTCTCCTTCCTTGGAGGTTTTTAAGCAGAGGTTAGATGGCCATCTGTCATGGATGCTTTAGCTGAGATTTCTGCATCACAGGGGGTTGGACTAGGTCAGGCATAGGCAAACTCAGCCCTCCAGATGTTTTGGGACTACAACTCCCATCATCCCTAGCTAACAGGACAAGTGATCAGGGATGATGGGAGTTGTAGTCCCAAAACATCTGGAGGGCTGAGTTTGCCTATGCCTGGACGAGATGAATCTTCGGGTCCCTTCCAACTCTAGGATTCTATGATAATCCAGTTCCAGTTCAAAGATAAAGAACCCTGAGTAGGGAGAGCCGGGGAAGCCTTGAAGTTGCCCATCAATAGTTAATACCTGGACATAGTCAGGAGGGCTTCTCCAGGTGATCTCAGTGATCTGGTTGGTGTGGCAACAGTTCAGTCCGAGCTGAACTATGTAATCCTACTGTTCATTTAGCTCAGCTGTGAGCAGCTCCCTCTCACCTCCGCTGCTACATATAATGGAAAAGCCTGCAGAGTTTGAAGCTCGGAGCAAGCATAACATGGAAGGTTCACATACAAAAAAAAAATAAAAAAATTCTGCAATTATGAAAACCCACATGCAGAAGGAACTAGAGCACGGTGTACTTTTCCTTCCTTTCAATAATACTTCATCACGGCCTTCAGGATATTATCTCACTCAGGGGCCCGAGGAGCAGGACAAAGGAACATTGACATCACAAATCTCTTTAAAGTTCACATTTGGCGGGGAGTAGTCTCCAACATTAATTTGTGCTCAGGGTGTGGGCTTTCAAAGATAAGCCAAGCTCTAAGCCAAAGCAAATGCCTTCATGTTACAGGAATTCAATCCGGCAAAGGAAGAACTCTACAGAGAAATCTGAAGAGAGAAAAGCGCCGAGTGTACGGTTTGGAACACTTTCCTCGTGCCAAGAGACAAGGGCCTGGAAGAAGTCTTTGCTGTATTTATAACTGTTTTGAGTAGCTGTGGTTCTGGCTGAGGGACTGAGGAGCCATCTGTGAGATTCTTACACTTTCCATGCACCTGTTAGAGGTCCAAACAATGATAGCATGTCAGATTTTTATTTTGTTAAGAGCAGGCTTCTTCTTTTTCGTGTGGTGATATTTGAAATTCCAAAAAGTCATACACAAAGCATTTCATGGAAAGAAGCAAAGGAACAAAGAGCAGTTCACTTTGCCTTGAAAATTCCTCGTTCCTAGGCACGGTCTAAAAACACAAATCTCATCCACAGCATATATTGAAAGCAGTTTATAGCACTTTACCAGTCATAGGTTCCCCAAGAATCCTGAGAGTTGTGGTTTACTCAACACAAGGGTTAAACTCCCAGCACCTTTAGCAAATTGCAATTCCCAGGCTGCCCTATTGTTTACTAGCATTGAAAATCAGCCCAGACTGCACACAGCACATAGTAACCCTGACTGAGAAGGTAAGGAGAAGCCCAGTTGGTTCAGACCAGATCAGTCAATCTAGTCTGCCATTTTGTTTCCACAGTTCTCAACCCAGACTGTTTCCACACTAGGCATTTAACTGTGGAGTAGCCTTTGTGCAGAAAACCTGCATGGCAACATTAACAAGACAGCCCATCTTGTTTTCCCTTCCAAATCTCTGAAAGTATTTTTAAAAGTTCAACTTAACGGAGTGTCTGCATTATTTCCCCAGCCATAGACTATCTTTCTTGTTGTTGTTCCAGCTGGATTGTGGCCTATACAGAGCGCTCAACAAATTTTCTTGAATGCACTCTATCTATTTCTCTCTTTTCTCCATACTGTCATTTAAGGTGGATAGAAAGCTTCCTGTATCACCATTTATTCTCTATTGTCCGCATGACATTCTCCTCCAAATCACTGCCTCCCCACAACACTTCCCTTCCCTCAGTCCTGATTTTCTCATACCCTGTCCTTTCTGGGGTATGAGAAAACTGGGGGTGAGATAGGGTAAAATGTGGGAAGGCTGTGATTTGGAGGAGAGCATCACATGGGCAGCAGATAAGTCATGGAGGTACAGGAAGCTGTACTCTAAGTGCCCTAAGTGTCAGCTCTGTCCTTTGACTCCATTCCAAGCAGCATTGCCTTTATATCAGTTTTTCTTTGCACATACCCGTTGCATGGGGGGGGGGGTTCATGATCAAGAATCTTCTTCTTCTTTGGCGATCACTTGTAGCCGAGTAAGATTGTCTTCCATAAACATGGTTTTAACAATCCAATTCTGGATTCACACGTCCTTCCACAGTGGGGACATTGGTTTCCAGATTGGAGGATCATGGTGTGGATTTGCCAAGTGTGCCTTCCTCTTAGCATGTTTCTCCCTTGCGTCCTGAGTTCGAGTGTCTTCAAAGCCCATGACACCTTTGGTAAAGGCTGTTCTCCAACTGGAACACTCGCACGTCAGTGTTTCCCAGTTGTCAGTGTTTATACTACATTTTTTTAGATTTGCCTTGAGTCTTTAAACCTCTTTTGTTGACCACCAGCATTATGCTTTCCATTTTAAAGTTTGGAATAGAGTAGTTGCTTTGGAAGATGATCATCAGGCATCTGCACAACATGACCAATCCAACGGAGTTGATGCTGAAGAGTCATTGTTTTAACACTGATGAGCTTTGCTTTTTCCAGTACACTGATATTAGTTCACCTGTCTTCCCAAGTGATGTGTAAATTTTTTCGGAGACACCGTTGATGGAATCTTTTGAGGAGTTGGAGATGGCGTTTATAAGTGGTCCATGTTTCACAAGCATATAGTAAGGTTGGTAGTACAATAGCTTTGTAAAGCTAACTTTTTGTGCAGTGAGTGGGGAGGGAGCACTTAAACTCTTTCTCCCCACACAATGGTCCCAATACTAATTCCCTCCTCTCAAATATGGGACTGGAGAAAGAGGGGCTGCTCACTTGGTCACAGGGTGTTAGATGACCTGAAGATGTCCTATTCCACTTCCATCTTAAAGCAGAACAGCAATGATTTGGTCTGCTAAATCCTGCACATCTGGAGTCAGTCCAGATGCCATGGGGAAGCCCCCAAGCAGGGCACAAGCATTCTTCCACTCCTGCGTCTTGGCAACTGGCATTCAGTGACATGTTCTTTCTGATCCCAAAGCCCCAGTAGCTATTGACTGACTTTTCCTGCTAGTGGTGCAGCAATAAAACTGCTAGCACTTTTGCAAAGCTAAGCACTTTTGCAAAGCTAAGCAGGGTCCAGCAGGGTCCAGCAGGGTCCAGTATGGTCCAGTATGGTCCAGTATGGTCCAGTATGGTCCAGTAGGGTCCAGGGTCCAGTATGGTACAGTATGGAGTATAGTATCTAGATCAAGGGAAGTAATAGTGCCACTGTATTCTGCTCTGGTCAGACCTCACCTGGAGTACTGTGTCCAGTTCTGGGCACCACAGTTCAAGAAGGACACTGACAAACTGGAACATGTCCAGAGGAGGGCAACCAAAATGGTCAAAGGCCTGGAAACGATGCCTTATGAGGAACGGCTAAGGGAGCTGGGCATGTTTAGCCTGGAGAAGAGGAGGTTAAGGGGTGATATGATAGCCATGTTCAAATATATAAAAGGATGTCACATAGAGGAGGGAGAAAGGTTGTTTTCTGCTGCTCCAGAGAAGCGGACACGGAGCAATGGATCCAAACTACAAGAAAGAAGATTCCACCTAAACATTAGGAAGAACTTCCTGACAGTAAGAGCTGTTCGACAGTGGAATTTGCTGCCAAGGAGTGTGGTGGAGTCTCCTTCTTTGGAGGTCTTTAAGCAGAGGCTTGACAACCATATGTCAGGAGTGCTCTGATGGTGTTTCCTGCTTGGCGGGGGGTTGGACTCGATGGCCCTTGTGGTCTCTTCCAACTCTATGATTCTATGATTCTATGGTTTCAAATTGGAGGGGGAACTGCATGTTGAGATTCTTGCAGGGTGACTGGACTGGATGACCCTCAAGCTCCCCTTCCGACTCTACAGTTCTATGATTCTATTAAATCTGTCTGGTCCTCTTTTAAAACCATCCATGTTGACCACCAGTTCTAAAAACCAGCACTTACTGCAGGGCACATACATTCCCAGCTTGTTCTGTTTCTTTGGCGTGAGGCCAGTCAGTTAGAAGAGATCTAAAAGTGTATTCCTCACAGGATCACTTCCAGTCCTATAATCCTATTAATTTGAAAAACAAAACCTAACAGCGGATAGAAGGATCCAGTAGTTGATCGGGTTAGTTATTATTGAACAGGATGGGCCAAATTAAAGGACGGAAAGCAAAGTAGCACACCATTCTGATGAGCCAAATACCCAAGCAGAAGAATTATGTATAATATAGCAACTGTACTTGGCAAGATTCAAGCACAATGGCCCATTTCCATTTCCATTGAGGTTTTCCTTTAACTGAACAGTGCATTGGGCTTGAACCAAACCCATGCAATCAAAAACCTTCTGAATAGGGGCCAAGATTTTAGTTTTTCATCTTGAACTCATATTGAAGTCGAGCAACCTCCCCCTCAGTTCCACATTCTAGCAAAAGCATTGGGTTTCCTGAAAATTTGTGCCAAACCACATCTCAGCTAAAGCTCGCTTGTAATCAAACCTAATAACTGATACCAGATTCATGGCTGGAACCAGCCCAGAGTTAGCATTTTTCTTTTTTTGTTAGAAATAGGACTAATACAAACCTTTACAGCCCGTAGCAAAGTCTGGGCTTTACACAATTTCAACAGAGCTGTTGGGGTCCAAGTCATAAAATTCAAAAGGTACCCTCTTCCTGTTAGAAATGGGTGAATCTACCACTTTCAACTTCTCATTTCTCCACTCTTAAGTCCAGTTTGCAACTTTTCCACATTAGTTTGCACATTTTTTAAAAATTCAGCAACATTTTAGTTCAAACTTCTCCAAACATACACATCTTTATATGTAATTTCCCTGAATGTACGCATCCTATCCTTACTTCCCATTTGAGGCACAAGCTGAGGCACTTTTCCACAGAAGGTCTCCTGCACAATTGCCATTGAAATGAATGGGAGATGGGCAGTGCTTTTTTGCTAGAAAAATAGGTGCCAGTACTCACCATAGTCACAGTAAGTGGCACACTTTTTAACACCCCCCCCCCCAAAAAAAGAGGTGTCAGTATTGTGTACCCTTGAGTATCCCCTGAAAAAAAAAAGTACTGGTGATGGGACTTCTGGGGAGTGAAATGGTGGACTAGTCATTGACTGCTGACACTCTTGTTGGCAGAGATAATTATGTGGTGATTGAAGATAACCGAGGTATCTTGGTTACCAAAACTCCCTTTTGAAATAAGAGAGTTCAGGGTTAAGCCTCATATGCCCAGAAGAAGACTTTCATCATGCAGGAAACAGAGGTTTTCAGGAGTGGAGGACTGTCTCAAGTGAGGAACATTCACCAGGCCCACACATCTCGTAATAGCCCTTAAATTAGGACACCAGGTTGACAAAACCTCCATCTTTTAACTATTTCTAAGACTGGAAGCAAATACAAATTGGATTTTCTATCTGCCAGTTAATTAGCAACCAGAAGCAAATGGACTGCTGGAGGATGAAAAAGCACTAATTAACAGACTAAGAAATAAGCCAAAAATTACACCAGTAATTAACTTAATTACTGGTGACTTCAAAGGAATATAACTGATTAGTTAGCTCTAAATCTGTTTCAAAATTTCATTTTATATGGCCTGTAAGTCTCTGTCTTGTACATAGTGTGTTAGCTGCAGAAATGAAACTGAACCTTAACTATACGAGAGAGAGAAAAGCGTACTTAAAGAAACCGACACAAGTTCCTGGAAACAAAGTCTGCCAAGGGGGAGATTACTAGAACCCAATATGGCGATGGCAATGCTGAATGCATTGTCTTTGCCATACAGTGGTACCTCGAATTACAGATGCTTCAGGTTACAGACTCCGCTAACCCAGAAATAGTATCTCAGGTTAAGAACTTTGCTTCAGGATGAGAACAGAAACCGTGTGGCGGCAGCGGGAGGCCCCATTAGCTAAAGTGGTACCTCAGATTAAGAACAGTTTCAGGTTAAGAATGGATCTCCAGAACTAATTAAGTTATTAACCCGAGGTACCATTGTATTGATGAATCGATTGTTGGTATCATGTGATGGCCGCTAGATGAACAACTGACAGAATAAAGAGCTGAGATGCATAGAATGTTAAAATACATTGGATCAGAGATACATCAGACTAAAGAATGCATAGGACCTGTGGGAAAAGATTTTGATCTACCTCTGCCTGAACATGAGATGGTAAAGGTAAAGGCAAAATGGATAACAGCAGGTGAGGAATTGGAGTAGATATCCATATAGCTGTCTGGAGGATTGAAACGAACAAAGGATGCTGTTGTGAGGCCAGAAGAGATGAATGAATTTATGGATTTATGAAAAGAGACATTAAGAGACAACCAGAGATGGCAGAGATGGAGCTGAGAGAGAAAAGGTCTTGCACACAAATTGAAGTGAGCACAGCAGAAAAAGCCTACAAACGCTTGGAGACTGGTTTGGGGAAAGAGTGGAAAAAGTGGAAGAAGGGTTTTCTTCTTCTTTAAATCAACCAACAGAAAATGCGGTTGAAATATATGGAACTGAGTACGAATTAATGAAGATACAACAAGCACATAAGTATGGACTATTACACTATTAAGATTTGTTGGATCTCTTGGAGTGGGCGGGCAGAATGAGCATATTGGACCAGAGAATGATTATTTTGGACACTGAATGATAATAATAATTGAGTAGCTACTTTTGGACTTTTTGGGTGGTAAAAAAGGCATTCGAGATGCTTGGGATTGAAGATTGAGAAAACAGTGCCTAGCAGATTGAGAAACAGCTGGACATTAATAGAGCTATATGCTATCCTGGACTGAATACTTTGAATAATTGTCATATACATAATTCAGCAGACAGAGAATCTGAAGCCCTTATTTTGTTTTACAGTGGACACTCGGGTTGTGAACGTGATCCATGTGGGAGGCACGTTCACAACCCGCAGCGTTCGCAACCCACAGAGTTGTGCACACGCGGGTCATGATTTGGTGCTTCTGCGCATGCGCCAAAACCCAGAAGTAACCCGTTCCGGTACTTCTGGGTTTGGCGCGGTGCGCAACCTGAAAACGTGCAATCTGAAGCATCTGGAACCCGAGGTGTGACTGTATTTCTCATCCTATCTTTCTATGCTCTCTAATTCTTATTTTCTTTCTGGTAACTCTATCTATGGTCCTTATAGTTAAAGCCATGGTTTTCCCAGTAGTGATGTATGGAAGTGAGAGCTGGACCATCAAGAAGGCTGATCGCCGAAGAATTGATGCTTTTGAATTCTGGTGCTGGAGGAGACTCTTGAGAGTCCCATGGACTGCAAGAAGATCAAACTGATCCATTCTGAAGGAAATCAGCTCTGAGTGCTCACTGGAAGGACAGATCCTGAAGCTGAGGCTCCAATACTTTGGCCACCTCATGAGAAGAGAAGACTCCCTGGAAAAGACCCTGATGTTGGGAAAGATGGAGGGCACAAGGAGAATGGGACGACAGAGGACGAGATGGTTGGACAGTGTTCTCGAGGCTACCAGCATGAGTTTGACCAAACTGCGGGAGGCAGTGGAAGACAGAAGTGCTTGGCGTGCTCTGGTCCATGGGGTCATGAAGAGTCGGACATGACTAAACGACTAAACAACAACAACAACTCTATCTATATTTATGCTTTGCTTTTTGAAGTTCCCTATCTTGGATTAATGAAGATACACACAGGAAGGTGACGGATGGAAAATGAAGGGCCTTCCCTGAGAGGCAGGGTGGAGAGGATCTCCCAGTGTGAGAGGCTGGGGGAAGAAGGGGAAGCTCCCAGGTCAGAGCTGGGAGGGTTCACTCTTCTGTGTTTGGAATAAGGGTTCAGATATAATTGTGACAGAGAGCCTTGTATTCACTTTTTTTTAATTTCTCTTCTCATTCTTCCTTTTTTCTTATTTCCCTTTTCTAGATTAATTTGGCTTTCACTGTATTTTATGCTGAAAACTTTTAATAAAAGTTTTAATAAATAAGAAATAATTTAAAAAAGAAGAAGAAATGAATGGGAGACGCCTGAGAGCATCTCCTGTTTATTTCAGTGGGGCAAGCCCAGGACAGCCAAGTGAAATGTGCCCAAACCTGTGTCTCTCTCATTCCCTTAATGACATCCCAAATCTGCTGTTTTGTCTCATAGCAGGGATGCTTTTGGATTTGGGTTTTATGGTGGTTATTTGAAATGGATTTGCGCATCAACAGGAAGCATAATGCAACACTCGTCATGCTGGCCAAGGACTTAAAACTCTAAGAGAAACCCCTGCCAACTCCTTCATTTTCATTGATAAGAGCTGTTAGCAGAGTTTCTCTGGCATTAAAATAAATTGAAATAAACGCCTTTGAAGTTGTTTCATTTACATAGGTTCACCCTCCCTCTCCTACTTGAGACAGCCTGATGGTTCCTGAGGCAGGGATAATGTTTACCTGAAGAACTGAAGTAGATTTGCAGGGGGAAAGGAATTTGTATCATCAAATGCTGTAAGGTTAAAATGCAGACTTTCGACTGCGGTTCCAGAGAAGGAACAAAGCTGTGTCAAGGCTGTTTTCGAAAAGCTCTTCTCTGTTGTGACCCTGAAGCCTTTACATTAGTGTTAATATAAAATATGTTGTTCAGAGACAATGCTGTTACTTCTATGCGACATAGGCATTGCTGTCAATGACTTGCACCACATGACCGGTTCGTCCTTAATGATATCACCTTTTTTTCACCAGAAAGAGATCAAGACTTATGGAACGAAAACACCCACGCAAAGTAAAACTAAACAAAAGTTCTGAAGAAGGCCAACTATGAACAAGAGGATTCATGCAAGGAGTCTGAATACATGGAGCTTATTTGTGTGCGGAAAAACCTTGATGATTTCAGGTTTGGAAAATGAAGGAGCAGAGACAGTCAGTGTTCTGCCTGTTGCTGGCTATGAGGTGAGTTTGGGTCTGCGGTTTTAAGGAGTCTCTGGAGAAGCAAATCACAGAATCATAGAACTGTAGAGTTGTAAGGGACCCCAATGGTCATCTAGTCTAACAACTAGCAATGTGGGAAGTCGGGTCCTCCATCACGGAGGGGACGTGTTGCGGTGAGATCACCAGAAACCACCTCTCTGTTGTTGGGCGGGACCGTTTGGATGGCCACAACACCCCATTGGTTGCCCCTCTGTTGCTGGGGCAGAAATTTGGTCAGTTGGGTTGGCTATTGGCTGCTGAGGAGCTGCTTAAGCTGCTGCACATCACTGGAGAGTTTCACTTTCTTGCGATGTGCAGCGGATCACCTGCCCTCCTTTCCCTATATTTAGGGTTGTTCTTATGGCTTTGCTATGCCTGTCTAGGGGTCGTCTGTTTTGGAGCAGGGGCCTGGTAGGAATTTTGCCATTTGGCTGATTGGCTGGTGCCACTTGGTTTTTGCCTACCGTGTAGCAAATCGTCACAACTTTGTAAGGTTGGCGGTTAGGCATTTGGTTCAAAGTTTTGGGGAGGGGACGTGGTTGGCTGTGACTGCCCCTCCATTGCTGCTGCTAGGGAATTCCGTTAAAGGAATCCAGGGGTTCGCCTTGCTTCTGTCAAGGGGCTAGGGCCACGCCAGAGCCACTGGGAGCACCTGCGGTGAGCTGTGAGATTGAAGGAATTCTTGCTACCCCAGGATGCTTTCCCTTACTGACATATGGTGGTGCCCAGTGTCAGTCCTGTTCCTGCCACCCTGCAGGTTCAGGTAGTCTGGAACAAATGCCTAAGCAACTACTCACATACTGTAATCAATATAGTTGTGCCCAAAATTTAATGCCCAAAACCTTAAACTAAAATCTGTGTCTACTGTGTCTTCATTTGGGGGTGGTTTTGGGGTCTTCACACGCAATCTGAACTAAAGCATCCATGACAGACAGCCATCCAACCAACCTCTGCTTAAAAACATTGAAGGATGAGATTAGAGAATACAGTATGTTCATGACTGGCTGCAATACTGTCAACTATATGAGGTTTTCAAAGAAGATAATAAGAAAGGATTCAGTTATACCATATCTAGATTTCAAAGAGAATTGCAGACGATGATACCAAGCTTCTGAAGAAAATCTACAATTTATTATTAGAATATAAAACCAAATATGAGGAGGTCAAATGTGTAATGATCAAGTGGGCACAAGATAACATACAAATGGAAGACTGGAAAAATTATGGAAAATGAATTTAAAATTTACTGATTGTATATTGCTAAAAGAGAATTATATGAAAATGATGTATACATGGTATATTACACCTGTATAAATGGCAAAAATGTATAGAACAGGCTCCAATAAGTGTTGGAAGTGTAAAGAAAAAGAATGCACGTTCTTTCATATGCGGTGGAATTGCAAAATAATCAAAAGCTATTGGGAAATGATTTATAATGAAATGAAATGAATGTTTAAGATAACTTTTGTGAAAAGACCAGAAGCTTTTTTACTAGGCATTTCAGGTGAAGAGTTGCCAAAAGAGAAGAAAAAACTTTTCATGTATGCAACAACTGCGGCTAGGATACTGCTAGCCCAAACATGGAAAAGTGAAGAAATACCAACAAAAGAAGAATGGCAAGAAAAATTGACGGAATACGCTGAAATGGCAAAGTTAACTGAAATACTTTGAGATAAGGACAATAGAGACTTAAGAAAGATTGGGAACCATTTATGTTATGCTTACAGAAACAACGTGGTGAAATGGACTCACTAGCAGGTTTTGATTAAACACAACTACCAAAATAAATACAGAAAATATAACAACGATCTTAAAATAACAAGAGGACAATAATAATTATTTTAAATACTTTAAGAATAACAAAACAAGCAGGAGAAATCAATACGTAAAAAACCTGAAGAGGAAGTTGAGGGAAGTCGTGGGACGGACGGACATGGGAATTGTATTTTTTTGTTATGTGAATGATACAGTGATGATAAAATTATGTAAAATTTAATACAAATTGTTTATTAAAAAATTGAAGGAAAGAGAGTCCACCACCTTCCGAGGGAGTCCTTTCCACTGTCGAACATCTCTTACTGTCAGAAGGTTGGAATTTCCTTTCCTGTAACTTGAAGCCATTGATTCAAGTCCTACCCTCCAGAGCAGGAGAAAACAAGCTTACTCTATCTTCCATGTGACAAACCTTGAGATATTTGAAGATGGCTCTCATACCTCATCTCAGTCTCCTCTTTTCCAGGCTAAGCATACCAAACTCCCTGAACCATTCACCCCTGCTGAATCCCATGAAACAGTCGGAGATATGCTTCTTTCTGAGAGACACCATGCCCTGGATGTACACATCCCTACTAGAAGATTTACCACGCCTGACATCACATTCTTTATTTATTTGGCCTGGCACTGGAAAGAGAAGGGGCCTACATCCATCACCCTTTCTCAGGGCTGGGCTGAGAGAGAACTGGGCGACTGGGGTTGCATCCTCCTTTGGAGTTGCATCTCTCTGCTCCTGCCTCCACCCTGCCCATTGTCACCCTCACCCCCCCCCCAGTAAAGGTACTGTTGAAGGGATTTGCCAGGGTGGCTCTGGGGAAGGCAAGGAGCACATCGTCCAGGACTTCTGAAACCTAGCCCTGCTCTTTGTGCACAATTCCACCCTACTCTGGCAAAAGTAGATTAGAAGAGCAGTTAGCAGCAGCTCCTGACATTCTCAGCTCCCCCCGGCAGGTGGCAGCAGTACAGTGATTTCCATCGCAACACATTTGGGTTTCCTAGCTGTTTTATTCCCCCTTCCAGGAGTGAGTGGCCAACCCAGTAAAAGAGAAAACCTGGGCTCCACCATCCCTAACCTTGGTACACTGCTGCAAAAAGTTGCATTTTGGGGAGACATTTAATGATATTTTCAATCCATGCAGATCATTGGGCCCTTAGCAATGCACTCTTTTTTCAATAAGAGTTGGGGTTATCCATATTGATTTGTATGCTGTTGGTGGATTTTTGTCATTGTCTTGTTAGGCTGTGTGTGTGATAAAGGGGAGCCATACCGGGGTGAAGGCGTCTTCTTCTATTTGTCCCCGTGTCAGTTTCAGGTTATTGGTTAATTTCACCACCAGAGGAACACAAGTGAACAGCAGAGAACCTGCACAAGCAACGCTGACACCAAAGCCTACATATATCAAGTAAAATAGAAAGATCGCCACCCGATCCCACCCCCACCCATCTTTTCCCCCTCCCCCCCTTTCCCCCTTTTCTTCCTAATGTCTCAACAAATGAAACTGATTTGTAAAAATGTTACATGGAAAAAATACGAGAGAGAGACATTGCACATACCTTTGTAAATCAAGAAAATCTTTAATAAAAATACATTTTTTAAAAAAAGAGTTGGGGTTAGCTCACTGCTTGGAGTGAACTGGTTCAGCCCACTGAACTAGTTAAAAAACCTCGGAACTACACCTGAAGATAGTTCCCATAATGAACACTGGAGTAGAACTTTGAACAATTTCTAGTTCATCTTCAAATTCATTTTCTTACCCGTGCTTTACTCGTTAAGCTGTTTGACCCTTTAAGCTTAAAGATAATCATTGTTGGGGAAAATAAACGAAACAATTTGCATTCCATTGTATGTGCGTGTTTTAATGTTTCCTTAGACTCCTTAAGTGTATTTTTCACTTTATAACAGCAGCTTCGGACATTCTGAATGCTGGAATTTTTTTCCGGCCAAGGTTCATTTGGATGAACTTGAATCAAACTGTGAACTGAACTTGAACCGAACTAGTTTGTTTTGCAAACAGATGGACATGAGCCAGAGTTTATGGACATGTTGAAATTGAACTAGAACAAATTCCTTTTTAAAAACCAACTTTCCAAGCTCTGGGCTAAATACGTTATAACCAGTTTAAGGTCCAAATTAAACTACTGGGTTTTGGAGCAAATTACGAGGGCTGGAACTTCCATTAGATATAGTGAGGCTGCCGGCTTAGCAGATTGAGGCATCATGAAAGGGGTGATAGAATGAGAGAAAAGGGTGCTGTAAACACAGATGAGATTGGCAGTTCCTAAACTAATATATGGGCCAGAGCACAGCCATCCTTTGGATTTTTGCACTTCTCTGAATTTTGCAGTGTATTTATTGGCTCAAAATGCATACAGAAATGCATGTGCGAGGATAGAAGCTATACAAAAAGGCATGGGGAAAATGCATATTTGTGAAAAATACATTTAAATGAATGTACATCGTGGCTTTTTGTTTGTTTGTTTTTTAAATGGCAATTGATGCAGAAATCGGATAGAGCATCGGATAGGGTGCAGAATGCCGCGGCGAGACTCCTTACGGGGTCCTCGCTGCGAGATCACATTCACCCAGTGCTATACCAGCTGCACTGGCTCCCGGTGGAGTACAGGATCAGGTTTAAGGTGCTGGTTTTAACCTTCACAGCCCTATACGGCCTAGGACCCTCGTACCTATGGGACTGCCTCTCCTGGTATGTCCCACGGAGGAACTTACGGTCTTCAAACAAAAACATCCTGAAGGTCCCAGGCCACAGAGAGGTTAGGGTGGCCTCAACTAGAGCCAGGGTTTTTCGGCTGTGGCTCCGATCTGGTGGAACGCTCTGTCACAAGAGACTAGGGCCCTGTGGTACTTGACATCTTTCCACAGGGCCTGCAAGACAGAGCTGTTCCACCAGGCCTTTGGCCAGGGCACAGCTTGACTCCCTCCCTTGGCAATCCTCACAGAACTCTAGCCCAATGGTTGCCATTAATCTGATTGGAATTAATTTTATAATGAAATGATTTTATAATGTTTTATCACTTTACTGTTGTTAGCTGCTCTGAGCCCAGCTTTGGCTGGGGAGGGCGGGATATAAATAAAATTTATTATTATTATTATTATTATTATTATTATTATTATTATCACGAACGAATGCAGGGCAAATGAGCATGGTGTGCCAGTAGACTGATATGTCCGTTTCTATGAGGGTGACAAGTCAGCAGACAAGAGATGTGGCTCACAAAGGACAGCGAGAAAGTATGGCAAAAAGAAGAGCTAGAAGCCAAAGGGTGCAGTGAGGTGGACTCCACCTGACCCCATCTTCCTGGCTGTTATACACATTTCCATAATTTGATGGCCACTTCAATAGTGTTTGATAAGACCTGGAGCAGTTTTCGGTGAAGGGCCGCTTCAAAACAATTTCTTGGCCACTTTGGAAAGAAGGGTCAGTCACACTGAAGTTTGTTCACAGCAGAGCTTTTCCGTTCTCCGTGGCTTCTGTACGAAGGAACTGCAAACAAGGGTTCAGCTGAGTTCAAGAGAAGAGCTCTGGGCCACTGCTGGGTCACGTGTGACAGCACAGATTTAAAAGTGATAATGAGCCCGTCCTTCCGAGGGGGCTGATTATAACTGCAAATTGTTGAAGGATTTTAAAGATTTTTGAGCAAAACATTGCCTCGAGCCATCTTAATGCAATATGCATTTGCTTTTTGGGCAAACGCACTGCTTTTCCATCAACAGAGCAACAAACTCGCATGTAGGGAATCAAACTTCAAAGAACAACGCAGGCACACATCACTGATGTAAAAAAATACCGAGAAGTATGGAATTTACCATTACGCTTTGCGAAACAACCTTACCTGCATGGGGACATCAAACAGGCCCTCTTAAGAGGTGATGTTGGAGCAAGACTGACTGCTCCCATACACAGAGATGTAAGAACCCTAACAGTGAAGTTATTATTATTTGATCTGCAATGGAGATCTAAAAGACATCAAGTGAAAACAGCCACCACGAGTTGAATTACATGGCTTGTTTTGCTGCTTTTTTTGGTAAAGTATTTTATGATTAAGGGACACGGGCGGCGCTGTGGGTTAAACCACAGAGCCTAGGACTTGACGATCAGAAGGTTGGTGGTTCGAATCCCCGTGACGGGGTGAGCTCCCGTTGCTCAGTCCCTTCTCCTGCCAACCTAGCAGTTCGAAAGCATGTCAAAGTGCAAGTAGATCAATAGGTACCGCTCCAGTGGGAAGGTAAACGGCATTTCTGTGCGCTGCTTTTGGACTGCTAGGTTGGCAGGATCAGGGACCGAGCAACGGGAGCTCACCCCGTTGCGGGTGATTCGAACCGCCAACCTTCTGATCGGCAAGTTCTAGGCTCTGTGATTTAACTCACAGCGCCACCCACGTCCCATAATCTGCCTTCTTACTTTCTACCAATCAGGGGGAGCCTCCTTCAGTCAACTGGGCTGTGGCGCCTGTTGAATGGTTTCTTTATATGTAAAGGTTCATCATTGTTCCACTCGATGTGTATGTCTTTAAGGGGCCAGAGAAAGGGCCAGAGCAAGATAACGAGACCCAGCTTTACAGCTGCGAAACATAGCAGGTGCTGCTGAGTTGTATTGATTAAGCTCTGTCAGCAATTGGGTGTAGTATATAAGGAGCAGCACCTAGCTGTCCCATTACCCTGGGGGATGGGTTGGTGGTTGGGTCTGGTTTGTTGTTGATGCATTTAGTGTAAATGGAGTTTTTGTTTTTCTTATTAAAACCTTCTTTAAGTTATTTTTGAGTCCCTTTTTAATGCATGGTCTCCCCAGCAAGCTCTCTGCAGTGCTACCATACTGCAAAACAGCCAGCAGCGCCACCAACTGTTGCTCTTCCTGCCTTCCACCCCACCAGTCACAATGGGCACCAGCCACCTGGAGTCTGGCCTGCTCTTAAGAACTAGTTTGGTATGATTCAAATCTGATTAAAAATGTCATGTATAGTCCTCACCCCTTTGCAATCTGCTAGTCTGTCTATCTATCTATCTATCTATCTATCTATCTATCTATCTATCTATCTATCTATCATCTACCTGTCTGTCTGTCTGTCTGTCTGTCTGTCTATCTATCATCTATCTCTCATCTATCTGTCTGTCTGTCTATCTATCTATCCACTGGCTGAGTTTCAGTCTTTGGGAAGACAAGGTTATGTAGTTCTCTTCATTTTATATTTCAGGACTGAGACTTAAACATCATTGTTCAGGGTATTAATGGGAATCAGATGTATCTGAAACCAAAGAAGGTAAATTATCCACATGGGAGGAGCAAGCAAAACATACTTGTGAGAAAAATAGAAATACTGTTATTGAAACCAAGTACTCATCCCTTGCTAGATTTTAATGGACACCTGTGAGTTGAGGTTCTAAACTTGTAAATGTGTTGCTGAGATATAGCAAGAAGGTAATTGGTGGCAGGTTTTTTGTTTTTTTGTTTTTTAGTGTATTGGATTTCCCCTGGAGAGGGTAAATGTGGATTAAAGGGTAGAGGGATATAAGCTGGCATTTTGATGCCAAAAATGCCATGTGGGTGATGTGCAAAACCTGCAAGCAGAAGAGCAACGATCCCACAGCAGACGCACATCTAGAAGTATATAAATGCTACCTTTCAAGTTAGAGTGAGAATCCATATGGCCAAAAGATTTCTGTGTGTGTTTCCTTCAGTTTCGACTTTCCTGCTCTTTTGATATTTTCTAAGATTGGTTAAACTTGAAGGACAATGTCCTTGTAAGGGTTTGAAAGCTGTATGAACTATTGGAAAGAAAGATTGAGTCAAACAAGACCATACATTTTGCTTGAATGATGGCTATATTGAGTAACATCCCGATAAGGAAAATGAATTAAAATGATATATTCCTCCTCACCTCCATTCTCAACTTCTGTACAGATGTGTATGCTATAAAGGATATTTATAGGGCTCATTTAAATTCCACATCTTATCCCTCTTCATTTTTCCACTTTCTATTTTACGGTAGTTGCATATAAAATCAATACACTCACACACCTCTCATTCCAACACCCACCCAACAAATTTAAAAAGCTTTGGAAGGCTTTGTCTCAGTCCTCCGCAGAACTGCTTTTCAAATAATTTTTTTAAAAGACAAACCTGCACTGAATGTAGTCAGAGCAGCATAATCTAGTCATTCTGGGCTGTTTTCCAAAGTTTTAAATAAAAATTACAAGCAATCAAAAGGTCCTCAACAATATTTCATAGGTTGGGTGGGAGGAAAGCTTCCTTCAGTGGCTTCATTTTACAAAATTGAATAGGGTGCTGTTGCTGCTGCTGTCACCACCGCCGCCCCCACCCCCTTTCACAGAAGCAGAGGCAGTGGCAGAGCTACAGTTCTTGTGCACAATGACAAACAACAACAAGGAAGGGAAGAAGGCATCACCATGTCCTTTTGCTGCCATGACAAGTCTGCACCCTGCGGCCAAAGCAGTTCAAACAATTTGGCCTTCTCCCCAGAAGCAATAGAATTTGTTGTTGTTGTTTAGTCGTGTCTGACTCTTCGTGACCCCATGGACCAGAGCACGCCAGGCACTCCTGTCTTCCACCGCCTCCCGCAGTTTGGTCAGACTCATGCTGGTAGCTTCGAGAACACTGTCCAACCATCTCGTCCTCTGTCGTCCCCTTCTCCTTGTGCTCTTTCCCAACATCAGGGTCTTTTCCAGGAAGTCTTCTCTTCTCATGAGGTGGCCAAAGTATGGGAGCCTCAGCTTCAGGATCTGTCCTTCCAGTGAGCTCTCAGGGCTGATTTCCTTCAGAATAGATCGGTTTGATCTTCTTAGCAATGGAATACTGCTCCCAAATCTGCCACCTACAAATGGAGTGGTGAGACGTGGGGAACCTGCGCCATGCCAGGGTGTGCAAGAGGTGTGTATGTACTGAATGCTGCACTGAGGGGTCCCCATCTCAAAACCAGGTAATCAAGGTGCTGGGCTTTGGTAAGGAAACATGAAGCTCTGATCAGGTCCTAGAGTCCTCCTAATACCTTTTAGAAGTGTAGGTGGGTTCCCACAAGGCAAGGCACAGTGACAATAGCAAGAACTTTATTGAACTAACAGAACTGGGCAATAGGGGCAAAGCAACTGCTTTTCTGAAGGCCTGGGCCACTCCCACTCCCAACATGATTGGCTGTCTAAACTTCCAAGCTGCGAATCATGACTCAGAGTTTAAGGGCCAATGGCAAAGGCCCAAATTCTGAAATGTTCTGTGATTGGATATCATGTATCCAATCAGAACACAGGGGCTCAAAATCCTTAGTCCAGACTCAAGCTCAGGCAAGCACACAGCACTGAATATACAACACTTTCCCCAAGCCTGGCTAGTGCAGGGTTGCCATATTTCAAAGAGTGAAAATCCAGACACAGAAGTTGTTGAGATTCTTTTTTTAAAAAAAGAGTTTTTGAGCTATTTTTCATGAAATACAGCAAAAATGACACTTCCGACATGGGCTGCTGTAAGTTTGCATTTCCTCAGATGTTTCTGTGATTTCTGCCTGGACGCTGTTTATGAAGGCCGAATGCCGGACATATGGCTACCCTAGGCTACTGCTTTCTGAGCTTTGGGAAGGAGGTAGGAGGGCTCTAGGACCCTGCCAGAGCCCTTGCACCTCCTTCCTAAAACCAAGTGCCTCCTCACCCACCTTTGCGTAGGCAGTGCAAGGATTTGGGGGGGGGGCACCAAATGTTGGTGCAGGGAGCTATAGTACCCAAGTCCACCACTGGCTGGACTGCAATTCTAATAAGATTTGCATTTCTGGTTTAGAAACTAGACTCTCATAAACATTTTGTGTGAAAAGTAAAATGAAATAATGACATTTGGATTTGAGGATTGAGGATAATGTTTGTTTATAGAAAGTGACTTTGTTGGATGTTATATTGGAGTGGATGAAGTGAATATTGTTTATAGATAGCCGAAGTCCCTTACCTTCTGAATTTTATCCCCCCCCCTTTATAACCTCTTTTTAATTTCTATTTCTTTATTTCTCCCTGTCTCTTTATTTATTCCTCCCCCCCCCCCTTATGTTTTTATTGCATTTAGAACAAAGTCTTAGTTTGGACAAAAAAGGAGGGAAATATATTTCATATTAAGTTTTGTATTTTTCTCTATGAACTCTAATAAAATTTATTCCCAAAAAAGAGAGAGATTTGCCTTTTTACAGTGGGCTTTGGGGAGGCGCTTTTCGTGACCTTTACAGGCACATTTGGTCAGGGCTGCTCTTGCCCTTTCTCGGTTTTCCTTTCGCTGGCAAGCAAAGACTTGAGGGGCCACTAACTGGCTTTGCGGTATGGATGTTCTGTTGTGCTCTTGTGAGTATGTGCTGTTAAATGGTGTTAAGTGTTTTCAGTGCTGTTTTTTAAGGAGAGCTATTGTGAGAATGATTTGACTGGGGCATCTGCCACTCCACAGATCACCGACTCTCACTTTCAGAAAGTTTTTCCTGGTGTTTAGTCAGAATCTCCAGTCATGCAACTTGAATCCATTGGTTCAAGTCCTACGCTCTGGAGCAACAGAAAACAAGCTTGCTCCCTCTTCCATGTGACAGCCCTTGAGATATTTGAAGATGGCTCTCGTATCTCCTCTCATCTGAAGATGGCTCTCATATCTCCTCGCAATAACTGGATGTGAGTGTGCAGCTCAAGTATTTGTGTGCAACAGGTGCACCGATTCAACATTAGTTGAATACAGTCATACCTCGGGTTACAGATGCTTCAGGTTGCATTTTTCTGGGTTACGGGCACGCCAAAACCCGGAAGTACTGGAATGGGTTACTTCCGGGTTTTGGCAGTTGTGCATGCGCAGAAGCACCGAATTGCAACCTGCATGTATGCACGTGCAGCGCTGCAGGTTGCGAACGTGCTTCCTGCACGGATCACATTCGCAACCCGAGCGTCCACTGTATAACATGTAAATGTCCCTTTCGTTGTTCAGCATTAAGTGACAGAAGGACGGCAGCACAGTGGAAGAGCATCTGCCTTGCAGGTAAAAGACCCCAGCTTCAATTCCTGGCATGTCCAGGTAAAAATGGGAGGGACCCCCTTCCTGAAGCCTTGGTGAGCAGCTAGCCAGTCAGTGAGATGGTACTGAGATGCATGGCCCAATGGCTTGTCTTGTGTTCCTCAGCATCTCACCTGGTGTAGCTTCTCAGTGGGAATTCATAATACACCTGCGCAAGGGATCTGGCAATTAGCCTGGCACAGGGTGTCGTGCCTTGTCCTTCCGAGGAGCTCTGCTATCAGTAGGTATGTGTCATATGGCTGTCGACATGGTGTAGGCGCGAGGGATGGAAGATGCCTGACTCTCTCAGACAAGCGTATGAAAAACATTTGACATTTCCCAACTCTCTTAAGGGGTAATAAACTGTGGCAGGCCATAATGTTAATGGCGAGAGAGAGAGAGAGAGAGATGCAGTGGGGGTGTAGGAAAATCGCCTGGCACTTTGTTATAGACTTTATAGTGTCTCTTATATTTCAAGCCATTTTTCTCCCACCAATAAATAAATAAATGAAAAATCTTTTTTGCTCCGCCGTTGGCTTTAATGTTAGAAAGGCGAGCCTATCGCTCCAAGCTGACTCTCCCGCCCTCCCCCTCAATGTTTCTCGGGGGGTTGTTTGGTACAAATGTCTTTTTTCTTACATCGGTTATGTCTGGAGGGTGGATAATGCAGAGGAGACCACGGCAAATTCTTCATTCGATGAGACACTGGCGAATAGAGGATGCTGTGAAGCAGCCTTTTGGAAAACATTCGATGCTGCTGTCTAGACAGGGGGAAGAAGATGCACTCTCTCCTTAATACCTCCCCTTCCCCATTAAGCCCCCTGGAGCGACTTCATAGAGCTGTGTCTGTCTGCTCATTAAACTGGAGGGCTTTTCTCTTTTTTTGGTACCTCACCCCCTAGGAGGGTCCCCCACCCCTCGGTCTCCTTTCAGTAGAAATGTAGGTCATTTGATTGACATGTATATTTCTCATCCTCTCTACCTAAAGTGAGAGAATGCAGGAAGGAAGCAGAACATACAAAAGAAGCAGCAGCTATTATTTAAATGCAACGGGGTACTGCAGGGTGGGGGGACCTTTGCAGCAGAATACAAATGGAATGGTTTATTGCATAAAGGTTTTGGAAAGCCACTTTAAAATTGTGTGTGTGTGTGTGTAAATCCTGCAAGCATAAGCAGTTACAGTACAATGACACTAGGACAGGATGCACTGAGGCATACCCAGGCAGCAGTGGCTAGGAGCAAAGACTGCATTTTGAACATTTGCTCTTGAAATGCATGTTGGGATTAAGCGTTTGTGACATAATGTTCAATATTCATATATGTGTGACTATGCTAATGGGAATGTTAATTCGGGCCTTGACAACCTTTGCTGCAGTGCTACGAAGACACTTAAGAAGTCTGCTGCTTTTCCTGGCAGTCAAACGGAAACTTCCTTACGGGCAAATGTATTTAGACTGGACTTCTTAATCTCTTAAGTGTGGAATCCTCTACACGTCTACTCAGAAGCACATTCAATGGGACTTAGCTCCTGGTAAGTGTGGAGATGATAGACTAGATATAGCCAGCATGGAACCATCCAAATATTGTTGAACTGCAGTTTCCTACATCCCTAACCACTGGCCCTGCTGGCTATGCTCTGGAGGCAGTAATGCTTCTGAATACTTGTTGCTGGAAACCACAGGTGGGGAGAATGCTCTGGTATTTGGCTCAAGACCCTCCAAGTGTCCCTATTTTCCAGGGACGTCCCAGATTTTGAGAAGCTGTCCCGGTTTCTGATTTCATCCTGGAATGTCCCACTTTTCATTAGGTAAAGTTAAAGGGACCTCTGACCATTAGGTCCAGTTGTGACCAACTCTGGGGTTGCAGCGCTCATCTTGCTTTATTGGCCGAGGGAGCCGGCGTACAGCTGCTTACCTTCCCGCTGTTTACCTTCCCGCTGGAGCGGTACCTATTTATCTACTTGCACTTTGACGTGCTTTTGAACTGCTAGGTTGGCAGGAGCTGGGACCGAGCAATGGGAGCTCACCCCGTTGCGGGGATTCGAACCGCCGACCTTCCGACCAGCAAGCCCTAGGCTCAGTGGTTTAACCCACAGTGCCACCCATATCCCCACAGCGCTACCTGAGTTTTATTGGAGAAATATTTCATTAGGATGTCCCTATTTTCATTGGAGAAATGTTGGAGGGTATAGAGCTGTCTGACCCATGAGCCATCTGAAGGCAGTTAAAAAAAAAAAGTTTAATGTTTTATTAAGGTTTTATATATGTTGGAAGCTGCCCAGAGTGGGCCTGGGCAACCCAGTCAGATGGGTTGAGTTTAAATATGATGATGATGATGATGATGATGATGATGATGATGAATAGAACAGCCCTGAGAGCTGGACCATAAAGAAGGCTGATCGCCGAAGAATTGATGCTTTTGAATTCTGGTGCTGGAGGAGACTCTTGAGAGTCCCGTGGACTGCAAGAAGATCAAACCTCTCCATTCTTAAGGAAATCAGCCCTGAGTGCTCACTGGAAGGACAGATCGTGAAGCTGAGGCTCCAATACTTTGGCCACCTCATGAGAAGAGAAGACTCCCTGGAAAAGACCCTGATGTTGGGAAAGATGGAGGGCACAAGGAGAAGGGGACGACAGAGGACGAGATAGTTGGATAGTGTCTTCGAAGCTACAAACATGAGTCTGACCAAACTGCGGGAGGCAGTGGAAGACAGAAGTGCCTGGCATGCTCTGGTCCATGGGGTCACGAAGAGTCGGACACGACTAAACGACTAAACAACAACAAATTTTCATCGGAGAAATGTTGGAGGGTATGAGGTTTCCCACAGACATCTGTTTGGCCACTGTGAGAACAGGATGTTCGCCTCGATGGACCATTAGCCTGATCTAGCCAGCTTTTCTTTTATACTGGCTGGGGCTAAAGTGCACCATGTTGGCTACTCTAACTATAAAGACGCCAGGAAAAGTCTCATTAAACTTACTTGGGTGGAGGCATGTATAAGATAGCGCTGCTAAAAGATTTAAGAAGACAAATCCAGATACATTGTGCAGGATCACAGCCAAGGGGTGGTATTCCATACTAGTTCTACTCAAAGTAGACCCAATGAAGTTAATAAATATGGCTTACAGGTGTGTTGAGCTCAGTGGGCCTACTCTGATGAGTAGGACTTGGTTGACTATAACCCAAAGGGCCAGATTTAGCTAACCTGTTGTGCTAACAGAAACCAGCACAAGGAGTCCTGCAAGAGGACTTTCACCTCTCTCTTCCCCACATGACCGCTTTAAACAGTCATGGCTTCCCCAAGGAATTCTGGGGACTGTAGTTTGTTAAGTGTGCCCTCACACAGCTAAAACTCCCAGAGTTAGGGGTGCCAACTTGAATAAAATACTGCAGTTTTCCCCACTTTTGAGAACTATGGCATATATACAGCACATGTAGGTTTCAATCCCCTGATGAGGTCTGAAGAGAAAGAATGCATGTATGGAATATCTCCAGAGAAAGTGTAGAATCCAACATGCCAGACGGATTCTCCATAGAAACGCATGGATCTTGACAAATGTGATTTTATTTTGTGTGACCAGGCGGCGACAGCCCCAGCCCCCAGGGATCATAAAGAAGGAATAAAGACTCTGACAACATTATGTGGAATTAAAATTAGGCCACAACTTTATTAAACTTCCGAATGTAGGAAGACCTTGGCTTAGGCCTTGGGAGTGTATCCCTCCCAGCCCCCCGGCTGGGGGAAACTGGGGCTCATCAGGGTAAATGGGATATGGGGGTGCACTGCGAGAGTGTAGCAGGCAGCCAAGCCCATATCCCCGCATGCAGGGTAGTTCACTGACGACCTTTCAGTGTATGGCCAATGACACCCATATATATAACCCCTTTAAGAGGGGGACCCTAGAATCGCTGCCACAGGGGGGTGAGTCAGCACTTCATGCCCCCCCCCCCCATATAGGGAAGAAAAGACTAAAGGATTCCACCCAAGGCCAAAACCATCAAAGTTGTGATGATTTGCTACGGGGAAGACAAAACCTGCCAATGCAGGAAAATTTCTTCCCGGTCCTTCAACAGCAACCAGTCAAAGACCATAGCAGCGCCCACTAAACAGGAAGAAAAAGTTAACCTGCAAACAAGAAACATTAAACAAAGGGAGGGTAGGGAGGGTGAATCTCCAGAGCCCACCACCTGGCTAATATCAGCTCCACCCCCTATTTATAAATGGGGCTGACCCCACCTCCCAGCAAGAAACTTGATTACTGAAATATACTTGGAGTCGAGAGTGGATTTCATGCTCTTTATTCAGCTCATAGTGGTGAGGAGGAATGGAAGTTCCCCCATAATGTCTGCTTTATATACATTATTTATAGAATGGACCCCATGTGATTGGCTAATTCTGGGATTCTCCTGTAGGCCAATCAGGTTGCGGATTCACTTCCACCTGGAGCTGGATTGGGTGGCTCCTGTGGACCAATCAGACTGCTGCATTCTGGATCCTATTGTTCTAGGACCAATCAGACTGCTGCATTCTGAATCCTATTGTTCTAGGACCAATCAGACTGCTGCATTCTGAATCCTATTCAACTCAGTACATAACAATTACTGAGTCTGGGCGTGAACCTCCAAAAATTAACACTGAGAGGCAAGCCAGCCCCTATTTGCCAGTAAGCTCCCTGGGAACTGTAGCACTAGACGTGATCCCACAAAGGGCACTCACAATGTGAAGTGTGAGTGCTCATTATTGTGAAGTTCTAGATGCAAATTCAAATGCACATATGCGCTCCTATCAAAAATGAATCTCCATGAAAAAAATTCAGCTTTACAAAACCTGTAAGATGCCCCCCCCTCCATCCCTAAGGTCTGACTGGGTTATTTTAATTTAAAACTACTACTACTACTACTACTTTCACTTGAGTGATTGAAGCAAAATGATAGTTAAGACATTAAGGAGAAATTCTGTAATTTATAAATCAGCAAAATGTAAGATGCATTTCCCTGCACTGTGACTCGTGCAATTCCAAATGTTCTGGAATGCTTTTGATTTTCTCCTTTGATACTAAATTCCCATAAGCCTGAGTTTCACAATAAAGGAGACACACCCTCCCCGTTCACCGAAATTCGTGGGGTCTGTCACATTAACTCAAGCAGAAAAATGACAGAGAACTTTAAAAACTAAGCCAAGACATATGGGTGTTTGAAGCGCAGCAACAACTGAAGGCAAGCTGTGTGCCTCCAAAGAATTACCGTTAATCGTGGGCTGTGAAATACGATGACATGATGAAAGGCAGGATGAACAATTAAGGCTGATACATAACATATGACAATCATAAACTGCCCCACAATGTGGCTAATCTAATAGAGTAATGAAAGGGGATGTCACACAAGACGGACGGGGAAAGAGAGTAACACATGAAAACTATTAATGGGAGCTGGGCTGGCTTGATTTAGATCTCCATTTGGTTTGGTTCTAAGCCCACATTTGCGTGCAAGTGTGGTTCAGAAATTCTCCTCAGAATGGAGAAAGTAGGGACAGAATAAGCAGAGGCCTGTGGATCGGCTGCCTGTTTTGCTTGTTTGTTTTGTTGTCCTCTCGAGTGGGTGACCTAGAACATGTTTACACTTTGGCTCTGTATGCATGTTATAATATTTATTTATTTGTTTGTTTGTTTGTTTGTTTGTTTGTTTTACCCTGTCCATCTGGCTGGGTTTCCCCAGCCACTCTGGGTGGCTTCCAACAAAGTATTAAAAATACATTAAAACACCAGTCATTAAAAGTTTCCCTAAACAGGGCTGCCTTCAGATGTCTTCTAAAAGTCAGATAGTTGTTTATCTGACTTCAGATGTCTTCTAAAAGTCAGATAGTTGTTTATTTCCTTGACATCTGATAGGAGGGCATTCCACAGGGTGGGCGCCACCACCGAGAAGGCCCTCTGCCTGGTTCCCTGTAACTTCGCAGTGAGGAAACCGCCAGAAGGCCCTCGGAGCTGGACCTCAGTGTCCGGGCTGAACAACGGAGGTGGAGACGCTCCTTCAGGTATACTGGGCCAAGGCCGTTTAGGGCTTTAAAGGTCAGCACCAACACCTTGAATTGTGCTCGGAAATGTACTGGGAGCCAATGTTGGTCTTTCAGGACCAGTGTTATATGGTCTTGGCGGCCACTCCCAGTCACCAGTCTAGTTGCTGCATTCCAGATTACCATTCCAGGTCACCTTCAAAGGTAGCCCAACATAGAACGCATTGCATTGTTCTACGTGTGGCAAGATGTTCACATGGACAGGTGTCATACTTCACTAAGGTTAGTCCTCTGTTTGAAGGGCTATCTAGTCATGGTTTATAATAATGATAATAATTTTATTATTTGTAAACCCCCCCCCCCCCATCTGACTGGGTTGCCCCAGCCACTCTGGGTGGCTTCCAACAAATATAAAAGCCTAATAAAGCATCAAACATTAAAAAAATTCCCTCTACATGGCTGCCTTCAGATGTTACTTATCTTCTTGACATCTGATGGGAGGGTGTTCCACAGGGTGGGCACCACTACCAAGAAGGCCCTCTGCCTGGTTCCCTGTAGCTTCACTTCTTGCAGTGAGGGAACCTCCATTAGGCCCTTAGAACTGGACCTCCGTGTCTGGGCTGAACGATGAGGGTGGAGATGCTCATTCAGGTATGCATAAGAAGCATAAGAAGGGAGTGCATTAATAGCTAATAATAATAATAACAACAGCATAATCTACCCTACACCAGCAGGTCCCGGCACAGGTCACAACAATTTAAAATACAACATTAAAACCAGTTCCAAGGAAGCTGCAGTCACAAAAGTAGGCTGGGTCCTACAGAGGAACATCTCATGGTCAAAGTCTAGGGTAAAGAGGCGAGTCTTTTGGCATCCACCAAAAACTGTCTAGTGAAAGTGCAAGAAGCATCTCTGTGGGGAGGGAGCTCCATAAGTGTCACAGAGAACATCCTCTCCCAGGCCACCCCATTTGAATTTCTGAGAGCAACAGACAGAGGACGTGGGTCCCATTTTACCACTTGAAGTGAAACGGGAAGTGCCACCCTGCCCTGCTGCTGCCATGTGCCCCACTTGCCTCACTGTTTCCACCACTAATGGAGAAGTGCAGCAGCATCAACACCGATTTCAGGCAAGATCTTGTGTGTTTCGCAAGACCTTGTGCAATTTCGGCGAGATCTTGTCCCCAGTCGGCGTTGGTGCTGGTGCTGCTTCACCAACAAAGGCGGGTGTGGCAGGGCAAGCAAAGCCCCTTTCACTGTTGGAGGCAGCAGCCTCGCCCCTTCTAATTTCTGCGTTGGCCTTGGCAGCAGAACGACCACAAACGCCATCTTGGCTGAGAGAGCTGATTCCATTCAAAACAGTGGCTTCATATAGATGTTAAATAGCATGTGGGACAAGATGGAACCCTGCAGAACACCACAGGAAAGCTCCCATGCAGGGCCGTCTTACCCATAGGCGCTAGGGGTGCAGGGCACCTGGGCACTGGGCTCTCAGGGGCGCCAGGCTGAGAGTCCGGGGCCTGGGAGTTGAGCCTGGGGAAGAGCCCATCCGTTGGAGCGCTGTGGTGGGCTCTTCAGCTGCAGGGGGCTCTGCGCCATGAGTTCGGGGGTGACCAAGCCAGCAAGATGCTGAGGCAGCCGGCCGGCTCTGCCCTCCTGCACACTTGGGACTGGGCAACCTGGAGGGGGGAGCCGGGTGGATCTTTGCACCCCGGCGCTGCATATGTTTAAGACAGCCCTGCTCCCATGGCATCAAAAAGTGGGCTGTGCCCCCCAACCCCATGAACCATTCCAGAACCAGTCTATGGCATCAAAAGCTGTCAAGAAGTCAATAGAACGAGCGGGCTCACACTCCCCCTTTCTCTCTGCCAACAAATGTCACCAATCCCTTGTGGCCAAGGCTGTTCCTGTGCCCGAAACCAGACTAAAACGGATCCAGATATTCAGACTCCTCTAAGTATTTGGCACGTGGCGGGGTGGGAGGAAGAAGCATGAAGCAAAGGGGCTGGGGGAGTTTTAATATCCAAGACATTTCAGACCTCTCAGGCAGCTGAACAAATAAAAATATTTTGTATAATTTCAAAACTATGTATAGAATTTTTTCCTATACATTAGACGAAGCCAACAGGTGGCACTACACTTTACAGAAAACTGTGCTTTGCGGGAGATGAGAAAAGTGCATGCTGTAATATAAATAATATTTTCAGTATCTCATAGGCAGCTCCCTCTCCCTCCCTCCCTCCCTCTGTCCCTCTCAAATATCATTAATCGAGCCGCATCAATCCATTTTTTTTAACTACACAGACATTACTCAACTAGACACTAAATAAACAATAATGTATTAGATCAAGGGCCCTAAAGACTCATTAAGCTATCTAATTAGTTTCACCCTAAAGGCCATTTAAAAAGAATCTTTGGCATGATGTTTAGAGGCTGAGAGATTCAGATTCCATCATCGCCAGTGAGGTTAGCTGATACAGTACAGCACATATCGTAGGCTGGGTGCGGTGATCAAAAGCAGGTGTGTTTTTTGGGTGGAATTCCAGCTGAGTCCCACTGATTGATGGTGGACAAGGGTGGCCAGTGGGGAGGGGCAGCAGGGCACTGCTATTGCTGTGGCTTACTGAGAAGGAGAGAGGGATGAGCAAGGTGATGTGGAGGTCAGCGCAGTGCAAACACCTGTGGGAGCATTGGAGGGACTCTGCTGGTGCATCTGCACAGCACTGACCTCCTCACCACCATCTTCTTCCTCTCTTCCTCCTGTTGACTACTGCTGAGGGCTAGGTGTGCACTACCCTCCTCCCTGCTGGTTGCTGTGGCTTAGGGGTCTTACTTTCAGCTAACAGCAGTTACAGTTAAGCAAAGTTGCTATCACCTATTATTAAAAGGCCGATTCAAATCAAGGAGCTCAAGAGCCTACGCCCTCATGCAACGGAGGAGAGAAGATTTCCTTATGCCTAATATGACATTGACTTTGCTCTAAATCCATGGGTCCCAACATGGGGCACACGCCCCACAGGGGGGCAATTTGATTTTTAAGGGGGGCAATTCGTGAACGAGCTGTTAACAGTTAATAGCCTTTTAGCAGTTCACTTTTTGAATAAGAATTATATGTCATGGGCAGGGGGCATCAGGATTTTAGAGATGTCCTTTGGATAAAGAGTGCATCCCACACTGCTCTGGTCTTGCTGGTGAGTTTCCCGTAGCATCTGGTTTGCTACTTTGAGAACTGGATGCTGAGTAAGAGAGGTCTTTGGCTCAGTCCAGCAGGCTTACCTGGCCAGGGATGGGCCAGGGTGGCGGTGAGATGAGGGCTGTATGGTTCCAGCAATGGAAGCATAAAATTGGCAGTGCTGGTCTCTCACTGCCATCTCATACCCTCCAACACTGATGAAAATAGGGAGGTCCCATTCAATAATAATAATAATAATAATAATAATAATAATAATAATATTTCACTCATCTGACTTAAAGGACGCGGGTGGCGCTGTGGGTTAAACCACAGAGCCCAGGACTTGCTGATCAGAAGGTCAGCAGTTCAAATCCCTGGGACAGGGTGAGCTCCCGTTGCTCGGTCCCTGCTCCTGCCAACCTAGCAGTTCGAAAGCGGACGGTCCAGGAATCAGCATGCTTATACATGAATAGAATGTGTGCTTTTATTTAAAATGCATCTCTGGGTTATTTGTGGGGCATAGGAATTCGTTCATTATTTTTATTCCAAAATATAGTCTGGCCTACCACATGGTCTGAGGGACGGTGGACCGGCCTATGGCTGAAAAGGTTGCTGACCTCTGGTTTTAACCCATCCTCTGCATACTGTAGTTCCCTCGGTTACACTGCCGCCTAGAGGCTGCTATTGGCAGCTATTCATGCCTGCCCATGAATCTCCTTCATTGGGTACAGTTAGGCATCAGCTAGAGGAACTGCATCCAATGCCTTAGTACAGGTCATGCCCAAAGGCTATTTAACATAGGGGGCATTGCCTCCAACACTGGGGAAGAAATGTGATGGGGATGACATAAAATGTTGGTTTTAAAGCTGTGTTGAATAACACCTCACTCATTACACGGTTAATGATTTCAACATCCATCCCCCAATCTCTTCTGTTCCTGTACATGAATTTCAAACTTTTCAGTGAGTTCATAATCTTGGATTGCATGCGCAACCTTCTCCCCGCCATGTTCCAGATGTTGAGAGGAGATCTAAAGCTTGAAGAATTCCTAGGATATATTTTGCTGTTGCCCCATAAAGCACAACATCTCTCAAATCATCTTAACTGCTTCTCCCCCCCTCCACAATTTTTTTTTTTTTTTTTTTTTGGCATAGCTTAAAAGCTCAGGATGTTTCTAATAGATGAAATGTGTTGTGTCTCTTATTTGTGTCAGCATTCCTCTGGGGGAACCGGATTGTTCTGAAATGTTTTTTATTAGTTGCACATATAGATGCAAATCCTTCAGACCTCAGTTGGAGGCAAGAGCGCTATCCAGGGAATAAGGCTAACAGGCTTTCATCAAGTAAGAAACTGAGGACTGCATTTCATAAAGTGTGATCTTCAATGATAGGCCGCATTAACAATTGTGTTCTGTTTGCCATTCCTGTGCATCTGATTAACTTCATCTCTAAATAGGCCAGGCTTAAAGCAGCAGCAAAAAACTCCAAAATCTTTGGCTGCCCGACACTACAGGCTGAACAAAAGGGAAATCTGAATGGTAGTATATAGCTACAATTCTTTTTTCTTTTCTTTTCTTTTTCCCCTCTTTCTCTGTTTTTGTTTTTATTTAGATTAGTTTTATCTTAGTGTATTATGAAAAAGCTTTAATAAAATCTTATTTTTTAAAAAAAATGAAATGAAATGAAATGAAATGGAGGACAGGCGATTGTCACTGATCCATCATGCCATCTGCTACTCTGAGAAAACTGTAAGTCATGCCAGATGCGGTTGGACTAAAACTCACATCATCCCTGAGCATTGGTCCTGCTGGCTGGGGCTGATGGGAGTTGGGGTGCAGAGGTGTGCACCCGACAATGCCTGAATCATAGGGAGGAAATAGACTCCTAATGGAATTATCAAGCTCTTTGACCCCCTGCCCATTACAACCAAATTATGACCCCTCCTGTAGCCTTATAATAATAGTAGGTAAGGGGGCTGTCAGAACAGATAAGGGGGGCAGTACACCTCCGGCTCCCCATAATTTGAACACTGCCACCCTCCTCCAGTTTTGTCTAGACATGCTCATTATGCTACCTGTTGTGATGAACAGTGCCGGAGTTATTTTTCCAGGCGTTTGTGATTCAGAGACTATTCTTTCGGTTACTAAGCATGCCTCACTTATTGTAAGTTCATTCATAGTGATTCATGTAGCTGAACTGCTATTTTTAACTTATCTCTTGGCATGTACTAGAGGTGAGAAAGAGCTTCGTCTCTTACAATAAGGACCCCAATGTCTTTCTGTTGTTGTCGTTTTAAAGGAGAGGGGCAACTACTGCAAGCATATAAAATACAATGAACTTAGAATTATCTTCGGTTTAAGAGAAGAGTTAAGGCACTTACGAATCCATTTGCAGGCCAAAATAAACTAAACTGGCAGAGAGCTTTTAAAAGCTGCTTCAGCTTCTTAGAAGCAAGACACGTTTCCTACAACAGCCTCCCTCAACCAATGCCATTCAGATGCTTTGGACTACAGTACCCATCATCCTCAGCCAGCTGCTTGGGAAAGGTGGTTCTGAAGTGTTTCAGGAAATAATTCTGAAATTATCTAAGAAGCTAAAAGAAGTGGTGGCACTTAGTTCACCTCTGGCGGATCACATTCCTGCTTCAAACCAGGCGGTAGACTGGAAGGGCTGAAGTAGAGAAGTCATCACAGTGCAAACCTGCTGGCGGAAACACTGGATTGGCTCTGCTGGTGTGTTTGCACTGCACTGACCTTGCTGCCCATCCGTCCTCATCTACCTCCCAGTAAGCAGCAGTGATGCAACCAACTAGAGGTCTTGTGAGCTCTGCCACCCCACCAGACAATCTGCGATTGTGCCTAAATACAAAAGGATGGAGACTGACGTATAATTTTTTGATTCCAAAGGCTCCAGGAAGAAAGTTCCACCCAATGGTTGCTCGGCTGGATTTTTCTCCAGTCTCTCTCCAGCAGTCCTTGGATAGAAGTATCAGGAAGCCCCCTGGGCTCTATTCAGAAAGAGAGGAAGTACCGTATCCTATGCAAGGCTCCCCCAGACATTCCGAAAACATGAGGGGTTTGGTATGGGAGGATATAGTCCTCCAGAATTCTTTGGAGAAGGCCATGTCATCCACTTTCAGTGTATGGTGTGTATGCAGCCATTTGATTTCCAGTGGCTTGCCAGAGGTTTCTGAATATCAGTTGTTTAACAACAGCAAGAACAAATATGCACATTTCTCCCTTAAATTAAGCTTCTTAAATGAAGAAAGCTGGGAGTAATCAGAAGTGAAATGTTGTGTGAAAGAACTGTGGCTGCAGTTCAGCCCTGGCCTGCCCCCTATGGCTTTATCACCAGTCAGATCTGCATACATCAGCCGACAAAGCTTTTCACCACCCGGAAGTCAGCCTTTTTACCCACTAATTTCTGCAGTTCACTGTTAAAGGCATGGCTTAAGGAATTGGTTCAAAAGGTGGCAGCCTTCTCCGTGATGTTTAAAATTACAGCTCCCCTATTCAGCCAGCCCTTTTAGCTGTCTCTTCAGCTGCAGGAATTGCTAAGTGAAGCTTTTCACAGCACACAGATAGACATGGTCACATGTCAAGTTCCACAGATCAAGCTGCTGTCTAATTCCTACAGATCAGGCTGCCACCAGCACTGGTTAAAATGTTGGAGAGAGAGGCCATACTTGTAAAATGCTAAGATTTGGGGGGGGGGGGGGAAAGATTGTTACAAAAGTTGAGCGCCACCCCCACTCTCTGCCGAGCGATAGCAAGAGCCCAGGATGTTCCAGACACTCACCTAGGGTCTGTGTTCCTCTGGATAATTGAGACATAGCAGAGACTGTTGTAGCTTTAAGAAATATGGTTTATTCACCTTAAGTCTGCATGGAGGGAGTCCCGATCTTATAACATGGTCAAGGGGGGCTTGTCCCCCACAGCCCTGAAATCCAAGGCATCCCTCCCAGCCAGCCTTCAGCCAGCCTGCCCAAGATGGATCCAAGTCTTTTCTCTCTCCTCTTCTTCTTCCCAGAACACCTTGCTCAAAAACTCTCTTTCCCTGTCACCTCGGCAACATCTGTCTCCCCAAGACAAAGGATTCCTCTCAGATAGTCCATCAACATCTTTTGTCATGTTAACAGATTTGCTCTTCGCTAGGTCAGCCGGGTTGGTTTGCATAAGCCCAGGGATCCCTTGTCTGGCACAGCTCCACAGTTTGTACTTTAATTCATACCCTGATCAATCCAAATCCTACCATTTATTAATTTCTAGGGTATGGGGGGGTCCCCCCTAATCTATAACATCATTAAAGGAGTAACTAATCCATAGTAATTGATCTTGAGTGTGACCTCCATTATCTCCCAATGTTATATTTCTATCATAAACATATATAGATGTTGTCCCTGTCATGGCTTTCCCCCAAGAATCCTGCAGTTTATAGTTTGGTAGCTTTAGTTTAAGAGCTACATGCCCTCCCTACACAGGAATTAAATTCTCAACATTTTCTGAGGGGGACGGAATGGCTATTAATCCAGTATAAATCTGAGGATATTCTCTTAGCAGGGTTGTATGTTACTTAACTCTTGTGAACTTTCCCCATACCCAGGAAGATTTGTTTTCATCTTCCTTAATGGGTTCCTCCTGTCTCCTCTCCTCATCTTCCCCTGCCTGATTTCCAGGATTCTTGCTTATTTTCCCAGCAGTTTTCCTTCGCTCCACCAGCATTTGCTGACATCTCCTTTTCTGACCTGCTTTGGAGCTGCCACACAAGGTTCTGCTTTCCCTGCTTCTCCCTCGGTCTGCAGCAATCAAGGGTGTTGCTTGGTATTTATAGGACTCCAGGGAGGAATGGGCACAAGGCACAAATTTGCATAACATTTGCATACACTAACTTACATGTATAGTGGTTGGCACCCATCTGTCTTGAGTTGCCGATCTGATACCAGCAGATGAGAGGCATAAAATAACATTTTGACTCAAGAGTAGGGATGGACTGATCTGTTGGTTTCTCATTGCCCAACATCTGCAGCCTGAGGGAACTGCCTCGCTGGTAGGGCTGCCCTGATATGGAAGCCTAGTTTGTTAATTCCTACATAGACAGAATTAGGATTTGCCTGGACTTTGCTTTTGGGACCAACCCAAAGACGAAACACAATTATTCTGGGCACTGAAGTCTGGGCAGCTTGTGATTAGATTTAGATTGGAAGAACAATGGTTATATTATCTGAGGAAAAATGCTAATTTGAATGGTTTTTCTTCTTCTTAAAGTTACCAATTGCTAACATTAAAAATATTACCGAGTACTTAGTTAATAAGAGATGCTTCGTGTTTTTTAAATACTATCAGCACAAATATGTGTACTAGCCACAATTATGAATTTTGGGAAGAGCCGCCAGGCAATGAGAAAACTCTGTTTGCAAGAACTTGGTTTCCAATTTTGATTTGGCAAACTCCCTTAAAAAA